>NC_056746.1:647408668-648088668 GCF_019279795.1 Protopterus annectens
ACCCCTTGCTTGTTTATCTACCACATGACTGTGGTGTTGTCTGTCCTTATTAGTAGTTGTCCTGGGTGTAGAAGGTCCTTGAAAGCTGTTAGGGCATTCTGCACTGCTAGCAATTCTTTTTGATTGATATGCAGGTGTCTCTGATCTGTAGTCCATTTGTCCTGAATGCACTGTCCTACCATGTGTGCTCCCCAGGCATAGTCCGATGCATCTGTTGTCATAGTTTGCCTGGCTGTGGGTAAGGTGAAAGGCTGACCCTTGTTGAGGTGACATGCCTGTGCCCACCATAGAAACTCTTGTTGAAGGCAGGGAATGAGTGGAATCATTGTTTCCAAGCTGTGGCTGTGCTGAGTCCATACACTTTTCAGGTACCATTGTAATTTCCACATATGCAGTTTTGCAAATGGTATTAGTAAAATGCAAGATGCCATGAATCCCAAGGCCTGCAGAATTTTTCTTGCAGGGAGTTGGGTCTTTGTTGCCATTATTTTGAAATATTGAAACAGTTGTCGTTGTTTGTCTGGCGTGAGATAAGCCATCTGGGCCGTTGTATTCAAGCTGGCACCCAGGAATGTTATGTTTTGTGAGGGCACTAGTTTTGATTTCTTTTCGTTTACTGTGCACCCTAGGCAACTTAGAAGGTGTTTGACAAATGCCAGATGCTGTAAAAGAATGTCCTTGCTTTCTGCTTGAATAAGACAGTCGTCCAGGTATGGGTATATTTGAATTCTTCTTTGTTTGCAGTATGCAATTACTGGTGCCAGGCATTTTGTGAAGACCCTGGGCGCAGTAGATAAGCCAAAGGGCAGTGCAGAGAATTGATAATGCGTTGAATCTGCAATGAAGCAGAGGTATCTTCTGCAATTTTGTCTGATAGGGACATGCAGGTATGCCTCCTTGAGGTCCAAAGTGACTAGCCAAGCATTCTTGCCCAGCATGGGAGGAAGCTGCTGTAGTGTTAGCATCTTGAATTTTGGTACTTGCAGATAGGTGTTCAGAATTGAAAGATCCAGAATGGGTCTCCATGATTTGTCCTTTCTTGGAACTAGGAAGAGTCTTGAGTAAAATCCTTGTCCTTGCTCCTGTGTAGGTACCTGTTGAATGGCTCTCATGTTCATGAGAGCTGTAATTTGTTTTTGTGCCTCTGCCTATTGATTTGGTGGCAGGTTTGGCATTCCTTTGATCCTTGATAAGGTATGAAAGTGGAATCTGTATCCTTGAGAGACAATGTTTAGAACCCATTTGTGTTTTGTGATGATGTGCCAGTTGTCTGTAAAAAATGCTAGTTTTCCTCCCAAGGGTGTTGCCAGGAGAGATTTGCTTGGTAGTTTGAGGATAGAGTCATTGTGTCTGCCTTCTGCTAGCTTGGAGCCTGTCTTCTCCTCCTTTTTGGGTAGCAGAACCCCATTGGTGAGGTTTGTAAGGGCCCTGTGACTGACCTCTGCCCCTTGGGTGTCTGTATTTGCCCCTCTGTGATCTGTCTGAAGCTGGAAAGGACCAATTTTTTTTGGCCAATTTCTGCTGAAGCGAGGGGGTTGTACCTGCAAGAAATCCTTGACCGTTTGTATAGATTTAGCCTTATCTTCCATTTTCTTTAAAACCTCTTCTGCTTTGACACCAAATAATACATCTTGTTCTAAAGGTGCATCTAATAATTTTGCCTTAACATGGTCAGGGAGGGTTTGCTCTTTCAACCAAGCATGTCTACGAATGACTGAGCCAGTAACAGCTGCTCTACAGGAAGCTTCCAGTGAATCAAATCCACATTGTAAAGTATGCTTGCCCACCTGTTCAGCTGCATGCAACAGATCCTGCATTTCCTTGAACTCAGGCTGTTCTGAGTGTGTGCTCATTTTTCGTTTTAACTGAGACATCAGGAATTGTTGCTATTTCGACATGTGAAAAGTACAGTTTTGTACCTACCATAAATGTAGATGTCCGATAGGCATGCATCTGCAGTCCTTACAAATGGGTTGTCCTGTCGTCAGGCAGCCCTTCGGTCGGCCGGATTCCAAAGTCTGGGTCTGGCCTCGGCTGGTGTCGCACTTCACCCGACGTCATAGCTGCAGTTCTTCGGGTATAAAGGCATCAGCCGACGCCATTTTCCTCAGTGTTTCTTGCCCCAGATGCCAGGTGCCCTCTAGGAAGGCTAAATTTGGATAAATGCAAATGGTTCCAAATAGTAGAGAGCAAACAAAAAATAAGCATGTATGTACATATATACAAACAAATACACCATAATAGATTCCCCCAGCTAGCTACAAGATGGGCAAATACCCTAGGAGTACCACAGAGGGGAAGGAGGGTGGGTAACCCTGACTGCAGATGCATGCCTATCGGACATCTACATTTATGGTAGGTACAAAACTGTACTATGTCCTTCTACAAATGGGTAGAATACCATAGCCAAACTGGGGGAGGAGGAGAAATAGATTATGGTGTAGTTAAGATCCCTTGCAAAACAGCAGTGGCAAAACCTGCTCGGGATCTGGAGTATAAAGGTAAATTATAATGCTTGGCAAATGTATGCACGGAGCTCCAAGTAGCAGCCTCTAAAATGTCTTTGGTAGCCACTCGTAAAAAGCTGTGGTAGTGGCTGTAGCCCTTGTAGAGTGAGGCCTGATGTTTTCTGGAGTTTTCTTTCCATGGTAGGAGTAACAAAATCTAATGCAATTTCCTATCCACTTAGAGATTGTCTGTTTTGAAATTGCTTTTCCTTCCATTCCTGTTGCATATGCTACCAGTAGCTGGTCAGTTTTTCTATTGCTCTTGGTCCTGTCCAGGTAGTAACGTGTTGTCTATGTACATCCAAGGTATGCAGAAGTCTTTCTCCCCTGTTTTGTGGGTTGGGGAAGAATGTAGGTAGGTGGATAGCTTGATTTAAAGATACCCTGGAGACCACCTTTGGCATAAAAGTAGGATTTGTTCTCATGGACACTATCTTGATGGAAGATCAGGAAGGGCTGTACTGCCATTAATGCCTGTAGCTCAGATACCCTTCTTGCTGAAGTGATTGCAAGCAGGAAAGCAGTTTTCCATGATAAGTACTGTAATTCTGCTGTTGCTGCTGGCTCAAAAGGTGGGAGTGTCAACTTTTCTAGCACAAAGTTCAAGTCCCATGCTGGCAATGGCGGCTTCCTGGGAGGCTTTACATTTTTAATCCCTCTCAGAAACTGCCTGAGCAGAGGATGTGAGAATACTGGAGGATCCAAGTTGTATTCTGCTGAAATAGCTGATGCATGAATCTTAATGGAAGAATAGGACAGGCCTTTGTGGAAGAGCTCTGCCAAGTATTCCAGGATGTTAGCTATGTTTACCAGTGACACATTCTCTCCTTTTGCAGTACTCCAAATGAAATATCTTTTCCATTTTGCTGAATATTTTTTTCTTGTTGAGGGTCTGCGAGCCTCCAAGATAATGTCTTTAACCCTTTGAGATAAATCTGGGTTATTTGGTCTTATGCAATGCTCCAGGCAGTCAGCTGCAGTGTTTTCAGGTTTGGATGCAGGGTTTTGAAGTTGTTCTGTGTTAACAGCAAGGGAACTAGGGGCAGAGGCCATATTTGTTCCCGAGACATACTCCTCAGTAATGGGTACCAATGTTGCCTTGGCCAGTCTGGAGCTATCAGGATGATCCTTGGACGGTCTTCTTTGATCTTCAGTAGCACCTTGTGCATCAAAGGAAGAGGTGGGAATGCATATGCTGTCAGGTTTGTCCAACTGAAAGATAGGGAGTCCACTTTCCAAGCAAGTGGGTGACGTCCTTGTGCAGAATTTTTCAGTTGGTGATTGTGTGGGGATGCAAATAAGTCTATCTCTGGCAGTCCCCATTTCCCTGTAATGGTTTTGAAGATGTCCGGATGCAGCATCCATTCGTGGGCATCCGTGGTAGTTCTGCTTAGGATGTCTGCTAGTATATTTTCTTTTCCTGGCACAAAAATTGCTTGGAGCTGAATGTTGAAGCTCAGTGCCACATTCCAGAGGTCCATTGCCATCCGGCATAGAGGGTATGAATGTGTGCCTCCCTGTTTGTTGATGTACCACATAACTGTGGTGTTGTCCGTCCTTATCAGCAGTTGACCCTGTTGAAGAAATGGTCTGAATGCCTGAATTGCCAGTTTTACTGCCAGCATTTCCTTTTGATTTATGTGTAGGTGCAGCTGGTCTTGAGTCCATAAGCCTTGTATGCACTTGTCTAGCATGTGTGCCCCCCAACCGAGGTCTGAGGCGTCTGTTGTGATGGTCTGGCTTGGTTGAGTGTTGTGGAAGGGCAGTCCCTTGTTTGATTGACAAGCCTGGGCCCACCATTGGAATTCTTGTTTCAGGCATGGAATTATTGGAATTTGGGTTTCTAGGCTGTGCTTGTGCTGAGACCATAAATTCCTTAGGTACCACTGTAACTTTCTCATATGTAGTCTGGCATGTGGAATTAATATTATGCAGGATGCCATGTAACCGAGAGCTTGCAGGACTTTTCTTGCTGTTAGCTGGTTCTGCTTTGTTAATGCCATGAAGTAGAAAGGGAGTTGTTCCTGTTTTTCTACTGTCAGGAATGCCATTTGTTTTGTTGTGTCCAAATCTGCACCCAAGAAGGTTATCCTTTGGGATGGTATCAGCCTTGACTTTTTTATATTGACTGTGTATCCCAGGGCTTGTAGTAGATGAATGATCCTTTCCAAATCTTTTGTTAATTTGATTTCGTTGTCCGCTTGTAACAGGCAGTCGTCCAGGTAAGGGTAAATTTGAATTCCCTGAAGCCTGCAATGAGCAATTACTGATGCCAGGCATTTCGTGAATACTCTGGGCGCAGTAGATAAGCCAAAGGGCAATGCTGAGAATTGATAATGCTCTGATCCTGCAAGAAATCTGAGGTATCTTCTGCAATTTGGTCGTAGGACGTGCAGGTATGCCTCCTTGAGATCTAGAGTTACCAGCCAAGACTCCTTGCCCAGCATGGGAAGAAGCTGCTGTAAGGTCAGCATTTTGAATTTTGGAACAATGAGGTATGTGTTTAAAGCAGACAGGTCGAGAATAGGTCTCCAGTGGTTTTCTTTTCTTGGTACCAGGAAGAGTCTGGAGTAAAATCCTTGTCCTTGTTCCATAGATGGTACCCTTTCTACAGCTCTCATCCTTAGTAAGTGAGTTATTTGTTCTAGAGCTTCTGTCTTCTGATTTGGAGGTAGGTTTGGCATTCCTCTCTTCCTTGGTAGAGTATGGAAGTGAAACCTGTAACCTTGGTCTATTGTCTGTAAAATCCATTTGTCTCCTGTGATGTAATGCCAATTTACTGAAAATAAGGCTAGCTTCCCGCCTAAGGGTGCCTCTAGTTGTTCCCTGGTAGGCGGTGCTAGAGCCAAGTCACTGTGATTGTCCTGTGGAAGTGGTGGTGGCTGGATCTGTGGCTGTACCTCGGTTGTTAGCCTGCCACTGACGTCCCCTGTAGGCACCTCTGGATTGACCCCTGCCTCGGCGCCTATTCCTGCCTCTCGGAGCTCTGGCGGTGTCTGGAAAGGACCAATTCTTGGAAGGCCAGTTCCTGCTAAACCTTGGAGGCTGGACCTGCAAGAAATCCTTGACTGTCTGGACAGATTTTGCTTTATCTTCCACCTTCTTCAGCACCTGCTGCAGGAGCCAAACAAATTGAGCTTATCCATGGGAGCATCTAGGAGCTTTGATTTAACATGGTCTGGTAAGGACTGCTCTTTTAACCATGCATGTCTTCTGATCACTGTGCCAGTCATGGCTGATCTAAAGGAAGCCTCCAGTGCATCATAGCTGCATTTTAAGGAATGATTACTGACCTGCTGAATGTTATGTACCATTTCCTGTACAGATTTTTTGTCTAATGGTTCATCCGAGGACAGTTTTTTAGTTAATTGGTCTAACATAAATTCCTGATACTGAATCATGTGGAATTGACAGTTCAAAGCCCTAGCTGAAAGAGAAGCAGAAGTGTAAACTTTTTTACCCCATCTCTCTAAGGATCTAGATTCCCTTTCAGAGGGGAGGGGGTTTTTGGTAGAAGAAGCTGCTACAGCCTTGTGTCCCTGGGAGATAGTTTCGGGATCTGCAAAAGGGGCCTTATACAAATGATAATGTGTGTCCGGAACCCTGTAGTACCTATCGGCTTAGCAGGGGCCGGAGGAAGAGAATCAGGAGCAGTACAAGCATCATTAAAAGCATCATCCACAACAGTAAGTACTGGAGGAATGGCTAAAGGCCTATGCTGTGGCAAATGCAAAAAGGTTCTAAGCCTTTTCCTAGAGTCTGAAAAATCCTGGCCCTGCCATTGAAATTGTTCCCTCATAGCATGCAAGGTTTCCCCAAAGAAAATTCCTCAGGTGGAGAGGCAGAAGGAATGGAGTCTTCTGCATCAGAGTCCTCATAAGGAGAAAAGGGGCCTTCTGGAGGGTTTGAATTATCTGATTCATCAGAGGAGCCATCTGAAGAAACTGGCTCAGGGGGCTCTACTCTAATCCTCTTCTCTGGAGGTGGGTGAGAGGCCCTGTCTGGATGTGGTTGGGATCCCCGGATTAAAGAAATGAGATCCTCTGCTAGACTAAGCATTTGTGAACTAGAGCTAGGCCTGTGAGAGGGGGTCTTAGCAGGCACAGTTTTGGTAGTTTTAGCTGCTTTAGCCCTGGCAAAGGCCTTAATCGATATGGATGCAGGAGGCCTAGCAGCTCCACGTGCAGGGGTAGAAATATCCAAAGGGATAGTATCAGATAAATCCTGTGAACCTGCAAGAGCAGGTGTGATTTCAGTAGCAGATTCAGCCTGGCTGGATGAAGCCTCGGTAAGTGGCAAGCTTTCGGCCGAAGGAAGAACCGTGGACTCGGTTTCAGCTGAAACCGAGACACTCGCGGTAGGCTTAACCGTGGTTTCGGCCAAAACCGCGGACCGCGAGTGTCGGTCCTTTTCCTTGCGTTTTTTAGAAATTTGCGTAGTCGGAGTATCCGACGGCATAATGTAAGCGAAATCGGAGCCGAAAAACTCTTCAGCAAATTCCGACCGACGTCTAAGTGTCCATCGGTTGAAAGAAGCACAGGCTAGACAAGCTGCTACGTCGTGGTCTGGGCCTAAGCAAGGTAAGCAGTAAGAGTGGAAATCTTTATGAGGTATTTGTTTCCCACAAGTTAAACAGTTATTCACTTTTTCTGACATCGGCTGAGGCAAGAAAGAGTCCCCAACGGGGTACTTAGGTTTTTAGAAGTCTTCGGTACTTGTAGTAGTAATCTCTGGTTCTGACCGACCGGCACTTGCGAACAGCTTCTGCTTCGGGTGCCACGCGGCAAGAAAGACTGAGGAAAATGGCGTCGGCTGATGCCTTTATACCCGAAGAACTGCAGCTATGACGTCGGGTGAAGTGCGACACCAGCCGAGGCCAGATCCAGACTTTGGAATCCGGCCGACCGAAGGGCTGCCTGACGACAGGACAACCCATTTGTAAGGACTGCAGATGCATCCTTGAAGGACATCTGGCAATTTAATGCTCTCATAGACAGAGTTGCAGAGGTGTATATTTTCTTTCCCCATCTACCTAGGGCTCTGGAATCTCTTTCAGAGGGCACAGGATTTTTAGCCATAGAAGCATTTGCTCCCTTAGGACCCTGGGATATGGTTTCTGAGTCAGCTACAGGGATTTTATAAAGGAAGTTGTGTGAGTCAGGTACTCTGTAGTATTTGTCTGGTTTGGCTGGAGCAGGAGGTAGAGAGTCTGGATTTAAACTAGACTCCAAGTAGACATCATCCACAATATATAAAACAGGAGGAATAGCAAGAGGTCTGTGGTGGGGTAACAGAAGGAACTCTCGGAGCCTTTTCTTAGAATCTGACTAATCCTGGTCTTCCCAGTGGAAATGTTCCCTCATGGTATGTAATGTTTCCCCAAATTAGTAGTCTTCAGGGGGAGATGCTGAGGGAATAGAGTCTTCAGCATCAGAATCTTCATAAGGTGGAAAAGTGTAATCCTGTTCCTCAGAAGAATCTGAGGAGAGAAACCTAGTCAGAGGATGCATAATCCTCCTCTTGTCTTGGTCTTTTATCAGAAGGGGGATGGGAACCCCTGATAAGGGTAATTAAATCTTCAGCCATTTTAACCATCTGTTTCTTAGGCCCCATGCCTTGACCTGTAGACTGGTGAACAGTTTTCTTAGGTTTTAAAGGAGTTTTAAGCTTAGCATAAGATTTAATGGTGAGTGTAGTCGGTCTGAAGACACCTTCTGCAACTGAAGTGGTTTCCTCAGCACCGGTGTCTAAATCTGCTCCGGTGTTGGTAGATGGCTGCGTCGGCCTAGAAGACTCCATTTGGGAATCTGCAGCTGTCTGGGGTTCTAGCTCTGTGGTCGTCAGGGGCTGTGTAGGCTCCTCACTGAAAACCGGAGATCCGGCAACAGGCCCAGATGAGGCCTTGGGGTCTGGCTTATTCCTAGGCTGCCTGTCCTTATCCTTGTGTTTTTTTATGAATTGCGGTCGTCGGCTGCTCCGACGGCATGATATAATTGAATTTCCTACCAAAGTAATGCCGTGCTAAGTCAAAACGGGGTTTGATAGTGTGTTTATTAAACCTAGCGCAAAACCGACAACCTGTGATGTCGTGGTCTGGGCCTAGGCAAGGAATACAATGGGAATGGAAGTCCTTATGAGGTATTTGTTTCCCACAAGAAATGCAATTGTTAACTTTTTCTGACATCAGACTGAGGCATGAAAATGTTCCCCAATGGGGTACTTAGCTTTATTGAAGACTTTGGACTGAAATTCAAATTGAAAATCTCAGGTGTTGGCTGACCGGCACTTGCAAACTGCTTCTGCTTCGGGCACCGCGCGACAAGAATGACTGAAGAAAATGGCGTTGGATGCCTCTTATATACCCCTGACGCACTGACATCAGGGAAGAAGTGAGAGCAACCGACGCCGGACCAAGAATTTGGAATTCGGGCCGACTGCGGGACCCAAGTGTGATGACTGCAGCAGGGTAACACGATGAACATCATCTGATTTCTTCAAGTTTATGGTGAACCCTGGGACTTTGTAGAAGGTTGATGGTAAGGGATATTTCATTCCAACTCCTCTGTGGAGGTAGCTAGAAGGAGGAGGTCTTCCTGATAAGGAAAAATGTGTATGCCCTGAAGTCTGCAGTAAGCAATCATAGGAGCTAGACATTTGGTGAAGACTCTTGGCACAGAAGTCCAAAGGGAAAGGCACAGAAAGTACAGTTGTGCACACTTACCATAAATGTAGATGTTCGAGTGTATTCACTGTTGCAGTCATTACATTTGGGTTATCTTCTTGCAGGTAGCCCTCAGTCAGCCTGACTAACAAAGTCTTGAGTCCTGCATCGGTTGCTGTCCCTTCTTCCATGACGTCAGGTCGCCAAGGGCAGCCAACGCCATTACATCAGTTTTTCTTGCCCCAGATGTCAGGTGCCCCCCTAATGGGAAGCAATTAACTATATAAATACAATGATATACCTCTAACAAAAAAGCAAATACACCAAAAATCTTTTAAGCTTAGTAAAGGAAATTAGAGGTATAGCCAAAAGAAGTTGGGGCAGGAGGGAGGGTAACCAGGACTGCAACACTGAATACGCTCTAACATCTACATTTAAGGCAAGTGTACACAACTGTACTATGTTCTTCATGTTTCACTGTAGCAGTCATTACATTTGGGTAGATTCCCAAAAGCTATGGTTAGGAGGAGGAAATTAGATAGCATTAGGACCAGCTATAAGGCCCTGCAAGACTGCAGTGGAACCGAAGTCTTCAACTGAAGCTAAGTACCCCATTGGGGAAACTTTTTCTTGCTCCTTACCGATGTCAGTAAAAGTTAATAATTGCATTACTTGTGGAAAGCAAATACCTCAAAGATTTTCATTCGTACTGTTCTTTTTTTGGAGGTATACCATTGTATTTCTATAGTTAATTGCTTACCATTAGGGGGGCACCTGACATCTGGGGCAAGAAAGACTGATGTTAATGATGTTGGCTGCATGTTTTATACCCCTGACGTCATGGAAGAAGGGACAGCAACCAACGCAGAACCCAAGACTGAGGGCTACCTGCAAGCAGATAACCCAAATGTAATGACTGCAACAGTGAAACACGAAGAACATCTGAAAATGCCATGATGATACAGAGAATCATAAAAACTTCCTGTAGTTGGGATGGATGGGGATGTGCAGATATGCATCTTTGATATGCAGGGTAATCAAAGACTTGCAGCAGAATAAATGGGAATAAAGTCTGGAGAGTCAGCATGTGGAACGTGGATACCCTTAGAAAGGTATTGAGATGGGGACAGGGCGAGGATGGGTGTCCAAGGAACCTTCCTTCCACCAGAAACAACCTGGAATAAAATCATCTTCCCATTTTTTTTTTTTTTTGTGTTGGTCTCTTGATTCATTAATTCAAAATAGAACCTCTGGGAAAGTTGTTCCCTAGGAGATTGAATGATGCCCCTTAAGGAGGTTAGGTGATAAGTACCCCTTTTGAACAAAGGAAAGGACCCAGGAGTCTTGGGTTATGCTTTCCCAGGCTGGGAGGGACAGGGGAAGGTGCTGGGAAACTGAGATGTTTGTGAGAAGGGGGGGAACACTCAGACAGGATGGTTTGTCTGGAAAGGGTCGCTTTAGTGGTAGAGTTGCCGGAAGAGGCATAGGTTGTTGCAGTCTCCTGTCACTCTTTTTTGTTCTGGGTTGTGGGTGATATGAATGCCTACGCATAAACACAGGTTTTGCAGGATAATTTCTTTGAAACTTGGGTACTGAGGAAGCAAAAATGTGTTTCATTTCCTGTAATTCCAAACCCTTTTCCTGCAATAATTTGAACAAGTTAGCAGCTGTAGGGGCAAACAAAGCAGAGTTGTCCAAAGGAGCATCCACAGGTTTGGCTTTTATGTCCTCAAGTAAAGGCTAGAGTCTTAGCCAAGAGAATCTTAATACTGATCCAGAGGCAGCTGCTCTGGCAGAAGCTTCTGCAGCATCATCACTGCATTTTATGGAGTGGTGTGCTACTTGAGAAGATGCACCAAGCAAGGAAACAGCCAAGGTTTTATTTTCTGAGTCAGGTAAATCTGCAATTGTCTGTGAAAGTTGGGACATAAGCTCTAAAGCAAATTTGGTCATGTGTGTTTTGCAATTTATGGCCCTAAACACTAGAGTGACAGAAGTGTACACATTTTTGCCTAGTCTATCCAGGATCCTGCTATCCGTATGTGATGGGAGGAGGGCAGTAATCTGGATAGCTTGTCAGAAGCCAAAGAAATAACATAAGGGTCCACAGAAGGGCATCTGAAAAGGAGCTTGCAGTCCTCTGAGACCTTATAGAAATGGTCTGGCTTCTGGCTTTTTGGGGGTGGTTGGCTGGTAATCTGGTACCTATGAAACTGAGACAAAAGCATCAAGAAAGGCAGGCAACACAGGAGGAATAGCAGATGGGCTAGGTGATTCCACCTGTAGTGGCTCATAGTATCTTTTTTGTACTTCAGACACTTGGGCACTATTCCATTTAAAATGGTCTCTCGTTAGTTTCTCCAAAGGAAGGGTCTTCCATAGGTGAATATGTTCCATTGGATTACTCTGTTGGGGAGACATAATCTGGGGGGGTCTGTAAAGAGTAGGCCAGAGATTCCTCCCCTGAAGATGCCTCTTCCTCTGAAGAATCCTGTTCCCTAGTCCTTTTAATTGGAGAGAGAGTACTGGGAGAGGGAGCTGTAAAACCTGAAAGAGGCCTACGGAATACAAGGGCATTGAAAAGGCCCTGAGTGAATTGTTGACAGTCGCTAACAGGTTCATGGTTTGGGCCTAGCCAGAATAAGCACTGGAGATGGGTATCCTTGTGTGAAATTCATCTTCCACATTGGCACTTGCCCCTCTTGGATGATATTTACCCTAACCAAAAACAATAGCAGAATACTCAAAAATTCCCCAATGGGGCAATTATCTGAAATTTGAAGAACTGCAAATGACTCGGAGTCAGACTGTACATTGGAATCTGGTGTTCCGATCTGGCAGCAGAGAAGTTCTGAGGATGGTGCATGCGTATGTCACTTTTATGGCAGACGTCCAATCGCAGCCTACGTGGTACCATGCACTCTATGGTAGTAAACGTCTTTTGTATACTGGCCGATATTGGGTCACCTACGGTGGGGAACTCCCTCATGAAAAATGAATACTGCAACAGATGAATACAGGAAAAGTACAGTTTTGTACCTACCATAAATGTAGATGTTCGAAGATCCACATTGCTGCAGTCCTAACACTTGGGGTAGTCCGCTGTCCCTCGGTCGGCCCGAATATCAGAGCATAAGGCTGACGTCGGTCAAGGCGCATTTGACTGACATCAGAACGTCAGGGTACAAATGCGCATGACCGACGTCATATCCTCAGTCTTTTCTTGCCCCAGATGTCAGAAGACCCTAAAAAGAAAGGTCAAAACCCATAGCCACAGCTAAACAACCAACCAGCCTAACACCAAAAATATGTACAATATATACAATATAAACAATATACACAATATACCTCAGATGGATAACCCAAACCCACACAACCACCTCAAACTACAGAGGGGAAGGAGGGAGGGTAAATTGGACTGCAGCAATGTGGATCTTCGAACATCTACATTTATGGTAGGTACAAAACTGTACTATGTTCTTCATCTCACATTGCTGCAATCCTAACACTTGGGTAGAATCCCAAAGCAGAGGTAAGGGAGGATGGCTAAACTATAATGAAGCAGGAGCTGCCAGAATGCCCTGCAACACAGCAGTGGCAAAACCAGCCCTAGATTTAGAGTATAATGGAAGATGGTAATGTCTAGAGAAGGTATGCACTGAACTCCAAGTGGCTGCCTCCAAAATTTCCTTAGTTGCCACCCCCCTCAAAAAAGCTGTTGAAGTGGCAGTAGCCCTAGTGGAATGAGGCCTAATCCCAGCTGGAATCTCTTTGCCATGATGGGAATAACAGAAAGCAATGCAAAATCCAATCCACTTAGAAATAGTTTGTTTTGACACGGGCTTGCCCTGAGAGCACAAAGCAAAAGAAACTAATAACTGCTGAGATTGTCTGAACCCTTTAGTTCTGTCCAAATAATATCGCAACTGCCTGTGTACATCTAAAGTGTGCAAAATCTTTTCCCCTTTATTTTGGGGATTTGCATAAAAAGTAGGCAAATGAATAGTTTGGTTTAAAGCCACATTAGAAACCACTTTAGGCATAAAGGAAGGATTAGTAATGCGTAAGATACCCTATCCTTATGGAAAATTAAGAAAGGCTCAACTGCCATAAGGGCCCGCAATTCAGAAACCCTTCTTGCAGAGGTAATGGCCAACAAAAAAGCAGTCTTCCATGACAAATATTTCAACTCAGCAGTAGCTGCAGGCTCAAAAGGTTGTAGAGTGAGTTTCTCCAACACAAAATTGAGATCCCAAGCAGGAGTAGGAGCCCTTCGTGGGGGTCTTATATTCTTTGCCCCTCTAAGAAATTGCTTGAGCAAAGGATGAGAAAACAATGGTGGGTCACAATCGTAATGAGCTGAAATTGCTGCAGCATGAATCTTAATAGAAGAGAAAGACAAACCTTTGTCTAATAACTCAGTAAGATATTGAAGAGCCACACTTAAATCAGGCTCAGAAACATCCAAATCCTTAGCTGCACTCCAAAACAAAAATCTCTTCCATTTATCTGCGTACACTTTCCTTGTACTAGGCCTTCTAGCTTCCAAAATCACATTCAAAACTTGTTGTGGAAGTTGAGACCCTCTATGGTTTAAAACAGAATATGCCAGGCTGTTAGGTGAAGAGAGCGAAGTTTGACATTGAGCAAATGACTGTCCTCCTGGGACAACAGATGTGGAATCAAAGGCAAAGGCCATGGAGGCTTCCGTACCAGACTTCTCAGTAATGGGTACCAGTGCTGTCGAGGCTAATCTGGAGCTATCAAAATCATCCTTGGCTTGTCCTGTCTGACCTTCAGAAGTACCTTTGGGAGGAGAGGCAGAGGTGGAAAGGCATACACATGAAGATTTTTCCAACTGAAAGAAAGAGCATCCACTTTCCAAGCTGTGGGATGAAACCTCTTTGTGCAAAACTTTGGCAGCTGGTGGTTTAGTGGAGAAGCGAACAGATCTATGTCTGGAGTTCCCCAGGACACTGTCAATTTCTGAAATACATGAAGATCCAGTTTCCACTCGTGGGGATCCATGATTTGTCTGCTTAACATATCTGCTAAGGAGTTCTGTGCTCCTGGCAGAAACCTTGCCTGAAGATTTAGTTGTAAACTGAGAGCAGTCTCCCACAAAATCATTGCTTGCCTGCATAGAGGATAAGAATGTGTTCCCCCTTGCTTGTTGATGTACCACATGACAGTTGTGTTGTCTGTTAGAATCAACACCTGCCCTGGAAGAAGTAAATCCTTGAAAGCTATTAATGCAAACTGGACTGCTAACATCTCCTTCAAGTTGATATGTAGATGCTGTAGTCTGACAGGCCACTTGTCTTGTATCCACTTTCCGTTTAGATGAGCTGCCCAAGCTTTGTCCGAGGCATCTGTCATTAAAATTTGACTCGCCTCTGGCCGGGTCACAGAGAGTCCCTTGTTTAGGTGACATTCCTGAGCCCACCACAAAAATTCCTTTTGAATGCAAGGTATTATTGGAATGACAGTGTCCAGTTCCTGGCAGTGCTGTGTCCATACATTTTGAGATACCATTGCAACTTCCTCATATGCAGTTTGGCATTGGGAAGCACCAGAATACAAGATGCCATGAACCCTAAGGCTTGAAGGACTGTCCTTGCAGTCAGCCCGGACTGAAGAGATAGATGATGGAAGTAAAGGGAAAGATTCTTTTGTTTGTCCGGGGTTAGAAAGGCCATCTGGGATGCTGTATTCAGTCTCACACCCAGAAAGCACATGTCTTGAGAGGGTACTAGACTGGACTTTATTTCGTTCACAGAATACCCCAGGCATCTTAGCACTGCTATCACATATTCCAAATGAAGAAGCTCGTCCCTTTCTTGAGCCAGAATCAGGCAATCGTCCAAATAAGGATAGATTTGTATCCCTTTCAGCCTGAAGAAAGCTATCACTGGAGCCAGAACTTTGAAATACTCTGGCGCAGTAGATAAGCCAAAGGGCAATGCAGAGAACTGATAGTGAGAAGTCCCAGTCCGAAAACGCAGATACTTCCTGCAACTTAGCCTGCTAGGAACATGAAGGTAAGCCTCCTTGAGATCCAAAGTTACCATCCAGTGATCCTTGCCCAGCAGAGGTAAAAGCTGTTGTAACGCCAACATTTTGAACTTGGGAATGTCCAGATAAGTGTTGAGGATAGATAAATCCAAAATTGGTCTCCACGTGTTCCCCTTTTTTGGTACAAGGAACAGGCGAGAATAAAATCCTAGGTCCCATTCTGGCATAGGAACCGGCTGTATGGCCCCTATTTGAAGTAACAGAGAAATTTGCTTGTGAGCCTCTATTCTTTGTTGAGGAGGAATGTCTGGCATGCCTTTGAAAGGAGGCAAGGTATGGAAATAAAACCTGTAACCGTGATGAATGATATCCAATACCCATCTGTCTTGGGTAATCAAACTCCAATTTTCTTTGAAAAGTGCCAACCTTCCTCCCAAAGGTGCTGCCAGGCGAGAAGATTCTGGCAGCTGAAAAGGTAGGTCATTGGGTTTGTTTACGAAAGGACTGACCCCTGCCCTCACCTGAAGACTGTGCAGGAGAACTCCCTGTTCTAGGCCTGAAAGAGCCCTGACCTCTGCCCCTGCCACGTCTAGATCTACCCCTAGACTGGGAATCATAAGAAGGATACGTCCACCCCTTAGTAGGCCAATTTCTACTAAACTTTGGAGGCTGAACCTGCAAAATTCTTTAACAGTCTGCATAGACTTAGCCTTGTCTTCCATTTTCTTTAAAACTGCCTCAACAGGGAACCAAACAAGACATCAGATTGCAAAGGGCATCCAAAATCCTAGTTTTAACATGGTCAGATAAATTTTGATCCCGCAGCCAGGCATGCCTGCGAAGAACTGACCCAGTGGCAGCCACCCTAGACGAGGCCTGTACAGCATCGAAACCACATTGCAAAGAGTGCTTACCCACCTGTTCAGACACATGCACTAAATCTTGTAACTCTTTACAATCAATACCTTCCGCCAGAGCATCAACCTTAGATTTCAACTGTGAAAGGAGATAATTTTGATATTTCAACATGTGAAACTGGCAATTCAAAGCTCTCATGGCTAGAGTGGAAGAAGTATAAACTTTCTTTCCCCATCTATCCAAGGCCCTGGCCTCTTTATCTGCAGGAACCGGATTCTTGACAACAGAAGCCTTAACACCCTTAGGCCCCTGGCTAACAGTTTCTGGGTCTGCCCTAGGACTCTTAAAAGATACTTATGAGCTTCAGGCACCCTGTAATACCTATCAGGTTTAACAGGAGCAGGAGGCAAAGAATCAGGATTAAGAGAAGCCTCTGCAAACACATCTTCCACCACATTCAGAACAGGAGGTATAGCCAAAGGCCTATGCTGGGGTAAAAACAAAAACTCCCTAAGCCTTTTCCTGGAATCAGAGAAGTCCTGACCTTCCCATTTAAAATGCTCTCTCATGGAGTGAAGGGTCTCTGAAAAAGAAAAATCCTCAGGAGGAGAAGCAGAAGGAGTAGAATCATCCACATCAGAATCAGAATAATGAGCATACTCCTGCAAGTCTTCAGCCGAAGACTCAGACACATCCAATGCCTGCTCCCAATCCCCCAACACTGGTTCAATCCTAGGCCTCTTATCAGGAGGGGGCATAGAGCCTCTAATTAAAGTAATTAAATCTTCTGCCATTTTAAGCATGTGCTTCTTGGGCACAGCACCTGAAGAACTAGGAGTGACACGCACAGAAGCTAAACTAGACCTGCCTCTAGGAGAAGCCTTGGAAGCAGAAAGAGAGGGCCTAGACCCCTTAGGAAGGGAGGGGAGTACAGTTATCTGAGAAGCCCCTACAGCCTGACCTGCCTCCTGGGAAGCCACATTCTGTAAAATCAAAGTTTCTCCCTGGGACTCCAGAGAGGCCTCCGTCGGAACCACCGGTTCCACTGACGCCTCTAAAGAACCGGCGTCCGGTTCGGACGACTCCTCTAACCTAGGTTTAACTGCCTTGTCCTTGCGCTTCTTTGAGGAAGTCGGCGTCGGAGCATCCAACGGCATTTTGTAATTGCACCGCTTCCCAAAGACCAGCCTGGCACAATCCAACCTCCGCTTTATAGTGCGTTTATTAAACCTAGCACAAAGCGCACCCAACAACGTCGTGCTCAGGTCCCAAACAAGGTATACACAAATTATGGTAATCCCTATGCGGTATCTGTTTCCCACAAGAAATACAGTTATTCACTTTTTCTGACATCCGGTAAACCACTGAGGCAAGAAAAAACCAAAATATTCCCCAACGGGTACTTAACCAACTCTGACTTCGGTCTGAAACTCCGAATTCAAAATTTCAGACGCCAACGGCACTCGCAACACTGCTTCTGCATCGGACCATGCGGCAAAAAAGACTGAGGATATGACGTCGGTCATGCGCATTTGTACCCTGACGTTCTGATGTCAGTCAAATGCGCCTTGACCGACGTCAGCCTTATGCTCTGATATTCGGGCCGACCGAGGGACAGCGGACTACCCCAAGTGTTAGGACTGCAGCAATGTGAGATGAAGAACATCTTTTAATTACATTCAGTGTTCTTTTATTTACTTGCTTCACCTTAAAAAAATATTAGATCAAGTCAAAGACCTTAATCCATTCATTCTCATATGCAAAAGTAAGACTCCAGGCTTTCTTCTCTTTTAACACTGCAGTGCCTACATTTCTTAAAACTGAACAGGAAGAAAGAAGGAGAAAGCTGCACGTATTTACTTTATTCATATTCCACACAAAAAATAACTGAAAAGGTTTCACTTTATCATATGCAGTATATGTCATGCTTTATAAAAATACAGTCAAGAAAAAAAAAATACTTACAGTTACCTCTTTCACTCCTCTTCCCCTCCTTAATGTTCTTCCAAACATTAATTACTTGAAGTATGCATATGCTTTGGAGTCCCCTACAAGTTTAACAAAGTAAAAAAAAGTGTAATATTTCCAGGTTTTCTTGTTCCACCATATTTCACAAATGTGACTGATGCTTTATAATCCCACATTTATTCATTGGTTTCTGAGTTGCTGGTTTTCCCTCTGTTGAGCTTCATCTCCCAAATCCAGTTTCTGGTTCACTTCCAAAGTATTCCTGGTTCTTCAAGTTAACTCCTGTGCCTCGCTCTCATGCATTTTCCTTTGGAACATTGGAAACGATTTCACTGGCATAGTCTCTCTATGAGGTTTATTATCAGAAGAATAAGAAGCAGAATCCCCTTCTATTTGATAGTTTTGCTTTTGTTGGACAAACATTTGTATTTCCTCCTTAATGTGTTCTACATCAAAAAATGACTGGCCCTTCAGGGGGAAAAAAAATATTCTGAAGATAGTTGGATATAGCAGCTTGAAACTTGCGCCTCCTTCTCGACATTCCCTAATTACTGGAATAAATTTTCTCTTCTACCTGGTGTACAGTGGATAATCATTTTCAACACTCTACTGTCTCCAACTTTTAGTACTTTGTTTTTTTGCCACATTCTTGTCAAAATCAGTTCTTTCTGCTGGTAGGATTGCATCCTATTAGAGGTCTTGGCTGCATTCTAATGGCCAGGTATGGAGCATACACTGTGTGCTCTTTCAATTAGCAACTCCTGCTATGGAATACCAGTCCAGTTGCTTAATTATGCTTTCATCAAATTAATACAGTCTGTCCCTTCCAGCTAGTCTGGTACAGCAGTAAATCGCAGAAAAACATTTTCTGAAACATCTCAAAATCAGCCAGCATTTTCTTCATTTTGACCTCTGATTTCTGGAGTCTCAGCTCATCTAAATATTTGTTTAAAGCTTTTTCCATTTTTCCAGCCTTTTGTTATGTGAGTTAATATAATATGCCCGTGTTTCATTTATTTCAATCAGATTTCAGCACATCTGACTTTTTTCCATCTAGATAACTGGAATTCATGTCTTGCACCAAAGCTGGAGCTTGAACTGCTTTGTGTTGAACATCAGCCTTCTTGGAAGTCCAATTAAGTGATGGTTTGGCAAAATTCACAGTTCTCCCAAACCCAAAGAACACAGATAACTATGCAGAATTATTTACTAAAACCCTGTACAAACATAAATGGCTGCATTCATGCTGCCTTACCCTATCAGAATTAAGCCTAGCTCTAACACCAAAAACAAACCATACTGGTGGAATCCATACCTCAACAGGATGTATAACAAAAGAAAAAAAATCATGGCCAAAATCAGAAAGAACAACTCTCAGAGACAAAAACTCCCTGTTTCAACTAAGCAAGAAGCTAAAAGGTCTAAGAAATCCCAGCAAGGCCAATTATAAAGTCAGGATAGCACCTCAGGCTAAGGACAATCACAACACCTTCTTCAGCTATATCAGGAGTCTTAAAGGTAATACTCAGCAGTATGCAGAACTGGTGGTAAATGGCATAAACTTTGCTGACCAGGCTGACATAGCAAATCTACTGTGTGATAAAGTTCATTCTAGGGGAGGCCACGGTGGTGCAGTGGTTAGCACTGTCACCTCACAACAAGAGATTCTCTGGTTCGATCCTCGGCTGGGGTGCCTTCTGTGTGGAGTCTGCATGTCCTCCCTGTGGTCGCGTGGGTTTTCTCTGGGTGCTCCGGTTTCCTCCCACATCCCAAAGACATGCTATAGGTGGATTGGACACTCCAAATTGGCCCTAGGTGTGAGTGTGTGTGTGTTCCTTCAGTGGAAGGTTGGGCGCCGGGCTGGCAACTCGACACCATAAAACTCCACTGCCAATCATGAGCGGACGGGTGATCCGCTGTGGCGACCCCTAACCGGGAAAAGCCGAAAGAAGAAGAAGATAAAGTTCGCTCCAACTTCACCCCAATTCCCTCCTTACTACCCTCTGTGAAATCCCTTCTAGCATAAATCCACCAACTATCAACCAGAAGCAGGTCCTAAGGGTGCTCACTAAGGCCAAAACACTGCTTCAGTGGGCCCCAGCAATATCCCCAGTTGCCTGCTAAACAGCCTAAAATATGACCTAGCAGGACCACCTGAGGCACTCCAACTACAGCCTCAGAATAAGTTATGTGCCAGGTGAATGGAGGGCCACAGTGGTCATCCCTCTTCATAAGGATGGACCATCAACTGACCCAGAGACTCATCAGTCTGACAAGTCTAATATGCAAAGCCATGGAATGAAGATTAAAAAAGGACACTGGCAACCTACAGACACTTGACCCATTCCAATTTGGCTTTAAGGGAGGTCATGCCCACTTAACCTGGTAGACTTCTTTGACAGGGTCACCAAGCTAAGGATGAGCGGAAAATGGTGCATATCACCTATTTTGACCTGGCCAAGGCATTTTATATGACACCTCAGTCAGGTATTGTTGACAAACACTCAGAACTAGGTATAAATCCCTACATAACTCAGTGGATTGCTAGCTGGCTTACAGACCGGACCCAAGAAGCCAGGATCAGCGAAACCACCTCCATCATGAGACCAGCCATCTGTGAAGTACCTCAGGGCTCTGTTTTTGTCCCACTCCTGTTTGGCATCTATTTCTCAGAAGTCAAGGCTAATGTCAAAGGCCTCTGGCTCAAAAAGTTTGCAGAAGTGTGTAAACCGAGAGGTATCATAGATTCCCTCATGACACCAACATTGTACAACAGGGTCTAATACAAAGAAATGACTGGTGAAAAAGCCACAGATTAAAACTCAATGCCAAGAAATACATTATAGCATCCTTTGAGAAGGTGTCCACCCAAGATAAGTAATTTACAGATAAAACACCCTTAAGAGCTGACCCAATAGTTAGGGATCTGTGAACATATGTAGACAGTAATATGACATTCGACCAACATGTAGCCAAGACAGTAAGAAAATCATTCCATGTTGTCCAACTTATAAGCAAGAGTATGGCATCCAGGTTCAAGGCTGAGTAATCGTACCACTCTACTCAGCCCTCATCAGTCCCACCATTAAGATCCTCTCTCTGCATTCAGTCTCCACAGGTTATTGAGAGGTGATCTATGCCTAGCATATAAGGTGTCCTCAAATCCAGCTCTGATGGATCTCTTACATATCTACAAGACAAACAAAAAACAGATCCAAGAGCCTGAACTTTGCAACATAAGCATAACCTGCTGGAAGGACCGATAAGCACCTCAAAGTACTTCTGTGCTATGGAATAAGCTCATCATCTACATGAAGCAGAATTCATCCCTGACCTTGTTCAAAAGATATCTTTATTATTGGATGGGAAACTGCAAATTCACCGACAGCCTGATCCCCACGTCTCTGATGAAAATAAGTCGACAGTAAATTAATCCCCAACTAACATACCCCCCATATAGGCGTCCAAGGAACTCTAGGACAAAACTGGGTTAGGTTGCATAGCTAGGCTTGTAAAGACCCTGATGGTTGTTATCCTTGTATGAACCTATATATGATGAATAATGAAAGGAGTAATGTTTAATGGGAAAGATTAAACTGAGTTAATAAAAAGTGTTAAATTTGCATATGTCAATATGTGCAAAGCAAACATTAAGTTTTCTTTCTCTCTGTCTGCAGATGGGGTGGCAACATACAGAAAGAGGAATTTCTTTCTTTGCAGCTGGAAAGATTTAACAAAGAGGTTACTGCATGAAAAAATATTGTGTCATCTGACATATTTTAATCAAACAGTGCCTGCTACAAATGAGTTTACAGTATGTTCAACACACTGGGGACTCACCGTGTGGCTTCAAGTGCAGTTTACTTGCAGTACACCTGTGAAGTGCAGTGCATTTACAATGCCATTATACCAATGCAAAGTCACTTCCAACAACCAGAAACACAATATACAGGTACCCTCCATTCAGACGTTAACATCTCTCATAAAACAAGTGTACAGTACTGCAGGTATACCTCTCCTGAGCTTGGAGTTCACAGGTAAATTTCTGGAAACATCCAGTTACTCCACAGGTACAGCTATGGTTTCTTCTGGTTAGACTCCTCCAAAAGACTCCACTCTCGGTTCACACAATCACCTCCAAAACAGGTCAGTATCTCCGTCTTTCTGACCCTCCCCTTTATAAGAGAGCATGGTCTCCTTCAACTGGGGCATCTGTGCAGGATTCATTTCCCAGCATGGTTCAACTCCTCAGTTCCACATACCGTATAAAGGTCACTATGTGACCACACACACACACAACACACACACACAACACACACAACACACACAACACACACAACACACACAACACACACACACACACACACACCTTTTCATACAACTAGGTCCTTAATGCATATTTGTAAGTCGACAAGGTCATCCCGAGTGTGACACTTGGTACAAAAGAGTTTTGAAGTTTTATATCTTTTAAACCGAATTCTCTGAATGCACATCTCTGATGGAACAGATGGGTATGGCAGGTGGATTGTAAGGCTGCAGGCACCTGGTGTAGGGACAGAACCCATAGCCATTAGACCTAACCAGCATGTGTGACTTCTGAGACACTGACAGTATGGCTCCACAAAAATCAGGAAACCAGGAACAATGCAAAAACATTTCTGTGCCCACTTAACTCCATAAACAATGAAATACTATCTGTGCACTGCATATATCTAGGCTGTTGCTCATCAGTTCAGTCTGTATTCATTGATGTACCACATGAAGTAGAATACAACTACTCTCACTGCATGTACATGTCCATTCCTCAGGAGTAATTCTACTCTCAAGAATGCTAGGTATGCAAGTAGTGAAGGAGTGTTTTGCAGTAGACAGCACTCCGCCCAGTATGGGTTTCAACTTCTTGGACCAAATAGCTGCCATGATTGGCAATGGCACATCAAGACCGCGTAAAAGATAAAGTAGATTATTGGAAAATTAATGGCTGGATGGACTGATGTAAGGCATAGTGCAGTAAAAAAAATTCTTCTGCATGACCACAGCGAAACAAACATTTGAAGAAATTTAAACAACTTAGCTTTAAAGAAGCCTTACACCCTCTCTTCCTGGCACTTACTCTATAACAAGTCATCTCAACATTATAATGTTCAGTTTTGATCAGTGGACTACCTTGTTTAACAAACATACATAAATACAAACTGAATAGTACATTATACTATTTCACCACACATAATGTAGTAGAACACAAATAGGAAAAAGTACACAGTAAAGGTCAATGTTTTTGTTTTTAATTGCTGTGTACGTATACACTTACATATACTGCTGTTAAACATAACTGAACAGACATTCAAATGCATGTTCTCTATATGACATTTAATTCACTTTATATACAAAAGTAGGAAAAACAATTACAAAATGATATATGGGTTAGAAACCTGACAATCTGCATGAAACTATAAATGCTCAAAGAGTGACAGGAGAAGGAAATGCATAAAGCTAACATTTCTGGAAATTCTGACAAAAATGCATGCTAATTAAACATAGTTGTCAGCAGTTTATCACAAAGAAAAGTTCTATCCTGCTCTTTGGAGAAGGAACCCCCATGACACCTCTGGGATTTCCAGTGCTGGCTGCATGGATGTCAAAAAAAAAAAAAAAAAAAAAAAAACTTGAAATCTTGAGCCAGCTGGAACAGTTCTTTGACTGAAGCTTGGGTTATGAGCCAAGCAGAAGAACTGCTTGGCTGATTGGCCTAACCGGAGGCAATCTAGGGGGCACCATATTAAGCTTTGATACTCTAAACTCTCCAATGAATTATCTGCTTTTGAGGCCTCAGGTCACGGGCAGACTTCCAACACCTCAATACCGTCCCTAAGAATTTCCTCTCAAACTAACAGCAAAGGAATACTTCCTTCCACTTTTCTAATAATTATGCAGGTGAACAGCAATATTCATTTGCTGTTTGTGTGACAGAAGCATAAGAAATACTGCTTTTGACCTGCAAAGTTATCAGCAAAGTGGAACGTAGTATTCCTTTGCTGTTCATTTGTGAGGAAAGGCAGGCTGCCCTCCCACTTCAGTGATAACACAATCTCACATAAGCACAACTGGGTAAGGAGTACAGAACCAATACACCACCACTGATTACTGTCATACCTTGGTACATTTTTAAAAAGGTTTAGTGATTTGTGATGTTTGTTGCATCTAAAGGATCACTTTTTAAAAACAATCCTTTTAGTAAATTATATTTTTGATTACAATTGAATTGGTTTAAAGTAGTTTGAATTGATTGCTTTCCTATGGATATATTTTTGTTTATTTATCATTGTGGTTTTTAAAGTTTATGGTAGGACAAACTGCAAAATAATTGAGTCACATGACTTTCAACTTGCTGAAATGTGTTTAATTAATGGAATCCCATTTTCACAGCTACACACGGAAGTGCATTGCTGTGGACACAGGATATGTTTAAAAGTCATTCTTTTTTAAGCTGTAGGAAAAAGTATTTTCAAGACTGTTTTCTCTTCCTGGTTAAGATCCCTCTGCAGTCTACATTTTTTTCCATACTTTTATGCAGTACAAAGTGATACAAAATCTTCAAGACTGCTCAACAACTTCAGTCAGCAGTATTTTAATGTCTTCTCTTTATACCTGAATGCAATCTGTTATTTTAGACAGTTACGTTTTAAATTTATGGAGGAATATTTTCTTTTCAAGACTGTTCTTACAATTCCTGCTTTAGTCCCCGAGATGCCATTTATGTGGCTATAAAGTCACAGTGAGGCAGTGATAACTTCTGTACTTTTACTCTGGCTTCCCCAAATCAGCCTTTGTAAACTGCATACCAACAAAGTTATCTTAAAATCAGTTTTGAATTTAAAAACTGGTGGGAATGTAAAATACTCAAGTAAGGCACTGCTTGCATTATTTTCTAATAGTGATATTTTAAGGTTGTGCCTTCTGTGGAAGGTTGGCGCCGGGCTGGCAACTCGACACCGTAAAACTCCACTGCCATCATGAGCGGACAGGTGATCCGCTGTGGCGACCCCTAACCGGGAAAAGCCGAAAGAAGAAGAAGAAGAAGGAGAAGTGGTATTTTAAGGTTAAACTCTATACCACGTTTTTCACTTTCTAGTGATATGAATGAATCACAGTTCACTTTTTTGTTAAGTTTCTGTCCATGTCTTACAGCTAAAAAGCTTAAAGTCTTATTTAGATCTGAAAACTTGCAACAACTGTCCATTCAATAACTTGCTAAAAGGCTGAATGTATTTCAGCTGGATTAGTTTAAACAGTTGACTTATGTGAAGATCACTTATTTTTAGGATCAAGTTTTATTTTGTAAAATAAATAACTGAAACTGTTTTTTCTTTTAACTCAGCTACTTGCTTATTAGTACAGTTGGGTCTCTTCCTGTGAGAAATTAACAATCTACCAGCGGACAGACTCAGCTGCCGAATAGCTAACCTTTACCACTAATGGCAGAATGGAAAATAATCACCCCTGAGTGTACAACAATAGCTGCACTGTAGTGAAGAACAAGTCCCTTGGAATAGTGTACTCTTGGCAAGAAAGGGAAACATATGCATTTTTAAATAAACAAAACCTAATATTCGGATTAAAAAGTGAAGGGGGAAAAAAAAAAAGGAAATGGCTGAACATGATCTCTATGCTCACTCGGTAGGTAGGGAATGATAAGACTTCTTTGGCGAGTCACTGTCTGCTACCAAGTTCCCCATTTTTAACTTGAAAAGAATGAACAATTTTCTTTCCTAACTAAACATAGCAGCTATGAAATGTAGAGTGAAAAGTTCTGCAACAAAAGAAAAATGTACATATACTGGGACATATTAAGGATAAGAACATCTCTGATATGCCTGAACACTACAATAAATACTATCAGGTTACACAGTTAATGAATGGGTCAAAAATGGATTCAGTCAAAATATATAACCTGAAATACTGATATGTTTCTTAAGTATGTAACTCTATCAAGTATGTACACTCACATTAAACCATTTCCACCACGTCTAGTAAATATAATTTCTCTAATGGCTCGTAAGCCAAACTAAATAAATCATAATCAGGAAAACACCATCTATAAATTACAGAAAGATGTTTGAACAGTAAATAAGCCAGTGATGGAATCTACTACATTATGTTCTTAGCAAACTAGCCTGTAGATTGTCCAACTTTATTCATTCAGCAGAAAGTTTATAAAGAAAGGTAAATTAACAATGCTGACAACTTTTCTTATTTTTTTTTAAATGCGTGAACTGTAACATAAACTTAAGTACTTAGTTTAACTTCAAAAAAGAAACACTCCAATGGGCGGAATAGAGTTTTATATCATTCTGTGCCTTCTCAGAAAGTTCTATTAACATAATCCTAGGTGTACATAGTCATTTCGGACTACACAAGGTATCCCTAAACACCAGGCATAAGGGTTATGTGTGCTCCCAGGTCCCACAGTTCTGGCATCCAATCAAATATAGAGGTGTATCTAAAAAAACAAACAAACAACAAAAAAAGCCCCGCTATAACTTGAATTTTCCTTACAAAAGTACCTACTCCAAGGATGATGATGTGGAAACATCTCAAGCATGGAACAGGGAAGGAATATAATGGCACTCACTGTAGTAGTCCCAGCTAAAGAGCAACTTAGCCCTTTTAATGTAACAGGTCCTCTGTAGAAAGTTGAAACTCCTGGGTAGAATCTCCAGTAGTGTCTCAAAACAATTCCAAAGCAGGTGAAAGTGGCCTGAAAAGCAGACAGTACTTCAGGACAGAATGCCATAAAAAGGCAACACTTTCACAGGACACACAATTCTTGCCGTGGTAAAGATAAGAGATGACCTCAAGAGTACAACACAGATGTTTGTCACGGACACATTTCTGAAAAATACATGGAGCAGCCACACCCAGGTGTAACGTTTCCTCACAGCACGACAAATGCCCATAAACCTTTTACTGCTGAAAATAACTACAGATGGCTATCTATTCAAACATGGTCTGTTTGATAAATGCAAAAATTCTCCTTACCATGGGCAAAGCAACAGAAAAATTAATCTGCCTTCTAACACTCACAGAGACAGTAATGGAAGAACTACTAACTGGCTGACAGCATACAGGATATGGAGGAAATTTTCCATATAGAGTTCAGCGGCCAAAAACTACTGAATGAGTGATGAAGACTACGTCTCTCAATACTGACAAGTCAAGGGGCTGAAGCAGTGGCAAAGGTGAAAGCAATGATGTGCTGTGACTTCATACAAAGAAGCCAACGCCTACAGTAACCCATTCTTGTGATCAAATAATCAAGGGTACACTCAAGCGATCCATGTTTATTTATGAACTATATACAGAACTTTAAAATGAGACATTAGAAAACAATCTTAATTATCAGTGACTACAAACTAGATTTTGGGATTCACATGCCTTTTAACATTTAAACCTGGCATACTGACACCATGCAAAGGCCAAAGAGAACATGTGCATCCCATATATTATAGGTAAACAGGAATGGGGCAGGGCAGAGGATGATGCACTTTTATGCTCCAGCCACTCTGGTATGCTCCTTAAAGTAAGAACAGTTGACTTCATCCTGAAAACTTACAGAATTTCTAACTGAATGGCCAACAGGATCATGGGTAAAAAAATGCAGAAAGGATCCTTTATACGACTACTACTACTACACACTTGACAAAAAGGACTGAGACAAAAGATATCTAGTCAAAAATATTGAAATATATCCATCATTAAGAGACATTAAAAAAAAAACCATAACATTAGCAAGCATTGTATCACACAAATATAAATGATTAGAAAACATTTATTAAAAAAGTAAATTGATTCAGTAACCTAATTAGAGTTTTATTTCATAGATGCAAAACAATGTGCTTGCTGTAGTATATGCCCTATATGTTCTTCTACCAGTCCTTCTCTTCTAGTCCTTCAAATACTTAGTCGCTGGTCATATATAGATGATACATAAATGCCACTATGACAGCTGCAACTCCAGGAATTACCCAATTGGCCCACCAACTGAAAGGAAAAAAAAGAAAAATACAAAAATGTGAAATCAAGTCAATTTTAGTTTAATTTATTAACACACAGCAGGCAGTTTTCCTAGTGAAAGCACACCAAAAACTTTGTTCCATTCACATCTTAATGAAAAAGAGAACACAAAACAGGGTAAGGTATCACCTCATATAAAGAAAATAAAAAAAAAAGTCAAACAAAAATACCCAGACACAAGAGCCAACCAGAACCGGCAAAACAGAGTTGAGTAAAATCTTTAAAATCCTTTAGTAGCGTTACAAGAAATAGAATCGCCATTAGACTTCACGCTTCATCAGGACTTTAATAAAAACAGTTGTGCTTAAACAACCAATAAACAATAAAAACAATCAATAAAATAATACTTTGGAATAGTACATGAACAATGAATAAAAAGAACAATGGAGATACCAAGTAGAGAAAGATATGCATTATAATAAAAAAACCCCTATATGAAAAACACATAATGGAGCCCACACTGAAATCCAGGAAGAGGAAAGGAAGAGGAAGGACTGCTCGAGTTCCAGAAGAAGGCCTGGAAACCAGTGATACGCGGATAGTAGTTTTATTGTCACATATACTGACAGAATTTGAAAGTAAGTTGTTAAATAAGCTTATCTCATCCTCTCGCAGGAAGTGGATGTTGGTGAGTCATATAAGACATTAAGCATTTTACTAGAAATGTGGGTACTAGGAATGCTTTTTGACAAATATAATGCAAGTATTGTAGATAATATTTAAAAAACATAAAAAATTATTGTGTACTTACATCCTTATTAGAAAGCTTTTGAAAGAGCTTATAACAAAATTACCTGTTGAATATTTTGAGTAATGAAAAGAAAAGAGAATTTCATTATTTGAGTCTTGGAGTATCCACCATTCACATCTTAAGTGACACATTCTTTTTCTTACATACCATAGGACTAAGGGATGGTCAAACATTTGTAAAGTACAGTTGTGTAATTAAATTTTACCATATCAGTATATGTTCGAATGATCACTGCTGTGATAGCCTTAACTACATGGGATATATCCTGCCGAGGATATAGGTTCATAGGTGTTTGCTAGGCTACTGAGCACAAGGGGCCTTTTTAAGCCTAGCCAAGCATCCCAAACCTCTGAAAAGTTCTGATATCCTTGACGAGTGTATGCAGGGGGTTGGGAGATCAAACATTTACACGCAGGGGCCTGGGAAATGAACCATTTACAGGTTGCCTGTGTCCATTAGAGACATAGGTGCCAAGCCAGAGATGAATTTCCTGTTCCCCTTCCAATTGTCCAAGCTGCACTTGCATTAGGTTAGGGAGGAACTCTGATTCACATGGATGGGGAGCCTGTTCCATAGACCGGGGAGTCTCTGGGATACATACCTGTCTCTCCAGCAGTCCCTACTTATATCGCAGGCAAGGTTTAAGTCTTTAGAACTGGTAATTCTAGTGTTGTTTTATGGCTATGCAGGAGGTCCACAAGACTGGGGTCTGACATGCCTTGTATGCCAGGCAGAGATCTCCTCTCAGCAGCCTGTAGGAGACAGAATACAGAGATACAGAGATAGGGCTTTTAGGAGGTCTGTATAGGACATTTTAGTTACCCTGTATTCTTTTAGTGAGGAGCCTCTGTGGACATTCCAATTGTTGGATATGCCTGGTAAGGTACATACCAAAGGGGGCATTGTACTCAATGATAGGTCTGATGAATGCCGAACACAGTGGAACAATGACTTAGATGCCATACCTTTGTTTATACGTTATGCAACACAGAATGATTTCCTCACTACTACAGACATGGTGGTCAAAGGCTAGATTACTATCTGTGTGTGCCACTCAGTCCCTGACTACTGGGTCAACTCTAAGGGGTGTGTTGTCAATATGATAGTTACCAGGGATGGATGACTTCCCGAAGGACACCATTATGCATTTCTTGGCATTTAATTTTAGTCCATGGCTCTGACAAGTTGTTTGTCTGCGTCACCCCCTCCTGGAGAACATTTGTGTCAAGAGAGAGATTCAATGACAGCTCCTAATTTGCAATCATCTGCACACTTAAGTTAGCCAGAGACCACTAACATGGGCCTCGACTTCAAAGTAAATGCCAAAAAGGACCAGTACAAGGACTGATACCCGAGGGGCTCCACTTGTGACTGGCCTATTTGTAAAGGCGCACATCTCAATTCTAACTTCCTGGGTCCTGTCTGTAAGCCAGCTGGCTATCCACCGGGTGACATATCAGATCTGATGAAGTTCTGAAGGTTTCAGGACGAAAGAGCTTATCGTTGGTTTTATTTAATAAATTCTGCTTTGAAATTATCGGAGTTGTGTTTTCTGGTATCATATATATAGACAGGGGCTAATCCTGCTTCTTTGCTTGGACTACTTGTTGTTTTGAACAGTTTTCATGTGTTTGTTTTGAAATATCAATTGTGCTTTTACAGGAAAAATGTTACTCAAAGTGTCCAAGTCTGTACAGAGCACTATAAATAGTTGAGGGGCAACTAATATGTAGACCCTGAACATTTAAGGATGAAGTATTTAGGCAGATATTCTGAAGTTAGAAACAAATCAAGCAGTACTTACTGAAAATAAAAAATTAGCTTGTCAAGAATGATGAAAAGAGGGGAGTCACATGAATGGCTACTAGTAGTGCTGGTCTCACCACAACTTCACTATGCTGGGATACAATGCTCCTTTGCTTCTTCTCTCACCAGAAGCAAAATGTTAGCACCAATCCTAAGATAACAAGCAGGCCATGGCCTGTTTGGTGCTTCACAGTCTTGTCCCAGATGATTCAAGGGTCTGTATTGCTTGTCGTAGCCTTTTCCTGGTAGATGCCTTGAATAGTAACCAGACCAATCAGGAACATTAAGCACATACAGTCACTGTCCAACCAGAAATAGTCAAGAATCAATGCACTCTGCTCCTTCTCTCACCAGGAACAGAACATAAGCACACATTCCAATCTGTCAACCTATAAGCAGTTATTAGGCTTTATGGTGATCAGCAACCTCCAGGAGATAATGTCTCTGTGCTCCTTCTCTCACCAGCAGAAAACAGAAGCAATAATCCTAAGATGACTACTGAGAGGCAGAATGTGGTCTCCCCAATAACTGGTGGTCTTGCAATAGAAGTTTAAAGGTAAGAGGAACAAAATGGGTTAATATCCTAAACAGTGCAGTGTGCACTAAGCAGTTAAGATGTGAAAGGGGGTAACTTAAGTTTTAGCCAAGTGTCTAAGTGACAGACAGCTTCCAAGGCTTCAGGGAACTTCCATGTGCCCAAACTGTCAGGCAGCTCAAGCTGAATTGACTAAAAGACCAGTTTGGTTGCACAGCATTTCCGAGTTTCCTGTTAACAGACAGAGGGAGGCTGAGCCTGAAAGGATAAAGCTAGGAACAAACATGCAAATAAATAAATGCCCACAGCCAGGCAAAAAGCACACCAAAAAACACAGGAAATAGAGGATGGGAGTAACTACAGCAGTGATTATTTGAACATCTACTGTTATGGTAAGTTTATTTACCCAGTTGTAGTATGTTCATCTTACTAAACACTGCTGCAGGAGCCTTAGCTATATGGGTAGATTACCCTAGCTAACGACATTTGGGAGGTAAAAAGAGAGGAGTCCAGCAGCCCCTGGATAATGGGCCAAGCAAAGCCTGATTTTGATCTAGAAAAGAAATCAAGCTTACTGTGCTTTGTAAAAGTATGCACAGAGGACCAAGTAGTAGCTTCTAAAATACTTCTAGAATGCAACCATTTCCAAAAAGCCATACATGAAGCCAAGACCCTGGTAAAGAGAGCCCTAACACTGTCTGGAATAGTTTCATTAAGGGGAGTATAACAAAAGGTAATAATCTTAAAGGAAAACTCCACCTTAGAACTCAAAAAATATATTTTTTCATTGCATCTTTGTTTTTGAGCTATTTTCATGCCTCAATCAATCCAAGTGCTTCTTTTACAATTAATGTGTTTCTCTCAAAATGGCGGATGATGGGGCCTGCCTTGGTAACGTGATCTTGTTTTCTTGCTTTCATTCCTTCTTCCCAAAATACATTTCTAGGCCTCTTTATATGACTCATGCTAGACATAAGGAAGTGGTGCTGTTTTTTTCATGCCATTAAGATAGAATGGCAGGACTGTGAAGCACTTTTATCTAAACACATCTTCTGTACAGTACATTTGTGTACACTTACCATAAATGTAGATGTTCGAGTGTATTCACTGTTGCAGTAATCACATTTGGGTTATCCCTGCCAGGGTAGCCCTTGGCCGGCCACAATACCAGAGGCGTAGTATTTCTGCTTTGGCTGCTGTTGCTTCAGGACTGACGTCAGGTCATCAGTAGTATAAAGTAAGGTGGCCGACACCATTACATCAGTTTTTCTTGCCATGTCAGGAGCCACCAAGTGGGAGCCAGGATATGGTGGAAGAACCCCACCAGTAGAAAGTAAATACTAAAAAGTTCCTTGTAAGGAGATAGAGAGAGAGAGAGAGAGAGAGAGAGAGAAGAAAAGGGGGATGGAGGGAGGGAAACCAGGACTGCAACAGTGAATACACTTGAACATCTACATTTATGGTACATGTACACAACTGTACTATGTTCTTCATGTTTCACTGTTGCAGTCATCACATTTGGGTTGATTCCCAAAGCTGAGGAAAAGGGTGGAGGCAGTCAAGGAGACTAGGGGTTGGCTAGGATGCCCTGCAAGACTGCAGTGGTAAAGCCTGCCCTGGATTTGGAGAAGATAGGCAGATGGTAATGCCTGGTGAAGGTGTGAACAGATGCCCATGTGGTAGCCTTCAGAATGTCCCTGGTGGGGACTCCTCTGAGGAAAGCTGCAGAGGTGGAGGCTGCTCTGATAGAGTGAGTCCTGATCCCCTTAGTGGGAGGTTTCCCGTGTTGCTTGTAACAGAAATGGATGCAGTGTGCTATCCATTTGGAAATAGTTTGTTTGGATATGGCTTTGCCTTCTGCCCTTGCAGCAAAGCTGACTAGCAATTGATCAGTCTTTCTGAATGATTTAGTCCTGGCTAGATAGAATCTGAGAAGTCTGTGCACATCTAGAGAGTGCAGGATCATTTCCCCCTTGTTTTGTGGGTTAGGGAAAAAGGTGGGCGAATGAATGGATTGGTTAAGAGCCACACTGGACACCACTTTGGGCATGAAGGATGGGTTAGTCCTGAGGGGCACCCTGTCAGCATGAAAGATAATGAAGGGCTCAACAGCCTTGAGTGCTTGTAGCTTGGATACCATTCAGGCTGAAGTGATTGCCAGAAGCAAGGCCGTCTTCCAGAAGAGAAACTTTAACTCTGATGAAGATGCTGGTTCAAAGGGGGGGGCAGGGTGAGCTTTTCCAACACAAAGTTTAGGTCCCAAGCTGAGGTAGGTGCTCTTCTGTGTGGCCTCAAGTTGCTAGCCCCTCTTAGGAACTGTTTGATCAGAGGGTGTGAGAAAAGTGGGTGTTCAGTGTTGAAATGAGCAGACATAGCAGAGTCATGAATTTTAATAGAGGAAAAGGAGAGACCACTGTGTAGCAAGTCAGCTAGCTAATCCAGGATGAGAGGTAGGGAGGGCTGTGCCATATTGGCTCCCTTAGCCTGAATCCAGGAGCAGAACCTTTTCCATTTGTCAGCATAAGACTTTCTAGTGCTAGGGTGTCTAGCCTCACGTATAACATCTAAAACCTGTTTACTGAGACGGGCAGATTGATCAGTGGTCAGGGAATAAGCCAGACTGCCAAATTGAGGGCCTGCAATTGGGGATGCATGAATTATCCTTCCCTCTGGGTCAGGAGGGTTGGGGTCTGAGGGAGAAGTCATGGTGACAGTGGGGACAGGCTGCGCAGCAGTAGGTATCCAGTGCTGGCAATGCCAGTCTGGAGCAATCAGATTTGTCCTTGTTTTTTCCTCCCTTATTTTGAGCAGTACCCTGGTAATGAGAGGTAGTGGGGGAAATGCATAGACCGAGAGGCTGACCCAGGGGAAGGACAGGGCATCAACTTTTCAGGCCCTGCAGTGAGGCTTCCTGGTGCAGAACTTGCTGAGCTGATGGTTGGAGTGGGAAGCAAAGAGGTCAGCCTTTGGGGTGCCCCATTTATGAGTTATTAGGGTGAAGGTTCTCTGGTCTAGCTGCCACTCATGTGGGTCCAGAAGATTTCTGCTTAAGTTGTCTGCCAGGGAATTTAAAGAGTCTGGCAGGAATTGTGCTAACAGGGGTAGTTGCATGGCTGAGGCTGTGTGCCAAAGGGTCATGGCCAGCCTGCACAGAGGGTAAGAGTGAGTCCCTCTCTGCTTGTTGATATACCACATCACAGTTGTGTTGTCTGTTTTGATCAGGAGAACTCCTGGGGAGAGAAGTGGCCTGAAAGCAGTCAATGCGTGCTGGACAGCTAACATCTCTTTTTAGTTGATGTGCAGATGAATTTGCTGTGGGCTCCATTGGCCCTGTATGGACCTGCCGTCCAGGTGTGCACTCCAGGCATAGTCTGATGCGTCTGTGGTGAGGGTCTGGATGGTGGGGGGTGGTGAGAAAGGTAGTCCCTTGTTGTGGGAGCATGCTGCTGCCCACCAAAGAAAATCTTTCCTTAGGCAAGGTATTATTGGTATAAGAGTTTCCATGTCCTGAGAGTGTTGACACCAAAGGCTTTTTGGGTACCACTGAAGTTTCCTCATATGCAGTCTGGCATATGGAATGTGTAGAATGCAAGATGCCATGAACCCCAGAGCTTGCAGGATTTTCCTTGCGGATAACTGGGGTATGGTGGCTAGTTGAGAGAAGTAAAACCACAAGTTTCGGACTAGCCAAAAAACGAAGGAAACACCAAAATAAGAACAGTTGGCAAAGCTGCTACAGTTAGATTCCACAAAGCAAATACTGATTTGCTTTTCTATTGTAAACGTGAATCCCATCTGGGATGCTGTGTCCAGGCTTGCTCCCAGGAATATAATCCTTTGGGTGGATACTAGTTTGGATTTCTTTTCGTTGATAGTGTACCCTAGGGAGGTCAGTAGGGATTTTTACAAAGGCCAGATGCATGAGCAGCTTTTCCTGACTGCCTGCCTGAATTAAGCAGTCATCCAAGTATGGGTAAATTGTATATTTCTTTGTCTGCAAAAGGCAATGGTGAGAGCCAGACATTTTGCGAAAACTCTGGGAGCAGTAGACAAGCCAAAAGGAAGTGCAGAGAACTGAAAGTGCAGAGATCCTGCCATGAAACGTGGATATTTCCTGCATGATTCCCTGATAGAAATGTGGAGGTAGGCCTCTTTTTGGACTAGGGTGGCTAGCCAAGCATTCTTGGAGAGCATAAGTAGTAGTTGCTGGAGGGGTGAGCATTCTGAATTTTGGTATCACCAGGAAGGTGTTTAGAATGGATAGAGCGAGGATGGGGTACCAGGTGCCATCTTTTCTGGGTACCAGAAAAAGTCTGGAGTAGAAACCCTGGCCTATCTGCTCTGCAGGAACGTGCTCTATTGCCCTCCTGGAGAGCAGGGAAAGGACTTGCTTTTGCCTCTGCCCACTGGTTTGGAGGAAGATCTAGGAACCCTTTAAGGGTTGATAAGAGTGTGGAAAGAAAATGTGCATCCCTGGGACACTACGTTGAGGACACAGTGGTCATTGGTAATGGTGGCCCAGGTGCTTGCATGGAAGGAGAGTTTCCCACCTAGGGGCAAGTGCAGGTGGGCAAAGGGAAGGGGTGGTGGAGGAGAGTCATTGTGAGTTATTACCATGAGTAGGTGGCTTTGCAATCCCTGGTTTTGAAGTGAAGGAATTCCATTGCTTTGATCTCTGCATTCCCTGTGGCATGTCTGGGGGGTCTGCTTCCCCTAAGTCTGGGCTGAACTGACCTGGAGGGGGCAGGAAATGACCAGTGTTTGGAGGGGCAATGCCTACTGATCCTTGGTAGCTGAACCTGTAGGTAATCCTTAACTGTCTGCATAGATTTAACCTTTTCTTCCATCTTTTATAAGATCTCCTCTGCCTTGGTGCCAAATAAGCTGTCTTTGTGCAAGGGTGCATCCAATAAATTAGATTTGACATGGTCTGGCAAGGGTTGTTCCTTAAGCCAAGCATGTCTTCTAAGGACAGAACCGGTGACTACTGCCCTGCAAGAAGCTTCTAGGGTGTCAAAACCACAGTGTAAGGTGTGCTTAGTTACTTGACTTGCAGAAAGCATTAACTCTTGCAACTCTTTATTTTCTGCACAATCAGGAAAGTTTGATATTTTTGTTTGAGGAGTTCCATGGTATGTTGCTGAAATTTTAGTATATGGAACTGACAATTTAGTGCTCTGATAGCAAGAGTATCAGAAGTGTACACTTTTTTACCCCATCTGTCTACTGCTCGGGAATCCCTATCTGAGGGGGTGGGATTCTTAGCAGAAGTTGTTTTAATTCCTTTAGAAATTCCTTGAGAAATAACCTCAGGGTCAGCAGTAGGATTTCTGAAAAGAAATTTGTGTGAGTCATGTAATCCCGGTCAGATTTTCTGGGAGCAGGAGGGAGGGTGTAAGGAGTCAAACTTGACTCCATGAAAACATCATCCACAACATCCAGGACAGGAGTCTGTGCTGTGGAAGGTCTAAGAATTCTCAGAGTCTCTTTTTAGACTGAGGGTAGTCCTGACATTCCCACTGGAAATGCTCACTTAAAGTATGAAGGGTTTCCCCAAAGGAAAAGTCCTCTGGTGGAGAGGCTGAAGGAATGGATTCCTCTGCATCAGAATCCTCATAAGCAGAGAAGGGTTGCATGTCTTCATATTCAGATGCATCAGAGTCAGACACCTGTTCAGATAAAACTACTGGGGACAGATCTCTTTCTTTTGGAAGGGGTAGCTTGGCTTCCCGTGATCAGCATTATAAGGTCTTCTGCCATTTTAAGCATTTAAGACTGAGGCAAGGAAGCAGGTGTCTGTGATTGGGTCTGTTTCTTGGGAGTGGTTCGTACCCTGGGCCTTAGAAACTAGGTAGTTTTTGAAAGAACGGTAGACGCAAAAGAAGTCATTGGTTTGTGTCGAGAATCGGTAGTGCGAAGTACTTCCTCAGAAGCCGGTGCCTGCTCAGTGGCTCTGAACCCATCCAAGGTAGAGAGAACCACAGGATCCTTAGTTGAAGAAGAGTTTTGTGGCACACCGGACTCCGAAAGGGTCTCTGTAATGGCCTGCAAATCCACAGAAGCAGGCAACAGGTGCTGCGAAAGCACCTCAATGAGGACCGGAGAACTGACAACTAGCTTAATGGAAGCATCGTCAGTACGCTTGGACCTGTGCTGTCGGTCTCTGTCTTTATCCTTACGTTTTTTTGGAAGATCTGCTGTCGGATGGCTTACCAAAACCATATCGGAATTCGAGGACTGTGAGTGAAAATATCTAGCTACAATAAGGGCCCGACGATGTATAGTTCTATCGTTGAACAAAGCACAAAAGTGACAGCGAGGGACGTCGTGGTCTGGGCCTAAGCAAGTGATGCAGTAAGAATGAAAGTCTCGGTGTGGTATTTGCTTTCCACAGGCGAGACAATTGTTAACTTTTTCTGACATCGGTTAGAGCAAGAAAAAAGGATCCCCAATGGGGTCCTTAGCTTTAGAAGACTTCAACTTCAATTCGGAAGACGAAACTCAGGTAGCGGCTGACTGGCACTCGTACGAACTGCTTCTGCTTCGGGCTCCTCAGCAAGAAAGACTGATGTAATGGTGTCGGCCGCCTTACTTTATACTACTGACGACCTGACGTCAGTCCTGAAGCAACAGCAGCCGATGCAGAAATACTGCGCCTCTGGTATTCGGGCCGGCCGAGGGCTACCCTGGCAAGGATAACCCAAATGTGTTGACTGAAACAGTGAAACACGAAGAACATCAGAGCTGCTTCTATGTTTACCTGACTGAGCTTCATTTATGTGTCTGTCAGAGCTTGTTCAATGCTATAAATAGCCGTTAGTGTTTCTCAATTATTTCTGTCATGTTCACCCTCCTTTTTTCTATTTCATATTTACTTATATTTTCGTAACCAGGAAAGTGAAATGGTTCCAGGACCCTTTTCATCCACAACTTAGGCTACATTGGCAAAGATAATAATTATTAAATGCACTTAGCAATACAAAGAAAAAAAATACTGACAAAGATATTGACCAAGACTGCATGTGCAACACATAGCCAATGTGCGACAGTGATCATTTTTTGAAACATTTACTAGACTGTATACATTAGTAAAGTTTATCTATACCATGTTGTACACATATTGCACACACACACACACACACACACACACACACACACACACACACACACACACACACACAGACACACACAGTGTGTGTGTGTGTGTGTGTGTGTGTGTGTGTGTGTGTGTGTACATGTGCATAAAGGGATCTACTTCACATAATTGAACCACCAAATGTTTGACTGTCATATGGCCGAGACCATATGGGTGAAAGTACAGTTTTGTACCTACCATAAATGTAGATGTTCGAGTGCTAATACAGCTGCAGTCATAACAGATGGGTTCTCCTGCCGTCAGGCGGGTCCTCGGTCGGCCGAATTCCAAAGTCTAGGTCCGGCGTCGGTTGTCGTTGCTTCTTCCCTGACGTCAATGCGACAGGGGTATAAAGGAACCAGCCGACGCCATTTTCTTCAGTTTTTCTTGGCCCAGATGTCAGGTGCCTCCAGAAGGAAGGCAATAATAAATCTGTGTGATAATGCAGTGCTATACAATCAAAATACAGTAGTTGCAAGCAAATACATCATAAATGAAAACCCCAATCAGGTTGTATGAGGATGTGTTAGCCTATAGGCCTGTCCCAAGAGGGGAAGGAGGGAGGGAAACCTGGACTGCAGCTGTATTAGCACTCGAACATCTACATTTATGCTAGGTACAAAACTGTACAATGTTCATCGTGCATACAGCTGCAGTCATAACAGATGGGTAGAATCCCAAAGCTAAGAAAGGGGTGGTAGGCACTAGTTGGAACTAGGAGGAGCCAAAATGCCCTGCAAGACTGCAGTGGCAAAGCCTGCTCTAGATTTGGAGTATAATGGTAGGTTGTAGTGCTTGGAGAAGGTATGTACAGAACTCCAAGTGGCTGCTTCCAAAATATCCTTGGTAGGAACTCCTCTGAGGAAGGCTGCAGAGGTGGCTGTGGCCCTGGTGGAATGAGTTCTAATGCCTGTAGGAACAGTTTTGCCATGAAAGGAATAGCAAAAGCGTATGCAGTGGGCTATCCATTTTGAGACTGTCTGTTTGGAAATTGGCTTCCCTTGAGCTCCTACCGCATAGGCCACAAAGAGCTGTTCTGATTTTCTGAAAGGCTTTGTTCTGTCCAAATAATAACGCAGCTGTCTGTGGATGTCCAAGGAATGTAGTAATCTCTCCCCTTTGTTTTGAGGATTAGGATAAAAAGTAGGTAAATGTATGGCCTGATTTAAAGCTACCCTGGATACCACTTTAGGCATAAAGGGCGGGTTGGTTCGTAAGGAAACTCTGTCCTGATGGAAGATGATAAAAGGCTGGAGAGCCATGAGAGCCTGTAGTTCTGAAACTCTATGAGCTGAGGTGATAGGCAGAAGGAAGGCTGTTTTCCAGGACAAATATTACAAATCTGATGAGGCAGCTGGCTCAGAGGGAGGCAAGGTCAATTTTTCCAGAATGAAATTAAGATCCCAAGCAGGTATTGGTTGTTTCCTTGGAGGCCTTAAATTCTTAGCCCCTCTGAGGAACTGTCTTAAGAGAGGGTGAGAGAATAAAGGTGGATCAGTGTTGTATTCTGCAGAAATGGCTGAGGCATGTATTTTGATGGAGGAGAAAAAGTCCACTGCTTAGCAGTTCAGCCAAATATTGTAGTATTTGAGGTAAATTCAGTTTTCCAGGATCCTGGCCCTTTTTCTCATTCCAGACACAAAAATGTTTCCATTTTGTGGAGTAAGCTTTTCTAGTTGATGGCCTTCTGCCCTCCAAAATGACATCCTGCACCTCCTTGGAGAGTAGGGCCTGTTGAGATGCTAAGGAATCTTCCATGCGGCTAGATTGAGTGTTTTAGCTGGCTGTGAAGAGTTTTGAAACTGTGCTGAGTCAGAAGAAGAGGCATTAGAGGCAGGGTCCATGGTGGGGAATACGTCAGGCTCCTCAGGAGTGGGTACCAGTGTTGCCTTGGCCAGTCCGGAGCAATGAGAATCATCTTTGGTCTGCCTGCTTTGGTCTTTAATAGAACTTTGGGCAGCAGAGGAAGAGGAGGGAAGGCATAAACTGTCATTGATGTCCAACTGAAAGAAAGAGCGTCCACTCTCCAGGCCTTTGGATGGAAGATCCTTGAGCAGAATTTTGTCAATTGATGATTCTTGTGGGAGGCAAAGAGATCTATGTCTGGCCTTCCCCATTCTTGGATTATTTCTGTAAAAACTTTTGGATGCAATTTCCATTCGTGTGGATCTGTCATATTCCTGCTTAGGTGGTCTGCCAGTGTGTTTTCCTTGCCTGGCAAGTACTGTGCTTGTAGTTCCATTTGTAAGTCCATGGCCATGTTCCAAAGTGACATGGCCAGTCTGCATAGGGGTAAGAATGTGTTCCTCCCTGTTTGTTTATGTACCACATAACTGTGGTGTTGTCCGTTCTTATCAATAATTGACCTGGTTGTAGAAGGTCCTTGAAAGCTATAATAGCATTTATTACTGCTAGCATTTCTTTTTGATTGATGTGAAGGTGCTTTTCTTTTTGGGACCACTTGCCCCGAATGCACCGATCTGTCATGTGCGCCCCAGGTGTAGTCCGAGGCGTCTGTTGTGATGACTTGATTTGCTTGAGGCTTGCTGAATGGAAGACCTGTGTTTGTTTGACATGCTTGAGCCCACCACAGAAATTCCTTTTGCAGACATGGAATTAGTGGTATTATTGTTTCCAAACTGTGGCTGTGTTGAGACCATATGTTTTTCAGGTACCATTGTAGTTTCCTCATATGCAGCCTTGCACATGGGATTAGTAAGATGCAAGATGCCATGAATCCCAGAGCCTGCAGGATTTTCCTTGCAGTCAGCCTGGTGCAATTTGCTAGTGTTCTGAAGTATTGTATTAGTTGCCCCTGCTTCTCTGGCGTGAGGTAGGCCATCTGGGTGTTTGTGTCCAAATTGGCACCCAGGAAAATTATCTTCCGAGAGGGTATTAGCCTTGATTTCTTTTTGTTGACTGTGTATCCCAGAGATTTCAATAACATTATTACATAAGCCAGATGTTTCAGAAGAATGTGCTTGCTGTCCGCTTGGATCAGACAGTCGTCCAAATAGGGGTATATTTGTATCCCTTGAAGTCTGCAGTAGGCAATTACTGATGCCAGACATTTCGTGAATACTCTGGGCGCAGTAGATAAGCCAAAGGGCAATGCAGAGAATTGATAATGGGTTGAACCTGCAAGAAATCTGAGGTACCTTCTGCAATTTTGTCTGATTGGGACATGCAGGTATGCCTCCTTGAGGTCCAATGTTACCAGCCAAGACTCCTTGCCCAGCATGGGAAGAAGTTGCTGTAGAGTGAGCATCTTGAATTTTGGTACGAGTAGAAATGTGTTTAGGATGGATAGATCCAAAATAGGTCTCCAATCTTTTCCCTTCCTTGGCACCAGAAATAGCCTGGAATAAAAGCCTTGACCTTGTTCGTGTGTAGGTACCTCTTGAATAGCTTTCATGTTTATGAGATCTGTAATTTGCTTTTGTGCCTCTGCCCTTTGATTGTGGGGCAGGTTTGGCATGCCTCTCATTTTTGGAAGGGTGTGAAAATGGAATTTGTAGCCTCTGTTTATAATGTCCAGGATCCATTTGTCCTTTGTGACAACATGCCAATTTTTTAAAAATAATGCCAGCTTTCCTCCTAAGGGGGCTGCCATTTGAAACCTGGTTGGCATGCAAAGGGGAAAGTCATTGGGTTTGCTTTCTGAAAGATTGCGAGTTGTCCTCACCACCTCTTTGTGTAGGAGCTTGCCATTGTCTGCCTCTATACGATACTTGGGATTGTCCTCTGCCCCTCGGGCGCCTGTATCTGCCTCTTTGGGGTCTGTCTGTGGCAGGAAAGGACCAGTTTTTGGAAGGCCAATTTCTACTAAAACGTGGGGGTTGAACCTGTAGAAATTCTTTCACAGTTTGCATTGATTTAGCCTTTTCCTCCATTTTCCTTAATACCTCCTCAGCATTAGCACCAAATAGTACATCCTTTTGAAGAGGGGCGTCTAGTAATTTAGCTTTGACATAGATTCATAGATTAGGTTCATAGATTAGTACTAAGCTAATTGCCCTTGCGAGCCATTTTAAGCCTAGCCAATTATCCCTTGTGAGACTCAAACCCTGCATCTTGTGTTTGTAAGGCAAACACCTTAACCATTAGGCCACCCTCCCAACCCAACATAATCAGGCAAGGCTTGTTTCTTGAGCCAGGCATGCCTACGTATGACTGATCCTGTAACAGCAGCTCTACATGAGGCCTCTAGAGCATCAAAACCACATTGTAAGGTATGCTTACCCACTTGTTCTGCACTATGCATCAAATCCTGCAACTCCTTCAAGTCTGGTTGTTCAGGTTGTGACATTTTACTCTTCAATTGTGATAACAAAAACTGTTGGTATTTTAGCATATGAAACTGACAGTTTAAGGCCCTCATGGATAAGGTAGCCGAGGTATATACCGTTTTACCCCACCTTTCTAAGGATCTGGAATCTCTCTCGGAAGGCAAAGGATTTTTGGCAATGGAGGCCTTAACTCCCTTGGGGCCCTGTGAGATGGTTTCTGGGTCAGCAGCATGGCTTTTGTAAAGAAATTGGTGTGAGTCAGGAACCCTGTAGTACCTGTCAGGCTTAACTGGAGCTGGAGGTAGAGAGTCCGGGTTAAGGCAGGCCTCCAAGTAAACATCATCTAGGATGTCCAAGACAGGAGGTACAGCCAGAGGCCTATGCTGAGGTAACAAGAGAAATTCCCTGAGCCTTTTCTTGGAATCTGAATAATCCTGGCCTTCCCAGTGGAAGTGTTCCCTTAAGGTATGCAAAGTTTCCCCAAATGAGTAATCCTCAGGGGGGGATACAGAAGGGATGGACTCCTCCACATCAGAGTCTTCAAAAGGGGAGTAAGAATGTTCCTCATCATCAGAGTGCTCTGAAATAATGGAGCCCTGATCAGAGGAGGGGGAATCTTCCTCCACTCTGGGCCTTTGTCCGGTGGGGGCTGAGAACCTCTGATTAGAGTAATTAAATCCTCAGCCATTTTAAGCATCTGTTTCTTAGGCATGGGGCCTGGAGATGGGCCCTGTGTAGCTGGTCTCTTAGGGTGCATGGTTGCTTTAGACTTTGTGAAAGCCTTGATGGAGAAAGAAGAGGAAGGTCTGAAGACACCTTGAGTGGAGGTGGACCTGTCCACATTCTGAGTTTCAACGCCAAGAGTGGCTTCGGTATCTGTAGTCGGGGTGTGGGCCGAGGAGCCTGCGACCTCGGGCACAGGAGACACCGTCAAAGAAGTGTCGTCAGTAATCAGGGGCTGCGTAGGCGCCTCACTGAGAACCGGACCACGTGTAGTCGGCTTTGGCGTGGTGTCGGTAGAGGCCGTGGACCTCGTGTGTCAGTCCTTGTCTTTGCGTTTTTTAGACAAAACCGGAGTCGGAGTATCCGACGACATAGTATAGTTAAATGCTTTCCCAAAATAATGCTGGGCGAACTCCGCCCGACGCTTAATAGTGCGTTTGTTGAATGTAGCACAAAAGCGACAGACCGAGACGTCGTGGTCTGGGCCTAAACAAGGTATACAGAGGGAATGGAAATCCTTATGCGGTATTTGCTTCCCACAAGAAATACAATTATTAACTTTGTCTGACATCGGTCTGAGGCAAGAAAAGTTTCCCCAACGGGGGTACTTAGCTTTTAAGAAGACTTCGGTTTCCAAATTTCGTATTTTCAGGAGCTGGCCGACCGGCACTTGTGAACTGCTTCTGCTTCGGGCACCGTGCGTCAAGAAAGACTGAAGAAAATGGCGTCGGCTGGTTCCTTTATACCCCTGTCGCACTGACGTCAGGGAAGAAGCGACGACAACCGACGCCGGACCTAGACTTTGGAATTCGGCTGACCGAGGACCCGCCTGACGGCAGGAGAACCCATCTGTTATGACTGCAGCTGTATGCACGATGAACATCATTTGAATGTTCGATTATGCGAAAAAAAAATACGAAACATTGCTAGCAGGGAGGCAAGATCCCCTGCATCCCCCACACCCCCTGCTATTTAAATATACCAACTTTGAGAATGCACTACATTGCGGTAAAGGGAAATCTTTCCGTTCCACGCTCTACGGAGATCCCCATTCAGACTGTTCGAACTTTTAAAAGTTTGATCATATGTCCTCGACCAAATGAAAGTCGAGCTTTTAAAGTTCGACCATCTGAAGGGGAACGTATAAAGTACATTTACAAAAGCATATAAGTGTGTGTGTGTGTGTGTGTGTGTGTGTGTGTGTGTGTGTGCGCATTTAAACACAGTTAAGTACTTCTAATTTCCTTTTCTTAGTGTTTTTAATGCAAGGGCACTTAGTAAATGAGTAAATTTCAGCTGTATATCATGGCTGCACTCTAACAAGTTAAGGATGGACTCAAAGTCATTGGGAATCTCTTACAATGGAGGGGGGGCTTGAAAAGTGTAAACGCATTGATACTTTACAAGAAAAAATATTTTCTGACTTTTCTCTAAATGTCACAGAAATCTTTGATACTGCTGTTATCTTACCATATAAACTTTTATAAATAACATTTAAAGCTTAGCATTTCAACACTGTGTTGCTGCTTATGGAAATTTGTCAAAAGAGTTGACAACTGCCTTTAAACCCATGACTGATCTAATTGCTTTGTTTTGCTATGAAAAGGGAGTGTTAAGTTCTCTTCCCATCTGCAATAAAAAGTAGTGGAAAACAGTTACACAGCTTTCTGTCTTTTTTATATCAGCTGCTGTGTTCCTGACATTAGCAGAATTAATTGCCCATTTAAGATTGACAGCAGCACCTGACAGGGTAAACTACAGATTTAACTGCGTCTATGACATATCATACAAGTGAAGACGAACTTTTCTGCAAAGTATGTGAGAAGTTGAATTTATAAAAAAGTGGGTGGGTCTTCCCTTCCTTTGACTCCAATGCAAGGAAATAAAAGTTTTAAAAAGTGCAAGCAGGTTTCTGGCCCCTACACAGTACAGAAACCATACTGTAGGGAGAAAAGAAACCCAATGATTTAGTTAAACTGTATGAGAGGGTGGAGTTTTCCTTTAAACGACCATTTGAAAAAGTCTGTTTTGACACAGGCTCTCTTCTTCTTAACTTAAGAAATAAACAACTGATCCAAAGATTTAGTTCTGTCAAGATAGTACTTGAGCTGTCTGTGGACATCCCAGGTATACAGTATCCTTTCTCCCTCATTTTTAGGTTCAGGAAAGAAAACAGGGAGATGGACAGTTTGGCTTAATGTAAACTCGGACATCACTTCAGGCTTAAAAAGAAAGCTTAGTTATCAAAGATATCCTGTCCCTGTGGAAAGAAAACGAGATAGGGTTGACTCACCATAAGAGCTTCCAAACCAAGATACCCTTCTTGCAGTGGTCAGAGCAATCAATAAAACTGTTCTTCTATGTTAAAAGCCTCAAGTCAGCAAGGTTAGCTGGTTCAAGCACAGCTTCTCTAACATAAAATTAAGATCCCAAAGAGGGATACAGTTTTCTTGGATGTCTCTTATGCAAAACCCCTTTCAAAAACATTCTGACATGGAACTGCATTAAAAGAGAAGGATTCATGGGCAAACATGCTCAAATGGTAGACAAATGAACCTTGTTTGAGGAATAAGAAAAAGCATAGGATTGTAGTTCACACAAATATAAAAACAACTAGCCCAGAATGGATGCTGGTTGTGTTGTTGGCACCAACTAGAAAACATTTTCCATTTGCCACTATATGATTTTAATACCTGTATCGGCTGCACAGCTTTAGTAAACAGGTGTCTAAAAAAAAAATATGAACACATCATCCAGGAAGCAAATTAAATCAGATTGATGTTGGAGTGTATCAAACACTCTTATTTTTATGTGAGTAGGTCCAGTCTATGTGGAAGCTTGTGGTATTGCCCCTGGCCATTTCCAAAAGAAGGGAAAAGGAAAGTTGTGTAAAATCTTACTATAGCCATAGATGTCCTTCTCTTCCATGTTGTAGTATTCACTAGTTGGTTTACCCTTCTTCCCATCAGCTTGTTCATCCAGGTTTCCAAAGCTTTTTCAGTCCCTATGGTGAGTCAGATGTCTGACGTATAGGCTGGTACGTGGGCCATAAAAGTGATGTCTGCGCACACCAGTCCTCAGAACCAAGAAGCCCCAGACGGAACCAGTCCTGATAGCATAGCCTGTGTAGAAGCCGAGGAGAGCAAGTGCAAGAGAACAGGGGGATGGAGGGAGGGAAGGAATACTGCAACATGGAAGAGAAGGACATCTATGGTTATGGTAAGATTTTACACAACTTTCCTATGTCCTTCTATTCCAATGTTGCAGTATTCACTAGTGGGCGAGTACAAAAGCTCACTGCTGGCTGGGTGGTGGTCTGGATGAGGATTCCAGGAACCCATGCAGGATAGCCCCGGCAAATCCTGCTCTGGTCCTGGAGATGTGGTCCAGCTTGTAGTGTCTGATGAAGGTGTGCACAGATGACCAAGTAGCAGCTTCCAGAATAGAATTAGTATCTAGACCTTTAAGGAAGGCTCCAGAGGTGGCCATGGCACTTGTGGAATGGGCTCTGATGTTGCCTGTTAGTGTATTTCCACGGTGAGAGTAACAAAAGGAGATGGCCCTAGCAATCCAAGAGAAATGGTTTGCTTTCTTACAGCTTTCCCCAGACCCCTGGGGTGGAAGCAAACAAACAGCTGTCTGATTTGCGTATAGTCTTGGTCTTATGCAAGTAGAAATGGAGTTGCCCATGTACATCTAGGGAGTGAAGGACTCTCCCACTGTTTCCCTGCGGGTTAGGAAAGAAGGTGGGCAGGTGAATAGCCTGATTTAGGGACAGGTGGTCATTAACCACCTTGGGGGTAAAGGAGGGATTAATCCTGAGGGTGACCCTGTCCATATGGAAAACTATGAAGGGTGGAGTAGCCATGAGGGCTTGGAGCTCTGAGACCCTCCTGGCTGATGATAAAGCTACTATCAGAACTGTTTTCCAAGTGCAAAACTTCAAGTCAGTCTTGCCAGCTGGTTCAAAGGGTGGCAGAGTGAGTTTTTCCAGCACTTAATTAAGATTGGTTTCCTTGTGGGTCTTAGGTGTAAAACACCTTTTAGGAATACTTTAGCTGGGAGCCTGGAAGCAAGTGGGGGCTCCATAGGCAGGCTTGAAGAAATGGCTGACAGTTGTGCTTTTAAAGAAGAGTAAGAGAAGTCTATCTTTAGCAGTTCACACAGGTAAGAGAGAATTAGAGGCAGGTCGCTGTCCAGCAACTCTGTCTTTTCTGACACCAGATAGAAAACCTTCTCCATTTAGAGAGATAGGATTTCCTTGTGTTTGGTTTCCTGGCCTCCTGCAGGACTGAGAGCACATCCTCGTTGTATAGGTGTCTGAAGAGAATCAGAATCCTATCAGCCACAGGGAGAGGTGCAGAGATCTCCACTGTGGATGAATCTGTGCCCCCTGGTGCTGTGTGACTAGATCCTCTGAGGGGGGGTAACTTGTGGTGATTGCCCTTGGATAGATGAAGTAGGGGAACCAGTACTGCCTTGACCAAAAGGGGGTCACCAACAAGATTTTTGGTAAGTTCTGCTGAATTTTCAGTACGACTCTCTATATCAGAGGGAAGGGGGGAAAGGCATACAAGAATTTCACCTTCAAGGACAAGAAGGCATCTGTTTGAAGAGCCCTCGAGTTGTACGTTTTGGAGCAATAGCTCTGGAGTTGCCCGTTTGTGGAGGAGGCGAACAGGTCTGTCTGTGGAATACCCCACCTGTGGATCAGCTCAAGGAATACCTCCCTTGACAGCATCCACTCGTGACGGTCTAAGAAGGTTCTGCTTAAGGAGTCTGCCTGGCAATTTTGTTGGGATGGGATGTAGGCCGCCTGTAGGAAGATCCCCTGGGAGACAGCTAGTTCCCATACCTGTAGGGTTAGTCTGCAGAGGAGGAAGGACTTGGTCCCTCCTTGCTTGTTCAAGTACCACATCACTGTGGTGTTTTCTGTGAAGATCTTCAGAACGCCCGAGCTGAGGAAAGGTAGAAAGGCCTGCAGGGCCAGCAGTATGGCTGACATTTCTTTGATGTTGATAAGCCATTGTTTGTGTTTGTTTTTCCACAAACCTTGCACTTTCCTTGCGTCTAACATTGCTCCCCAGCCCAGATCTGAGGTGTGTGTGCATGATTTGAGAAGGGGGGGGGCAACTGTAGGGGGAAACCCAGGTTTTGGGTCACCTGGGCCATCCACCACTTTAGCTCTTGGTGGAGGCAGGGTAGAAGTGGGATTCTGAACTCTAGGGGGTGAGAGTGCTGGCTCCATACTGTACGAAGATACCACTGGATTTTTCTCATGTGTAATCTTGCCAGTGGCAGCATGGGAATTGTGGCAGTCATGTGGCCAAGAAGTATGAGGAATTCCCTTGCAGTCAGGGTGGGTGAAAGGAGGGCAGATTGAAGGAGCTGGGTCAGGGAAAGCACTTTTTCCTGAGGTAGGAAGGCAATCCTGAGGTCTGTTCTGATTCTGCATCCTAGGAAGACAATGTCTTGTGTAGGATTAGGATTGGATTTGGGGAAGTTTATGAGGAACCCTATGGACTGCAGCAGGGGCAGGAGGTCCTCTGTGTGGGCTAGGAGGGGTTTGTCGGTCTGCTGCTTGAATAAAGAGATTGTATAGGTATGGGAACATCTGCATACCTCTTGTTCTGCAGTAAGCAATGACTGGGGCTAGGCATTTTGTAAAAACCCTTGGAGCAGTGGAGAGTCCAAAGGGCAAGGCACAAAACTGAAAATGCAAACAGCCTGCTTTGAATCTGAGGAATTTTCTGGAGGATGGTTTTATTGGAATATGTAGATAGGCTTTTTTGATGTCCATGAAGGCCTGGGGAAGGATGAGGGGAAAGAGAATGGGTAGTGTTATCATCCTGAAGGAAGGAACCTTCAGGAATGGGTTGAAGCGGAAAAGGTCTAGGATGGGTCTCCATGGTCCCTCCTTCCTGGGTACCAGAAAAATTCTGCAGTAGAAGCCTCTCCCTCGAGCAGAAGGGGGGACAAGTTCTATGGTACCTTGGAGCAGCAAGTTGTTTAGAACCTCAGGGAGGAGGGACCACTGAGAAGGTGGAGGTAGTGGTATAGGAAAGTTTTAGAGGGAAGGACATCCAAGACATGAAGTAACCCTCCTTCAGGATAGACAAAACCCATTTATCGGATGTCACTAGGGCCCATGCAGGGAGGCAGTGAGAGAGACGGGAGGATAAAGGTATGGTGGGGGGGGGGGCTAGAAAAGGAGGCAGGCAGTCAGATGCTGCCTGCCCTTTCTAGAAAGGGAGGTCTCTGGGCGGAAGCTTGAGGTGTCCTAGGCTGAGTGGTCTGCCTCCTATGTGGTCTTCTAGACCTGGGGAGGGGGCAGAGGGCCTAGAAGACTTCCTAATAAACTGTGTCTTGGCCAGGTAGTTTCTTTGAAATTTTGGGATTGGAGAGACAAGAAGATGCTTTAGATCCTGGAGCATTTTCCCTTTTTGCTGAAGTGACTTAAAGAGATCGGCTACCTTGGAGCCTAAAAGGGCAGTGTGATCCAAGGGTGCATCCAAGAGTTTGGCCTTAAAGTAATCTGGTAAAGCCTGCAGACGCAGCCAAGAGCATCTCCTCAAGACAGAGGCAGATGCAGCTGACCTGGCAGAGGCCTCTGTGCATCATATGCACACCTTAGGGAATGTTTATTGACTTGGGAGAAGAGTCCAAGCACGGAAGACAGGGATGCCTTTGCGGAGCAGTCCGGGATCTCATTAAGTTCCTTAGAAGCTTTGTCCAGTAAGGCCAAGGAGTATATGGCCAAGTGTGACTGGTAATTTGCAGCCCTGAAGGCTAGCGTAGCTGAAGTGTATATCTTCTTCCCCCACTTCACATGGCCTTGCTGTCTTTATCTGCAGGCAGGACAGTGGTAGTAGGGAGAAGTTTGGTAGCTCTATCAGCGGCAATAGAAATGGTTGCTGGGTCAAGCTGGTGGGCATTTAAAAAGAAATTTGTCTGCATCAGGTACACTATACAACCGGTCTGCCCTTCCAGGGGCAGGTGGCTGGGAATCAGGGTTTATACATGCTGCTGCAAAAGCATCCAGGAAGGCAGGCTGGAATAGGGGCTGGGTTAGTAGATTCCATTTGGATCAAGTCATAGAATCTTTTCTGTTGCTCAGACATATCTTAGCAATCCCATTTAAAATGTTCCCTCATAAGATTAACAGTGTCCCCAAAGGTAACGTCTTCCACAGGGGAGTCAGGTTCAGCAGAGGCTTCTTCTGGGGATCCATGCCCCAAAGGGAAAGATATTTGTGAAGAGTAGGACAAGGAGTCCTCTTAGGAGCCAGATATTTCTTCTTCTGCAGGATGGCCAAGAGTAGTTTCTGGTTGAATAGGCCTGGGACTAAGAAGAGGTGGAGCAACATGAGGTAGGTCAGGCGTAGGCCTAAGGGCCAGGAAGGCATTATAGAGACTCTGACTGAAGGCCTGCCAGTCTGGCAAGGCCTCAGGGGTTGAAGCAACATGCTTTATCTTTTGTTTTTCTTTGCAGGCCTAACCAGTGCCTGGCTGGCAGTCGGCCTTGAAGAAATAGAAGGAATGGCAGAGGCCTGCTCCGAAGCACCCATCTCAGAGGCTGGTTCCCCCCTGGCATCTGAATCAGACGCTGGAATATCCTCCCCGGACGTGTCATCCGCTCTGGATTTTGTGGCCTCCTGGTAGGTACCTGCTTTATCTGGTTTGACGGACACCGGTTCCTCGGCCGAGCTACCTGTGGCTACAGGCTGGGAATCAGTGGAGGGAGGCACGGTGGAAGTGGACGACCTTGCGGGACTGGCCCTCTTCCTAGGTGGTTCGGATGAGGCATTGGTAGTGGCTTCCATTCTGAGAGTGACCTGCCTAAGAAGCTGGTTTTCGAGGTATGGGTCAAGGGCCTGAAGTTGGTGATGTAGGGCCTTGGGGATGAACGACTTACAAATGACGCAACTTTTATAACAGTGTTCCTTACCCAAACAAAAAAAAAGACACTGGTCGTGGGTGTCTTTGTGGGGAATCTGGAGACCACAGTTGCACTTGCTCTTACCGGACATAAACAGACTGTAGAAATTACAAAAGGACAGAAGAAAATCCCCAACGGGGTACTTACCTTAATGCAACACTGGTCCAATGTCCGCGAGTAACAGGAACACCTGACATATGGTTGGTGGCTGAAAAGTTCTGTCAACTAGTGCGCACAGGCATCACTTTTATAGCCCATGTACCAACCTACATGTCAGACATATGACGCACCAACAGGGACTGAAAAAGCTTTGGAAACCTGGCTGAACAAGCTGATGGGAATAAGGGTAAACCCACTAGTGAATACTGCAACACTGGAATAGAAGGACATCCGCAGTTGCCTGGGCCATAAGGGAGTCACTACAACAACCTTGGGGATTCCCTCTGAATCTTCATAAGTACGTTGGATACTAGTGGAAAGGTATACAGGAACATTCCTGACCAAGGAAAAGAAAAGACATCTGTCTTCCATGCCTTTATGCATGGAGTCCTGAACCAAATCTTGCCGCTTTGGAGGAACTCTCCATAGATGGATCAAATCCTGGAAGACTCCCTGTTCTAGTTTTCTTTTGTAAGGGTTTGCCTTGGTCCTGCTCAGCTTGTCTGCCACACATTTTTTACTCAGAGAGCATGCAGGATGCCTACAGAGTGAGATTGTGTTGTGAAGCTATATCCCAAGCTGACATGGCTAGTCTGCAAAGGAGGTATGACCTGGATCCCTCTTGCTTGTTGATGTACCACATAACTGTGGTACTGTTTGCAACCACTTGAAAAGGCCCAAGGACCAAAAGATGGTTCACAGAGTTGAGTGAGTTGATCAGGGCAAGCATTTCATATTTATGTGTTGCATCTGTCCTTGGTGTCCCACCCCCTGCACTTTTATCCCTCCTGAAATAGCTTCCCAAGTAAAGACCAAAGTGTCTGCGGCGACTGACTGTTTTGGAGCAGGGAGGGAGAACAGAAAACCTGGACTTGGGGATATCTGTTGTCTCCACCAAATGATTTCTCTTTTACAAACTCCAGCACTGGAAATTGAGAAGATAATGGATGTTGGTGTTGGGACCAAATATATTTCAGATACCACTGTATCTTTCTCACATGGAGTCTGGGGACAAGGGTAACATGAGAATTGTAGATGCCATGAGACTGAAAATATGGAGGTATTCCCTCTCAGTGATAAAAGTCTGAGTGAAAAGCCTTGGAAATAGATCTACACATAGAAAATCCTGTGTGAAGGAGTCAAGAGAGACTTTTGAAAGTTCTCTTGGAATCCCAACTTACGTAAGAGATCTCTCACCAATGAGAGATTCCTGACACCCTGAAAAAGCCTCAGCAAAGACAAGCAAGTCATCTAAATTTGGAAAACATATGGATATCCTGTAGCCATAATAAGCTATAAAGTACAGTTGTGTACACTTACCATAAATGTAGATGTTTGAGTGTATTCACTGTTGCAGTCATTACATTTGGGTAATCTGATGGCAGGTTGCCCTCAGTCGGCCTGAATAAAAAAGTCTTGGGTCCTGCGTCGGTTCCTGTCTCCTCTTCCATGATGTCAGGGGTATAAAACATGCAGCCAACACCATTTTAATCAGTTTTTCTTGCCCCAGATGTCAGGAGCCCTCCAAATGGGGAGCAAAAATATATATAAACTGAAAATATGTAAATACACCTTAGAAACGTTAAATTTACCTTCAACTAAAAGCAAATACACCACAAAGGCTTTTGAGTATAGTGAAGGAAAGAAAAGGTATAGAATGGGGGATGGCGGGTGGGTAACCTGGACTGCAACAGTGAATACACTTGAACATCTATATTTATGGTAAGTGTACACAACTGTACTATGTTCTTCGTGTTTCACTGTTACAGTCATTACATTTGGGTAGAATCCCAAAGCTATGGATGGGAGGATGGAACTAAACAGCATTAGGAGCAGTTATAAGGCCCTGCAGGACTGCAGTGGCAAAGCCTGCCCTGGATTTAGAGAAGAGAGGTAAATGATTATGCTTTGTGAACGTGTGAACAGAGCTCCAAGTAGCAGCTTCTAGAATGTCTTTGGTTGGGACCCCTCTGAGAAAAGCTGCTGAAGTAGAGGCAGCCCTGGTGGAATGGGATTTGATCCCCTTGGGCACAGGTTTACCATGGTGCAAATAGCAGAAATTAATGCAGTGGCTTATCCATTTAGAAATGCTCTGCTTTGATATAGCCTTCCCCTCTGATCCTGCAGCAAATGCTACCAGTAGTTGCCCAGACTTTCTTAGAGATTTTGTCCTGTTTAAGTAGAATCTTAGTTGTCTGTGTACATCCAATGAATGCAGAATCTGCTCCCCTTGTTCTGCGGATTTAGGAAAAATGTTGGCAGGTGAATGGTCTGGTTAAGAGCTACACTGGATACCACCTTAGGCATAAAAGAAGGACTGGTCCTGAGGGCCACCCTGTCCGGGTAAAATGTAATGAAAGGCTCCACTGCCATGACAGCCTGTAGTTCTGAAACCCTTCTTGCTGAAGTGACTGCCAAAAGAAAAGCGGTCTTCCAAGATAGAAATTTTATATCCTCAGTAGCTGCTGGTTCAAAAGGAGGCAGGGTGAGTTTTTCCAGCACAAAATTGAGGTCCCATGCAGGAGTTTGGTGTTCTCCTGGGAGGCCTTACGTTTTTGGCCCCCTCTGAGATACTGTTTAAGCAGTGGATGAGAAAAGAGGGGAGGCTCTGTGTTGTAATGAGCTGAGATGGCAGAGGCATGGATTTTTACTGAAGAAAAAGATAGGCCCTTGTCAAGCATCTCAGTTAAGTATTGTAAAATCTGAGGAATATTGGGCTTTGCTGTGTCTATTCCTTGTGCTTCGTTCCAAGCACAGAATCTCTTCCATTTATCAGCATAAGATTTTCTAGTACTAGGCCTTCTGGCTTCCAAAATGACATCCATCACAGGTTTACTGAGAGATGTGGTTTGAATAATTAGTTGATTAGCCATACTGCAAGATTCAGAGTTTGGAGCTGAGAGTGCAGAATTTGATAGTTCTGCTGAGACAGTAAATGAGGTGTTTGAGGCAAGTACCACGGAGGAAGGTGTGACATATTCCTTAGAAGCAGGTACCAGTGCTGGCAAAGCCAGTCTGGAGCAAATAGGATCATTTTTGTTTTTTCCTGTCTGACTTTTAGTAAGACCTTGGAGAGTAGAGGCAGAGGGGGAAAGGCATAGACTGATAAGTTTTTCCAGCTGAAGGACATAGCATCCAATTTCCATGCTTTTTTGTGATGACTTCTTGTGCAGAATTTGTCCAAATGATAGTTTTGGGGAGAGGCAAATAGATCTGTGTCTGGGCTCCCCCATTTCTGTGTTAACATGCTGAAGATTTGTGGATCCCGTTTCCATTCGTGCGGGTCCATAAGATTTCTGCTTAGGTCGTCTGCCAGAGTATTTTGCTTTCCTGGCAGGAATTGAGCTTGGAGATGTATTTGGTAAGTCAAGGCTGTGTTCCACAAGGCCATGGCTGGTCTGCAAAGGGGGTAGGAATGGGTACCCCCTACTTGTTTATGTACCACATAACTGTGGTGTTGTCCACCTTTATCAGTAGTTGTCCTGGATGAAGTAAGTCCTTGAAGGCTGTCAGAGCAATTCTGAACAGCTAGCATTTCTTTCTGGTTGATATGCAGATGCATTTGTTTTGGGCTCCATTTGCCTTGAATGCATCTCCCTGCCAGGTGCCCCCCCCCCCAAGCATAGTCTGATGCGTCTGTAGTTAGGGTTTCGGTGGCAGGGGGTAGAGTGAATGACAGTCCCTTGTTTTGGTGACATGTCTCTGCCCAAAGAAACTCCTGTTGTAGGCAGGGAATGAGAGGAAAGTACAGTTTTGTACCTACCATAAATTTAGATGTTCGAGTGTATACACTGCTGCAGTCATTACACTTGGGTTATCCTGCCGTCAGGTGGTCCCTCAGTCGGCCCGAGTTCCAAAGTCTTGGTCCGGCGTCTGTTGCTGTCGCTTCTTCCCTGACGTCAGTGCGCCAGGGGTATATAAGATGCAGCCGACGCCATTTTTTTCAGTTTTTCTTGCCCCAGATGTCAGGTGCCCCCAAAAAGGTAGGCAATGTAAATTGCTAATAAAACATACATAAGAAAAGAAATAAAAAAACTTTCAGTTACTAGCAAATACTCCCCAAAGGGTAAAAGGGTTAGGGAAGTACCAGCAAGTAAGAAGGGAAGGAGGGAGGGTAACCTAGACTGCAGCAGTGTATACACTCGAACATCTACATTTATGGTAGGTACAAAACTGTACTATGTTCATCATGTTACACTGCTGTAGTCATTACACTTGGGTAGAATCCCAAAGCTGAGGTAGGGTGGCTGGTTCTATAAAGCATTAGGGGTGGCTATAAGGCCCTGCAGCACTGCAGTGGCAAAGCCAGCTCTGGATTTAGAGTAAAGAGGCAGATGGTAATGCTTGGTGAAGGTATGTACAGAACTCCAAGTTGCTGCTTCCAAAATGTCCTTGGTAGGTACTCCTCTGAGGTAGGCAGTTGAAGTGGCTGTTGCCCTGGTGGAATGCAACCTAATGCTGTTAGGTACAGTTTTCCCATGGTGTGTATAACAGAAACGTATGCAGTGCCCAATCCATTTTGAAATGGTCTGTTTTGAAATGGCTTTTCCCTGTGTTCCTGCAGCATATGCTACAAACAATTGCTCAGTTTTCCTGAAAGCTTTCGTTTTGTCCAAGTAGAAGCGTAACTGCCTGTGTATGTCCAAGGAATGCAGTAGTCTCTCCCCTTTATTCTGTGGATTTGGATAAAAAGTTGGCAAGTGAATAGTTTGGTTTAAAGCCACACATGATGCCACCTATGGCATAAAAGTAGGGTTTGTTCTTAAAGACACCCTGTCTTGGTGGAAAATGATAAAAGGTTCCACTGCCACTACTGCCTGTGATTCTGAAACTCTTCATGCTGAGGTTATTGCCAGGGGCAGAGCAGTTTTCCAAGAGACATATTTTAAGCCTGCTGTGTTAGCTGGTTCAAAAAGAGGCAAAGTTAATTTTTCCAAGACGAAGTTGAGGTCCCAAGTTGGAGTTGGTGCTCTACGGGGCGGTCTTATGTTTTTAGCCCCTCTGAGGTACTGTTTTAGCAAAGGATTAGAAAAAATTGGTGGGTCTGTGTTGTAATGAGCAGAGATGGCAGAGGCATGGATCTTAATGGATGAAAAGGAGAGACCTTTGTCCAACATCTCAGTTAAGTATTGTAGTATCTGAGGAATATTTGGGACAAGAGGGTCAAGGCTGTGAGCCTGGTTCCAGGCACAGAATCTCTTCCATTTATCCGAATAGGCTTTCCTGGTGCTAGGCCTTCTGGCATCCAGAATGACGTCCATAACGGCTTTGGAGAGAGGCATTGCTTGCTTGACTAAGGAATCTGCCATGCAACCAGGTTTAAAGTCTTGAGCTGGCCGTGAAGTATCCGATTGTTTTGCTGAGTCAGAAGTTGTGGGATTTGAGGCAAAATCCAAGGTGGACCTTGTGCTAAGTTCATAGGTTCATAGGTTCATAGGTTGGTACTAGGCTATCAGCCCTAGGGCCTATACAAGCCTAGCCATAACAATTCCCTGGCTATTTCTTCCCACATTATTTACTTTCCTGGACCCCTGTCTAGCAGGGCGAATGACGTGATCCCTGGGGTGAATTTCCTTTCTCCCATCCAGTCGTCAAGGTTCCTTTTGAAGAGGTCCAAAGAGGCACTCTGCTTGACATGTATGGGCAATCTATTCCAGAGTCTGGGGAGTCTCTGGGTCAGGAACCTATCCCTCCAGCATGTTTTGTTTATTGTGATGACAAGGTTTAGATCCCTGGAGCGTGTAGCTCTGAGGGATTGGGATTTCTTTAAGTGTAGCATGTCCAACAGCTCTGGGTTTGACATGGCCTTGTATGTTAAGCAGAGATCGCCTCTGAGTAGACGATATGCGACAGAGTATAGCTGGAGTTTTTTAAGGCGGTCAGCGTAGGGCATCTGCTTTAGGCCTGTGATTCTTTTAGTGAGGTATTTCTGAGGTCTTTCCAGTTGTTGCAGATGTCGTGAGAGGTACATACCAAATGGGGCGTTGTATTCTATAATGGGTCTAATGAGGGATGAGTACAGTGGGACAATGACCTCCTTTTTTCTGGATGAAAAGCCCTTCGTGATGAGGTGGGCCACATAGAAGGATTTCCTGACTGTTGTGGCGATGTGGTTATCGAACGTGAGACCACTGTCCACCTGTGTCCCTAAGTCTCTTATCACACTTTCTGTGTTTAGTGTACTGCCACCTATATGGTAATTCATGGATACAAGTTTTTCCCAAAGGGATAACAATACATTTCTTGGCATTGAGCTTGAGCCCATGGCTCTGGCACCAAGCATCTGTTTCTGTAAGGCCCTTTTGTAGAGTATCCACATCATTTGGGATTCAATAATGGCTCCCAGTTTGCAGTCATCTGCAAACTTTGTTAGCCAGAGTCCCTTAGTGTTGACCTGTACTTCAGAGAAGTAGATGCCAAACAAGAGCGCCCCAGGACTGAACCCTGAGGTACTCCACTTGTCACTTGTCTGGAGCTGGATTTGGAGTCAGCTACTTTTATAGTGTGGGTTCTATCAGTAAGCCATTTAGCAACCCATTGGGTGACATAGGGATTAATGCCCAACTTAGTAAGTTTATCTATGATTCCAGAGTGGGGATGGTGTCAAAGGCCTTGGCAAGGTCTAGATAGGCTGTGTGGACCACCTTACCCTTGTCCATGGCTCTGGAGACTGATTCAAAGAAGTTAATCAGGTTCAGGAGACAAGATCGGCCCTTCACAAACCCAAACTGGGTGGGGTCCAGTGTTTGAAGGTTGCCAATGTCTTTGTTTATAAGTTCCATGATAATGCGCTCCATGGCCTTGCAGATAAGGCTTGTCAGACTGATGGGACGGTAGTTTCCGGGATCCAAGGTGGATCCCCTTGTGGATTGGGATAACTGTAGCTCTACCACTCAGTGGGCACAAACCTGAGGTGAGGCTATGATTAAACATGACACTTAGGTGAGGTGCCAGTTCATATTGTAGTTCATGTAGTACACAGCCCGGGATGTCATCTGGTCCCATGGATGCTGTATTCTTGGCTTTAGAGAGTGCGTTTTGTACCTGTGTGGCGTTATTACTGGAATTTGGCAATCTTCGGTATTGAGATGGGCCATTTAGGGGTGAGAGGGGTGAAGTTGGCACTGAATCGATCTGCCAGGATATTGGCAATATCCTTTGGATCAGTATATTTAATGCCATTCTGTTTTAGCTCAGAGCAGATCTGAGCATTGCCATTTAGATTTTGACATAGTTATAGAATGCTTTGTGGTTGTCTTTGGAATCTTTGGCAATTTTATTTTCGTAACTAGCTTTGGAGGATTTTATGAGGCATCTCAGTTTCTTACTGAGGCTAGTAAGGGAGTTTTTTGCATCCTGGGATTTTCCTCTTTTCTGCAAAAGTTTCTTCCTTTTGTTGTAAAGTTTGTTTATGGCAGGGGACCACCAGATTGGCTTCCTTTTTTTGGATGAGAGCATTTTGGTTCTATTTGGGATGGCACGATTCATGCATGAGTGGATGTGCTCGTACAGTGCCTTAGTGTAGGATTCAGCAGTTTCAGTTCCCGTCTGCATGGGTGTCATGAAGTTTGTCACTTCTGACTTAAGTAGCATGAAGTTGGCTTTGGAGAAGTTTTTAATGGTGGTTTCTTTACTGGGGCTGGGGTGGGATGTGGATGTTAAGGGTGATTAGCTTATGGTCAGACCTGACTAACGAGGGGTGACCATAGGTATGGAGCATTGATTTCCCATGTTGGTAATGACCAGGTCTAGGATATTGGAGCCCCTGGTAGGACTATGGATTAGTTGATCCAGGGCGTTGGAATTTATGAATTCCAAGAACCGTTCAAAGGTGTTGGGACATGAGTAGTTTTCCCAGTTAATGGCAGGGTAGTTAAAATCACCCAGTATTAGGGTGTTTGGTTCTATCTTAATATTTTCCAGTATGTTTAGAAAGGTGTAGTGAGAATCTTGGGGTATGGTGGGCTATCTGTAGCAAGCTACAATTTGGATTGCAGTCTTACCTAGTGTTAGTTGCACTTGGAGAATTTCAGACACATTGTGTTGGCCAACTAGCCTGGTGGTGTGAATATCCTTGGTGAATATTGACACTCCTCCACCTTTAGTGTTTCGGTCCTGGTTTGGTGGCGAAAAGTGTGGTAAGAGTTGTAGCCTGGTATTGCAGGGTGCTCTCTGGAGCCTTGAACCAGGACTCAGTTACTGCACAGATATCAATGTTCTCCATTTTTAGGAGTGCCTCGAAAGTGCATTTTGAGGTTTAGACTTCTAGCATTGAGTAGCATTACCTTCAGATTTTGCATGCTTGTACCTGTTACGGTGGTGGTTTTGTCCTTTGAAGTTTGCCTAAAAAGGCACTATAGGGGTGGCAAGAGCCTTAGCCAGTAACCTGAATCCCAGGGCGACAGGTGCAGACCATCTCTGGCAAAGCATCGTGGTCTGTCAATCATGTCATCCCAGGCAGACAGATACTGGATCCCCTTTGAATGACACCATAAGCTTAGCCAATTGTTGAAGTCAATCATTTTATCCTTATATTGTGGTATCATTCTGGGCGAAGGCAGGATGCTACTCAGGGCTAGGGTCATACCTGCCTGGGCCACATGATCCGAGAGCTCTTCCATGTCTCTTTTCATGTAGTCCAGGGAGGCGTCTCAAGTCATTCACTCCAACATGGACAATGACAGAGTCATATTTGTACTTGTTGTGGAGTGACTTGAGTGCATGCGTTATGTGGCGGATCCTGGCACCCGACAGGCAGCTGACTGTAATTTTCTCCTTATTCAACCTGGTGAGAGGGACATCAGTGTGCGTGACTATAGAGTCACCTATGACTAAAGTGTTAGGTACATTGTCTTGCCTTAGGGGCTGTTGCTGGGTGGCACACTGGTGTTGTGAACTATGTGACACATTGGTTGTGATTGGTGTTTGTTTGCGTTTCAGCTTCAGAGGTCTTTGTTGCTTAGGCAGGTTACAGTTAAGGGCCTCTGCATATGTGGATTTAGTGTTGCTATATGTGGGTGTTGGTGGTGTGGGTTTAGAAGGGCTATGTGTTGCTTGAGGTGTAGTGTGGGTGTTAACCTTCTCCTCTTGACTGTTTAGCACAATCTTGGGTGGAGAGCTTTGCTTCCATTTTGGCTATGTAAGTGCATCTCTCACAGGTTGTAGTGTTGGGTGGTAGGAGGAGGGTTGTCTGTGTACATGAGGCAATTGCTGCATTGCCCCAGTATGCCCAGATTCACCAGGTGGACAGGAGAAATCACCGAAGCTGACCCTTGGACATGCCTGGTTTGGGGCTTTTTTTTCTTTGTAAAGTATAGGAGCTGTTTCCTTAGCAAGGTACTTTGCAATTATAGGCTGTTTAGTGCCTACTATTAATTTCTCCTTGTTAACAAGGAGAGTTCAGTGTTTGTATGAGTTTAAGGCTACCTAGTGCTTTCCAGCAGGTATTAGAGAAAGTGCTAGTCACAGGGATGCTTAAAGGTAAGATTGAAAAGAATGCACTCTGCAGTGTGCACTAGAGAAGTTAGATGTGAAAGTAGGTAACTTGAGTTTTACCTGTTTAAAAAGTTAAGGTTTAGTGGAGAGTTACTATTTTTAAAACAGCAAGATGGATTGAAAGGGGTGGGCACTTTTGTATTTTGGTACTATGAAATACTGTAGGATGGCCAATAAATTTAAATAATTGAAGGGGTGGGATTTCAAAATGATGATTTTGTGATTTCTCACATAAGCCAGTGAAAGTAGAGAGAAATGAGATATATGGTCAGATTAACATAAGAGGCGGGCAACTAGAAAGACAGTGGTATTTAACAAGACAACTAAAATGGGTGGGAGCGCGGGAAAAAATCTGCCTGACTCAGAACAGAGAGAGCTGTGGTCTCTTTTAAAGTTTTAATATGCTATTAAAACAGAATGCAAGCAAAACACAAGGTAAAGAAAACAAACTACAGTATTCAAAATATAGAAAAGTAATACAAAAAATAAAAGCAAACTAACCTTTCCTTCACAGCAAAGTGTAGCAGAGTCTGGATGAGCCTTTCTGGTAAAGCTCTGAAATGTTTTAGTTTACTCCTTAAATAGAAATTTTAGTTCCTAGCTCCACCCCTCTGTTAACAAGTGATTAACCTTAAGTGACCTCTTCTGTCTTATGAATGAGTCCTTAATTAATCAGTTCTTATTTCTGCCTGACTCAGAACAGAGAGCTGTGGTCTTTTAAAGTTTTAATATGCTATTAAAACAGAATGCAAGCAAAACACAAGGTAAAGAAAATAACTACAGTATTCAAAATATAGAAAAGTAATACAAAAAATAAGCAAACTAACCTTTCCTTCACAGCAAAGTGTAGCAGAGTCTGGATGAGCCTTTCTGGTAAAGCTCTGAAATGTTTTAGTTTACTCCTTAAATAGAAATTTTAGTTCCTAGCTCCACCCTCTGTTAACAAGTGATTAACCTTAAGTGACCTCTTCTGTCTTATGAATGAGTCCTTAATTAATCAGTTCTTATTTCTGCCTGACTCAGAACAGAGAGAGCTGTGGTCTCTTTTAAAGTTTTAATATGCTATTAAAACAGAATGCAAGCAAAACACAAGGTAAAGAAAATAACTACAGTATTCAAAATATAGAAAAGTAATACAAAAAATAAAAGCAAACTAACCTTTCCTTCACAGCAAAGTGTAGCAGAGTCTGGATGAGACTTCTGGTAAAGCTCTGAAATGTTTTAGTTTACTCCTTAAATAGAAATTTTAGTTCCTAGCTCCACCCCCTCTGTTAACAAGTGATTAACCTTAAGTGGCCTCTTCTGTCTTATGAATGAGTCCTTAATTAATCAGTTCTTATTTCTGCCTGACTCAGAACAGAGAGAGCTGTGGTCTCTTTTAAAGTTTTAATATGCTATTAAAACAGAATGCAAGCAAAACACAAGGTAAAGAAAACAAACTACAGTATTCAAAATATAGAAAAGTAATACAAAAAATAAAAGCAAACTAACCTTTCCTTCACAGCAAAGTGTAGCAGAGTCTGGATGAGCCTTTCTGGTAAAGATATGGTTCTTTAAGATTGGGTACCAGTGCTGGCGTGGCCAGTCTGGGGCACTCAAGATCATTTTTGGCTTCTCTTGTCTGGCTTTTATGAGCACCTTTGAAAGGAGAGGCAGTGGTGGGGAAAGCGTATACTTGTAGGTTTTTCCAGCTGAATGAAAGGGCATCCACTTTCCATGCTTGTGGGTGGTAAGTCCTTGTGCAGAATTTCTGTAGCTGGCAATTCATTGGGGATACAAACAGATCTATGTCCGGGCTCCATCATTTTTGTGCTATCATCCTGAACATTTGTGGATGTAATTTCCACTCGTGTGGATCCATGATGTTTCTGCTTAAGTCATCTGCCAGAGTGTTTTTCTCTCCTGGCAGGAATTGTGCTTGCAGATGAACTTGATAAGTTAGAGCTGTGCTCCACAAGGTCATGGCTTGTCTGCAGAGGGGATATGAATGAGTGCCCCCTTGCTTGTTTATGTACCACATTACTGTGGTGTTGTCTGTCTTTAATAGTAGTTGTCCTGGATGCAGAAGGTCCTTGAAAGCTATAAGGGCATTTTGTACAGCTAGCATCTCTTTTTGAATGATGTGAAAATGCCTTTGTTCTGCGGGCCACTTGCCCTGAATACATTTTCCTGCCATGTGTGCTCCACAGGCGTAATCTGAAGCATCTGTTGTCAGTGTTTGTTTGGCTGTGGGTTGAGTGAAAGGCTGTCCCTTGTTGAGGTGACAGGCTTGGGCACACCATCGAAACTCCTGTTGAAGGCAAGGAATAAGTGGTATTACTGTTTCCAAACTGTGACAGTGTTGAGACCAGACACTCTTTAGGTACCATTGTAGTTTCCTCATATGCAGTCTGGCATATGGAATTAGTAGTATGCAAGACGCCATGTAACCCAAGGCCTGCATAATTTTTCTTGCAGGGAGCTGGGTCTTCATTGTCATCAACTGGAAATATTGAGTCAGTTGTCCTTGCTTGTCTGGCGTGAGATAAGTCATCTGGGCCGTTGTATTTAAGCTGGTACCCAGGAATATTATCTCTTGTGAGGGCACTAGTTTTGACTTATTTTCGTTTACTGTGTACCCTAGGCAAATTAGCAATCTTTTTACAAACGCCAGATGCTTTAGAAGAATGTCTTTGCTCTCTGCTTGAATAAGGCAATCATCCAAGTATGAGTAAATTTGAATTCCTTTTTGTCTGCAAAATGCAATTACTGGTGCCAGGCATTTTATAAAGACCCTGGGTGCAGTAGATAAGCCAAAGGACAGTGCAGAGAATTGGTAATGCATTGAACCTGCTAAAAATCTGAGGTATCTTCTGCAATTTTGTCTGATAGGGACATGCAGGTATGCCGCCTTGAAGTCCAAAGTTACAAGCCAAGCTTTCTTGCCCAGCATGGGAAGAAGCTGCTGTAGTGTCAACATTTTGAATTTTGGAACATCCAGGTAAGTATTTAGAAAAGAAAGATCCAGAATGGGCCTCCGGGCTTTGTCCTTTCTGGGAACCAAAAAGAGTCTTGAGTAAAATCCTTGTCCTTGCTCCTGTGTTGGTACCTTTTGAACAGCTCTCATGTCCATGAGTGCTGTAATTTGTCTTTGAGCCTCAGCCCATTGATTTGGTGGCAGATTTGGCATTCCTTTTAATCTTGGCAGAGTGTGAAAGTGGAACCTGTAACCTTGGGATACAATATTGAGAACCCATTTGTCTTTGGTGATCATATGCCAATTGTGACTGAAAAGTGCCAGTCTTCCCCCCCAAGTGGGCTGCCAAGAGAGAAGTGTTTGACAGCTGTAGTGGGAAGTCATTGGGACTGTTTTTTATAAGGTTGAGGCCTGTCTTCCCCTTCTTTCTGGGTTGACGCACCCCATTGTCGAGGCCTGTAAGTACCTTGTGGTTGACATCTGCCTCTTGGATGTCTGTATCTGCCCCTTTGAGGTCTGTCTGATACTGGAAAGGACCAATTTTTTTGTCGGCCAATTTCTGCTAAATCGAGGAGGCTGAACCTGTAAGAATTCCTTCACCGTTTGCATAGATTTTGCTTTATCCTCCATTTTCTTTAATACCTCTTTTGCCTTAACTCCAAATAAAACATTCTGCTGCAAAGGTGCATCCAATAGTTTTGCTTTAACATGATCTGGTAAAGTCTGCTCTTTTAACCAAGTATGTCTTCTAATGACAGACCCTGTAACTGCTGCTCTACAGGAGGCTTCTAATGAATCAAAACCACATTGCAAAGTATGTTTTCCCACTTGTTCAGCTGCATGCAATAAATCCTGCATTTCCTTATAGTTAGGAATATCTGAATTTGGAAGCATTTTTTGTTTCAACTGAGACATCAAATATTGCTGATATTTAAGCATGTGAAACTGGCAATTTAAGGCCCTCATTGCTAAAGTTGCAGATGTATATACTTTCTTCCCCCATCTGTCTAATGCTCTTGAATCTCTGTCAGAGGGGACTGGATTTTTTGCTGTAGAGGCCTTTACCCCTCTGGGACCCTGGGAAATAGTTTCAGGGTCAGCAACAGGGCTTTTATAAAGAAATTTGTGAGAGTCAGGGACTCTGTAGTATCGGTCTGGCTTAACTGGAGCAGGAGGTAAAGAATCTGGATTTAAACTAGATTCGGAGTACACATCACCCACAATATCTAACATTGGCGGAATGGCTAGGGGTCTGTGTTGAGGTAATAAAAGGAAATCTCTGAGCCTTTTCTTGGATTCTGAATAATCCTGGCCCTCCCAATGGAAATGCTCCCTCATGGTATGTAAAGTTTCCCCAAAGGGGTAGTCCTCTGATGGAGAGGCTGAAGGAATTGATTCCTCAGCATCAGAATCCTCATAAGGGGGTAAAGAGTATCCTAGGTCTGAGGATGAATCTGAAGAGATGGACACCTGGTCGGATGAGTCATAGTCTGCATCCTGTCTAGGCCTTTTATCAGGTGGAGGGTGGGATCCCCTGATCAGAGTAATTAGGTCTTCGGCCATTTTGAGCATCTGTTTCTTAGGCATGGAAGCCTGTCCTGGTGAATGTAGAAGCTGTTTCTTAGTTTTTAAAGGGGTTTTAGATTTAGCAGAAGATTATTGGTTAACTGAGTAGGTCTGAAAACACCCTCTGAAGCTGCGGGTTGTTCAGCTACTCGGGATCCCTCTGAAGGGATAGTCTCTGTAGGCCGTAAATCTGGTATATCCGAAGGCCCAGCCATCTCCACGTGGGAGTCAGAGGCGGCTTGTGGTTCCAAAGAAGCGGTCGTCAGGGGCTGCAAAGGCACCTCGCTGAAAACCGGAGAACCAGCGACTGGCCTAGAAGAGGCTTCATCATCAGTTCTGGGCCTCGGATGCCTGTCCTTGTCTTTGCGCTTTTTGTGAATTCCGGTCGTCGGTTTTTCCGACGGCATGGTACAATTGAATTTTCTGCCAAAATAATGTCGGGCAAAATCAAACCAACGTTTAATAGTGCGCTTGTTAAACCTAGCACAAAACCGACAACCTGTGACGTCGTGGTCTGGGCCTAGGCATGGGATACAATAAGAATGGAAATCCTTATGAGGTATTTGCTTCCCACAAGAAATACAATTATTAACTTTTACTGGCATCGGTCTGAGGCAAGAAAAAGTTTCCCCAATGGGGCACTTAGCTTTGTAGAAGACTTCGGTTCTGGATTCGGAATGAAAATCTCAGGAGTCGGCCGACCGGCACTTGCGAACTGCTTTTGCTTTGGGCACCACACGGCAAGAAAGACTGAAAAAAATGGCGTCGGCTGCATCTTATATACCCCTGGCGCACTGACGTCAGGGAAGAAGCGACAGCAACCGATGCCAGACCAAGACTTTGGAACTCGGGCTGACTGAGGGACCGCCTGACGGCAGGATAACCGAAGTGTAATGACTGCAGCAGTGTAACACGATGAACATTCATTGTTTCCAGGCTGTGACAATGTTGACTCCATAAACTTTTTAGGTACCATTGAAGTTTCCTCATATGCAGTCTCGCATATGGAATTAGTAGAACGCAGGAAGCCATGAACCCCAAAGCCTGCAGAATTGGTCTTGCAGACAACTGGGTTTTTGTTGCCATTTGTTTGAAGTATTTTGTCAATTGCATTTGTTTGTCTGGAGTGAGGTAAGCCATCTGGGCAGTTGTATTCAAGCTTGCACCCAGGAATGTAATTATTTGAGAGGGTACCAGTTGTGATTTTTCATTTATGGTGTACCCTAGGCATGCTAGAAGCCTTTTTACAAACACCAGATGTTGAAGAAGAGTGCCCTAGTCCTCTGCCTGAATGAGACAATTGTCCAGATAAGGATAAGTTTGAATGTTTCTTTGTCTGCAGAATGCAATTACTGGTGCCAGGCACTTTGTAAAGACCCTGGGCGCAGTAGATAAGCCAAAGAGCAGTGCAGAGAATTGGTAATGCAAAAAACCTGCTTTGAAGCGGATGTATCTTCTGCAGGATTCCCTTATTGGGATATGCAGGTATGCCTCTTAAGTCTAGAGTTACTAACCAAGCATTCCTGCCTTGCATAGGCAGTAGCTGTTGTAAAGTCAGCATTTTGAATTTTGGAATGTCCAGGGACCTGTTCAGAATCGATAAATCCAGTATTGGACACCATGAATGGTCTTTTCTGGGTACCAGGAAAAGTCTTGAATAAAATCCTTGTCCTTTTTCCTTTTCTGGTACCGGCTGAATGGCCCCCATATCCATGAGGGCCATGACTTGTTTCTAGGCCTCTGCCCACTGGTTTTGTGGCAGATCTGGCCATCCGTTTGGAATTAACAAAGTATGGAAATAAAATCTGTACCCCTGGGATACTATGTTTAATACCCACTTGCCCTGGGTAATTAACTGCCAATTTTGAGCATGAAGTGCTAGTTTTCCCCCCAAGGGGGCTGCCAAAAGATAAGTGCTTGGAGATGGTAGAAGAAAGTCATTGAGACTGCTTACTGTAGGATTTGTTTCCTCCAGATTTGGAAGTGGAGGCACTCCATTGCTTTGACCTGTAAGAACCCTGGAGCCTTTTGAGCGCCTGGGTTTGCCCTGAGTGGCTCTGTTGGGCACAGGAAAGGACCAATTTTTAGTAGGCCAGTGCCTACTGAACCTGGGTGGCTGCACTTGCAAGAAATCTTTTACAGTTTGCATGAATTTAGCTTTGTCTTCCATTTTCTTTAAAACCTCTTCTACCTTATTACCAAACAGAGTATCATGCTGCAAAGGGGCATCCAACAATTTAGCTTTAACATGATCAGGCAGATTTTACTCCTTGAGCCAGGCATGCCTTCTAATCACAGATCCAGTAACGGCGGCCCTACAAGAGGCCTCCAAGGAATCAAAACCACATTGTAAAGTATGCTTTCCAACCTGTTCTGCTGAATGCAATAAATCCTGTAACTTTTCCACACAATCAGAAATCAACATCATTTTCTGTTTCAGTAAGCCCATAACATGCTGCTGATATTTAAGCATATGAAACTGGCAGTTTAAAGCCCTGATTGCCAAGGTTGCAGACGGATAAACCTTCTTACCCCATCTATCCAGCACCCTGGAATCTCTATCAGAAGGGGTAGGATTTTTGGCTGTAGAAGTCTTAACACCCTTGGGACCCTGAGAAATAGTCTCAGGATCAGCAGAAGGATTTTTGAAAAGAAATTTGTGGGAGTCAGGAACCCTGTAATATCCATCTGGCTTACTAGGAGCCGGAGGCAGGGAATCAGGAGCCACGCTTGATTCCGAGAACACATCAACAATGTCTAATACAGGAGGTATTGCCAAAGGCCTATGCTGAGGAAGAAGAAGGAAATCCCTAAGCCTCTTTTTTGATTTGATTCAGAGAAGTCCTGATTCTCCCAGTGAAAATGTTCCCTTAAAGTTTGCACAAAGTCTCTCCAAAAGAGTAATCCTCAGGAGGAGATGCAGATGGGATGGATTCCTCTGCATCAGAATCCTCATAGGGTGGAACAGAAAATTCCAGATCAGAAGAGGGATCAGAAGAAATGGAAACCTGATCTGAAGATTCATAATCAGTGCCTTGCCTAGGCCTCTTAGCAGGGGGGGGGGGGGGGGTTGGGAACCCCTGATCAAGGTAATTAACTCCTCAGCCATTTTGATCATTTGTTTTTTAGGCATAGGGGCCTGAGTACGTGGCTCATGCATTGTTTTTTTAGACACAGACGTTGTTTTTGACCTTGTTTTTGTTGCTGGCGTCAGTTTAATGTAAAAATGTTGAGGCCTGAAAACACCCTCAGAAGCCGGTGCCTGCTCAGCGGCTCCGGACCCATCCAAGTGAGAGGCATACGTGGGTTCAATACTTTGGGAATCTCGCGGCATACCGGACTCTGAATGGGTCTCGGTAGAGGCCTGCAACTCAAAGGTAGCGGGTATCAGGGGCTGCGAAAGTGCCTCACTGAGTACCGGCGAACCAGCGACTGGCTTAGGAGAAGCTTTGTCATCGGTTTTGGACCTAGGCGGCCTGGCTCTGTCTTTTTCCTTGCGTTTTTTGTGAACTCCGGTAGTCGGATTGCTAACCGACAACATTTCAGGGTAGTTAAATCTTGAACCAAAATATTTAGAAGCAAAAATATATAGACGCTTAATAGTGCATTGGTTAAATTTAGCACAAAACTGACAACAAGGCACATTGTGATCAGGGCCTAGGCAAGGAATACAGTACAAATGAAAATCCTTATGAGGTATTTGCTTCCCACAAGTAATGCAATTATTAACTTTTACTGACATCGGTAAGGAGCAAGAAAAAGTTTCCCCAACGGGCTACTTAGCTTTAGTTTGAAGACTTCTGTTCTGAAACTTGAATACGAAAATTTCAGGAGTTGGTCGACCGGCACTTGCGAACTGCTTCTGGTTCGGGCACTGCCCGGCAAGAAAGACAGATTAAAATGGCGTCGGCTGCATGTTTTATACCCCTGACGACCTGACGCCATGGAAGAGGAGACAGCAACCGACGCAGGACCCAAGACTTTGTTATTCAGGCCGACTGAGGGCAACCTGCCAGCAGATTACCCAAATGTAATGACTGCAACAGTGATACATGAACATCGGAGCTAGACACTTTGTGAACACTCCTGGTTGTTGTTGTTGTGTCTTTCGGCTTTTCCCGGTTAGGGGTCGCCACAGCGGAACTCCGGTCCGCTAATGATTGGCAGTAGATTGCGGTGGATAACCCAAAGGGTAAGGCACAAAACTGATAATGTGATCCACACACACACAATCTTAAGAAATATCTGAAGTCCAGATAAACAGGGATGTGATGAAAAGTATCTTTTAAGTTTAGTGTTACAAGGAAACTTGGAAGAAGAAGAGGCAAGAGGTTGTGAAGTGACATTTTGAATTTGGGCACCATCATAAAAAGGTTTAGTAAATAAAGATCCAGAACTGGTCTCCCAACATTTTCTTTCTTTAGCACTAGGAACATCCTTGAATAAAAAACATTCCCCACCTAGGAAGGAGGAACTGGTTCTATCACTCCTTGGAACAGTGTGTGATGAAAAAGTGGTGTAAACAAAAGAGTCTGCTCTGGAGTAAGAGGAATGACCCCATGGAAAGGAGGAGTGTCCTCCTACTGCCATCAGTAACCTTGATGAATGACTTTCGAAACCAGTTTGTCTGAAACTATTTGTTGCCAAACAGAAAACTGGAGATTCAGACTTTCTGAAAGAAACAATGGGGGGGCAACATATCTTGAACAGTCATTCACACGTACTGGACACTCCTTGGTTTTGGAAGGTTCAAGACTTCTTTTTGGAACCTCTTTGCTATTTCTCTGTAAATATCTGTTTACCTGTATTTTGTTGAGACTGTTTATCCTGCTTTTTACCAAAACTGGATGAGAAGATAGAAAATCTCTTGGAAAATTTGGAAAAGAAGGGTTGAAAATCTTGAGAGTCTAACCTCTGCAGCAGAGGAGCCAAATAGTAAATCTCTACCAAAGGGTGAATTTAAAATGTTATGTTTATCTGGGAGGTTCTGAGACTGCAAACATGCAAAACTCCTCAAAACCATACCAGCGGCCATAGCCCTGGAAGTAGTATCAACATTCATACACACACATTGTAAACAATAGTGTGACCTGTGCAATAAAAGAAACAAAGTTATTTAAAGCAGATTTTTCCACACAAGAAGAAACTGCAGATAAAACATTCCCCATACTTTCACAATTAGAGCAAACCTTTAACATATGAACCTGACGATTCAAAATTCTGAAAATCAAAGTTGCAGAAGTATACACTTTCTTCCCATACTCATCAATAATTTTCCCATCCTTATCAGAAGAAGTAGGATTGGAACTGACTAAGTGCTCAGCAGCAGTGGAACCAACTTGAGCTACAGCTGCAAAGTCAGGTTTGGGAATAATGTACAAACATTTTAAAATACTGAGGAACTTTATACATTCTTGTTGCCTTTTTAGGGACATCTGGCTGAATATCAGTGAAATTGTAGGCAGTAATATACACATTCTCTAAAACAGACAGAACAGCAGATGTATGATCTGGAAACTTTTTGTGCAACAACTCAGTGTTTTCTGAGGGAGTGAGAAACCTCAATTTTCTCGCACTGAAAACAGTGGCACATTCTAGTACGGAAACTAAGCTCTCTTCCAAGTTTGAACCAGAAATCCGAGTAAAAAAGACAATGCATCCCGGATTCCTTCCTGTTCAGATTCAGAATATTTAATCTCTTCAGGAAAGAGTTATCCCTCTTTCTTTTACCAGAAACTACAAAAAGGATCAACAGTCTGAATTAAACCATGAACCAGACCAGTAAACCACTCCTTTCTAAAGAAAATTGAGAAGGAGTATATACATGCTTGGTTTTCAGTTTCTTTTTTGACAGGAAAAATGGGGCCAAAAGTGTTACTAATGACAGTGAAGCTTCCTAAGGGATGGGTACAGCATTCTGATGCAACAGGGTAACCTTCCCTACTTCTTCTTCCAGGACTGACCTTGTCCAATGAGGGGAACCCACCAGCCACAGTGGACATGGCTAACCCTGGTCCATGGTAGCTGTAGGTACTATACCTAAGAGATCCGAGGTAAACGATGAAGGGTCTGAGGTACAACAAATGGCTACAGCTGAGTCACCCACCTGCAGCAAAGAAACTGCTATCCTGCTGTGGCAGCAAAAACTGTTTGCTCATTTTTTTTCTTTTTGTAGCTGGAAGAAGGACCATAGTCAAGGTGAAAATAGTGCCTCCTTCCGGGGGAAGGCAAGCAGCAAATGCTAGTAAACACCATCTGTCTACAAAAGTTACTTTTTTGAAATAAACACACAATAAAACACTACATTAGCCCCTCTAAAGTAAAATAAAAACAATCTGGCCACAGAAAATTGTTTTCATTTACTTTATACCACTTTTAAACTGACAGGAAAAAGGAGTGCTCCATTTGAAAGAGTGTTACAGCCTCATAACAGTCCCTTAAAACACAACACTCCTAGCTTTAAAATAACTTTCCTGAAGAGGAAAGTGATAAAACAGTAACACAAATAAGAAAATTGAATTTTATTTTTCCCCAAAGGGAACTTACCTGTTCAGCAAAGGAACAGCACAAGTCGACCATCTACTCTTGCCTTTTAGTCACCTCAGCTCGGTTTGTCTGACAGTTTAGGTGTGTGAAAGGTGCTCTGAATCTTAGGAAGCTGTCCAAGCTGTTCTATCCTTGCCAGGATATAACCCATAAAGCTAAGGCTACTACAGCAGTTTTTTATAGCACAAACACCATTTTTTTCTATTTGTTACCTAATGTACAAAATGAATGAACCCGTCTACATAAAGAACACAGATATTTGTTGGCACAGCCATTGTACAGCAACTCAAAACTCAACGTATCTATTTCAAAACTTATACTGGGCTAGTGTAATAGGCTAGCTTTGTTTTTCCATTGCACTTTACAGATGACTTGTATGCTTTTGTGTCCCGTTAAGTGGCCACCTGCTGCATATTTCAAAAACTTTTGTTATTCACATTTACCACATTAATATACCTCATTCCAATTAACAAGGAATTAAAAATGAAAAGCATAAATTAATACAGAAGTCCAGGGGTGACAAAAAGAATAGTTATTTCTAACACACAGAGCAGTTGTGTAAGTAATGTACCACAACAGATGGTCTAATAGGTCACTGATGCAGTACTCATTACTCCTGGGACTTTACCACTAAGTGTTTCATCCATCTGGCCATTCTTCAAGAGTTCAGGTTCCCTTCTCCAACATGGCATACACCCATCCATAGGCAGGTGAGAGCATGGTGACATAAGAGGAGCATATGGCTGTGCCAATTCCAGATCTTTTTTGCTCCCTAACACTAGCAGGCTCCTTGTCTGCAATTTAAGTAATATGCTCCCTGAACAAGTAATATAAAACTGACAGGTCCCAGTCACAGCCTAGGTAAAGGGATTAGATAAAAGAGAGGATGTTACCTTTAAATAAATGTCTATTTAGGTTCATAAAATCACAAATCTTTATTACTTCATGTAGGTGATAAAAGAAGGAGAGGATATAAGCAAATGGAAGGAAATAGGGGCCCCTCTCCAGCCTAAGAAATAAGGAGGAAGAGCCACAGTAGGAATGGGGAGAGGGAACTGGTACTGCAACAGTGATCTATTTGAACAGCTACTACGATGCTACCTATACAATGGTCTTCATTAGATAACTGCTGCATTACTCATTGCTTCTGGGACAACTCAGATCTTAGGCAGGCTGGGTGGTGGAAGAAGCTTGCATGGCATCACAAAATATGCCTTGAAAGACAGCCTTGGCAAAACTTGCTCTAGCCCTAGAATATGCATCCAACTTATAGTGTTTGGTGAAGGTGCTGACAGAATACCAGGTGGCTGCCTCTAGGACACAGTTAGCATCCACTACTTGCATAAAGGCCATTGTGGAGGCTATTGCTTTAGTAGGGTGAGGGGAAGCAGTTGGAGAAGAAGTGAATGCAATGGCAGTACCACATGGAAATTGTTTGCTTTCCCAATGTCTGCCCTTTTTTCAGCAAAGGAGACAAAACTGGCCTGTTCTCTTTTATGAAGTCCCTGGTACTATCCAGGTTAAACTTGAGCTATGTATGTATGTACATCTAGGAAGTGCAGAATCACCCCCATGTAGTTCTGGAAACAGGGCAAAATATTTCTGCCAGAAGTGATGGCTAAAGGAAGGGCTGTTTTCTAGGAAATTATTTTCAAGGGGTGCTAATTGCTGGTTCAAAAACTGGTCTGTATAAGCTTTTCCAACACACATATAAGGCCTGAGGGGAGTAACTTTGTTTTAAATTATAGAAGACTACACAGAGTGGATACCAAAGGAGGTAGGCTAAAATTGCTGAGAGGTGCACCTTAAGTTCAGGCTTATGTAGGTCACTTGGATATTTTAGGACTGGGGCTATTCTCATTCTCCTGTGGTCCTGAAATCTCTTCTGGCACAAGGATGAGAACTTTTTCCACTTGGAGACATAGGACCTTCTTGTGGTACGGCTTTTCTATTCTTTAAAATTGAGAATGTTTTCAATGTAATCAAAATAACATAAAAAGAAGTTATGCCTAACCATAATGTTCAATCTGTGTTGTAGATCTTTATTCATTCATTACGTTTAGGACTTTGGTTCAGTCCTCAAGAACTGACATGGCCATTACCAAGCTCATGCCAGCCAAAAACTCTCAGCTAAAACCTACCCATAATGCCCCTCTCATAGTCTCTTCAGATCGAGTTTGCCCGCTCCTATAATACAGAAGTAATAAAAAAGACAGTAGGAGGCTCTGTCTGAGCAAATACCTTAACTAAGGAAATCCTGAAGTCCACCAGAAGCCCAGGCAGGGGGAAGGAGGGCGTGAAGTAATGAATGAATAAAGATTTACAACACAGATGAAATGTTATGGTAAGACATAACTTCTTTATCTGATGTTGTAAATCTTTATCCATTCCTTACTGTTAGAATGGTGTCCCCCCAGCTACTAGAGTCCTGGGTGGCCCTAAGGAAGGATATTTCTGAGCACCATAGAACCTAAAGATGCTCATCCCTGGAGGTCAAATCCAATTTGTAATGAGTGATAAAGGTATGAGGTCTTGCCCAAGTGGCCGTTGTGCAGATATCATCCACAGAGGCTCTGGAATGAAAAGCCACCGAAGTAGCCATCGATCCAGTCGAATGAGCCTTTATTCTGGAAGGTAAAGACACTATTCTGATGGTAGATGAAGGTAATAGCGTTTCTAAGCCAAGAAGATAAAGTCATTTTGGAGACAGGCCTACCCAATCTGGGTCCTGCAAAGGCCACAAACAACTGATCTGTTTTTCTGAAAGATTTAGTTCTGTCCAAGTAAAAACTAAGTTGCCTATGAACATCAAGGGTATGCAAAAGATATTTCCCTCTATTTGAATGCTAGAAAACTAGCAGGTCAACCGACTGGTTAATTGAAAACCCAGAAATGATCTTGGGCAAAAATGATGGGTCAGTACGGAGGGACACTCTTTCCCTATGAAAAATCAAGTAAGGTCTCTTGACACTCAAGGTCTGCAACTCAGACACTCTTCTCGCCATGGTAAGGGCTACTAGGAGTAGAGTCCTCCAAGACAGAAATTTCATATCACATGAATTAGAAGATTCGAAAGGAGGGCCTGTTAACGACTGAATCACCAAAGTCAAGTCCCAAGGCTCTAAGGGGGGCTTGACAGGAGGTTTAACATGTAATACTCTTTCAAGGTTTTGCACAGACGGTGTGACATAACAGAAGAATTATCAAATCCATTGTGAAAATTTGTGATAGCCGATAAATGTACAGTAATGGTCAATGCTGAAGCTCCTGCATGTAATAGGTTAGTCAGGTATTGTAGGATCTTCTGAATTGGCATGGAAAAAGGGTCTATATCATGATCTTTGGCCCATGTAGAGAACCTAGCCCACTTACTGGAATACATTTTCCTGGTGGAAGGTTTGTGTGAAGCCAGAAGAATCTCATGGACAGGAGATGAAATATCAGGTAGCCTAGCAATCATCGGAAGTGGAGAAACCAAGCTGTGAGCTTGAGGCTGTGAAGATTGGGGTGAATCAGTCCCAAACTGTGAGATAGCAGACCTTGGGATTGATCCAGGATCTACGGGCTGTGAATCAGATGAGGCCATAGGAAAGAGAACTAGACTTAATGGGCCAATAAGGGACAATGAGGATTACTTTGCTTCTCAACCTTTCAGCTTTCTGGAGGAATTTCAGGATGAGGAGAAATGGTGGAAAGGCATACCCGGGGGCCAATTGTGCGTCACAGCATCCCTCAGCGACTCCCCCTGAGGTGGGTTCAGGGCAAAGAAGCTTCTGCATTTGTTGCTTAGAGGGGAAGCAAACAGGTTGCAGCAAGGCATGTCTCAACGGTGGAAGATCTGATCGGCTATTATAGGACTGAGGGACCACTCGTGAGGTATCAGGATGCTCCTGCTCAGGTTGTCCGCAATAAGGTTGGAATTCCCAGGAATGTACATTGCTATAAGAAAGCGGTTGGAAGCCATCACCCAGTGCCAAATTTTCATGGCTTCCTGATACAGGGGATAAGACCTAGTTTCGCCTTGTTTGTTGATATACCAAACGACTGACATGTTTTCCGATTGAAATGCAATGGTCCTGGAAGGAAGGGATGTGTGGAACGCATGCAACGCTAAGAGAACTGCCCTCAATTCCTGGTCATTTATGTGCAAATTGGCCTCCATGGGGGACCAGGTGCCTTGGATTGTCTTTCTCTGGAAATGCCCCACCCCACCGTAGCAGGGAACAGTCTGTGGTCACCTTGGCCCTAGGCTGAGGAAGGCAGAACAGTCGACACCAAAGCTTTGATTCTGGCTTCATTCACCAAAACATTTCTTTCTTGCAAAGATTTGTAAGGCATATCATGTAGTCGAGTGGATGGGTTAAGATTGACCATTGTGATGAAAGGAGCCACTGTACTAGTCTCATGTGCAACCTCACCAGTGGAACTAAGGTAATGGTTGCTGCCATAGATCCCAATAGCTGTAGTACAAGGCATGCTGGTACAAAAGTCTGTTGGAGGAGGACTTGAATCTGGCTTCTTATTTTTGAGAGGAGGAAGTGAAGCTTGACAGGATGCTGCATCGAAGATCGCTCTAATAAATTCCAGTGTTTTTGTTGGGTACATTTGAAATTTCTCCATGTTGATCGTGATCCCTATGCGAAGAGCAAGGCCTTGAGTGTAAGAGAGGGTGTGAATGAAAAGATTCCTGGTCGTAGCGGTAAGGAGCAATCATCTAGATACGGAAACACCTGGAATCCTTGTAGTCAGAGAGGATCTACTACGACTGCCATACATTTGGTGAACACTCTGGGGGCTGTCGACAGACCGAATGGCAGTACCCTGAACTGGCAGTGATTGGCTCCCAGCCTGAAGCAGAGAAATCTCCGGGAGCGTTTGTCCATCTTTATGTGGTAATGCGCATCCTGGAGATCTACAGAGCACATCTAGTTGTCCTTCCCTAGGAAGGGGAGGATGGACTGTACCGTGACCATCCGGAATTTTTGAGGTTTTATGAATTTGTTTAGTAAGCTGAGGTCCAGGATTGGCCTCCAGTGCGTCTTTTATGGCACTAAAAAGAACCTCAAGTAAAAAAACGGATCCTCTCTGGTCTGGTGGGACTGGCTGGATGACTTTTTCTTAGCAGCTTTTAGTTTTCTAAAGTTGCTACCTCCCACTGACTGGGTGAAACATCGGGAATTTTGACGGGTCTGGGAGCAAGTTCGAATGGGATATTATAGCCTCTAGATATTACTCTCTGCACCCATGCAGCTGTAGTTATGAGTTGCCAGGCTTGTAAGGTGCAGGGAAAATAGATCCCAGACTGCTTCCAGAGGAAAGCAATCGGGCCACTGCTCAGGAGTGCTGGTAGGGTCAGCCGGAGAAGGAATCTCTAGCTCCCTGATTGTGCGGACACCCTCTGCCCCGAAAGGGACGTCTTCTGGATGAGTTGCCCCCTCTGCCCCAGGGGGGTTGCTCACCACAACTGTCACGAAAAGATCCTTGGAACTTCTTGAACCACATTTTTCCTCCCCTCTGGTTCCTGGAATAGGATCTCTGGAGGGTGGAAAAACATATGCCCACAGCAGACAAGGTCTTTCCATCTTTCTCACTTCGTGATAGTGTGTCTCTTACTTTGGGACCAAAAAGGAAAGATTCATCAACAGGCATGTTGGCAAAAAAAGATTTAAAGGGGTCTGCGAAATCACAGAAATACATCCAAGCATGCCATCTCATGACAATGCCTGATGCGGCTGCTCGAGCTGACCCTCAGTGGTCTGAGAGATCAAGCACATCAAGGAATTTGAGATAGATTCCAGGGTAGCCAGCTACGAGGCGACAGTGTCATGCACCTCGTCAGGCAGTACCCCGCGAAAGAGGCAGACATTTCTGAAATTAGGTCTCTTTGGAGGAGAGTAAATTGTGCAGGGTAGTTCAGCGGATCAAATGGCAAAGGTCACTGAAGCATAGGTTCGCTTCCCCCATCTATCCCTAGCCTGAAACTCCCTGTTCGGGGGATGAACAGTGGAACTATCTTCTACCAGTTCCCTTTTGGTGGCTGCTGCCATGACCATGAAATCAACTGCCAACTGCTTGGACCAATTGGGCTGGTCTTCGGGGTGGATAAAATTTGTCTGGCCTCCGGGGGACAGGTTCTATGTTGTCTGGGACCTTCCAGGCAGCATGATCAGTTTAACAAGCTCATCTGCAGGTGAGGTTACCCAGGAAGTAGACGGCTTCACACGGAAGGCCTGCAAGAACACAGATTCCTCCGAAGAAGGGTTAGAGGACTTCCAGTTTCCCCTCTGCTTGAGGATCTTGAGAATGTCTCCAAATGAGATGTCTTCCAGGGGAGACCATGGGGACCCTTCTCCCTCATCGCAATCTGTGTCGTCAGTGATAGGTTCTTCCGGGGAATCAAGGTGCTTCCTCTTGCACCATTTCTTCTGGGGTGGCTCCCCAGTGGGATCTTCTGAGGAGGACTCCGGAGAAAAGGTTCCCTTCAAGGAAAGGTCTTGCGGCTGCAGTGCTTGGGATCCCAGAGTAGGGGGTTGGGCCAGCTGCATGCTAGAGGGGGGGTTCTGGTGTCAATGCCATTGGTGCTGACTGCGAGCCTGTTGAGGCAAGGACCCTCTCCATCACCTGGAAAGCAGGCCCACCCGAGGAGGGATGGGAGCCTGGAACCGAGAAGGACAACCTCGGAACTGGGGTCACACCCCATCCTAAGGGGCCCACCTCCAGGTGAGGAGCTCCAAGAGGACCGGTAGCTGCCGGTGGAGCCATGGCCATACAGTGCCAATGAAAAAAATAGGCGTCGAACTAGGAACCACGGTGCTGACAGCCCAATCACTGCTCCGAGAGTGCAATAGTTCCAACAGAGCCGTTGTGCCAAGAGTAATCAGAGCCGACAAGGGAACGTCCGCAGTTGGAGCAGAGACGGTATACACTGGGGTGGTCATTGGTACCGAAGTCTCTGGGACCTGGGAAGAGGCCAGAGGAGGATATACTGGTGAATATGCCATGAAAGCTTCCCTTCTAAGATGAAAGGAAGACCTAGCAGAGGTGGGCAATCCTCTAGCTGCCAGAAGCTGGTCCACAACCCTCACTACATCTTGTTCTGAAAATCTCCTGGCGGATCTGAAGGAGGCTGCCGAAGGAGAATCAGGTCTCTCGAGAAAGGACTAAATTGATGTCCCAAGAAAGGGTCATAAGTGGGAAAATATCTGGTTCTAGGAAGGTGTTCAACCTTCAGAACCGACAGAGTCATTGTCTGTGGAACCATACAAGACATTGGCACCGTGGCCGGGGATGGTGCCAATGTGGGTACAGTAGTCAAAGCTGGTGTCAAGACCAAGGATGGCACTGAGGAGGATGGTGCCGAAGCTGGTACAGTAATAGGAGTCAAAATCAGGGGAGGCACAGAGGTAGATCCCGGTGCTGAAGTGGTCTGCTCCAAAAGCGCGGCAGAAGCTCGGTGTCAACTAGGTTCTGAGGAGGATGGAGATGTAGGAACCGAGTGGCTCCATTTTTCTTTATGTTTTTTAGTCTTAGGAGGTGGTGAGACCTCCGTCCCACAGAGAGCCTCCAAGAAGGGAGTTTTCATCATACCCTTCAAAATCAACTTGTTCTTATGCACAGTCAAAGTCTGATTGCTGAAGCTGGAACAGATATCACATGAAGCATTAATGTGGTCAACGCCCAACCAATAAATGCACCGAGCATGACTATCTGAGTTAGTCATCTTACGCCTGCACTTATCACACTGTTTAAAACCCAACTTAGCTTTTTCAGACATAATGAAAAACACTACACTAGTCCTAGTGACAAGAAAAATATCCAAAACAACAGTAAAATTAAAGAGAAGAGGGTTTTTTTTTTTTTTTTTTTTTAACATCCAGATAGAAAGGGGAAGAGTACCAACAATGGTACTTAGAAATACCACTAGTGGTAGGAAAGAGGGCCTACCAAAGGGTAGGGGAGAGGGATAGTACCAACGATGGTATAAAAGAAACTACCAAAGTTAGAGGGTAGAAAAAAGATAAGTAATAAGTTTATAGACGAAAGGTGAAAATTAATGAAAACAGACTAAAAGTGAAGGTAGTGATAGAAATTAGCACAAAAAAATCACTACACTTCGCTTGAGAGACAAGGCTTGGCAAGTCTGACTAGGAACGTGGCAAAGTAGATCTGAAGAGACTATGAGAGGAACATTATGGGTAGGTCTTAGCGGAGAGTTTTTGGCTGGCCGTGTCGGTTCCGAGGACGGAACCGAAGTCCTAACAGTAATGAATGAATAAAGATTTACATCAGATTTATTATTATCCCCTAAGCTGTCAGCCACAGGCACTGCATTTTGGGAAGGAAGGGACCGCTTTTCTCCAGAGACAGTAGGTCCATCACATCAGGGAGTGCCTGGTGGTGTCCCTCTGCTGTCTCCATTTGCAGTGATAAGTAAGGTTGTCTCAACCAGAAGGGAGTCGGGAGCATCATCTCTGGTTTCTTCCTCTTTACTTTCTAGAGTAATCTTGGGATCAAGGTAAGAGGAATGAAGATATACAAAAAGCTCCCTCTCAAAGTTATAGAAAAGGCATTCACTGCCCAAGTCTCCTTGCATGGGTTCCTGGGACAAAATAGTCTCACCTGTCTGTTTTCCTTGCAGGCAAAGAGCTCAGTCTGTGGTACACCCCCATCTGTGGACTTGTTGTAGGAAGACTTCCCTGTGTAAAATAAATAGTTGGAGTCTGCCTTGATTCTGCTTAGATTGTCTGGCACTGGATTGAGTTCTGAGAGATTTGCACTGCTTGCAGATTCATGATGTGTGGGATGCAACTTCCCAACGTATCACTGCTAATCTCCCCAGTTGGTAAGACTGCATCACCCTCTCAGACTGATGACATACCACATCACTGTAGTATTGCCTGTCAACATGACAGGCTTCTCCTGTCCAAAGAAGGCTCATTGCCTTCATTTCCTGAATGTGAAACCACATTCTTTTTTACAGTAATGTGTTTCTTCCTCTCCTGCAAATCCCACATTCCCTGTACTTTGATGTCCTGTTAGTAGAATCTCCAAGCAAAACCAAAGGCATTTGTGAAAACAGAATATTTGGGGGATTCCACAGTAAAGGGCACACTCACATTTTGTTTTATCTGGTTTACCCACCAGAGTACTTCCCTCTTGAATGAGCGAATGTGGATTTTTTTTTCCCAAAGGGTGAGAGTGTTTATTAATCACACCTGTCACAGTAACACTGCATTTTCAGCACAAACAGCTTGGTTAGAGGAAACATCATTATGGTGGAGATCATGAATTTAAGGGCTCTCAGGAACTCCCATGCACTGAATTGGGTCTTGGCTGCCAATTTCTGGAAATAAGCTTGATAAATGTCCACCTTCTTTGATGGAAGGAAGACAACCTCTATGGAGGCGTCCAAAAGGGACTGAAAAAAAATCTACCCTCTGTGAGAGCACCAGAGATTACATTTTCAGGTTTGAGATAAAGCCCACATCCTGAAAAAGCCACTTAGTGAAGTCTAGGGTGGCCAGTACCTACTGAGTGGAGCTACCCTGGGTCAGACAACTGTTCATATGATGGCAGATGTGATTAACTTTTAACATGCAGAAGCCAACTGCTGGTGCAAAGCATTTGGTGAAGACCTTTGGCGCTATGGACACCCCAAATGGTAATAAGGAAAACAGATTATGACATTCTCCAGCTGAGAACCTGATGAAGTGTCAGTGGGTCCCATGTACGGGGATGTGTAGATAGGCATCCTTGAGGTCCAGAGTGACCACATATGCCTTGGGTACACTAAGGGCAATAGTGCCAACAGAATGAGTATTTTGAATTTCAGGACCTCCAGATGCTCTCTTTAAAGTACCACAAAAAAACTTTGAATAAAACCCCTTGCCTAGCTGGGAGGGAGGCATCCCCTCGATGAACCTTTGATACAGATCTGATACAATTGGTGAAATAAGATACTCTTAACCCATTACAGTTTTGTGGGATCCCTCTGGGATGTGGACAGGAGTCCCACTGGAGTTTGTAACCTCCTTTTATAATCTTTCTGTAGCAATGTTACCCAAGCGTGAAGGCAAGCAAATAAGTTTCTTGCTATTCTTTGTAATAAGGGACTGGGTGACAGAAGTGAAGGAGATTGGGACAAAATTAAGGGCCTGCAGGTCTTTAAGCAAGCCTCTGGCCAAATTAAACTAATCATCTGGGCTACATTCTTTGTTGGATGGGGTGCTAAGGGAGGACAGATACTTTTTTTTCCCTTTCTTCTATTTCCTGGGATGTAGACTTGAAAGAACTGGGTGGCCAACCTGGGCAGCTGGACCTCCACACCATAACCTTCTTTCTTTGCATACAAACATAAGGTGGACAACTCTCTCTCCTTTTAAAATAATAACATGGGGTTCTTTCCTGCTGGTCTTGGATTGAGTGACAGGGAAGGCCTTGTGGTCTGCACTGGTGTGATCTGATGTGTTTCTGGTCCTCTGCAACAGCAGCCAAGGGGAAACAGAAGTATGAATAGCCATGATGTGAATTCTGGTGAAGGAGTAACTGAATCCAGGATCAAAAAGCTCCAAAAGGCAGGAAAAGCCTGAGGAGACAGGAGTCGCTTAAGGAGTCTACGCCATTGTTAGTTACTCAGACAGAAAAACAGGTCCACTTAAGAGGTAAATTTTCTTAGCAGGAAAGTCTCGCATAAGAAAAATAATGAAGGTAACTATCCACCAAGGGATCATCAGTCTACTATTAATATTGTCACGTTTGCTTCCCCTCCACACAAATATTCGGATTCATATGCTTCAATTATGAAAACATCTTTGCTATCTTCTTAGCTAGTTTAGACAAATACTTCATAATCATGGTTTAAAATTGAAAGGGTCTATATGAAATGGACCTGAAGGTCTTTACCCTCTTTGGGGAATAGAGCTACCAAAGTTTTCTTCCAAGATGCTGGCATACACCCCCCTCCCTTTTTAAATATTGTTACACAAAACCTTCCAGATTGCTATCACCGTCTTCCCTCGTAACTTCCAAACTTCCTCAGGAATACTGTCTGTTCCTGGAGACTTCCTGTTGATTGATTACACATCACTATTTTTATCTCAGCTCTTCCGGTCTTAGCTATTAATTGCTGAGCCTCATGCCTTTAACTTTGGCAAAATTAAGTTGTCATAAATATTTCCATTTATGCCTTTTCTTGGTTTCCACTTTCTACTGCTTTACAATGTTTATAAAATGTTCGAAATATTTCTATCTAGATAGGCTGTATGATTATTTTGGTTGACAGGTTCCCAAAGTTTGGCAACAACCTTTTTTACTTTTTGTTGCCTAAGGTACTGTGTTAGAAGTTTCTGTTGTCTGGAATTTATATTAAAACAACTGCTTAACAGCAACCTTTCTAAACTCATGCATGTTATACAAATAACTCTCTTATTTTCCCCGTTAGCACTTTTCAGTTGCTACTCTTCTTGTTCTGTGAAATTCCCCTTATTCAAAAACACTTTAACTTTCCTTTCTTAACCCCTCTACATAATTCCCACTGCATATCCCCAGTATTTTTAAACTCCATTTTTCATTTTATCCCACTCACTAAATATCCCTTCTGAAGAATTTGCTATCTTCCCTAATACTTCTTGACTCTTTTCTACTACCCATTCCTTAAATTCCACCATTTTTAACATACAAATAGAAAACATCCAGTGTGTCATTTTTACTTCACTACCATGCATCTTTATTTCATTTTTTATTGATGCATGATCTGCAATAGTTACTGGATGTGTTTCAAAGTTTTCAATTTAATACAGACATTTCTGTGAAATAATTTCTATCTAGGCTAACCCAATTATTGTACTTTGGACAATAATATGTAAATTTTGCCTGGGATCAATTCACGTCTTCTATACTATACATTCTCAGGTATATTTGTTTTAGAAATCTCCCCTCTTCTGTTATATTTTCCCTTTTAGTCCACTCAAGACATCCTCACTACTGCAAATCAGGTTCCAGTCCCCACCCATAAATAATATTCAATGCTGGAAACTTATTTCCTCCCAAAATTCTCAATCTCCATAACAGCAGTTTCAGATGGAATATAAATGCATGCTACTGCAATCTATCCCAGCCAATAACCACTTATTACCACAAAACTACCATTATTGTCCTCTTTTCCCTCTTCTATCACTGCTGGATCCTCTCTAATAATCATCATTATCCTTGTGTTGTCAAATTTGTATGCTCATTTCTATTCAAATGTGTGCCCAGCAACATTACTATTTGTACCCTACACTTTTGAATACGATTCAATACTCTTTTTGTCTATACTTGTAAGGCTATTTTCACAGTCTGTGATAACATGGACAGAGTAGCCCTTATGACAGAAAGCTATTTCTCCCACTTATATGTGACAGCCCTTCATACACACATTGTTTGGCAGGCTGGTCTCTTATGTAGTTGATTGTTGTTTTAATCTCCTTAAACCCATGTCACATTTTGAGGACTTATTGTTTCAATGAAAACACGAGTAAAAAAGTAAATACATTTTCAGAATACCTGTTCCTTTTTAACTTAGAGCAAACACATACAACTACGAACTTTTTTGGAAGCATGTTGACATCTTGGCACCTTCCCCTCATGAAGTTAAAAAATTCCTTAACTGTTTCACTAAAAGCTCTTTTTTTAAAACTGTGAGTGAATCTTTTTTTTTTTTTTTTTTGGGGGGGGGGGGAGCAAACCAACTTGCAACCCCCCCCAAATCTTAAATATAACTACTCAGAGGTTGCACAACACTCACTGCTGACAAAAGTGCTTTTGGCAAAAATTGTTTGCTAAAACGGCAGTTGCTGAAAATGCTGTTGCTCTGCCAACAGGCTCCCTATATTTTCAACAAATAGCCTTCCAGAGAAAAACAACTGGTCCAAATTGACAGCAGCATCTACAGGCATTACCTAATTTAAAATTAAGGTTCCTTATGATAAAGCGCACGCTGCAGCCTATGTTCTCGCTTACCACCAATACATATTTGTCTCATCTCTGGTCCTCTCCAGATGTGAAAATCACAAGGCATTCCTCAGTTATGTTCATAATCTCAAAAGCACAACACAGCAATACGCTGAGCTGATTATGAGTAACTTTACCTGCCCTGAGGCTGAAGACATTGCAAATCTACTGGCCGATAAATTTAGCTGTAGCTTTACCCCCTCACTCCCCCCATCTGTCCCTCAAAGACATACTCAAAACTGGCTGCTAGACTACCTACGGACCTACAAAAATAGTCTGTATGCTTTCAGTAAACATTCTGACAACAACATTTTTAGGCATTCTCAAAGGCAGCTGAAAATCCAAAGATTCCTTATTGCTTTTAATGGATAAAAAAAAAGTACAGTTGTGAACACTTACCATAAATGTAGATGTTCGAGTGTATTCACTGTTGCAGTCATCACATTTGGGTTATCTGCCTAAAAGTAGCCTTCAGCCGGCCTGAATACCAGAGTAGTCAGATTTCTGCATCGGATGCTGTCTCTTCTTCCATGACGTCAGGGGCATAAAACATACAGCCAATGCCATTACATCGGTTTTTCTTGCCCCAGATGTCAGGTGCCCCCACAACAGGAAGCAACTGTATGGTATGGTACACCCCCATCAAAAAGCAAATACACCAGAAAAAATAAATATACCAAACAAGAACAGCCAAGAGAAGTCAGGGGGCTGGAGGTTGGGTAAAGTACAGTTGTGTACCTACCATAAATGTAGATGTTAGAGTGTATTCACTGTTGCAGTCATTACACTTGGGTTATCCTGCTGGCAGGCTACCCGCAGTCGGCCAGAATTCCAAAGTCCTGGTTCAGCGTCGGTTGCTGTCGCCTCTTCCCTGACATCAGTGTGCCAGGGGTATAAAAGATGCAGTCAACGCCATTTTCTTCAGTTTTTCTTGCCCCAGCTGTCAGGTGCCCCCAAAAGGGTAGGCTAAAAATTCTGCCAATAAAAATGCATGCACTAACATAATCATTACCTTCATCTACAAGCAAATACACCACATCGGTTGTATAGAATAGAGAAGTACAGATAAGTCCCAGCAATGAAAGGGGGATGGTGGGAGGGTAACCTGGACTGCAACAGTGAATACACTCGAACATCTACATTTATGGTAGGTAAACAACTGTACTATGTTCATCATGTTTCACTGTTGCAGTCATTACACTTAGGTTGAATCCCAAAGCTGAGGTAGGGCGGCTGGGTCTAAATAGGATTAGGAGTAGCTACAAGGCCCTGCAGAACTGCAGTGGCGAAGCCTGCTCTGGATTTAGAGTAAAGAGGTAAGTGATAATGCTTGGTAAAGGTGTGCACTGAACTCCAAGTTGCAGCCTCCAAAATTTCCTTGGTTGGTACTCCTCTTTGAAAGGCTGCTGAAGTGGCTGCTGCCCTGGTAGAATGTGGCCTAATATTTTTAGGCACTGACATTCCATGCTGTGCATAGCAGAAACAAATACAGTGTCCTATCCACTTTGAAATAGTCTGCTTTGAGATAGCCTTTCCTTGTGATCCTGCAGCATATGCTACAAACAGTTGCTCAGTTTTTCTGAAGGCTTTTGTTTTGTCCAAGTAGAAGCGTAGCTGCCTGTGTATGTCCAAAGAGTGCAGAAATGTTTCCCCTTTATTCTGGGGATTTGGATAAAATGTTGGCAAATGAATGGTTTGGTTAAGAGCCACACTGGATACTACCTTTGGCATAAAAGTTGGGTTTGTCCTTAGAGAAACCCTGTCTGGATGGAAAATGATAAAAGGTTCCACTGCCATTAATGCCTGTAGCTCTGAGACTCTTCTTGCTGAAGTTATTGCTAGGAGCAGAGCAGTTTTTCATGATAAGAATTTTATATCAGCTGTATTGGCTGGGTCAAAAGTAGGCAATGTGAGCTTTTCCAAGACAAAGTTGAGGTCCCAAGTAGGTATCGGTGCTCTCCTTGGGGGTCTTCTGTTTTTTTGCCCCTCTGAGGTACTGCCTTAGTAGTGGATGAGAGAAAATAGGCGGTTCAGTATTGTAATGAGCTGAAATGGAAGAGGCATGGATCTTAATTGATGAAAAGGATAGGCCTTTGTCCAGCATCTCAGTTAGGTATTGTAAAATCTGAGGAATATTTGGAACAAGTGGTTCTAGGTCTTGTGCTTGGTTCCACGCACAGAATCTCTTCCATTTTTCTGCATAAGATTTCCTGGTGCTGAGCCTCCTGGCTTCCAAAATGACATCCATAACAGCTTTAGAGAGAGGTGTGGTCTGAGTGGCTATATTATCTGCCATGCAGCCAGATTTAAGGCTTTGAGTTGGCTGTGCAGGATCTGATTGTTTTGTTGAGTCAGAAGATGGGGAATTTGAGGTAAAGTCCAAACTGGGCCTTGAGCCAAGTTCCTTAAGATTGGGTACCAGTGCTGGCATAGCCAGTCTGGGGCAATCAGAATCATTTTTGGCTTCTCTTGTCTGACTTTTAGGAGCACCTTGGGATGGAGAGGCAGTGGTGGAAAGGCATAAACTGTTAGGGTTTTCCAGCTGAATGATAGAGTATCCACTTTCCATGTTTGTGAGTGAGAAGTCCTTGTGCAGAAACACTGTAATTGGCAGTTGGGAGGGGAGGCAAAAAGATCTATGTCTGGGCATCCCCATTTCCTTGTTATCATGCTGAAGACCTGTGGATTTAGCTTCCACTCGTGAGGATCCATGAGGTTTCTGCTTAGTTCGTCTGCCAGAGTATTTTTCTTTCCTGGCAGGAATTGTGCCTGCAGATGAACTTGATAGGTCAGTGCTGTGTTCCACAAAGTCTTGGCTTGCCTGCAGAGGGGGTAGGAATATGTTCCCCCTTGCTTGTTTATGTACCACATAACTGTGGTGTTGTCCTTCTTTAGTAATAGTGGTCCTGGATGTAGTAGGTCCTTGAAGGCTGTCAGGGCATTCTGTACAGCTAGCATCTCTTTTTGATTGACGTGAAGATGCATTTGGTCCCTGGGCCACTTGTCCTGAATACATTTTCCTGCCATGTGTGCCCCCCAGGCATAATCTGATGCATCTGTTGTTAGTGTCTGCCTGGCTGTGGGTAAAGTGAAAGGCTGTCCCTTGTTGTGGTGACATGCCAGTGCCCACCATCGAAACTCCTGTTGTAGGCAGGGAATAAGAGTTATTATTGCTTCCAGGCTGTAACAATGTTGAGTCCAAACACTTTTTAGATACCATTGTAGCTTCCTCATATGCAGTCTTGAATATGGAATTAGCAGGATGCAGGATGCCATGAAGCCCAAAGCCTGCATAATTTTTCTTGCAGGTAGCTGGGTCTTTGTTGCCATCATTTGAAAGTAATGAGTCAGTTGTCTTCACTTGTCTGGCATGAGATAAGCCATCTGGGTAGTTGTATTTAAGCTTGCATCCAGGAATATTATCTCTTGAGAGGGCACTAGCTTTGACTTCTTTTCGTTTACTGTGTACCCTAGGCAAATTAGTAATCTTTTTTCAAATGCCAGATGCTTTAGTAGAATGTTCTTTGCTCTCTGCTTGAATAAGGCAGTTGTCCAAGTAGGGATATATTTGAATTCCCTTTTGTCTGCAAAATGCAATTACTGGTGCCAGGCATTTTGTGAAGACCCTGGACGCAGTAGATAAGCCAAAGGGCAGTGCAGAGAATTGGTAATGCATTGTGCCAGCTACGAATCTGAGGTATCTTCTGCAATTTTGTCTGATAGGGACATGCAGGTATGCCTCTCTGAGGTCCAAAGTAACAAGCCAAGCCTTCTTGCCCAGCATGGGTAGAAGTTGTTGTAGTGTCAACATTTTGAATTTTGGAACATTCAGGAATGTACTTAGAATTGACAGGTCCAGTATGGGTCTCCAGGCTTTATCCTTTCTGGGGACCAAGAAAAGTCTTGAGTAAAATCCTTGTTCTTGCTGTGGTACTTTTTGAATAGCTCTCATGTCCATGAGAGCGGTAATTTGTTTTTGTGCCTCTGCCCAATGATTTTGTGGCAGGTCTGGCATACCTTTTGACCTTGGAAGGGTGTGAAAATGGAACCTGTAACCCTGAGAAACAATATTCAGTACCCATTTGTCCTGGGTGATTATGTGCCAATTTTGTGAGAAAAGTGCTAGCTTTCCCCCTAAGGGTGCTGCCAAAAGGTAAGTGCTTGGAATCTGTAAAGGGAAGTCATTGGGACTGTTTCCTGTAAGGTTGAGATTTGTCTTCTCTGCCCTTGGGGGCTGAAGCGCCCCATTGTTTAGGTCTGTATGAGCCTTGGGGCTGAGATCTGCCTCTTGGGCGTCTGTATCTGCCTCTTTGTGGTCTGTCTGACACTGGAAAGGACCAATTTTTTGAAGGCCAGTTTCTGCTAAACCTAGGTGAATGCACCTGTAAGAAATCCTTTACTGTCTGCATAGATTTTACTTTATCCGCCATTTTCTTTAACACCTCTTCTGCCTTAACACCAAACAATGTGTCATGCTGTAGTGGAGCATCCAATAATTTTAACATGATCAGGTAAACTTTGCTCTTTTAACCAAGCATGCCTTTGAATGACAGAACCTGTAACTGCGGCTCTGCAAGAAGTCTCTAAAGAATCAAAACCACATTGCAGAGTATGCTTTCCCATTTGTTCAGCTGCATGCAATAAATCCTGCATTTCCTTATTGTCAGAACATTCTGAGCTTGTAAGCATTTTCTGTTTTAGTAAGGACATTCGGTATTGTTGATATTTAAGCATGTGAAACTGGCAGTTTAAAGCCCTTACAGCTAAAGTAGCAGAAGTGTAAACTTTCTTCCCCCATCTATCCAGTGCTCTAAAATCCCTATCAGAGAGAACAGGGTTTTTTGCAGTGGAAGCCTTGACCCCTTTGGGACCCTGGGAAATAGTTTCTGGGTCTGCAGCAGGGTTTTTATAAGGAATTTATGAGAGTCTGTGACCCTGTAAGTACCTGTCTGGCTTGACTGGTGCAGGGGGTAAAGAATCAGGAGACAAACTGGATTCAGAGAAAACATAATCAACAATATCTAGTACAGGGGGGATAGCAAGGGGCCTGTGCGGAGGCAATAAAAGAAAGTCTCTGAGCCTTTTCTTGGAGTCAGAATAATCCTGGCTTTACCAATGGAAATGTTCCCTCATGGTGTGCAATGTTTCCCCAAAAGAGTAATCCTCAGGAGGAGAAGCTAAAGGGATAGAGTCTTCAGCATCAGAGTCCTCATAGGGAGGAAGAGAATATCCCTGTTCTGAAGAGGAATCAGAGGAAACAGAATCCTGGTCAGAGGAATCATACCTCAGTGTCCTGCCTAGGCCTTTTATCAGGAGGGGGATGGGGACCCCTGATCAAAGTAATTAGGTCTTCGTCCATTTTGAGCATCTGTTTCTTTGGCATGGATGACGGTCCAGAAGAATGCTGTACTTGTTTCTTTGTCTTTAATGGTGTTTTAGACTTTGCCTTTGTTGCTGTACTGGACTTGATAGTAAGCTGTGTAGGTCTGAAAACACCCTCAGAAGCAGATGCCTGCTCAGCGGCTCCGGACCCATCTGAGGGAATAGTTTCCGTAGGTCCAATACCTTGAGTTTCCAGAGGCCTAGTTGTCTCCACGTGGGAGTCGGAGGCGGCCCGTGGCTCTGAGGTAGCGGGTGTCAGGGGCTGCGAAAGCACCTCACTGAGAACCGGTGACTGGCCTAGAAGAGGCTTCGTCGTCAGTTTTGGACCTTGGATGCCTGTCCTTTTCTTTGTCTTTGCGTTTTTTCGGTATTGAGGTCATCGGTTGATCCGACGGCATGGTATAATTAAACCTTCGTCCATACTGCAAAGCAAAATCAAAATGCCTTTTTATAGTGCGTTTGTTAAATCTAGCACAAAACCGACAACTAGTGACGTCGTGATCAGGGCCTAGGCATGGAATACAGTAAGAGTGGAAGTCCTTATGAGGTATTTGCTTCCCACAAGAAATACAATTATTAACTTTTTCTGACATCGGTCTGAGGCAAGAAAAAAGTTTCCCCAACGGGGTACTTAGCTTTATTGAAGACTTCGGATATGAAACTCAACTTCGAAAATCTCAGGAGTCGGCCGACCGGCACTTGCGAACTGCTTCTGGCACCGCGCTGCAAGAAAGACTGAAGAAAATGGTGTCAGATGCATCTTGTATACCTCTGGGGCACTGACATCAGGGAAGAAGTGACAGCAACCGATGCCGGACCAAGACTTTGGAACTCTGGCCGACTGCGGGACCGCCTGACGGCAGGATAACCCAAGTGTAATGACTGCAGCAGTGTAACACGATGAACATCTGCTGCTCTACAGGAGGCCTCTAAAGAATCAAAACCACATTGCAAAGTATGTTTTCCCACTTGTTCAGCTGCATGCAATAAATCCTGCATTTCCTTAAAATTAGGAGGATCTGAGTTTGGAAGCATTCTTTTGTTTCAACTGAGACATCAAATATTGCTGATATTTTAGCATGTGAAACTGGCAATTTAAGGCCCTCATTGCTAAAGTTGCAGATGTATATACTTTCTTCCCCCATCTGTCTAATGCTCTGGAATCTCTGTCAGAGGGGACTGGATTCTTTGCTGAAGAGGCCTTAACCCCTTTGGGGCCCTGATAAATAGTTTCAGGGTCAGCAACATAGCTTTTATAAAGAAATTTGTTTGAGTCAGGGACTCTGTAGTATCTGTCTGGCTTAACTGGGGCTGGAGGTAAAGAATCAGGATTTAAGCTGGATTCAGTATACACATCATCCACAATATCTAACACTGGCGGAATAGCAAGGGGTCTGTGTTGAGGTAATAAAAGGAAGTCTCTGAGCCGTTTCTTGTATTCTGTGTAATCCTGGCCCTCCCAATGGAAATGCTCCCTCATGGTATGTAAGGTTTCCCCAAAGGAGTAGTCCTCAGGCGGAGAGGCTGATGGAATTGATTCCTCAGCATCAGAATCCTCATAAGGGGGTAAAGAGTATCCTAGGTCTGATGATGAATCTGAAGAGATGGATACCTGGTCGTATGAGTCATAGTCTGCATCCTGTCTAGGCCTTTTATCAGGAGGGGGATGGGACCCCCTGATCAGAATGATTAGGTCTTCGGCCATTTTGAGCATCTGTTTCTTAGGCATGGAGGTCTGTCGTGGTGAATGTTGAATTTGTTTCTTTGTTTTTAAAGGAGGTTTAGACTTAGCAGAAGATTTAATGGTTAACTGAGTAGGTCTGAAAACACCCTCTGAAGCTACGGGTTGTTCAGCTACTCTGGATCCCTCTGAAGGGTTAGTCTCGGTAGGCTGAAACTCTTGTGCGTCCGAAGGCCCAGCCATCTCCACGTGGGAGTCAGAGGCAGCCTGTGGTTCTAAAGAACTGGTCTTCAGGGTTTGCGAAGGCGCCTCGCTGAAAACCAGAGAACCGGTGACTGGCCTAGAAGAGGCTTTGTCAGTTTTGGGTCTCTGATGCCTGTCCTTGTCTTTGCGCTTTTTATGAATTCCAGTCGTCGGTAGTTCCGACGGCATGGTGTAATTGAATTTTCTGCCAAAATAATGTCAGGCAAAATTGAACCGATGTTTAATAGTGCACTTGTTAAACCTAGCACAAAACCGACAACCAGTGACGTTGTGGTCTGGGCCTAGGCATGGGATACAATAAGAATGGAAATCCTTATGAGGTATTTGCTTCCCACAAGAAATACTGTTATTAACTTTTACTGACATCGGTCTGAGGCAAGAAAAAGTTTCACCAATGGGGTACTTAGCTTTGTAGAAGACTTCGGTTCTGGATTCGGAATGAAAATCTCAGGAGTCGGCCGACCGGCACTTGTGAACTGCTTTTGCTTCGGGCACCACGCGGCAAGAAAGACTGAAGAAAATGGCGTCGGCTGCATCTTATATACCCTTGTTGCACTGACGTCAGGGAAGAGGTGACAGCAACCGACGCCGGACCAAGACTTTGGAACTCAGGCCAACTGGGGAACCGCCTGCCGGCAGGATAACCCAAGTGTAATGACTGCAGCAGTGTAACACAATGAACATCTCTTGACACAAAAGCCAGTGATGTCTGGAACAATGGTGATGAAAAAATCCAGCACTAAGAAAGTAAATTGGTCCCAATATACCTAACACCAAGTACAGCAGCATTAAATACGAGGATGCTAAATGAAGGGATGTCAGACATGCTGATGTGGGAAGAGGAAATGCTGGAACCAGTGGGACAGGCATCACAGCTGGTAACTGCTATTGGAGAAAAAAGCTTCAAGAAATTTGTAAAATATGCCGATACCCCAATTTATAGTGGACATTGGATGTATGTTTGCTCTCCTGGCATCATCTGCAAACAGTTTTCAAAAGTGTAAAATAAGTAAACAATAGGAAAAGTAGATAAAACTGACAACTGTGTTTTAGACCTCAAAGGTAAGAGAAGAAGACTTAAACCATAACAATAAAAGGGAATATGACTACTCCAACACAAACTGGTCCATTTTAAAATCTTTGCTGTGTCCCTAAATAAACAATATTCACAACATAAACAATAAAAAGACATAGTAACTTTCCCATGGGTGTCACTCTGCAAATACTGAACCCACTACATAAAAATATCAGGACAAAAAAATAATCATACCCAGCTGAACTAAATAAACGGAATCATAACATACTAATGATATTTTCACTGTAGCCACTTTCCTGAAGTAACCTAACACTGGAGATGCACCTTTCTGCAACAGAGAACTAAGATTTAAACCTCATGTTTTGTCTTGACAATTATTTTGGGATAAGAAGACTACTCTTGTTCATAGTGGAGAAAGCTTAGTCAGATGGGCCTACCACAGAAACTGGAGGCTTCATTCACATTACTTGATGATTGACAAACTACTTATCAAATTTTTTTGGAAGGGATACGTCTACCACATTTTTCTGAAGAAAGAAGTAGTAGAGCTCAGACGCTTACTGGACTGCTGCTCTGCCTAAAGAATAGATACATTAAGAAAGCTTGCAAAAGACTTACCTCAGTTTTGTTTGGTGGTCTAGTTAAATCAAAGGCAACTATCAAAGAATACTGTGAAATTCTCTTATAGACAACACAAAATGTGCGTATTTGATGGGCAGGAAGACCCAATTAATAAATAAAGGGAAGTCTGACCCTGCAATTGGTCATACGATGGCAACCAAAATGTAAATAAGTGATGGATTCTGCCAAGGCCCAACGTAAAGACAAACTGACAGAAAACTGTCAACTTAACAACCAGAGAGTGAAAAGCATTTTTAGTAAAGATGCAGCAAAGATGAGAATTGTGAAACGCTGCTGTATAAAACAAGCAAAAAACATAATGAAAATGCTGCAGAAATGTAAAATATAAAAGCTGTACATAACCTAAATTTTTCCATATGGAAATGCAGAATTCTTAAACTGAAATTATTACAAACTCACACGCAAAATACTGATTCCAGGCAAAAGTTACTTTACTAGGCTTTACTGGTTTTCTTTGGAAAAAGTTATATTGAGTTACATGGATTTAAAAACTCTTGACCTAGCGAAAGGAGGAGCTAGAACAGTTTTATCCAAAATCTAAACGTCCTAAGTAACTGAATATGTCCCAGTTTATCTCATTTCAGGGCACCCCTTCTAGAAACTCAGAGTACTAAGATTCATCATTTCGGGTTCAGAGTGCAACTGCTCAGCTCAGCTCAGCAATTCAAATCAGTAAGCTAGTTTCTCAACTTTCCACTGCAAGTATTCTATGGGTGTTATTAATTTATGCACAGACAGCAGCAGAAGAGAGGAGAGAGAATGCCTTCTTTCAACATTAGTAAGTTCATGTTTATGGACTCTACTGACAGTTGTCTTCAACTGAAAATGGATGCAAGCCAACTATAGACTGATTCCAGTCAACTTCAATCAATACTGTTAGAACTATCTGACAGTGTTCTTCCAATGCCATGTCTGCTAAAACCTACTTTACATTTCTTTGTGCAAGTGTATACTTGTATGTACATTTAATTTTCAAACTAGCTTCTTTAACTTAAGAACTTACTATTCAATTTTCAAAATTTTGTAGTTGACAGTCTATTAAAGTACACAAGGGTAATCTGTTTAAACTGGTGAAATGTAACCATTGGCATTCACCTACAGATCAGAAGGTCTGCTGCTACTGCTACAAAAGTTAATTTAAGAGTGTACAGTGACTGTGACCTTATTCTGCCAGAATGGTCCAACTGCTGGCAATATGTTATTGTACAGTCATGAAGAGGTACCAAAAAGGTATCATTAACCCTCCAAGACATCATTTTGTGTCAATAAAATGTAGTTTTAAACAAGTTATCGCTATTATATGTAAGGTAGCACTGGAGAACACTGTGCTGTAAATGAGTTGTATGAAGTATTGGGAAGCTGGTGATTACAACTTTGCTCTGTAGTGGTGCAGTGTGAATCTTATTTGCTTGTGGCTGGTGCGTGTTAAAACATAAACAGCAGGGTTTATTTGCTATATGCACTTAAGGCCACTCGCCTTATGATTACTACTACAACAGAGGTGGGCACTGAAAGATCATTGTCCCCTCTCCCTGATAAATTATTTAGTGGCAAGAGTTAAGTCAGTCAATGGCCACCCTCTCATATTTGTTTTTTTTCCAACAAACATCTTTATTAAGTTTTCAGATATGACATAGGCAATCTTACATTTATATAAATGAAAAATTAACATGATACCATTTTCGTTGCAAAGTATACATCACAGACACCACTGAAACAACTGTAGTTGCAAACATTATATATCAGTTTAATCTATCCAGTTATTGTCAGTTAAGCATTACATGGCTCTTTCAAATCCTGCCTCTTAAACCTTGTTCCTGCTCTGCACATATTGTTCCCACAATTTCCCTGTTCTGCATATATTGTTCCCACAATTTGCAGAGATTGTTCCCACAATTCCCATTTTTTTCTATGTAGTTTGCTCCTTCCCTTTTCTAAAGATCCCATGTAGTTTTGCACCCTCCCTTTTCTAAAGATCCTAATTCCAGTTGTTTTATCTCCGTTACTATATTCACTACTTCTAGTAAAGCTGGTCTAGATTTTGATTTCCATTTTCTAGTAATTGCTTTTTTTGGCAGCCACCATAATTAGACTTAGCAAGGCTTTATTATGTCTAGGCAATTCCGATTCTGTATCATAACCCAAAAAAATCATCTCCCCAGTCAATCCAATCCGCTCACCCAGCATCTCTGACAGAACACAGTCTAGCAGAGAATCCCTACTGTCTGCCAGCTCATTACACTCCCAAAAAAATGTTTCCAGCCACTTCTTTCTTGCTCATCACACCTCCAACATTTGTTTCTTGGGTTATAAAAATGCCTATGTAAACACTTCCAGGCAAAAGATCCTAAATCTTCTAGACTTTGTTACATATTTGGGAGATATACACATATCCTCCCATCGTCTTTTTGTGAATTGCTTACCCAATCTCTCTTCCCAATCTTTTCTGAGCTCCTCTGATTGATTTTTAAAATTATCATGCAATATTTTATATGCTTTACTAATTATTCTTTTTTCAGGAGACCCCCTATTTCTTTCTCATTGCCTATACTCAGATATCAATCCTTGGCAGGGAAGGCAATCTCTAACCTTGCAGTCCAAATAAATTATTGGCCTCTTCCCAGTCTATTACCTTTCTCTTTCTACTTATTTGCTCCCAATACCTTGGTTCCTTTGCCGGTTTTCTCCAATAAATTCCAGCTCCCTCTTGCCTATTATCTGTATCCCTGACCACTCTCATCCCTATTGGCAAAATCTCTTTTCTCCATTTTCATGCTGGTTTGGTTATTAGAATACTCCCTGGCTATTTTATGAATATAATACTCTGCATGATTGCTGTTGTTCTAAAGAGTGTGCATCCAAAATCCCAATGTCCTTATTTCTTGAGATTCCTCCCTGTATCAGCATCATTGTTTTCCACTTTGAATTATAGTTTTTGGCTTGTGCTATGTATAACAGCCGTAACTGTGTTGCTCTAAAATACCCCCTCAAATTGGGTAATCCTAGTCCGTCTTGTTCTATTGGAAGAATCACCTTATCTCATTTGACCATTGCCATCTTCCCTTCCCAGATAAAATCTTTCAACTCTTAACTACTATCCACAGCTTCTCCTCTGGTTGATAAAAATATGTCTGACCTGTGTATAAGACTAAAGGGACTAAATACATTTTAATGGCTTGTTTCTTAGTATCCACATCCATATAACAAAGTCTCCAGTTTCTCAAATTTTGTATTAACTTCTGCTTAGTCTCTTCCCACATATCCTTAGCTGCCACAACAGTCATTTATAATCCATGCTCCTAAATACTTCATTTTATTATGTCCTCATAAATATGGATATTGTTGAACCAATTTGTGTGTGGTACATAATTTACCGCTATTGCCTTTGTTTTAGCCTCATTACTGTTGCACCCCAAGATGATATGAAACAGTCTGAAAATGTTCCACAGCACTGTAATCTCCCTTTCTGGTTTTGTCATGTATAAATATCATCTGCAAATAAAGTCAGCTTTTCCTGAATACCACACCAATTATATTCCTGAAATTCTGAGTCCCTTATTTTCTTTGCCAATGGTTCTAAATATAATACAAACAACAAACGGGAAAGTGGACAACCCTGCCTAGTTCCTCTACACAAGCAGAAATTATCGGAGAGGACTCCACCCACTTTAATTTGTGCCTTTGATCCCTCATATACTCTTCTAATCAACCTTATAATTGTATTAGGGAAAGTAAATGCTTCCATTGCCCTGCTCATGAAGTCCCAATCTACTCTGTCAAATTCCTTCCCTGCATCAAGACTCACCAATAAAAGTGGTATTTTCATACATTCTGCTTCCCTCTGGATCATCAATATTCAGTTAATATTGTCAAATGTCTGCCTCCCCTCCACAAAACCACACCGATCCACATCTACCAGTTTTGGCCATTATGGACATAAACACTTTCTAATCATGGTTTAGTATTGAAATGGGCCTGTATGAAGCTGGATCTGATGGATCTTTACCCTCTTTAGGTATTACCGTTACCACCTCCTTCTTCCAGGATGCTGATACTTCCCATACTCTTAAAATACTGTTAAACAAAACCTTCCAGATCTTTATCAGTTTTTTTCTTCTTAACTTCTACAGGAATACCATCTATTCCTGGAGACTTTCCTGTAGATTGGTTATAGATAGGATAGGAAAGGATGAGGTAAAAATGGCTAACTAAGTAACTGAGCCTCATTTACCTGTAACCTTGGCATATTTAATTCTTCCATTTCTATGTGTACCTTTTCTTGATTTCCTTATTTCTCTGCTTTATACAAACTTTCATAAAATTTCCAAAATATGTCTAATACGTATACATTTGTCTCTGTTATTTTCTTTGATATAGGCTCCCTAAGCTTGGTGACAGCCCTTTCCACTTTCTGTTGCCGAGTTGTTGTGCAAAAAGGTTTTATACTCTAGAATGATTATAAAAAAACAGTTGCTTAACAGCTATCTTTCTAAACTTGTGCATATTATCGAGGTAATCCCTTATTTTCTGTTTAGCATTCTGCAGTTGCTCCTTTTCTTGTTCTGAGAGATTCCCCTATTTTGCAATACTTGAACATTTGTCAATCCCTCTAAATAACTTTTGTTACTGTTTAACCATATCTCCCTTTCTTTTATTGCTACCACAGTTTTAAACTCCACTTTAATTTTATCCCACTCCCTAGCTACATTTTCAGAAGAAAATTCTATCTTCTCTAGCAGCTCCTGAATTTACTCCAAAACCCAGTCCTTGAATTCTTCTCTTTTCAGCAGATAGGTGGAAAAGCACTAGTGTCTCAATTTTATTTCATTACCTTGCATTTTTACTTTAGTTATTACTGGCGCATGACCTGAAATGGTTACTGGGTGCATTTCAAGACCTTCAATTAAATACACAGTCCTGTGAGATATAAAATCTATCTGGCCTAGCCCAGTTCTTGTATCTCGGTGACTAATAACTCCTAGTACTGAATTCACCTTTTCCATATCAAACACTTTCATAAATTTCTTCAAAACTCTACCCTCCCTTTGTTATATTTTCCCTTCTAGGCTCCCCCAGACACAACTTCACTGTTGCAAACCACATTCCTATAAGTAATATTCCTTGCTGAAAGCTGATCATTTCTCCAGGATGTTCTTAAGCTCCTTTATAGCAGTTTTTTTGAGGGGGGTGTAAATGCATGCCAGTGTAAATCCTCCTCCCTAGCCAGTAGCCCCTTAGTACTACGTTCATAGGTGTGTACTAGGCTAACGGCCCTGGAGCCTATATAAGCCTAGCCCAATAAGATTCCCTGGCATCATGCCGTAAAAAGTTAGTTCCCAGTGCTCCTGTCAAGCAAGGCCACTGAAGTGATCTGCGGGATGAACTTCTTATTGCCTACCCACTCGTCAAGATTTCTTTTAAAGAAGGCCAGTGAAGTGCTCTGCTTGATGTGAATGGGAAGTTTGTTCCAGAGTATGGGAAGTATCTGGGTTAAGAACCTGTCCCTTCAGCATGTTCTGTTTAGTGTGGTAATGAGGTTTAGGTCCCTGCAGCATGTGGCATGGAGAGACTGGAATTTCTTTAGGTGTACCATATCTAGCAGCTCTGTGTCAGACATGGCTTTTTAGGTCAAGCAGAGAATGCCTCTAAGTAGGCGATAAGAGACAGAGTATAGCTGGAGTTTTTTTGAGTCTGTCCATATAGGGCATTTGTCTAAGGCCTAAGATCCTCTTAGTGAGGTATTTTTGTGGCCTTTCCAGTTGTTGTAGGTGTTTAGTGAGGTGCATACCAAATGGGGCACTGTATTCTATAATAGGTCTAATGAGGGACGAGTAGAGAGGGATTTTATGACCTCTTTCTTCCGGGATGAGAAACCTTTTGTAATGAGATGTGCCACATAGAAGGACTTTAACAAAACAGTCTAACAAACTTCTGTATGTGGAAGAGTTTCAGTCCATATATCTCTAGTTAATCACTGTATATTAATCAGATCAGACAACAGTAGTAGAAGTAGCGAACTTAAACTCTTCTTAAGACAAAAAAAAAAATTAATAAATAATAGTAATTCTGTACAATTATATATTTTTTAAGTATTCGAAATTAAGCCAAGCAAGGCAGGAAGTCTGTTTCCAGTCGAAAATCCTTTATTAAGTACACAGACAAAAATCAATTCAAGTAAAACAAAAATAGAGCTTTCTAAACATATATATATATATATATATATATATATATATACACACACACACACACACACACACACACACACACACACACACATATACTTTTTATCAAGCAAGGGAGTGGTTTATTGTGCTGTAAAAGAAAGTGTTATTGGTACACATGTTAAATTCACATCCCTTCCCCCATCAGTGTGACATTCGAGCTGGTCCTGCCCTACTTAGTAGCTGTCATAATAATATAATCCTTATGTACTTTAAATAAAATGTATGATGATGTGGTATCTCTTATTTAACCAGATTATTAAGTCTGTGATTTTATCCAAGACAATTTACTACATGGCTGGAAATATATCAACCTTAGTCCATTTGGCAATCAAAAATATATATAAATATATACATATACACTTTGCATGTAAAAAATCAATTGTAAAAATCATATTCTATTTTCATAACCTACTGTTAACAAAGATCGTTTTCATCCTTTTAGATTTCTTCAGGTCTGTGTACAAGAACCCTAAAACTATCTATGAAAATATATATAATTGTATAATTAGTTAGTATTATGGGCGGCCACGGTGGTGCAGCAGTTAGCGTTGCCGCCTCACAGCAAGAGGTTCTCTGGTTTGATTCTCTGCTAGGGTGCCTTCTGTACGGAGTCTGCATGTCCTCCCTGTGGTCACGTGGGTTTCCTCCGGGTGCTCCGGTTTCCTCCCACATCCCAAAGACATGCAGTAGGTGGACTGGACACTCTAAATTGGCCCTAGGTGTGAGTGTGTGTGCCTTCTGTGGAAGGTTGGGCGCCAGGCTGGCAACTCGACACTGTAAAAACTCCACTGCCAATCATGAGCGGACAGATGATCCGCTGTGGCGACCCCTAACCGGGAAAAGCCGAAAGAAGAAGAAGAAGTTAGTATTGTTATTACACATCATTTTGAATAAAGTGGAAAAAAAGAGAACCAGAAAAAGAAAAAAATAATAAGCAAAAATGTAAGATGATGGAAACAAAATATACACTTAAATTACATTTGATTTAAAATGGTATTTAAAACCAACTGGTAGAATAAATTAAAATAAAATTAGTCATGCAAACAACGTGGCAATTTTCTAAGTTCCAGTGCACATTTAATAGAACAGTACAGTTTTGTACCTACCATAAATGTAGATGTTCCAGTGTATACCCCGCTGCAGTCATCACACTTGGGTTATCCTGTCGTCAGGCGGTCCCGCAGTCGGCCTGAATTCCAAAGTCTTGGTCCAGCGTCGGTTGCTGTCGCTTCTTCCCTGATGTAAGTGCGCCAGGGCTTTATATGATGCATCCAATGCCATTTTCTTCAGTTTTTCTTACCCCAGATGTCAGGTGCCTCCAAAAGAGTTGGTCAGTAAATAGTACCAATCTAAAAAGTTTAGCACAAACAAAACATCCCTCCACCTATAAGCAAATACATCACAAAGGTATTGTAAAGTTTTAGTTAGTTAGGTTAGAGGGGATGGAGGGAGGGTAACCTGGACTGCAGCAGGGTATACACTCGAACATCTACATTTACGGAAGGTACAAAACTGTACTATGTTCATCGTGTTACCCTGCTGCAGTCATCATACTTGGGTAGAATCCCAAAGCTAAGGATGGGACGTGGAGTCAAACAGGGTTAGAGGAGGCTAGAAGGCCCTGCAGAACTGCAGTGGCGAAGTCAGCTCTAGTCTTAGAGTAAAGTGGTAAGTGGTAGTGTTTGGCGAAGGTGTGTACTGAACTCCAAGTTGCAGCTTCCAAAATATCCTTGGTTGGCACCCCCCTGAGGAAGGCTGTAGATGTAGCTGCTGCCCTGGTAGAGTGGGGTCTTATGGTAGCAGGAACTAGTTTTTCATGATGGGTGTAGCAAAAACTAATGCAATGTCCTATCCATTTGGAAATGGTTTGTTTTGATATAGCCTTCCCTTGTGAAGCTGCAGCATATGATACAAAGAGCTGGTCAGATTTTCTGAAAACCTTAGTTTTATCCAAGTAGTAACGTAGTTGCCTGTGAATGTCCAAGGAGTGCAGGAGTCTTTCTTCTTTGTTCTGTGGATTTGGAAAGAAGGTGGGTAAGTGGATGGTTTGATTTAGAGCCACACTGGATACCACCTTAGGCATAAAGGAGGGATTAGTTCATAGAGAAACTCTGTCTTGATGGAAAATGAGGAAAGGCTCTAATGCCATTAGTGCCTGAAGCTCTGAGACTCATCTGGCTGAAGTTATTGCTAGCAGCAGGGCAGTCTTCCATGATATAAACTTTAGGTCAGCAGAGAAAGCTGGTTCAAAAGGAGGTAGCGTAAGTTTTTCCAGAACAAAGTTGAGGTCCCAGGTTGGTGTAGGTGATCTCCTGGGGGGCCTAATGTTTTTGACCCCTCTGAGAAACTGCCTTAGAAGCGAATGTGAAAATAAGGGAGGATCCGTGTTGTAGTGGGCTGAAATAGCTGAGCGTGGATTTTAATAGATGAAAAAGAAAGTTCTTTGTGCAACATCTCAGTTAAATACTGTAGAATCTGAGGTATGTGAGGCTGAAGGGTATTTTGGCCTTTAGCTTGGTTCCAGGCACAAAACCTTTTCCATTTGTCCGAGTAGGCCTTCCTGGTGCTGGGCCTCCTAGCTTCCAGAATAACATCCATAACTGCTCGAGGAAGAGGAGCTAGCTGGTTGCTTAGGTGATTTGCCATGCAGCCAAATTTAAGGTTTTGAGCTGGCTGTGTAGAATCTGATTGTCTTGCTGTGTGAGCAAATGAGCAATTTGTGGTAAAATCCAAGGTGGGCCCTGGGCCATATTCCTTAGTAGTGGGTACCAGTGCTGGCGTGGCCAGTCTGGGGCTATGAGTATCATTCTGGGTCTCTCCTTCCTGACTTTCAGCAGCACCTTTGTGAGAAGGGGCAATGGAGGGAAGGCATATACTGTCAGGTTTTTTCAACTGAATGAGAGTGCGTCCACTTTCCAAGCTTGATGGTGAAGCGTCCTTGTACAAAAATTTTGTTAGCTGATAGTTTTGGGGGCTAGCAAACAGGTCTATGTCTGGGTGGCCCCATTTCTGAGTTATCATTGCAAATATTTGTGGATCCAGTTTCCACTCGTGGGGATCCATGATGTTTCTGCTGAGGTCGTCTGCCAATGTGTTCTTTTTTCCTGGCAGGAATTGAGCTTGTAGCTGAACTTGGTAAGCCAGTGCTGTGTTCTGCAAGGTCATTGCTTGCCTGCATAGAGGGTAGGAGTGTGTACCCCTTTGTTTATGTACCACATTACTGTGGTGTTTTCCATCCTTATTGTAAGCTGTCCTGGATGCAAGCGGTCCTTGAAGGCTGTCAGGGCATTCTGTACAACTAGCATTTCTTTTTGATTGATGTGCAGATTCCTTTGATCTGCAGTCCATATACCTTGAATGCACTGTCCTGCCATGTGTGCCCCCAGGCATAGTCCGATGCATCTGTTGTCATAGTTTGCCTGGCTGGGGGCAAGATGAAAGGCTGACCCTTGTTGAGGTAACATGCCTGTGACCACCATAGAAACTCTTGTTGAAGGCAGGGAATGAGAGATATCATTGTGTCCAAGCTGTGGCTGTGTCGAGACCATATGCTTTTTAGGTACCATTGTAATTTCCTCATATGCAGCTTTGCAAATGGTATTAGTAGTATGCAAGATGCCATGAAGCCCAAGGCCTGCAGAATTTTTCTTGCAGGGAGATGGGTCTTTGTTGCCATTGTTTTGAAATATTGAGTCAGTTGTAGTTTTTTGTCTGGCGTCAGATAAGCCATCTGGGCCGTTGTATTCAAGCTGGCACCCAGGAATGTCATATTTTGTGAGGGCACTAGTTTTGATTTCTTTTCGTTTACTGTGTACCCTAGGCAAAGTACAGTTTTGTACCTACCATAAATGTAGATGTCCGATAGGCATGCATCTGCAGTCCTTACAAATGGGTTGTCCTGTCGTCAGGCAGCCCTTCGGTCGGCCGGATTCCAAAGTCTGGGTCTAGCCTCGGCTGGTGTCGCACTTCACCTGACGTCATAGCGGCAGTTCTTCGGGTATAAAGGCATCAGCCGACGCCATTTTCCTCAGTGTTTCTTGCCCCAGATGCCAGGTGCCCTCTAGGAAGGCTGAATTTGGATAAATGCAAATGGTTCCAAATAGTAGAGAGCAAACAAAAAATAAGCATGTATGTACATATATACAAACAAATACACCATAATAGATTCCCCCAGCTAGCTACAAGATGGGCAAATACCCTAGGAGTACCACAGAGGGAAGGAGGGTGGTAATCTGACTGCAGATGCATGCCTATCGGACATCTACATTTATGGTAGGTACAAACTGTACTATGTCCTTCAAGGATGCATCTGAAGTCCTTACAAATGGGTAGAATACCATAGCCAAACTGGGGAGGAGGAGAAATAGATTATGGTGTAGTTAAGATCCCTTGCAAAACAGCAGTAGCAAACCTGCTCGGATCTGGAGTATAAAGGTAAATTATAATGCTTGGCAAATGTATGCACGGAGCTCCAAGTAGCAGCCTCTAAAATGTCTTTGGTAGCCACTCGTAAAAGCTGTGGTAGTGGCTGTAGCCCTTGTAGAGTGAGGCCTGATGTTTTCTGGAGTTTTCTTTCCATGGTAGGAGTAATAAAATCTAATGCAATTTCCTATCCACTTAGAGATTGTCTGTTTTGAAATTGCTTTTCCTTCCATTCCTGTTGCATATGCTACCAGTAGCTGGTCAGTTTTTCTATTGCTCTTGGTCCTGTCCAGGTAGTAATGTAATTGTCTATGTACATCCAAGGTATGCAGCAGTCTTTCTCCCCTGTTTTGTGGGTTGGGGAAGAATGTAGGTAGGTGGATAGCTTGATTTAAAGATACCCTGGAGAACACCTTTGGCATAAAAGTAGGATTAGTTCTCATGGACACTATCTTGATGGAAGATCAGGAAGGGCTGTACTGCCATTAATGCCTGTAGCTCAGATACCCTTCTTGCTGAAGTGATTGCAAGCAGGAAAGCAGTTTTCCATGATAAGTACTGTAATTCTGCTGTTGCTGCTGGCTCGAAGGAGGGAGTGTCAACTTTTCTAGCACAAAGTTCAAGTCCCATGCTGGCAATGGCGGCTTCCTGGGTGGCTTTACATTTTAATCCCTCTCAGAAACTGCCTGAGCAGAGGATGTGAGAATACTGGAGGATCCAAGTTGTATTCTGCTGAAATAGCTGATGCATGAATCTTAATGGAAGAATAGGACAGGCCGTTGTGGAAGAGCTCTGCCAAGTATTCCAGGATGTTAGCTATGTTTACCAGTGACACATTCTCTCCTTTTGCAGTACTCCAAATGAGATATCTTTTCCATTTTGCTGAATAATTTTTTCTTGTTGAGGGTCTGCGAGCCTCCAAGATAATGTCTTTAACCCTTTGAGATAAATCTGGGTTATTTGGTCTTATGCAATGCTCCAGGCAGTCAGCTGCAGTGTTTTCAGGTTTGGATGCAGGGTTTTGAAGTTGTTCTGTGTTATCAGCAAGGGAACTAGGGGCAGAGGCCATATTTGTTCCCGAGACATACTCCTCAGTAATGGGGACCAATGTTGCCTTGGCCAGTCTGGAGCTATCAGGATGATCCTTGGACGGTCTTCTTTGATCTTCAGTAGCACCTTGTGCATCAAAGGAAGAGGTGGGAATGCATATGCTGTCAGGTTTGTCCAACTGAAAGATAGGGAGTCCACTTTCCAAGCAAGTGGGTGGTACGTCCTTGTGCAGAATTTTTTCAGTTGGTGATTGTGTGGGGATGCAAATAAGTCTATTTCTGGCAGTCCCCATTGAAGATGTCCGGATGCAGCATCCATTCGTGGGCATCCGAGGTAGTTCTGCTTAGGATGTCTGCTAGTATATTTTCTTTTCCTGGCACAAAAATTGCTTGTAGCTGAATGTTGAAGCTCAGTGCCACATTCCAGAGGTCCATTGCCATCCGGAATAGAGGGTATGAATGTGTGCCTCCCTGTTTGTTGATGTACCACATAACTGTGGTGTTGTCCGTCCTTATCAGCAGTTGACCCTGTTGAAGAAATGGTCTGAATGCCTGAATTGCCAGTTTTACTGCCAGCATTTCCTTTTGATTTATGTGTAGGTGCAGCTGGTCTTGAGTCCATAAGCCTTGTATGCACTTGTCCAGCACGTGTGCCCCCCAACCGAGGTCTGAGGCGTCTGTTGTGATGGTCTGGCTTGGTTGAGTGCTGTGGAAGGGCAGTCCCTTGTTTGATTGACAGGCCTGGGCCCACCATTGGAATTCTTGTTTCAGGCATGGAATTATTGGAATTTGGGTTTCTAGGCTGTGCTTGTGCTGAGACCATAAATTCCTTAGGTACCACTGTAACTTTCTCATATGTAGTCTGGCATGGAATTAATATTATGCAGGATGCCATGTAACCGAGAGCTTGCAGGACTTTTCTTGCTGTTAGCTGGTTCTGCTTTGTTAATGCCATGAAGTAGAAAGGAGTTGTTCCTGTTTTCTACTGTCAGGAATGCCATTTGTTTTGTTGTGTCCAGATCTGCACCCAAGAAGGTTATCCTTTGGGATGGTATCAGCCTTGACTTTTTTATATTGACTGTGTATCCCAGGGCTTGTAGTAGATGAATGACCCTTTCCAAATCTTTTGTCAATTTGTTTTTGTTGTCCGCTTGTAACAGGCAGTCGTCCAGGTAAGGGTAAATTTGAATTCCCTGAAGCCTGCAATGAGCAATTACTGATGCCAGGCATTTTGTGAATACTCTGGGCGCAGTAGATAAGCCAAAGGGCAATGCTGAGAATTGATAATGCTCTGATCCTGCAAGAAATGTGAGGTATCTTCTGCAATTTGGTCGTATGGGGACGTGCAGGTATGCCTCCTTGAGATCTAGAGTTACCAGCCAAGACTCCTTGCCCAGCATGGGAAGAAGCTGCTGTAGGGTCAGCATTTTGAATTTTGGAACAATGAGGTATGTGTTTAAAGCGGACAGGTCGAGAATAGGTCTCCATTGGTTTTCTTTTCTTGGTACCAGGAAGAGTCTGAGTAAAATCCTTGCCCTTGTTCCATAGATGGTACCTTTCTACAGCTCTCATCCTTAGTAAGTGAGTTATTTGTTCTAGAGCTTCTGTCTTCTGATTTGGAGGTAGGTTTGGCATTCCTCTCCTTGGTAGAGTATGGAAGTGAAACCTGTAACCTTGGTCTATTGTCTGTAAAATCCATTTGTCTCCTGTGATGTGATGCCAGTTTACTGAAAATAAGGCTAGCTTCCCGCCTAAGGGTGCCTCTAGTTGTTCCCTGGTAGGCGGTGCTAGAGCCAAGTCACTGTGATTGTCCTGTGGAAGTGGTGGTGGCTGGATCTGTGGCTGTACCTCGTTGGTTGTTAGCCTGCCACTGACGTCCCCTGTAGGCACCTCTGGATTGACCCTGCCTCTTGAGCGCCTATTCCTGCCTCTCGGAGCTCTGGCGGTGTCTGGAAAGGACCAATTCTTGGAAGGCCAGTTCCTGCTAAACCTTGGAGGCTGGACCTGCAAGAAATCCTTGACTGTCTGGACAGATTTTGCTTTCTTCCACCTTCTTCAGCACCTGCTGCAGGGAGCCAAAACAAATTGAGCTTATCCATGGGAGCATCTAGGAACTTTGATTTAACATGGTCTGGTAAGGACTGCTCTTTTAACCATGCATGTCTTCTGATCACTGTGCCAGTCATGGCTGATCTAAAGGAAGCCTCCAGTGCATCATAGCCGCATTTTAAGGAAGGATTACTGACCTGCTGAATGTTATGTACCATTTCCTGTACAGATTTTTTGTCTAATGGTTCATCCGAGGACAGTTTTTTAGTTAATTGGTCTAACATAAATTCCTGATACTGAATCATGTGGAATTGACAGTTCAAGGCCCTAGCTGAACGAGTAGCAGAAGTGTAAACTTTTTTACCCCATCTCTAAGGCCCTAGATTCCTTTCAGAGGGAGGTTTTTGGTAGAAGAAGCTGCTACAGCTTTGGGTCCCTGGGAGATAGTTTCGGGATCTGCAAAAGGGGCCTTATACAAATGATAATGTGTGTCCGGGACCATGTAGTACCTATCGGGCTTAGCAGGGGCTGGAGGAAGAGAATCAGGAGCAGTACAAGCATCATTAAAAGCATCATCCACAACAGTAAGTACTGGAGGAATGGCTAAAGGCCTATGCTGTGGCAAATGCAAAAAGGTTCTAAGCCTTTTCCTAGAGTCTGAAAATCCTGGCCCTGCCATTGAAATTGTTCCCTCATAGCATGCAAGGTTTCCCCAAAGAAAATTCCTCAGGCGGAGAGGCAGAAGGAATGGAGTCTTCTGCATCAGAGTCCTCATAAGGAGAAAAAGGGGCCTCTGGAGGGTTTGAATTATCTGATTCATCAGAGGAGCCATCTGAAGAAACTGGCTCAGGGGGCTCTACTCTAATCCTCTTCTCTGGAGGTGGGTGAGAGGCCCTGTCTGGATGTGGTTGGGATCCCCGGATCAAAGAAATGAGATCCTCTGCTAGACTAAGCATTTGTGAACTAGAGCTAGGCCTGTGACAGGGGGTCATAGCAGGCACAGTTTTGGTAGTTTTAGCTGCTTTAGCCCTGGCAAAGGCCTTAATCGACATGGATGCAGGAGGCCTAGCAGCTCCACGTGCAGGGGTAGAAATATCCAAAGGGATAGTATCAGATAAATCCTGCGAACCTGCAAGAGCAGGTGTGATTTCAGCAGCAGATTCAGCCTGGCTGGATGAGGCCTCGGTAAGTGGCAAGCTTTCGGCCGAAGGAAGAACCGGGGACTCGGTTTCAGCCGAAACAGAGACACTTGCGGTTGGCTTAACTGCGGTTTCGGCCGAAATCGCGGACCGCGAGTGTCGGTCCTTTTCCTTGCGTTTTTTAGAAACTTGCGTAGTCAGAGTATCCGACAGCATAATGTAAGCGAAATCGGAGCCGAAAAACTCTTCAGCAAATTCCGACCGATGTCTAAGTGTCCGTCGGTTGAAAGAAGCACAGGCTAGACAAGCTGCTACGTCGTGGTCTGGGCCTAAGCAAGGTAAGCAGTAAGAGTGGAAATCTTTATGAGGTATTTGTTTCCCACAAGTTAAACAGTTATTCACTTTTTCTGACATCGGCTGAGGCAAGAAAGAGTCCCCAACGGGGTACTTAGCTTTTTAGAAGTCTTGGTACTTGTAGAAGTAATCTCTGGTTCTGACCGGCACTTGCGAACAGCTTCTGCTTCGGGCGCCACGCGGCAAGAAAGAATGGGGAAAATGGCATCGGCTGATGCCTTTATACCCGAAGAACTGCCGCTATGACGTCGTGTGAAGTGCGACACCAGTCGAGGCCAGACCCAGACTTTGGAATCCGGCCGACCGAAGGGCTGCCTGACGACAGGACAACCCATTTGTAAGGACTGCAGATGCATCCTTGAAGGACATCTTAGGAGTTTTACAAAAGCCAGATGTTGTACGAGGATGTCCTTGCTTTCTGCTTGGATGAGGCAGTCGTCCAGGTATGGGTATATTTGAATTCCTCTTTGTCTGCAGTATGCAATTACTGGTGCCAGGCATTTTGTGAAAACCCTGGGTGCAGTGGATAAGCCAAAGGGCAGTGCAGAGAATTGGTAATGGGTTGAACCTGCAATGAAACGGAGGTATCTTCTGCAATTTTGTCTGATAGGGACATGCAGGTATGCCTCCTTGAGGTCCAACGTTACTAGCCATGCTTTCTTGCCCAACATGGGAAGAAGCTGCTGTAGTGTTAGCATCTTGAATTTGGGTACTTGTAAGAAGGTGTTTAGACTTGAAAGGTCCAGAATTGGTCTCCAAGCATTGTCCTTTCTGGGGATTAGAAAGAGTCTTGAGTAAAATCCTTGGCCTTGCTCCCGTGTAGGTACCAGTTGAATGGCTCTCATGTCCATGAGAGCTGTAATTTGTTTTTGTGCCTCTGCCCATTGATTTTGTGGCAGGTTTGGCATTCCTCATCGTTGGCAAGGTGTGGAAATGGAATCTGTATCCTTGTGAAATAATGTCTAGGACCCATTTGTCCTTTGTGACGATGCGCCAGTTGTCTGAAAAAAGTGCCAATTTTCCTCCCAAGGGAGCTGCCAAGAGAGTTTTGCTTGGCCATATGAGGTTTAAGTCATTGTGTTTTCCTTCTAGTAGTTTGGAGCCTGTCTTCTCCTCCCTTCTGTGTTGCAGTGCCCCATTGTCGAGGTTTGTAATGGGTTTGTGGATGTCCTCTGCCTCTTGGGCATCTGTATTTACCCCTCTGAGGTCTGTCAGTAGCTGGAAAAGACCAATTTTTTGTTGGCCAATTTCTGCTGAAGCGAGGGGGCTGAAACTGTAAGAAATCTTTGACCGTCTGCATAGATTTTGCCTTATCCTCCATTTTCTTTAAGACTTCTTCTGCTTTAACTCCAAATAGGACATCCTGCTGTAAGGGAGCATCTAGTAACTTTGCTTTAACATGATCAGGCAGAGTTTGTTCCTTTAAGCAAGCATGCCTCCATATAACAGACCCAGTAACAGCTGCTCTACAGAAAGCTTCCAAGGAATCAAATCCACATTGTAAAGTATGTTTGCCCACCTGTTCAGCTGCATGCAACAGATCCTGCATTTCCTTCAATTCAGACTGTTGAGGGTGTGTGCTCATCTTTTGTTTTATTTGAAACATTAGAAATTGCTGGTATTTTAGCATGTGAAATTGACAATTTAGTTCTCTCATAGCTAGAGTGCCTGAAGTGTAAACCTTCTTCTCCCACCTGTCTAGTGCTCTGGAGTCCCTTTCAGAGGGTACAGGAGTTTTTGCCATAGAAGCCTTAGCCCCTTTGGGACCCTGGGAGATAGTCTCTGGGTCAGCAACAGGGCTTTTATAAAGGAATTTGTGGGAGTCAGGCACTCTATAATATCTGTCTGGTTTGGCTGGAGCAGGAGGCAGAGAATCTGGATTTAAACTAGATTCTAAGTAAACATCATCCACAATGTCTAAAACTGGGGGGATAGCAAGTGGTCTGTGCTGGGGGAGTAAAAGAAACTCTCTGAGCCTTTTCTTTAAGTCAGAGTAGTCCTGACCTTCCCAGTGAAAATGTTCCCTCATAGTATGTAAAGTTTCCCCAAAGGAGTAGTCTTCAGGGGGAGAAGCTGAGGGAATGGAATCCTCAGCATCAGAATCTTCATAAGGGGGAAAGGAGTAATCTTGTTCCTCAGAGAAGCCTGAGGAAATAGACACTTGGTCAGAGGAGGCATAATCTTCCTCTTGTCTAGGCCTTTTGTCGGGTGGGGGTTGCGAACCCCTGATTAAAGAGATCAAATCTTCAGCCATTTTAAGCATCTGTTTTTTAGGCATGGGGCCTTGAACTGGAGACTGAAGTGCATTCTTTTTTGGTTTAAGAGGAGTCTTAAGCTTAGGATATGTTTTTATGGTGAGCGTCGTCGGTCTGAAGACACCTTCAGAAACCGAAGGTGTTTCTGCAGCACCGGCTTCTCTTTCTGCAATGTCGTCGGTAGGTCCTAAAGAAAAAGGCTAAGTCAGCCTAGAACTCTCCGCCATAGGATCCAAAGCGGTCTTGGGTTCCAATTCTGTGATAGCCAGGGGCTGCGTAGGCGCCTCACTGAAAACCGGTGAACCGGAGACCGGCCCAGCCGAGGCCTCAGAGTCTGGCTTGGGTCTAGGCTGCCTGTCCTTATCTTTGCGTTTTTGTGCCGGTAGTGGGTTGCTCTGGCGGCATAGTGTAATTAAATTTTCTACCAAAGTAGTGTCGTGCAAAATCAAAGCGTCGTTTTATAGTTCGCTTATTTAACCTAGCACAAAAGCGACAACCAGTGCCGTCGTGGTCTGGGCCTAGGCAAGGTATACAATAAGAATGAAAATCCTTATGAGGTATTTGCTTCCCACAAGAAATACAATTGTTAACTTTTTCTGACATCGGTCTGAGGCAAGAAAAGTTTCCCCAACGGGGTACTTAGCTTTATTGAAGACTTCGGATCTGAAACTCGACTTTGAAAATCTCAGGAGTCGGCCGACCGGCACTTGCGAACTGCTTCTGCTTCGGGCACCGAGCGGCAAGAAAGACTGAAGAAAATTGTGTCGGATGCATCATATATACCCCTGGTGCACTGACGTCAGGGAAGAAGCGACAGCAACCGACGCCGGACCAAGACTTTGGAATTCAGGCCGACTGCGGGACCGTCTGACGACAGGATAAACCAAGTGTGATGACTGCAGCAGGGTAACACGAACATAGTAGCAGTTTAGTCCAGGCTTCCTAAAAGAGTTCAGCTTCAATTGCTGAATTGGTGGGGGTTAAGAATGAGTTGGTCCAAGGCATTGGAAATAATGAATTCCAGAAAATGATGAGCAAATGTGTTGGTACACAAGTAATTTTCCCAGTTAATGGAGGGGTAGTTAGTCTCCCAGTATAAGGGTATTGGGTTGTACCTTAATATTTTCCAGTGTGTTTAGGAATGTAGAGTGGGAGCCTTGGGACATGATGAGGGATCTATTGCAGGCTACAACCTGGACTGCAGTTTTACCCAGTGTTATTTGTACCTGAAGTATCTCCGATGCATTATGTTGGGCTACTAGTCTGGAGGGGTGCATATGCTTTATGAATATGGAGACACCACCACCTTTAGTGCTTTGGTCCAGGTTTAGGGGACGAAAGGTGTGGTATGAATTACAGCCTGGTAGTGCTGGGGTGCTCCTCCAGAGCCTTGAACCAGGTTTCTGCTCAGATGTCGATGTTCTCCATTTTAAGGAATGCTTCAAGTGAGTGCATTTTGAGATTTAGACTTCTAGCATTGAGTAGCATAACCCTCAGATTTTGTTTGCTTGTAGCTGTTATGGTGGTAATTTTGTTGTCTTCAGGACATTGCCTAAAAAAAGGCACTATAGGGGTGGCAAGAGCCTTGGCCAGTATCCGGAATCCCTGGGTTGACAGGTGCAGGCCATCTCTGGTGAAACATCGAGGTCTGTCGATCATGTCATCCCAGGCAGACAGATACTGGATCCCCTTAGAATGACACCAGAAGCTTAGACAAATGTTGAAGTCAATCATTTTCTGCTTGTACTGTGGTATCATTCTGGGTGATGGTAGGATGCTACTCAGATCTAGGGTCATACATGCCTGGGCTGTAAGATTCAAGAGTTCCTCTTGGTCTCTTTTTATGTAGTCCAGGGAGGTACATTTCAGGTCATTCACACCAACATGGACAATGACAGAATCATATTTGTACCTGTTGTGGAGTGACCTAAGTGCGTGCATTATGTCGTGGATCCTGGCACCCAAGAGGCAGCTTGGCCGTAACGTTCTTCTTATTCAACCTAGTGAGTGGGACATCAGTGTGCCTTATCTTCCATTGTTATCTTTTGTTCCCTCTTCTATCACTTTTGGAGCTCCTCTTGCAATTAATGTAAGTAGTGTTGTCGTCTCACAGTAAGATGCTGTCTGGTTTGATTCTCAGCTAGAGCGTCTTCTACGTGGAGACATGCATGAATGGGCGTACCTTTGTTGAAGGTTGTGCATCAGGGCTGGTAACTCGGCACGTAAAAATCAACTACCAATCATTAGCGAACCGGAGTTCCGCTGTGGTGACCCCTAACCGGGAAAAGCCGAAAGACACAACAACTCCACTTTTCCTTTGCCCAGATATTCCACTGAACAGCCATCCTGAAAACCTTTATCATATTCACATGTTCAGTTCTTTCCAGGAGTGTCCTGTAGCATAGCTAGTTGCACTCTATATTTTTAATATAGTTCACTACTCACTCTTTTTTATATTTATCTGTAAGACCATTAAGACTGAAAGACATTACAGAAAGAATCATTTTCTTATACAGTTATTACCACCTTTTATGCACAACTGCCTTTTTGTTAAATGTCTAGTTCCAGCTTTTATGTTACATGTATATACTGTTTGGCATCTTCACATATTGAAGTGTTTGCTTCCTAATAAGAAAACAAGTTATAAGTTGACAGCTAGACAGACAGGCTAAAGTTATCCAAAAGAAAGGTTAGTCATGCTAAGATGCAAGGCACAGCATGTGCTACTAGTAAGTGCTATTTGATTTTGTATGTCTCTGTAGCTCTCCCAGTTAAGAGAGCACTTGAATGCTTTCAGTAAACACTTTCTCCAAGCCACTTCTCTTTATCAAATTGTCTTCTAGTGACATGCAAACCAGACACAAAACTGCTAAGCGTACACTGTTTTATCAGAAAAAAAAAAGCCTTACAATATTCTTTTTCATTTACATGCTTTGTAATAAACTTGTTACTAGATAATGCGTAGGGTTTTAACCCTGTTATTTCCCTATACAAGCATGGGGAAAAAATCACATTGATTTTTCTTTTGTCATCTCTTAACCACACCTTTCAGCTCTCCCCATCTCCTTCCCTTATTTCATTGCAGTGCCAACATTTCTTAAAACTGAAAAAAGAAAAAGAGAGAAGGGTGAAAAAGTAGCATCTGTTTATATTAATATCCCCACTGCAATTAAAAACAACTGAGAAAACTTTACTTGAAGTCTAATTGGTTTTGTATTGTCTTTAAAGCTGTCACACCTGGGAAAATCCCTGATTGTTTTCAGAGAACATTATGTCCTAGCCAATTTCTCTGTTCTTTTTTTTTTCTTTTCCCTCAGGGAATCACCTCCAGTTTCTCTTTGTCAGATTGTCTCCATGGAGACATGAAGACCAGTTACAGAAATGCTACTTAGTATACATACATGCAATAGCTAGAAAAAAGCCTCATATTATTTAATATTCTTTTTCATTTACTTTCTCTCTGTCTTAAAGATCCTTAATCAGAACTGTCCCCATGACAGAATGAAAACAGCACACTAATTTGAACTTTGTCATGCCTTTTCAACCAGGCTCCCTCTTTTTTTTAATCATTGCATTGTCCATTGCCTGTATTTCTCAAAACTGTACAACAAGAATAAGACAAGAAGGGAGAAAAAACACCACCCATTTGCAATACCCACTACACACAAAAAAACAGCATGCAAAGAAAACCATGCACCATAAACACAGTACTATTTAGAAAATAAAGTGCTTTCTTTACTTACAGTTGGTGTTCTCCCCTCTCTTCCCCTCCCCAAAGCATTTTTCCAAACATTAATGACATGAAGTAGGGCATATACTTTAGAGTCCCCCACACAAACAAATTTTGAAAAAGTCCAATATTTCCAGATTTTCTTGTTCTGTCATATTTCACAAATATAATTATTGCATCGTAATCCCAAATTAAGTTACTGATTTTATTACTGTTCTTCTCTACACCCAAATTCTGTCTCTGCTTCATTTCCAACATGCTCTCAATTCTAGTCAACTTTCACGCTCCCTTCCTTCTCTCCATTTTCCATTGAAATACCGGAAACTTTTTCACAGATACAGTCTCTCTGTGGTCTTTGTTACCAGAAGAACAAGCACAGCTTTTTGTTGGACAAACGTTTGTATTTCCTCCTTAGCATGCAATTCGCCAAAAAATGATTTTGTGTCTCCAGGGAAGAATACCTTTTAGACAGCTGGATACAGCAGTTTGAATCTCACACCTGTGTCTCGACATTTTCTGAACAGTGGAATGAATTTACTTCTTTTTTGCCTGGTGTACAATGAGTAATCATTCTCCACAAACACACTGCTGTCTACCACTTTCAGTATTTTGTCCACAGTTTTGTCAGAATCAACTCCTTCTGCTGGTAGGACTGCATCCTTACTATTGTAGATCTAGGTTGCTTTCTTATGACTAGGTTTGGAGCATACACACAATGTGCCCGTTCAACTAACAGTTCCTGCTGTGGAATACCAATCCAGTTGCTTATTTCAGCTTTCATAAAAATAATGCAGTCTACTTCTTCCAGCTTCTCTGGTATAGCTGAAAATCTCAGGTTTTCCCTACATGCTCTGTTTTCTAATTCTATTATTTTTTGAAACATCTCTTCTTGAGCAGTCTCATGTTCAGCTAACCTTTTCTTCACTTCGATCTCATCTGAATATGTTTAAAGCTTCTTCCATTTCTTCCGGCCTTTTGTTGTTTGTACTGATACACTCTACCAGTGTTTTGTTTATTTTAACCAAGTCTGTATGTATTTGTCTTATATCTTCCTGTAGGTTATTAGAAGTCATGTCTAAAGATTGCATTACTTTTTGCTGAACAGCTGCAGATCTCCCCCCAGTCACTGTTTCTTCCTCACTTTTTGTAGCAGATTTTTTTCCAAGTCTTCTGTCTTTCGTTATTCCTGGCATCCAGGCAGTGTACTTACTAGCCAGTTACTGAAATTTACCCATAAACACAAAGTCTACTGGCCTTCTCTGCTGAGTTTCTGTTTTCACACTGGGAGAGCTAGAAACAAGCTGTTATTCAGTGTGCAGCCAACTTGGAAGTCACCCTCTCAGATTTGTTAGCAGCAATGTGGATATTGTAAACTAGACTTCTTTAACCCCCCCCCCCAAAAAAAAAGGTCACCAAAAGGTGTGTGTCACATGTTTAGTACACAATGCAGAGCAGTTATTTTACTTTTTAAGCAAAATAGTTATTAAACTAACAAAATTGAGTTCTGCAGAATATGAAAGGTATCAGTGTCATAGCTCACCCAATAGTGTAAATCGGACAGACTCCCATGTGCTACTGTGTACAAGGAAGAAACAAGAGCTGCTTGTGTGTAGTTGAAATTCATTCCACTGAACCTTGAAACAACTTGTCAGGGACTGAAGAGGTGCAGCATACAGTGAAATGGCAAGTGTAGCAACCATCTCAAACTATATCCTGAACTGTAGAAACTGGAGTTGGAGAGGAGACGCCTCAAGTAGAAGAAACAATGAAACAGCTTGAGATGGAGAAGTGAGCAGACAAAAGCAGTAATAGCACAAGAGATGCTCAATGTTCACCAAATGCACGTCAGCATCAGGGGATGAAAAATAAGCCATGAATTCTATGATAAACTATTACCTTAGTATAAAGGGGGGGGTGACTAATAATCTAGCATTTGAATGAGACTTTTAAAGAGTACGGCAACTCATACTTTATAAGAAAAACGAATGATAGTGACCATCTTGACTACTTGAAAATGAATAACTGTTTCTGTGAATATTTCAACTCCAGAAACTTATAGAAAAACTTTTAAGAGAGCACAGGTGAATAGAAGAATGCAGTGTCAATGACCTCAATGCAGAGCTAAATGCTTTCATAAGCAGATACATGTGGATGTACAATTACTACTTAGGAAATGTCAGAAAACTGTATGATAATGGAACAAGCACTCAGTACTCTTCCTGAAGGTAAGAGAATATGGTTGACAGATCAGGCTATAACACTGCTGAGGAAATGGACATAAATGGTAATTTCCATCTGGCCTGTTTCTGTGAATATTTCAACTCCAGAAACTTATAGAAAAACTTTTAAGAGAGCACAGGTGAATAGAAGAATGCAGTGTCAATGACCTCAATGCAGAGCTAAATGGGATAGATTCATAACCCAGAGGCTTCCCATGCTTTGGAACAAGATCCCAGTTCATGTTAGGCAGAGCCCCTCACTGACTCTCTTCAAGAGAAATCTTGATGAGTGGATGGGAGATCGTAAGTTTACCCCAGGGGTCACATCTGTGTCACTGCTAGACAGGGGCACAGTATTCTAAATCTATTATGTGCATTTTTGTACCATTTCATGGGGTGGCGAAAGCCACATCACTATGGCTAGGCTTACAAATGCCCCAGGGCAGATAGCCTAGTACTAAACTATGAAAAGTACAGTTTTGTACCTACCATAAATGTAGATGTTCGAAGATCCACATTGCTGCAGTCCTTACACTTGGGTAGTCCGCTGTCCTCGGTCGGCCCGAATATCAAAGTATAAGGCTGACGTCGGTCAAGGCGCATTAGACTGACATCAGGACGTCAGGGTACAAATGCGCATGACCGACGTCATATCCTCAGTCTTTTCTTGCCCCAGATGTCAGAAGACCCTAAAAGAAAGGTCAAAACCAAAAGACAGCAAACCACCAAGCAACCACCCTGCACTAACAATATGTACAATATATATACAATAAATACAATATTTACAACCCACCCCACACAACCACCTCTAAAAATAGAGGGGAAGGAGGGAGGGTAAATTGGACTGCAGCAATGTGGATCTTCGAACATCTACATTTATGGTAGGTACAAAACTGTACTATGTTCTTCATCTCACATTGCTGCAGTCCTTACACTTGGGTAGAATCCCAAAGCAGAGGTAAGGGAGGATGGCAAAACTATAAAGCAGCAGGAGCTGCCAAAATGCCCTGTAAAATAGCAGTGGCAAAACCAGCCCTAGATTTAGAGTAAAGTGGAAGGTGATAATGCTTAGAGAAAGTATGCACTGAACTCCAAGTAGCTGCCTCCAAAATATCCTTAGTTGCCACCCCTTAAAAGCTGTTGAAGTGGCAGTAGCCCTAGTGGAATGAGGCCTAATCCCAGCTGGAATCTCCTTACCATGATGGGAATAACAGAAAGCAATGCAAAACCCAATCCACTTAGAAATAGTTTGTTTTGACACAGGCTTGCCCTGAGAACTCAAAGCAAAAGAAACAAATAACTGCTGAGACTGCCTGAACCCTTTAGTCCTACTCAAATAATAACGCAACTGCCTGTGTACATCTAAAGTGTGCAAAATCTTTTCCCCTTTATTTTGGGGATTTGCATAAAAAGTAGGCAAATGAATAGTTTGGTTTAAAGCCACACTAGAAACCACTTTAGGCATAAAGGAAGGATTAGCACGCAAAGATACCCTATCCTTATGGAAAATTAAGAAAGGCTCAACTGCCATAAGGGCCTGTAATTCAGAAACCCTTCTTGCAGAGGTAATGGCCAACAAAAAAGCAGTCTTCCAAGATAAATATTTCAACTCAGCAGTAGCTGCAGGCTCAAAAGGTTGCAGAGTGAGTTTCTCCAACACAAAATTGAGGTCCCAAGCAGGAGTAGGAGCTCTACGTGGGGGTCTTATATTCTTTGCCCCTCTAAGAAATTGCTTAAACAAAGGATGAGAAAACAATGGTGGGTCACAGTCATAGTGAGCAGAAATTGCTGCAGCATGAACCTTAATAGAAGAGAAGGACAAACCTTTGTCCAGTAACTCAGTAAGATATTGAAGAGCCACACTTAAATTAGGCTCAGAAACATCAAATTCCTTTGCTGCACTCCAAAATAAAAATCTCTTCCATTTATCTGCGTACACCTTCCTTGTACTAGGCCTTCTGGCTTCCAAAATAACATTCAAAACTTGCTGTGGAAGTTGAGACCCTCCAGGGTTCAAAACAGAATATGCCAGGCTGTTAGGTGAGGAGAGTGAAGTTTGACATTGAGTAAATGACTGTTCTCCTGAGACAGTAGGTGTGGAATCGAAGGCAAAGGCCTTGGAGGTTCTCGTACCAGACTTCTCAGTAATGGGTACCAGTGCTGTCGAGGCCAATCTGGAGCTATTAAGATCATCTTTGGCTTGTCCTGTCTGACCTTCAGGAGTACCTTTGGGAGGAGAGGCAAAGGTGGAAAGGCATACACATGAAGATTGTTCCACTTGAAAGAAAGAGCATCCACTTTCCAGGCTGTGGGATGAAACCTTTTTGTGCAAAACTTTGGCAGCTGGTAATTTAGTGGAGAAGCGAACAGATCTATGTCTGGAGTTCCCCATGACACTGTCAATTTCTGAAATACATGAGGATCCAATTTCCACTCGTGGGGATCCATAATTCGTCTGCTCAACGCATCTGTTAAGGAGTTCTGTGCTCCCGGCAGAAACCTCGCCTGAAGATGTAGCTGTAAACTGAGAGCAGTCTCCCACAAAATCATTGCTTGCCTGCAGAAAGGATAAGAATGTGTTCCCCCTTGCTTGTTGATGTACCACATGACAGTTGTGTTGTCTGTTAGAATCAACACCTGCCCTGGAAGAAGTAAATCCTTGAAAGCTATTAATGCAAATTGGACTGCTAACATCTCCTTCAAGTTGATATGTAGATGTTGTAGTCTGGCAGGCCACGTGTCTTGTATCCACTTTCCATTTAGATGAGCTCCCCAAGCTTTGTCTGAGGCATCTGTCGTTAGAATCTGACTCGCCTCTGGCCGGGTCACAGAGAGTCCCTTGTTTAGGTGACATTCCTGAGCCCACCACAAAAATTCCTTTTGAATGCAAGGTATTATCTGAATGACAGTGTCCATATCCTGGCAGTGCTGTGTCCATACATTTTGAGATACCATTGTAGCTTCCTCATATGCAGTTTGGCATTGGGAAGCACCAGAATACAAGATGCCATGAACCCCAAGGCTTGAAGGACTGTCCTTGCAGTCAGCCTGGACTGATGAGACAATTGATGGAAGTAAAGGGAAAGATTCTTTTGTTTGTCCGGGGTCAAAAGGCCATCTGGGATGCTGTATTCAGTCTTACACCCAGAAAGCACATGTCCTGAGAGGGTACTAGACTGGACTTTATTTCGCTCACAGAATACCCCAGGCATCTTAGCACTGCTATCACATATTGCAGATGATGAAGAAGTTCGTCCCTTTCTTGAGCCAGAATCAGGCAATCGTCCAAATAAGGATAAATCTGTATTCCTTTTAGCCTGAAGAAAGCTATCACTGGAGCCAGAACTTTTGTAAACACTCTGGGCGCAGTAGATAAGCCAAAGGGCAATGCAGAGAACTGATAATGAGAAGTTCCAGCCGAAAACGCAGATACTTCCTGCAACTTAGTCTGATAGGAACATGAAGGTAAGCCTCCTTGAGATCCAGAGTTACCATCCAGTGATCTTTGCCCAGCAGAGGTAAAAGCTGTTGTAACGTCAACATTTTGAACTTGGGAATGTCCAGATAAGTGTTGAGGATAGATAAATCCAAAATTGGTCTCCACGTGTTCCCCTTCTTTGGCACTAGGAACAGGCGAGAGTAAAATCCTAGGCCCACTTCTGGCAGAGGGACCGGCTGTATGGCCCCTATTTGAAGTAGCAGAGAAATTTGTTTGTGAGCCTCTATTCTTTGTTGAGGAGGAACGTCTGGCATGCCTTTGAAAGGAGGCAAGGTATGGAAATAAAACCTGTAACCTTTGTGTATGATATCCAATACCCATCTGTCCTGGGTAATCAAACTCCAATTTTCCTTGAAAAGTGCCAACCTTCCTCCCAAAGGTGCTGCCAGACGAGAAGGTTCTGGCAGCTGAAAAGGTAGGTCATTGGGCCTGTTTACGAAAGGACTGACCCCTGCCCTCACCCGAAGACTGTGCAGGTGAACTCCCTGTTCTAGGCCTGAAAGCACCCTGAGCTCTGCCCCTACCACGTCTAGATCTACCCCTAGACTGGGAATCATAAGAAGGATACGTCCACCCCTTGGTAGGCCAATTCCTACTAAACTTGGAGGCTGAACCTGCAAAAAATCTTTAACAGTCTGCATAGACTTAGCCTTGTCTTCCATTTTCTTTAAGACTGCCTCCACAGGTGACCCAAACAACACATCAGACTGTAAAGGAGCATCTAAAATCCTTGTCTTAACATGGTCAGATAAATTCTGATCCCTCAGCCAGGCGTGCCTGCGGAGAACTGACCCAGTGGCAGCCACCCTAGATGAGGCCTGTACAGCATCAAAACCACATTTCAAAGAATGCTTACCCACCTGTTCAGAAACATGCACCAAATCCTGTAATTCCTTACACTCAATACCTTCCGCCAGAGCATCTACCTTAGACTTCAATTGAGAAAGTAGATAGTTTTGGTATTTCAACATGTGAAACTGGCAATTCAAAGCCCTCATAGCTAAGCTGGAAGAAGTATAGACTTTCTTTCCCCATCTATCCAAAGCCCTGGCCTCTTTATCTGGAGGAACCGGATTTTTTACAACAGAAGCCTTGACACCCTTAGGCCCCTGACTAACAGTTTCTGGGTCCGCCCTAGGACTCTTAAAAAGATATTTATGAGCTTCCGGCACCCTGTAATACCTATCCGGTTTAACAGGAGCAGGAGGCACAGAATCAGGATTAAGAGAAGCCTCTGCAAACACATCTTCCACAACATCCAGAACAGGAGGTATAGCCAAAGGCCTATGCTGGGGTAAGAACAAAAATTCCCTAAGCCTTTTCCTGGAATCAGAGAAGTCTTGACCTCCCACTTAAAATGCTCCCTCATGGAATGAAGAGTCTCTGAAAAAGAGAAATCCTCTGGAGGAGAAGCTGAAGGAGTAGAATCATCCACATCAGAATCAGAATAAGGAGAATACTCCTGCAAGTCTTCAGCCGAAGACTCGGAAACATCCGAAGCCTGCTCAAAACTTCCCAACTCTGGTTCCACCCTAGGCCTCTTATCAGGAGGGGGCAAAGAACCTCTAATTAAAGTAATCAAATCTTCTGCCATTTTGAGCATGTGCTTCTTGGGCACAGACCCTGATGAACTAGGAGTGACACCAACAGAAGCTAAACCTGGCCTGCCTCTGGGAGAAGCCTTGGAAACAGAAGGAGAGGGCCTAACCACCCTAGGAAGGGAGGGAGTACAGTAACCTGAGAAGCCCCTTCAGCCTGACCTGCCTCCTGAGAGGCCACATCCTGCAATAACAAAGTCTCCCTTGGGACTCCAGAGAAACCTCCGGGAACCCCGGTTCCACCGACACCTCCAAAGAACCGGCGTCCGCACGGACGACTCCTCCTGTCTGGGCTTAGCTGCTTTGTCTTTGCGCTTCTTGAGAAGCGGACGCCAGAGCATCCGACAGCATATTATAATTGCACCGCTTCCCGAAGACTAACCTGGCACAATCTAACCTTCGCTTTATAGTGCGCTTATTGAACCTAGCACAAAAGCGACACCCAACAACGTCGTGCTCAGGCCCCAAACAAGGAATACACAAAGTATGATAATCTCTATGCGGTATCTGTTTCCCACAAGAAATACAGTTATTCACTTTTCTGACATCCGGTAAACCACTGAGGCAAGAAAAAACTAAAATATTCCCCAACGGGGTACTTAGCCAACTTTGACTCGGTCTGAAACTCCGAATTCGAAAAATTTCAGAACGCCGAACGGCACTTGCAACGCTGCTTCTGCATCGGACCATGCGGCAAAAAAGACTGAGGATATGACGTCGGTCATGCGCATTTGTACCCTGATGTCCTGATGTCAGTCTAATGCGCCTTGACCGGCGTCAGCCTTATACTTTGATATTCGGGCCGACCGAGGACAGCGGACTACCCAAGTGTAAGGACTGCAGCAATGTGAGATGAAGAACATCTATGAGATACGTGTGGATGTACAATTACTACTTACGAAATGTCAGAAAACTGTACGATAATGGAACAAGCACTCAGTACTCTTCCTGAAGATAAGAGAATATGGTTGACAGATAAGGCTATAACACTGCTAAGGTAATGGACATAAATGGTAATTTCCATCTGGCCTGTAGGGCACAACTGCATAAGAGAAGCTTACCTAGCACTACGCGTAGGTACAATTACAAGGAAATGCTTTACAATTAGTCTGAGCTGTTTCATCAGTCCCTACATGCAAAACAGGAAGCTACTGGGTCCAGTAGACACCAAGGTCATAATGTTTCCAATGTATCCAAGTGTGGCCTCTTAGAACTCCAACCATATACAAGTAAGAGTTATTCAATGGTTATGGCAGACTAAACTACTAGGTATCCCCCTAAGGCAGTGGTTTTGTTTACTACTGCCTAGAACCTCATACCAAATACTACCCATGCTCCTTGAAAATGGGAATATGGAGGTAGACCTCTTTCATGTCTAGTGTTACTGGGAACTTATGAATGTCTAAGCATAGCAATATGGAGTGCAGAGTTAGCATCTTGAACTCTTGAATCTTACAGACTTGTTTATTTTTGCCTGAAAGGAACATGGTCTATAGCCCCCTGTGTTAACGCTTCTGTGAATGGGACAAATTGTTGACAGACTCTTTGTTGTGAACTGGTTACAACTTGAAGGTTGTAACCTATGCAAATAATATGTAGTACCTACCAGTCTGTGGTTATGTCTCATCAATGACGAGAACAGCAGGCCAACTGGCCTATGATTTTGGTGCAATATGAGGAGTGGGTGGATTGGATGGTTGGAAGGGAGGAGGCTGGGTAGTGCCACCACAGCTGTTCCCTGAGGGGTCGGGACCCAGGTCTCCATCTTCTTGCTGACATTTACTCTTTTGTGTAGCCTTCTTACCCTTCAGCTATTTAAGTTTGTCCTGCCTCTGGAAGTAAGTGTCTTGCTTGGAGGACTAGTTTCTGCTCCATTATACTGACATCCAATCAAAACACAAAACAAACTCACAAAAGTTCTGGGCTGCCATCAATAAAATCCTGCAACCAGGTAAAAACAGTACAGTGCCCTGAAACATCAATACCACTACCAATAATATTGCCAGCCTGTTCAACCAACACTCCAACAAATCTATTCTACCCCTCACTAACAATTCTCCTACTTCACATCTGAACCCATCATCCTCACCTGCAGAGCAAAACTGCTTCTCCTTACAACCTGTCCCTACTAGCACAATATATAAATATCTGAATAAGCTTAAACCCGAAACCCTAGCTACTTATAAACTACCTGCAGAATACCTTAAGCTTGCAGCCAAAGTCATCTCATATCCTGTCGTCCTGTTTATTACCTGCTCTTTGGCAGAACAACGCGTCCCATCACTGTGAAAAATTTCATAACACCAATTCACAAAGGGGGTAACTCGGTGGAACTATCTAACTACTGACCGATTGCCATTCTATCTCCCCTGTCAAAAATCCTCTAAAAATGCATATGTTCCCAAATAATGAACTACCTCCTTACTAATAAACTGCTGACCAGCACCCAACATGGATTCCTTCCCAATCACAGAACCACCACAGCCCTTATTAGCTTTACCAATAGTGTAAATCAACACTGGAACAATGGCAACATTGTCCCCACTGTCTTCGTAGATCTCTCCAAGGCCTTCAATATGTTCTCCCATGCCAAACTCCTTACTGCACTCTCTGAACATAATCTAAGCCGCTCCACTCCAACCTGGTTTCAGGACTATCCAACTACCAACAGGCAATAAAATGGTAAAAATTCTTTATCTCCTCTCCTACCTGTAACCTTAGGCGTCCTCCATGGATCCATTCTCATTCCTCTCCTCTTCACTATATTTACCAATAAACTTCACAAAGCTTACCCTGCATGTCATTCTGGTCCAGCATGCCGATGGCTCCAGCCTAATCTGTTCTGCTCAATAACTACCTCAACTCCAGAAATTGACACAATAATCCTTTGCTACTGTTGAAACCTGGTTAGCCAACTCTCAACCCCCTCAAAAAAACATCTAATGATATTTCATCCAATAAAAAACATAGCCCCCTTTCCTTCATTCACAATATACTCAGCTAACAACTCCCCTATCACACCTGTCCCACACACCAAGCTACTAGGAGTTATCATACAGCACAACATGAAATTCAATATGCATATTGCACATACAATAAAAAAATCCATAAAAACTCAGAACCCTATATAGATGCAAAAAGTACCTCACCAACAACAGTAAAACTACCACTGTAAGAGCCCACCTAGTCTCCACACTTCTCTATGCCTCCTCCATACTCATCAACATAAACAAATCAGACTTGCTACAATAAAACAGCAAAGTTTGTAACTGACTCACCCTTCAGTACACATCACTGCCTAGCACTCATGCAACTATCCTGGCTAGAATTACCAAACCTGCTCACCTTTAACAAACTTAAAACAGCCCACCAAATCTTTTATGATCCCCAAACAATCCTGTACTACATGGGTTACTGAATATCTATTCTAATAAATGTCTACTAAGATCTACCAACAAAGCATTAGCTGACATAACCAAAAGGAAAAATAACTCTGGGGACTCCATCTACTTCTATTGCAAAAACATGGAATGCCATCCTCTTAGAAATCAGGACCACAGAAAACAAAAAATAACTTCAAAAAACTCCTCCAGTCCTACGTAAACAGCTCTTGGACATGTAACTGTTCCTGGGTAGCTCCCCATAATGGAACTATAAGATTTACTCTACATAAAAGTACTAAACTATACTCCTTCACTATCAGCCCTTCACTGCCAAATATACACCAACAAATAAAGAAATCTAAAAAGCAAAAATGGAGACAAAGCAGCGTTGCCTGCACAATCTAACTGTTTACTGGTGCTTCTGGTACCTTGGCCAAATGTCTTCAAGGAATAAATCAATCATCAAAGCAGTCTTTTATACATACTAACACTTATACTTATGGACGGCTGCGGTGGTGCAGTGGTTAGCGTTGTCGCCTCACAGCAAGAGGCTCTCCGGTTCGATCTTTGGCTGGGGTGTCTTCTGTGCGGAGTCTGCATGTCCTCCGAGTGGTCGTGTGGGTTTCCTCCAGGTGCTCCGGTTTCCTCCCACATCCCCAAAGACATGCTGCAAGTCGATTGGACACGCTAAAATTGGCCTTAGGCATGAGTGCGTGCGTGTGTGCGCCTTCCGTGGAAGGCTGGGCACTGGGCTGGCAACCAGACACCATAAAACTCCACTGTCAATCATGAGCGGACAAGGTGATCCACTGTGGCGACCCCTAACCGGGAAAAGCCGAAAGAGAGAGAGAACACCTCATACTTATCATATTAAAGTGCTCAAAATAATCAAAGTGCTTCAAATTACATCCCCCAAACACAAGGTACCCCTCTACTCAAATACAAATAACTTCTACACAAAACATTTTGAAATAAACATTTTAACACTTTAACAAACATTATAATATTATATGAATATCATATATTAAGATTAATCTCTAAATTTAAACCATTTGGTTGTAAGGTTTTAAAATTGAAAATAAACTTAGTTTCCATTTGTAATAACTTGTGTGGAAAATCGCTTCCCTGGTTATTGTAAGGTTTAGCTAAAACACTAAAGAAAAAATGCAATCTGAACCTGCATGTGCCAGATGAAAACGAAGTTAACATTCCTAAAATCTCCCAAATGTTCCAATATTAGTTTTGTAACCATTCTTTTAGTTTGTTCCTGTACCATCTTAAGGGTGTACATCCACAACCTATAATGTATACCACCCCACAAGAACGGCAATCAAAATGATCAACAGCTCTATAATTCTTACCATTGATCCTACTAGCACTAACATTTTTTACATCGACATATAGTTTGCATCTCGCACAAGGGAAAGATCCCAGATGGGTTCCCTTCCACCAGAAATTTCCTCAAATTTAAAATTTCCATCAAATTCAAGAATCTTCCATATGAGAAATGTATTGCGTTTACTGTACTAACTATTGTGGATCTTTTCTCCCTGGGCCTCCACTGAAAATGGGCTTCTTGCTCATTTAGACTCCCGGTAAACAAATCTAAAATAAAATAAATAAATTTTGGAACAGAGTGATGAAACATATGCTTCCAGTTATTTGAAAATACTGTAAGAAGTGGGGCTTAAGAGCAATTCTTTACCTAAGGGGCATTAAGGTGTTGTACCTTCACATAATCAAACAGGGGCAGAGTCCTCAACCACTCTCAAATAATTTGCGGCGTTTGTAACCAATACTGCACTCTCTAGGTTGTATAACTAGATAGGCAAAAGGTTCCATGCTCAACATGGGAAGTGTGTGTGTGTGTGTGTGTGTGTGTGTGTGTGTGTGTGTGTGTGTGTGTGTGTGTGTGTAATGCTTGTTGCTATATCCACTTGCCCTGAGACAAATACATTTTTGGTCCTAGGAATGCTCCTTTTTGGCATTTACTTCTCTGATGGCAATGCCAATGTCAAGGGCTGACTAAATTTGCAGATGACTTCAAATTAGGAGCAATCACAGAATCCCCCACTGACACTAACTAACATTCTCCAGGAAGGCCTAACAGACAAATAACTTGTGTCAGCGCCATGGACTTAAACTAAATGCAAAGTAATGCATAACATTATCCTTTGGGAAGTCATCCACCCCTGGTAACTATCATACTGACAACACACCACTAAGAATCAATCCAGTAGTCAGGGACTTGGGGACACACAGACAGTAATCTAGCCACTGACCATCCTGTATCTACAGTAGTTAAAAAATCATTCAGTGGTGTGCAACTTATAAAAAAAGAAATGGCATCTGGGTCCAAGGAGGTTACCGTTTCCCCGTATTTGGCATTCATCAGACTTATCACGGAATATAATGCTCCCTTTGGTATGCATCTAGCCAGGCACATCCAGCAACTGCAAAATCCTCAGAGGTTCCTCACTAAAAGAATACAAGCATAAGTAACATGTCCCATGCAGACTGCCTCAAAGCCCTATCCCTGTGTTGTGTCTCCTAGAGGCTGCTGAAGGAAGATCGATACCTGGCATACAAGGCTTTGTCAGACCCCACCCTGATGGACCGCCTACATATCCACAAAACAAACAGCACCAGAATTACCTGTTCTAAAGATTTAAACCTTGTCTGTGATGTATCCTTGTATGTATCCCAGAGACTACCCCTTCTCTGCTTCACATGGATGGAGAACCTGTTCCAGAGTTCTTCTCTAACCCAATTTAAGTGTAACTTGGACAACTGGATGGTAAACAGGAAATTCATCTCTGGTTTGGCACCTGTGTCTCTAATGGACATGGCAGCCTGTAAAAGGTTTACCTTGCAGGCCCCTGCTTGTAAATGCTTCATCTCTCATGCCGCTACTTACACTTAACAAGGATACCAGAGCTTGTCAGTGGTTTGGGATACATGGCTAGGCTTAAAAAGGCCCTTGTGGTCATTAGCCTACTATACAGCTATGAATGTATGAACCTAAGATTGTCTCCTGATGACCGAAGCAGCAGAACTGGAAGTTGCATCCATAGCTTTCTACATACATTTTAAAACATATTTTCCATTTGTAAAGCACTTTTTTCCATAGCTGCCAAGCAATCTGCTTTCCTTGTCAATGGAAGAGTACTGCTTCTCTAGCAGACTCCAAAGACACTGCATCTGGGTCTGCTGTAGTATTTTTGTATAACGTGATCATGCCTCTTGAAGGTGGGGGCAGTCTTGCTCCTAGGATGTAGCTTCAAAGACACCCAAGAGAACATTTTGGACTGGTGAGAGAGCTACTTGTTTGGGAAGACCCAGTCTCAGAAGTTATAGATATCTCTTCTGGAAGGCAAAGACTTCATGAAATTGCCACTGAAAATTTCTCTCAAGAGAAGGAGCGTGCGCAAATGACAGGCCAGAGAGTCCTCACAGTCTATGTTACAGACAAGAGTGGAGGATATCACTGACTTGCAGACCAGTTCCTCTTCCTCAGACTCTAAGGAGTTTCAGTGTCTCACATGGAAGACTTCACTCTTCCTTTGGGATGAAGGGATGTCTGGCACAGAGGTCTGTTCCCAATCACATTAAAGACTAATCATGTATGGAAGGAAACCTCAAGCCAATTTAGCCCTGTCATCAGACAGAGGCTGGATGGGGGGGGTATGAGAAACTGACACACCAAGAGGCAGCTGTTTAGACTTGGCTGAGGGCTGTTGCTCATGTATCTGATATTAAAAGAGAACCTGGCTGCTGGGAATTTGTAAACTCAAGGGAGACATCCCTAGGTTCACACATCTTGTGGGCACTGACATGTTCTTAAATAACCATGGGAATCCGTTCTCATCTATTACAATTAAGCAGTATTCTGGAGTGGGTAAAAAGCACATGTCTAGCATGGACTGTCAAGTCTGTGTTTTGGTTTGGTGGTATATGGAAGGGGCTGAAGGCATGGCTGGCTCCTCAGCTGACATCATTAGAGGTCCTGGTTGCAACATTCATCAGAGCCAAGGGCTGTTAAAGTGCCTCAGTTGAGCTGGTGTCCTCTGGCCTAAAAGCCTCATATGAAGTATCTACTTCAAGACAACTCCTTCAAGTAATCCTTGGGGACTCACTTCCATTTGTTTTCCTATTTTGAAGGGGTGTTCGTGCCACCCCTTCTGCTGTGACTTGACAAGAATAGCAGAATGACCTAAGAAGGCCACAAATCTTTTTCTTCGGTCAGGCATACCCAGATGTCTTTCTGCCTTCAAGTCCTCTGATGAAAGCCCTGGGAAATCTGAATATTACCAATGCAATGCTTTGTACCTTTTTTTCTACAGTAGACAAGCCCTAAACTATTGTGAAAGGCAGTTACTCCACAGTCCTCCCTTAAAACTAAACCCGAAGAGGAAAAAGTATAGTTTTGTACCTACCATAAATGTAGCTGTCCGATAGGTATGCATCTGCAGTCCTTACATATGGGTTGTCCTGCCTCAGGCAGCCCTTCGGTCAGCTGGATTCCAAAGTCTGGGTCTGGCGTCGGCTGATGTCGCCCTCTCCCCGACGTCAGAGCGCCTGGGGTATAAAAGCGTCAGCCGATGCCATCTTCCTCAGTTTTTCTTGCCCCAGATGCCAGGTGCCCTCTAAGGAAGGCTAAATTTGGAGAGATGCAAAAAATTCCAAACATGCACAGTAATATAAAACAAATACACCATAATAGATAACCCCAGCTAGCTGTAAGAGGGATAAGTACCCAGGAAATACCACAGAAGGGAAGGAGGGAGGGTAAACCTGACTGCAGATGCATACCTATCGGACATCCACATTTATGGTAGGTACAAAACTGTACTATGTCCTTCAAGGATGCATCTGCAGTCCTTACATATGGGTAGAATACCATAGCTAAACTGGGGGAGGTAGGATCTAAGAAAGGGATGGTATAGCTAAAATGCCCTGCAGGACTGCCGTAGCAAAGCCTGCTCTGGATCTGGAATATAAGGGTAAGTTGTAATGCTTGGAAAATGTATGCACGGAGCTCCATGTAGCAGCTTCTAAAATGTCCTTGGTAGCCACCCCTCTTAAGAAGGCTGTGGAAGTGGCTGTGGCTTTGGTGGAATGAGGTCTAATGTTAGCTGGCACAGTTTTGCCATGAAAAGAGTAACAGAATCGAATGCAGTTCCCTATCCATTTTGAAATTGTCTGTTTGGAAATTGCTTTTCCTTGTACACCAGCAGCATATGCTACAAATAGCTGGTCAGTTTTTCTGTAAGTCTTAGTTCTGTCCAAGTAGTAGCGCAACTGTCTGTGAATGTCCAGAGTATGCAGAAGTTTCTCCCCTTTGTTTTGTGGATTTGGAAAGAAGGTAGGCAGGTGAATAGCTTGGTTCAGTGAGACCCTGGATACCACCTTTGGCATAAATGAAGGATTGGTTCTCAGTGAGACTCTGTCCTGATGAAAAATAAGAAATGGTTGTACTGCCATGAGGGCCTGCAACACAGATACTCTTCTTGCTGAGGTTATGGCCAGAAGGAAGGCAGTCTTCCAAGACAGGAACTGTAGTTCTGAAGATGCTGCTGGTTCAAAGGGAGGTAGAGTTAATTTTTCCAACATGAAGTTAAGGTCCCATGTAGGCACTGGTGGTTTCCATGGAGGATTGATGTTTTTAATTCCCCTTAGAAACTGCCTTAGGAGAGGATAAGAGAAGACAGGTGGATCAGTATTGTATTCTGCTGAAATTGCTGAAGCATCAATTTTTATGTAAGAGTAAGAAAGGCCATTGTGGAGCATTTCTGCCAAGTATTCCAGGATATGTGCCAAGTTCAACACTGTCGCATCTAGGCCCTTTGTGGTGCTCCAAGTGCGAAATCTTTTCCATTTTGCTGCATATGCCTTTCTTGTGGAAGGCCGGTGAGCTTCCATGATGATGTCCTTCACTGTCTTGGATAGCTTATCCTGGTGAGGAGTCAAGGTATTCTCCAGGCTGTCAGCTGCAAGGTTTTCAGGCTGGAGTGCAGAGTTTTGTAATTGTGTTGTGTCAGAAGAAGTGGCCATTGTGGTAGAGGCCACGGTTTCGTGCGTGACATGCTCCTTAACAGTGGGTACCAGTGCTGTCTGGGCCAGTACGGAGCTATCAGAATCACTTTGGGCTGCTCTGTCCTGATCTTCAGTAAGACCTTGGTCATTAATGCAAGAGGTGGGAATGCATACACTGTTAGAGTATTCCAGCTGAAAGAGAGGGCGTCCACTTTCCATGCTTGTGGGTGGTATGTCCTTGAGCACTATTTCTTCAGCTGATGGTTGTGGTGGGAGGCAAAAAGATCTATGTCCGGCCTCCCCCATGATTGTGCTATCTGAAGGAAGATGTCTGGGTTCAGCATCCATTCGTGTGGATCCATGATATTTCTGCTTAGGCTGTCTGCCAGTATGTCTTTTCCTGGCACAAACTGGGATTGCAGCTCTATATTGATTTTTAGGGAAAGTTCCCAAAGATTCATTGCCAGCCTGCAAAGAGGGTAGGAATGGGTACCTCCTTGCTTGTTTATGTACCACATAACTGTGGTATTGTCTGTCCTTATTAGCAGGTGTCCTTGATGCAGAAAATGTTTGAAGGCCTCGATTGCATGTATCGCATCCAGCATTTCCTTTTGGTTTATGTGCATGTGCAATTCTTTCTGTGACCATAGTCCTTGAATGCATCTGCCCTCCATGTGTGCTCCCCATCCATGGTCTGAAGCGTCCATTGTAATGGTTTGGCTGATTATTGGTTTGCTGAAGGGCAGAGCCCTGTTTGACTGGCTTGCTTGAGCCCACCACAGAAATTCCTTTTGAAGGCATGGAATGAGTGGTATCAAAGCTTCTAGGCTGTGACTGTGCTGACACCATAAACTCCTTAGGTACCATTGTAGTTTCCTCATATGTAGCCTTGCTTGTGGGATTAGAAGAATGCAAGATGCCATGTAACCCAGGGCCTGCAGGATTTTCCTTGCAGTCAGCTGAGTTTGTCTTGTCAGATTTTTGAAATAATCCGGTAGTTGTCTTTGTTTTTCTTCTGTGAGAAAAGCCATTTGGGTGGTTGTATCTAGTTTCGCACCCAGAAAAATTATCCTTTGGGATGGAACAAGTCTTGATTTGTGAATGTTGACTGTATATCCCAAGGCCTGAAGTAGGCGGATGGCATAATTCAAGTGTTTTACCAAAGTTTGTTGGCTGTCCACTTGTATAAGGCAGTCGTCCAGATATGGGTATATTAGAATCCCCTGAAGTCTGCAGTGTGCAATTACTGATGCCAGACATTTCGTGAATACTCTGGGTGCAGTAGATAAGCCAAAGGGCAATGCTGAGAATTGATAATGCTCTGAACCTGCAAGAAATCTGAGGTGTCTTCTGCAACTTCGTCTGATAGGGACATGCAGGTATGCCTCCTTGAGGTCTAGAGTTACCAGCCAAGACCCCTTGCCCAGCATGGGAAGGAGTTGCTGTAGGGTCAGCATTTTGAATTTTGGCCCAATGAGATAAGTATTCAGTGTGGACAAGTCGAGAATAGGCCTCCATTGTTTTTCTTTTCTTGGGACAAGGAATAGTCTGGAGTAAAATCATTGGCCTTGTTCTGTGAGAAGAACCTTTTCTATAGCTTTCATTTGCAATAGGTTGGAAATTTGTTTTAAAGCCTCTGCCCTTTGATTCGGTGGCAGGTTTGGCATGCCTTTTCTTTTTGGTAATGTATGAAAATGGAACCTGTATCCTTTGTCTATTATTTGCAATATCCATTTGTCCCTTGTAATACTGTGCCAATTTTTTGAGAATAAAGATAGCTTTCTGCCCAAAGGTGCTTCCAATTGAGCCCTGGTTGGTGGGGTCAAGGTAAAGTCATTGAGTCTGTCCTTGTGCAGCAGTTGTAGGTCCTGCACTACCTCTCTGGTTAGGAGGCTGCCATTGCCGTCCTCTGTAGGAGCCTCTAGCTTGCCCTCTACCTCTGGCACGCCTGTTCTTGCCTCTTTGAAATCTCTCTGTGTCTGGAAAGGACCAATTCTTAGAGGGCCAATTTCTGCTGAATCTTGGTGGTTGGACCTGGAGAAAATCTTTGACTGTTTGTACAGATTTAGCCTTTTCCTCAAATTTCTTTAAGACCTCCTGAGCAGTGGAGCCAAATAACTTTTGCTTTTCCAGTGGCGCATCCAGAAGCTTTGCTTTAACATGATCTGGCAGAGTTTGTTCCTTCAGCCAAGCATGCCTACGTATGACTGCACCTGTCATTGCTGACCTACATGAAGCTTCCAATGCATCATAACCACACTGCAAGAAATGGTTGCTAACCTGTTGGGAGTTATGTACCAGATCCTGAAGTGACTTGCGATCTAGGGGTTCAGGTGAAGACAGTTTTTTATGCAATTCATCTAACAAATACTCTTGGTACTGTATCATATGGAATTGACAATTTAATGCCCTCATAGAAAGAGTGGAAGAAGTATACACTTTTTTACCCCATCTCTCTAAAGCCCTGGACTCCCTTTCAAAGGGGAGTGGATTTTTAGTAGTGGCAGATGCAACCCCTTTAGGGCCCTGGGAAATAGTTTCAGGGTCAGCAGAGTGGGCCTTGTAAAGGAAATGATGTGAGTCCGGGACCCTGTAGTACCTATCTGGTTTGACAGGAGCCGGAGGAAGGGAGTCAGGGGTAATGCTAGACTCAGAGTACACATCATCAATGACATTCAAAACAGGTGGAATAGCCAAATGTCTATGCTGAGGTAAATGCAAAAAAATCCTTAATCTCTTCCTGGAAATCAGAAAATTCCTGGCCCTGCCATTTGAAATGCTCTCTCATGGAGTGAAGGGTCTCCCCAAAGGACAGCTCTTCAGGAGGGGAGGTAGAGGGAATAGATTCCTCTGCATCAGAATCCTCGTAGGCCGTAAAGGCCTCCTCCTGGTAGTCTGAAAGAGCAGAGCCATCTGAGGCCTCATTAGAGGACTGAGGATCAGAGGGCTCAACCCTGGGCCTTTTGTCTAGAGGAGGTTGAGAGCCCCTGTCCGGATGTGGCTGAGAGCCCCTAATTAAGGAAATAAGGTCCTCAGCTAAACTTAAAATCTGTGAACCTGTAGTGGATCCCTGAGGAATAGCCTTGGGAGGCAGAGATTTTGGCTGTTTAGCAGCTTTAGCCCTTGTGAATGCCTTTATGAACATGGATGCAGGAGGCCTGGCTGCTCCACGTGCTGGCGTAGTTTTGTCTAGGGAAATGGTGTCGGATGTTTCCGAACAATCGGTTTCAGAGGGAAATTCTATAACCGACTCAGAAGAGGCCTCCGGGGCCGAGGTTGTCGGTTGTGCGGTTTCGATGGTCGGAAGTACCAAGGACTCTGTTTCAGCCGAGACACTCGCGGTAGGCCTAGGCGTGGTTTCAGCCGAAACCACGGTCCGCGTGTCGGTCCTTGTCCTTCCGTTTTTTGGTTAAATGAGAAGTCGGAGTCTCCGACGGCATATTGTAACAGTAACTAGCCCCAAAAAATTCCTCTGCAAACTCCGCCTGACGCCTAAGAGTGCGTCGGTTGAAGGAGGCACAGGCTGTACAGGCCGAGACATCGTGGTCTGGGCCTAGGCAGGGGAGGCAGTAAGAATGGAAATCCTTATGAGGTATTTGTTTCCCACAAGTTAAGCAATTATTAACTTTAAGCGTTTGATCTGACATCGGCTGAGGCAACCCAATGGGGTACTTAGCTTTCGAAGTCTTCGGTAGCTGAAGTTACAGGAGCTGGCCGACCGGTACTTGCGAACTGCTTCTGCTTCGGGCACCACGCGGCAAGAAAGACTGAGGAAGATGGCGTCGGCTGACGCTTTTATACCCCAGGTGCTCTGACGTTGGGGAGAGGGCGACATCAGCCGACGCCGGACCCAGACTTTGGAATCCGGCCGACCGAAGGGCTGCCTGAGGCAGGACAACCCATATGTAAGGACTGCAGATGCATCCTTGAAGGACATCCATAATACAAAATATGTGATAAAACAGGTTAGAAAAAGTTCACAATGGAGTACTTTTCTGCTCTTACTCAAATGTCTGGACTAACACGGGACTATGAAGTACTCTCTTGATGGGACTGTCAACTTCAGGAAAAAAAGAACTAAACATGGTGAATAGGTGGTATCTGTCTACACTAAGTACGTGATAATATCAGAGGTAAGAAGACATTTGCCCAGCAATGGAGGAAAGATGCTCGACTCTGAAAGTCATGCAGATCCTTAGCCTGTGCAGAGATCCCTAATACTAACAGTGATCTACGTGAAGAACATCTGAAATATTTAGTCAGGTAAAGCACCTCTTCAGAGGGGAGATATATACCTTCTGCTTCACAATGTCTAGGAGGGCTCCAATGAACAGACTTGTCTCATGGGCAAAAACTAGGACTTTCTCAGGTTCCGAAAGAGCCTTGTTTTCAGAAAGAAGTAAAAGCAAACAGTAAAGCTGTCTGCATCTCCGCTAGTGCTGATACTTGATTCAGACAGGGGCATATATGAATGCAGTTGGTTTGACAGAAAGCAACAACTGAAGCCTGGCACTTTCTGAACAGCCTGACTGAAATATAAAGACCAAATAGCAATGATGTAAATTGGAAGTAAGAATCTGAGGTACTGCCTGACTGTTCTGGCTATAAGGGTGTGAAGGAAGACGTCTTTCAGATCTAGAGTAGCAAAGAAAGTTTGAGGAGAGGCAAATGTTTTTTTCAACATTACCATTTTGGATTCTAACTTTTTTAACCTTAATAGGTCCAAGATTGGCCTCTAAAGGCCATGTTTTCTTGGGACAAAGAAACAGTCTCAACTTCTTCCCATTTTGGTAATATACAGCTCCTTGCTACCAAAGGTCTTCTAATGGGTACAATCAAATATCTTTGTTGTCTGGATACTGGTGGAATGTCTGAGAACCTTGGTCTTTTTATGAACTGTATCCTTGTACTGAAATTCTTAGGATCCAAATGTTGATTGATTTTCTTCCTCTCTTTTACAAATAAACTTTGGTTGTCAGGGTTTCAGCTTGGGAGGATGTACCATTTCCTAAGTATGTGGCAATTCCCTGAGGGGCACTGTCAGAGAATGCAGTCCAAGCAAGCCTCAGCGAGTAGATAACCTTAAGCTTACAGTGACGTTTGAATTCTAGACGTATGTTGTTGGCCTCCCAGGATTCCTTCTCTCAAGGGGACTTGTCCTAATGTTTTTGAGCAGGGGTGTTTGCTGTCACCTTGGCTAGCAACATAGATAATGCATGCAGACTTTTCTGGTTCAAGTAGTCTTGAAGAGATTTGGCACAATGCTCGATGCTCCTGCTTGAACAGAGTACAATGGGGCAAGAGGCAACTCTGTGCTCTGTCCTTAAGCAAAACACAGAATAATTTAAGTCTTCGCAAGATATCTGCATTCTGCATGTAATGTAATCAGTGACTTTATGTTCAACATCTTCAGTCCCTGAAAATCAAAATCTCCAAAGCTTTTAAACATGCTAAAAAAATAAGTATCTCATTAGGTGGGAAAATTTATCTGTGATCTGAAATACAGGTCGAACTGATGGACTGACAACCTTTTAGTAATTTCCATCAATCTTCTCAAATACAGCAGCAAGAAAAGAAATAAAGATGGCATAGATGAACATCTCACTACAGATACATTGGAAGGGCATCTATCTGGCCTAGTAAGAAAAGGGCAAAAAGCTCTGGCAGTTTGGCCAGATATCAGACCTTCTGTGAGAAATCCCAAGCATTACCGTTACTGCAACAGTGAACAATACACTGAAATTTCCATGTTCCCCTCCAAGCTGGAAGCATAGGATTTGGTTAAATTTTTTTTCCATGCAAATCACATATGTACTAGTCAGTTACACAGAAGCAGTCAGGTTTATTATGTGTTCCTTCTAAACTAACAACATATCATCCAAACACCTAACCTGCACAAGAGTATAAAGACCAAATTCAAAACTCCATACCTAGAAGTAGATTCCATAGTCGTGATGAGGGTCTCCTGAAAAAGAGATAAAATACAGTAAGATGCAATTAAGAGAAAAAAAAAACAAAGGGCTGGATTCAATAAAGCCTATACTAAGTGTACAATATTCTGACTGAACAGACAACACAGACATAAAGCACACCTTCTTCCTAATTTTAGTTTTCTCACTGATATTCTTGCAGCTTTAAATATTGACAGGGATTCACAAAGGTTACCACAAAGTGTAGACTACATGTACACTTAGTGTAATTTTCTGAGCGACTAGAAAGCACAAAAAACGTGATGAGAATTTTACTGAATACATATCGTGTACATTTCGTATAGGCTTTATTTAATCTGGTCCAAGATAACTGCAGCTTTAATTACATGCTTAAATACACTTTCAGTGGAATGGATCTGGGAAAAGGAAATGTACTTGTGGGTAGTGATATTAACTATCTTGACTACATGCATGACCCAATAATCAAGCCATATATGCTTTGTTATTTATGTTCAAAGCACTACAGCACCAGTCATTTCATTTTTTTACTTGACTTACTCAACTTTACCCACAGAGCTACATTTGAGAACACAATGAGTCAAATGATACTTGGCAAGATAAACTAAACTTGTGTACTTACCATAGCGTTAGACCCTGTTTGGTAACACGTACGTCTGTATGGTATATGCATTAGGACCACTCATCAGTCAGAGCTTTCAAACTGTTTTTGCCCCCCACCCCCGATTCCTATAATGCTTCTCTTCTTATACACAAAGGTACATGTTGCTGGAAAGAAGAAAAGAAAAGAATGACAAATTATCCAGGAAGCACTCAATAAGCTTAATGACTACAAGCTGGAAAAGCCACCTCAGCCTTGGGAAGAGGGACAGTTAGGTGAGAAAGTGTTTCTAAAGACAACGAGACATCTTACCAGAGTTAGACTTGCACTCTGCACAAAACTTTCATGTCTGTAAAGAAGTGGCCCATCTTTAGTAACATGTTAGACAGAGCCCCAGCAGACTAAGACATGCTCCATTTTTGGTTAGTCATGAAAAAGACAATCTCTCAAACAATCTTTCCTGGGTGGTCTCAATTGTAAAAGGGTTTGACAGAGATAGCTGCAAAGGATGACCTTGCTCTGGAAGTGATATTTAACATGGTTGGATAAATCTGCTGAGAGTTAACCAGGTGGCAGCTGTGCAAATACTGTCCATTTGGATACTGAGCAGAAATGCTGTGAAGGTGACCATAGGCTTGGTGTACTGTGAAACAAGGATCTGTGGTAACAAGAGTTATCTTTCTACAAGCCGGATGCACTCCAAAAGCAATTTTTGCAGAATGACTTTGGATACCTCAAGTCCTTTTCTCACAGGAGTGCAGGAGACAGAACAGTTGCTTGCTTTGACTGAAAAACTGCAGTCTGTTCAAATAGAAGTGTACCTGCTGAGCTTATCAATGCAATGCAAAATGCATATTCCGTGGTGGCTCATAAGTGGAAAACTGTTAGATTAATGACGTAGGTCGATCTTTGTAGCTATTTCAGGCTTGAAGGAAGAGCTACACAAGAAGGCCGCCTTCGCATTGTGGAAAATCATGTAGGGGTATTTGACTGACAAGGCTTGAAGCTTAGAAATCCTACTTACAAAAGTAACTGCCAATAAGAAAATGCCTTCCAAGACACTGTCTTTACTGCCAATTTAAAGGCTGGTTGGGTTACATTCTCCAAAACAAAGTAGAGGTTCTACAGGGCAATGCATCTCTGACTGGATGCCTTAGATAAAGTCTGTCTTTGGAAAAGGCTTTGCTAACCCTAAAATGAGACAAAAGGGATAAGATGGATACCTGTACAGAAATTTACAGTTGTTGAGAAATGTACTTTTATAAAGGAGAAAATAACATTCTTGAAGTATTCTGCAAGGTGTTACAAATAGGGCCAACTTCAGACCACCTGCATCCATCCAAGTGGCACGTTTAACTGGTGGTGTTTTTTTGCAAAGAAGTTACAAATTCTACAACTTTCTCCAAGTAACAGAGACTTGGTTGTCAAGTTTGGAATTGGAGAAGGTTCTCTACTGAAATATCAGCACTCAAAATGCAGAGTGCTGACAAGCCGGAAAAAATGACCAAAACTACAGGAGAAGTGCGAATCCTGAACACTGTCTTCTCCTACAAGCCCCCCACACTCCCCAAATTTATATATACCAGTTCCAAGATTGTCATACCTTAGAGAAAATGTAATATGAGAAATGGCCATCTCAGACTTTAGAATATGCAAGTCCATTTTTTCAGCCAGTCTCCTGTGTTTCATGACTCGCTCTAGCAGGTCCAGACATTTCAAATGGTTACCATTGGAGAAGCCACACTGACGGCACAAATGTCTGAGTTAAGCCTTCCTGATACAGGAGTCAGTAATCATATGAATGGAATGTATAGTATTCAGAAGTGGGAACCAAATCCAGCAAGGCCAAAATGAGGCTATCAGGATCACTCTGCAGTGAAGCTTTTTGTCATCTGTGTGGTTTTAGTTATTACTAGGACTGAAAGAAAAGCATAACATTTCTAAGCTACATCATTACTAGGATGTCCCTTGTTGACCAATTTATTTTGGAAGAAAAAAATGACATTTTACATTTAATGGGAAGGCAAACAAGTCCATCATTGGTTAAGCCCATCATCACAAAATTCTGCTGGCCGTCTTCTAGTCTAGTGACCATTCATGAGGGAGCATCAGACACATGCTCAACCTGTCTGCCAGGATGTTGGTTCCTCTGGAATATCAACTCTCAACAGAAAGAGGTTGCTGGATATGACCCATTACCAAAGCTTCCTGGCTTGTCTGCATATAAGGAAGAAATGTATACTCCACTGTTTGCTGTAAGATTGTTATAATGTCGATATGGATGTCCACAGCACCTTGAGGGATTTTGCCCTGAAGGACTCCAAAGTGAAGTGTACCAACCAAATTTCCAGAATATTGATGAGTTTGTGATTTTTTTCATTCTATCTTGAGTAGCCTGGCCTTAAAAATGTCCTCAATGTCCCCTCCTGCACATCCACAAAATAAACAGGACTCTAACACCAGCTCAAGAGATCTAAACTTCCAGCGAAGCATACATAGCACCAGCAGACAAGATAGAGATCTCTTGCGAATCCCTCTATTACAGGTTCATAGGTACTTACAAGGGCCTTTTTAAGCCTAGCAATGCATCCCAAATCTCTGACAAGTTCTCGTACCCCTGATAAGTGTAATCAGGAGCTGGGGGATGAACCATTTACAGACTGCCCGTGTCCATTAGAGACATAGGTATCAAAATCAGGGATGGATTTCCTGTTCCTCATCCAAAGTAACCCTTGAATTGGGTTAAGGAGGAACTCTGCTTCACATGGATGAGGAGCCCATTCCAGAAAAAGGGGTAGTCTCTGGGAATCATGCCTGTCTATCCAGCATGTCCTATTTATAATACAAGCAAGGTTTAAGTTTTTAGAATGGGCAATTCTGGTACTGTTTGTTTTGTGAATATGCAGGAGGTCCATCAAAGTGGGGTCTGACAATGCCTTTTATGCCAGGCACTGATCTTCCCTCAACAGCCTGTAAAAGAGAGAATACAGGGATAGGGCCTTGAAGCTGTTTGCATAGGCCATGTTACTTATGCCCTGTATTCTTTTAGTGAGGACCCTCTGTGAATGTTCCAATTGTTGTATATGTCTTGTTAGGTACTTACAAAAGGGGACAGTCTGATGAATGCCGACTGCGGTGGAACAATGACTTCCTTGGACCTAGATGCCATACCTTTGTTTACAAGTTACATAACACAGAATGACTTCCTCACCACTGTAGGCATGTGTAGTCAAAGACTAGATTACTGTCTATGCGTGTCCCCATTTCCCTGACTACTGGGTCAGCTCTTATGGTTGTGTTGTCAACAAGACAGTTTCCAGGAGTGGATGACTTCCCAAAGGATACCATTATGTATTTCTTGGCATTTAGTTTTAGTCCATGGCTCTGACACTAGTTATTTGTCTATGTCAGTCCTTCCTGAAGAACACTGGCATCAGTGGGGGATTCAATGACAGCTCCTAATTTGCAATCATCTGCAAATTTAGTCAGCCGAAAGCCAATGACATTGACCTTGACTTCAGAGAAGTAAATGTCAAAAAGAAGCAGTCCCAGGACTGATCCCTGAGGAACTTCACTTGTGACTGGCCTCTTTGTAGAGGTGGATTAACTTCCTGGGTCCTGTCTGTGAGCCAGCTGGTTATACACCAGGTGACATAAGGCTTTGTACTTAACCTCTTGAGTTTGTCAATAATGCCCAAGTGGGGTATTGTGTCAAATGCCTTAGCCAGGTCAAGGTAGGCAGTGAGAGCCATTTTGCCCTCATCCATTGCTTTGGTGACCTTCTCAAAGAAATCCACCAGGCTGACTAGACTGGACCTAACCCAATTTTGTTTTGTCAAGGGCAGTTCATGTGTATGGTGGTTTCCTATGTCATTATTGATCATTTCTGTGATAAGTATTTCCATGGCTTTCCATATATTACAGAATGCATTTCCCTTGGACGTAAAGGAAAGTAGATCTCTGAACATCTTTACGTGCAACCTGGATGAATGGATGGTCATTCATAAATATGCCCAGGGTCTGGCCCCTCAAGCCCTCATTCAAATGGGTTGAAACTAGGAATTATTCCTGTCAATAGGTACTTACAACATGGGATGTTTTGACAAGGCTATAAATGGTTCACAAGATCAACAGCCTAGTAATAATCTATGAACATTTTCTGGATCAGCCATAGGGCACTTGGAAAGAACTTGTGGAAATCCTGGACCCTAGATAACATGTTAGGTTTCCTTGGTACAGGGGGAAGAGACTTTGGCTCTAGAAAAGCATAGGAGACTGCATCTTCCATTACATCTAGGACCGGAGGGACAGCACCGAGTCTCAGAGTACATAAATGCCATTAGAATGCTTCCTTCATCCTACAAAGGATGTCTTCAAATGAAATAACTTCTCATGGGGAGGCGGAGGATAAAGTGTCCTCAGTGTCCGACTAATACAAAGTCTAGATGGGGGAGCACCTGGCTCACATAAACCAGCTCATCTGTCTCTGGATCAGGGGTATCTGAATTTTCTTCTAATGTAGACTCATTCCTTTTCTTAGAAGGAATTCCTGACATCTCTGGGATTTTCATTGCTTGGTGCTTGACTTTAAAAAATCGCATGACATCTTCAGCCAAGTAAATGTCAAAAAGAAGCAGTCCCAGGACTGATCCCTGAGGAACTTCACTTGTGACTGGCCTCTTTGTAGAGGTGGATTAACTTCCTGGGTCCTGTCTGTGAGCCAGCTGGTTATCCACCAGGTGACATAAGGCTTTGTACTTAACCTCTTGAGTTTGTCAATAATGCCCAAGTGGGGTATTGTGTCAAATGCCTTAGCCAGGTCAAGGTAGGCAGTGAGAGCCATTTTGCCCTCATCCATTGCTTTGGTGACCTTCTCAAAGAAATCCACCAGGCTGACTAGACTGGACCTAACCCAATTTTGTTTTGTCAAGGGCAGTTCATGTGTATGGTGGTTTCCTATGCCATTATTGATCATTTCTGTGATAAGTATTTCCATGGCTTTCCATATATTACAGAATGCATTTCCCTTGGACGTAAAGGAAAGTAGATCTCTGAACATCTTTACTTGCAACCCGGATGAATGGATGGTCATTCATAAATATGCCCAGGGTCTGGCCCCTCAAGCTCTCATTCAAATGGGTTGAAACTAGGAATTATTAATGTCAATAGGTACTTACAACGTGGGATGTTTTGACAAGGCTATAAATGGTTCACAAGATCAACAGCCTAGTAATAATCTATGAACATTTTCTGGATCAGCCATAGGGCACTTGGAAAGAACTTGTGGAAATCCTGGACCCTAGATAACATGTTAGGTTTCCTTGGTACAGGGGGAAGGGACTTTGGCTCTAGAAAAGCATAGGAGACTGCATCTTCCATTTCATCTAGGACTGGAGGGACAGCATTGAGTCTCAGAGTACTTCTTAAATCCCATTAGAATGTTTCCTTCATCCTACAAAGGATATCTTCAAATGAAATAACTTCTCATGGGGTGGCAGAGGATAAAGTGTCCTCTGTGTCTGACTAATACAAAGTCTAGATGGGGGAGCACCTGGCTCACATAAACCAGCTCATCTGTCTCTGGATCAGGGGTATCTGAATTTTCTTCTAATGTAGACTCATTCCTTTTCTTAGAAGGAATTCCTGACATCTCTGGGATTTTCATTGCTGGGTGCTTGGCTTTAAAAAATCTCATGACATCTTCAGCCAAGTGGAACAAGTCTTTCAAAATGAGGCCTGACTAGTGGGTTAGGATGAGAATCTGCTCAGTCTTGGCTGAGACTAACCAGCAGACATCCGCTTCAGCATTTTGGGCCTTAACTTCTCAGTGGGGCTATGTCAAAGAACCAGGTGGACACTGAAGACCTCTACCCAAACTCTGGGAACCTTTTCTTGGACTAACAGTAAATAGACACTATCCTCCCCATCATTGAACATAAAGTGAGCATTGGCTGAAGGGGCCCCAAGCTGAAGAAAGACTAAAGAAAATGGCGTCGGTTGCATGTTTTATACCCCTGACGACCTGACGTCATGGAAGAGAAGACAGCAACCGACGCAGGACCCAAGACTTTGGAATTCAGGCCGAATGAGGGCAACCTGCCAGCAGATTACCCAAATGTAATGACTACAACAGTGAAACACGAAGAACATCCTCCCCTTCATTGAACATAACGTGAGCATTGGCTGAAGGGGCCCCAAGTTGATTGACACTGCAGAAGTTTTGGTCTAGGAAAACATGCATAAAATAGACAGCATGGCAGCCTCCAGAGGCATCTGGCTAGAGGCCTCAGCCAGAAGCCTTAGCCAAAACAGAAGCAAATACAGTGGGCTTGCAGATCTAGACAATCAGCTGGACTTGCCCAGGTTGTCATTTATGACATGTTTCTTCTTCAGACATTTATCAGACTGCTTGCACTTCAGAGGGAGGTTTTTAGAGGCTCAGGATAATGCCACAGCAGCTCAAGAACATGCCTTTACAGCAATGTAGTTTTAGAGAGATTGAACTTTACATCAGATTGCTCTCAAGGTAAACCTTGTGAGATGAGGACGGCCTTCCACTTTGTGCTGTGGTCCTAAACAAAAAAGGCACCTCCTATTAAAATCTGTGCTTGAGAGTTGTTCTGCACTCAATATATCGTATACATATATATATATATATATATATATATATATATATATATATATATATCAAACACCTCAGAACCACCAACAGACATGCACACAATACAAAATAAAAACTAGCAAACGTTAGAAAATTTCTGTTTTACCTATGAAGTACTTATCTGAAATATTTGGAAGCAGACACACCAGTCTGACAATGTTCTGTACAACATATAAGCGCAGGTACACACACACACACACACACACACACACACACACACACACACACACACACACACACACACACACAGAATGTGGCAAGAAAGATATGAAGACAACATTGGAGAATGCTCCCTCATACCACTGTTGTCCACATGGGAGGGAATTGGCCAAAGCCAAGTGGGGGAAGGTAACGCTCTGGAAGCTGGGCAGGCGATCAGACTCCTGAAGTCAGGAATCCCAGAAGTGAAGACTGAACATACAAAAGAACAAAAGCTTGATGGCACTAAAGGAATGTGGCAAAACAGCCTGAAAGCTCTGACTATCAAGTGGTCTTCATGCCTGCATCAAACATCCGTACATATTACCAAAGATGGACTACTTTTTACTAAATCCCAGCTACCAGTGCAAACATCCAGGGTAGGCAAATAAAACATAGAAGAAAAACAGTTACTCTACACTATACTACTGAAATGCCAACTGCATACATAAAGTAATTAACAGGAAGCCTTCCACAAAGGAGACACTGCAGAAGCTACCAAGCTAATAAAAAGTGAAAGTGCAGGAAAGAAGGGTAATGGTGGGTGACCGCATCTACTGCAAAAATGGTCCTATTACTTACACCCCTAAGGTTAATGGGAGTGAGCTTCTGTTTCAGCAGTGATCCTATTATTCACACATCTAAGGTTAAGGGGTTTGCCCCCACTCAAATGTGCTGCATAAAGATTGCTGTGACAGTTCATTTACAACAAATGGAAGTACTGCGAAACACTAACCCCAGATAAGGGTGAAAAATTAAAGCGTGTCTTTTAGAACAGCAAAGGTAAAACCAGCACTTCTTCTAGACAACGTCCAGCTTGTAAGGCCTGGAGAAGGAGTGCAGAGAAGTCTAACTGAGCAACTCACAGAAAGTGCTGAAACAGTTTTGAAGAAGGCTGTCACAGTGGCCTCCTTATGGAATGTGCTCTGAACAGGCTAGCAAGAGTCTTTCCATAGTGGTCATAAAAAAGGTGATGCAAATGGCTACACAATTTGAGAGACTGCTTGGATACTGCTGTGTCCTTCTTTCTTGGCATGCAGGAGACTAAACGCTGATAACATGGTTTAAAACTCTAGTCCTGGTAGTATAAAATCTTGGTTGCAAAGGAACATCCATGGTATCCATGAACCAACCGGAAGTGGACTAGATTGATAGAAGGAGTGCTCTAAGACTATCTTAAGTCATAAAAAGAGTGGTAACTAAGGGTGGTCCTGAATGCTACTTCTTCCTTGTTGAAGAATATAAAGGGTTCTTTGTACATTAGGGTTGAAGTCCTAAAGTCATTCTGGTAGAGGTGGTAAATATCTAGAAGAGGATTTTCCAAGACATAAACTTGAAAGGAGCAGAATTAGTACGGCTGAAAGGAAAGGAGCAAATTTTTAACACACAAAGTTAAAATCCAACAAAAGCAGAATGGGTCTTCATGGACACCTGAGGTATAAAGCCCTTTCCAGGAACAATTTAGCAACAAAACCTGAATGAACTGGACTGGAAGGTCCAAAGGCAGGCAGGATGAAAATGTTGAGGGATGTCCCTTAGTAGAAGCACATGTTAAGGCTTGATCAAAAAGTTCAGAAAGGTGCTACAGTGCCAGAGGGGCACAGTATTTACAATTGTCCAGATGTGTCCTGCTATATCAATGTAAATTTTTTTCCCACTCAATAAAGTACGTCTTTTCTTTTGCTAAGCCTTTTGGTCATTTGATTTATGCAAACCAAATAGGACAGAAAAAAGATAACTACGGAGTAGTAATCCTAACTGTACCATTCCTTTAATCTGAGCCTCTTGTCAACTGCAATTTTTTGGGTCAGCAGTTGGGTTAGTAGGGCTCAGTGGAGTGGAAGTATTACTTAGCCCTTATGAGCACACATGACCTAGTCAACGGAATAAAACCTGTCTTGGCCACTGTGAGGCTGTAAGAGTCTTTTCCTTCTCTTCACCTGAACCTTTTAAAAAAAAAAGTAGGATCAAGAAAAAGGCATACAGAAGGCTGTGATTCAATCACACTGGTTGCCCAGGCAACAGGACTTGGGTTCTGAAAACAGAATATAAACTGGGGGAGTTTCTGGTGACACTGACATGTCCATGTGTCTGGGGTGCCCCATTACTCTATGATCTTGAGGAAGACATTTCTTCTGACTTTCTGCAGAAGGCTCTCAAAGCCTTTTCTAGTTACATGCCATTGAGTTCTGGCTATTGACAAAATAAACTGTTAGCATATGCCCGGACCAATTGCAAGGTCTCAAAAGTTACATTATTAACTTACAGAGAGAGTAGAAGTAGGCGATCCCATGGGTGCTGATGTACTCCATCACAAATATACTTCTCTGAGACAACTGGAAGTATCTCCTTGTTGAATACGGATTTAAAAGCTCGGAAGGCATGCATAATTCCCATTCTGACTTTCATATTTATGTGCCTGACCTCAGCATTATTGGGCTGCTTTGCATTTTTAGATGAAGTGTGTGAAGGGGAATGCACAGTAAGACATCTGTGGTCAAGCCTAACTTAGTTAAAGAGGCATGACTAGTCTGTCACTGTTGACATGGGACACCAACAAAACAAGTTACTACTTGATGGAATAGTGAGTTTTTTTTTTTATTCACTGACTGTGTTGCTCCAACAGTATCATTAGGTACCATTCTATTTTTCTCATATGTGGATTTGTAAAGGGAACCATTAGGATAGAGGCAGAAATGCATCCCACAGTCTTTAGAACATTCTGGCTGTTACATGTCTCCTATAAAATTTTCAGCAATAACAAATTAAGCAGTCTTGTTTTCAAGCAGACATGCTGTCGGTTCAGGCCGGAGGAAGAGCTAGCCCTCCAGGGTTGAAACTGGAGGAAGAGCTAGCCCTCCAGGGTTGAAACTGGAGGAAGAGATAGCCCTCCAGGGTTGAAACTGGAGGAAGAGCTAGCCCTCCAGGGTTGGAGCTGGAGGAAGAGCTAGTCCTCCAGGGTTGGAGCTGGAGGAAGAGCTAGTCCTCCAGGGTTGGAGCTGGAGGAAGAGCTAGTCCTCCAGGGTTGGAGCTGGAGGAAGAGCTAGTCCTCCAGGGTTGGAGCTGGAGGAAGAGCTAGTCCTCCAGGGTTGGAGCTGGAGGAAGAGCTAGTCCTCCAGGGTTGGAGCTGGAAGAAGAGCTAGTCCTCCAGGGTTGAAACTGGAAGAAGAGCTAGTCCTCCAGGGTTGAAACTGGAAGAAGAGCTAGTCCTCCAGGGTTGAAACTGGAGGAAGAGCTAGTCCTCCAGGGTTGAAACTGGAGGAAGAGCTAGTCCTCCAGGGTTGAAACTGGAGGAAGAGCTAGTCCTCCAGGGTTCAGACTGGAGGACGAGCTAGTGCTCCAGGGTTCAGACTGGAGGACGAGCTAGTGCTCCAGGGTTCCAGAACGGAGGACGAGCTAGTGCTCCAGGGTTCCAGAACGGAGGACGAGCTAGTGCTCCAGGGTTCCAGACTGGAGGACGAGCTAGTGCTCCAGGGTTCCAGACTGGAGGACGAGCTAGTGCTCCAGGGTTTCAGACTGGAGGATGAGCTAGTGCTCCAGGGTTCCAGACTGGAGGATGAGCTAGTGCTCCAGGGTTCCAGACTGGAGGACGGGCTAGTGCTCCAGGGTTCCAGACTGGAGGACGGGCTAGTGCTCCAGGGTTCCAGACTGGAGGATGAGCTAGTGCTCCAGGGTTCCAGACTGGAGGATGAGCTAGTGCTCCAGGGTTCCAGACTGGAGGATGAGCTAGTGCTCCAGGGTTCCAGACTGGAGGAGGAGCTAGTGCTCCAGACTGGAGGACGAGCTAGTTATTCAGGGTTCCAGACTGGAGAACAAGCTAGTGCTCCAGAGTTCCAGACTGGAGGACGAGCTAGTGCTCCAGGGTTCCAGACTGGAGGAAGAGCTAGTGCTCCAGGGTTCCAGACTGGAGGAAGAGCTAGTGCTCCAGGGTTCCAGACTGGAGGAAGAGCTAGTGCTCCAGGGTTCCAGACTGGAGGAAGAGCTAGTGCTCCAGGGTTCCAGACTGGAGGAAGAGCTAGTGCTCCAGGGTTCCAGACTGGAGGAAGAGCTAGTGCTCCAGGGTTCCAGACTGGAGGAAGAGCTAGTGCTCCAGGGTTCCAGACTGGAGGAAGAGCTATTGCTCCAGGGTTCCAGACTGGTGGAAGAGCTAGTGCTCCAGGGTTCCAGACTGGAGAAACAGCTAGTGCTCCAGGGCTCCCACTGGAGAAAGAGCTAGTGCACCAGGGTTCCCACAGGGGGAAGAGCTAGTGCTCCAGGGTTCCAGACTGGAGAAAGATCTTGTGCTCCAGGGTTCCAGACTGGAGGAAGAGCCAGCGTTCAAAGTTCAGGCTGGAGGAACACTTAGTGCTCCTGGTTCAAGCTGGCTCATATAAGCTCTGTATAGGAGATGGGCTTCAAACTATTCTGTTGTTTCTCAATGAAAACCATCCTTCATTCTACTTAGGGCATCGCAAAAGGAAAAGTCCTCAGATGGAAAAATCAGACGAAAGGGTGTTCTTGGTGACCGATTCATATGCTTTGGTAGAAGAGATCTGGCCTACACAAGCCAGTTCATCTTCCTCAGAGTCATGGGAATCAGAATCATCAAGTGAAGACTCTCCCTTCTCTTTTTAGAAGGGACACAAGATACCTGTGGTACTTCTAAATCTGCCTTTTGTGTTTCAAAAAGTACATAAGAACTTTATACACTTTATTCAATGAATCAACAGAAGTCCAGTAAAGTGAAGGGGGCTGAGGCATGACCAGAGCTAGCACAAGGCAAGTTTGGCAGGCATCAGTTTGGACTTCGGTGTCTTGTACCTCATACCTCTGGTTACAACCTCCCTGGAGGCCTTGGGCTGCATGCAGGAGACTGACACCTCAAAGTACTCTCCAAGAACGTCTTTGCAAACTGAAATCCTAGGAATCTCTCCTTCCTTTTTAACTTTGAGGACATATTTTCTGAACTTGAAGAGCTTTAGTCTTAGGAGGCACAGCAGTCACTGCAGACGTTTTGGATAAAAGCTGACTTTGTAGCAGGGGACTGTACAAGTACCTCAGTGCACCAGGGGGCACCATATAGAGGAAGGCCAGAGTCATCTAATGAGAAATCCTCAGTCTCCCGATGCTTCTACTATGATTTATTATTGGAGTCCTTTTTAGGCATGGCTTACACCATGAGAGCACAGAACCATGTATGTGTCCCTTTTTTGGATGTGACATCCTGGGGAGACTGACGCCAATAGATTGCCCGTGACGTGAAACAGGCACAATGTCATTTTCTGGAAGAGGCAAAATAAGCAGCATTTGTGGAATTCTTTATGGGAAATCTGCTTCCCCACAAAATAGAATTATTCAGCTTTATAAAAACAACTTCTGACTCCGAACTGGAGTTAAGACCAGAATTTACCTACATTCACTCTATAAGAGATAAGAAATCTTCTGTGGGGTACTTATCAGGCTTGTGGACTGCCCAGCAAGCCCACAATACTTCAAAACATATGGCTCCACATAATTTAGGTCAGGAAAGATGTGAAATAAATTTCAAAATATTCTAGATACATTCCAAATATCTAAAATAAATATACTTAAAGAAGAAACATTACTTTTACAAAATCTAAGGCATTTTCTTATCATACTGGGATTATTATACTTTAATAAACAATACTGGAAATACTTGAAAATATCAAAGAAGATATATCATCTTATATTTCTAACTTTATAATATATAGATTTCAATGTTATTTGCATAGACACCAATGTAAATATAGTTATATAATGGTTTGAAGTAATGTTTTGTTTTGTAATTGTAAATATAATCTTTATTTCATGTAATGTTTAAGACATCTTATTTGAAATAATAAAAAAAAATATTTAGTGAAAAAAAAGAAAGATGTGAAGATGGGGTGTGCCGATATAACCTTTATACTACCAACAGGCAAATGACTAGTGTAGTTCAGGGAGAATACCATCACTTTCGCCTTTAATGTGATGTCACTGGCCAAAGCCCTGGTGCAGAGTAAAGCTGTGGAAGTTAGGCCAACCAAAGGCTACCTGCAGGCAGGACACACCAGCTGTGAGAATGTAACCATGAATATTATGTTGAACATCAAAGTTTAGTTACATAGGGACAGGGTATCCCACTTCAGTCCAAGCACCAAGATGCTGAAAGAAGACAGAGGATGGAAGAAAGGAAACAGTACTACAACAGTGAACTATATGAATATCTACAGTTGTTCAATGCAATACAATACTACAACAGAATGACAATCAGGCATAAACATGAAGACCTTTTCTGCCTGTCTAACATTATTATGTTAAGTTCCTACAGAACTGCAATATGTTTGTTATACACATCACTGTTGTAGTAGTTGACACTAATGGGAAGATTTTCAGAGCTCACAAAGTGTGTGAGATAGAAGAAACAGCCAAAGTGTTTTGCCATAAATCCTGCAGAAAGGCAGAACTAAACTTAGCCCTTGCCCTGGAAGCAACAACTCACCTGTAGTGCTTACAAAATGTGTGGAATGAAGACCAGATAGATGCATACAGAGCAGACCCAGCACTCACCTTCTAAGGAGGTTTTGGCTGCAGTACACCTATTGCTGTGGGTTCTCATAGTCCCTTCCAACATTTTCAAAAGACAAGTGTAACAGAAAATGAAACAATGAGCCAGCCACTTCAAAATAGTCTGGAGACTAGTTTTCCATCCCTCCTGGATGCAAAGGACACAAAAATGATCTGAAATTCTGATGTTTTAGGTTTTATCAAGGCAAACTATTGTCTTAGCCATCCACTTACTTTCATTAGCATAAGATTCATTCTCCCATATTCTGTAGGTAAGGAAAGAAAATAGGCAACTGACTAGTTTGAAAGAACACCATCGCTACAACTTTAACATACAGAAGGAATTTTCTAAGACCAACTCTATCCTTATGGAAACCTACAAGCTGCCCTCTGCACATCAGGCCCTGCATGTTTTAAATCATTTTACTGAAGTGACAGCAAGTAACAGAACCGTTTTCATGTTAGATAGGTAAGGCAGTAGGTTTGTAAGCAGAATGTGACAGTTTTTCCAGAACATAATTAAAGTTCCATGGAGGAGCAACATTCTTTCCAGGTGGCCTTAAATGTATAGTCCCCTTGAGGAACTGTTTGAGAATTGGCAGGGATGCATGGCTGTCTCCACAGGCACTCAGGATGCACCTTCAGAGAGGCACACATTACGTCTGAGCTGCTTGCTCAAGTTCTGGCAAGATCAAGGGCAGTGACATGGTATGACTGTCTTAATTCTTTCTGTGACATTAGGGAGAAACCTCTTCTACTTGGCTATTTGGGATTTCATTGTGGCAGACTTCATTACCTAAGTATTGATATTTAGCATGTCCTCAGTAAATCGGTGCCTACGTGGCAAGAGGTTTAGTTCCTCTGGGCAGTGTGCTGAAAAAAAAATAGGTTGTTCTGTATTAGGGTCCCCTTGTCCTGAGTGGGGAGGTTAAACTGCAAAGTTGACAGGACAGGTTTCATCTTGGTTATCTCAACATGGGAGAGCCAATACTATCTGGGTCAAAAGGATGCTATGATAGAAACATCTTTGGTTTCTCCTCTCCTACTTTGTGTCACCACAGGAACCGGGTGGAAGAGAAGGAGTGTATACAGACAGAAACATGTCCCTTTGAAGGAGATGGCATCCACTGCCCAAAGTTTTGTATGCAACTCTGGAAAACGATTTCTTCATAGAAACCATATAGTTGATCTCTGGAACATGCCATCTGTGGGTTATCTGATGGAATGCATTCCTGTGTAGCATCCAATCAGGGGTATCTACGGTTTTAATCTGCTCAGCTAGTCTGCTACTTGAAGTCAACTAGGAAGGAACAGAAACAGCATTTATGGCCATATGGGTCCAAAGAAAAATCTCCCCAGCAGTCATGGCCAGCCTGCATGGGGGGGGGGGGTGTAGAAGCATGTTCCTCCTTACTTGTTGAAGTACAACATTACAGTAGTGTTGTCTGCTGTTGCTTGCAAGCTCCCTTTTTTTCCAGAAGGGTTGGAAAAAGTACAGTTGTGTACACTTACAATAAATGTAGATGTTTGAGTGTATTCACTGTTGCAGTCATCACATTTGGGTTATCTGCTTGCAGTAGCCCTCAGTCCCGATTAACAAAGTCTTGAGTCCTGTGTCAGTTGCTGTCTCTTCTTCCATGACGTCAGGTCATCAGGGATATAAAACACGCAGCAGATGCCATTACATCAGTTCTTCTTGCCCCAGATGTCAGGTGCCCCCTTAATGGGAAGCAATAAAACATATACAAACATATATACATGGACATACCTCCAATAAAAAAGCAAATACACCAAAAAGCTTTTAAGCATAGCAAAGGAGAGTAGAGGTATAGCCAAAAAAAAAAAAAATCAGGGGGCTGGAGGGAGGGTAACCAGGACTGCAACAGTGAATACACTCGAACATCTACATTTATGGTAAGTGTACACAACTGTAATATGCTCTTCGTGTTTCACTGTTGCAGTCATCACACTTGGGTAGATTCACAAAGCTAAGGATGGGAGGAGGAATTTAGATAGCATTAGGCCCAGCTATAAGACCCTGTAAGACTGCAGTGGCAAAGCCAGCTCTGGATTTAGAGAAAAATTGGGAAATGGTAATGCTTGGTGAAGGTATGTACAGAACTCCAGGTAGCAGCTTCTAGGATGTCCCTGGTAGGGACACCTCTGAGAAAGGCTGCAGAGGTAGATGCAGCCCTGACTGAATAGGGTCTGATCCCCTGTCGGATTAATTTTTCATGGTGCTTACAGCAGGAATGAATGCAATGGCCTATCCATTTAGAAACAGTTTGCTTTGAAATAGCCTTCTCCTCTGCCCCTGCAGCAAATGCTACCAGCAGTTGTTCAGATTTCCTTTGATGTTTAGTCCTGTCCAAGTAAAATCTAAGTTGTCTGTGCACATCTAAGGAGTGCAGTATCCATTCCCCTTTGTTCTGTGGATTAGGAAAGAAGGTTGACAAATGAATGGACTGATTGAGAGCTACACTGGATACCACCTTGGGCATGAAGGAGGGACTGGTTTTGAGGGACACCCTGTCCGCATGAAAGATGAAAGGCTCCACTGCCATAAGGGCCTGTAATTCAGATATCCTTCTTGTTGAAGTGATTGCTAAAAGGAAGGCTGTTTTCCAAGAAAGGAATTTTAAATCTGCACTAGCAGCTGGCTCGAAAGGAGGAAGAGTGAGTTTCTCCAATACAAAGTTAAGGTCCCAGGCAGGAGTTGGGGCTCTCCTGGGTGGTCTTAAATTTTTGGCCCCTCTGAGGAAAGTACAGTTTTGTACCTACCATAAATGTAGATGTTCGAGTGCTCATACAGCTGCAGTCATAACAGATGGGTTATCCTGCCGTCAGGCGGGTCCTCGGTCGGCCGAATTCCAAAGTCTAGGTCCGGCGTCGGTTGTCGTCGCTTCCTCCCTGACGTCAGTGCGGCAGGGGTATAAAAGAGGCAGCCGACGCCATTTTCTTCAGTTTTTCTTGCCCCAGATGTCAGGTGCCCCCAGAAGGAAGGCAAACATAATGTTATGCAAAAATGCAATGTTGATAAATCAAAAAACAGTAGCTGGAAGCAAATACACCATAAAAGAGTACCCCAAAAGGTTATATGAAAAGGGTATGTCATAAGGCCTGTCCTAAGAGGGGTTGGAGGGAGGGAAACCTTGACTGCAGCTGTATGAGCACTCGAACATCTACATTTATGGTAGGTACAAAACTGTACTATGTTCATCGTGCATACAGCTTCAGTCATAACAGATGGGTTAAATCCCAAAGCTAAGTAAGGGTGGCAGGCACTAAGTGGAACTAGGAGGGGCTAGGATGCCCTGCAGGACTGCTGTGGCAAAGCCCACTCTAGATTTAGAGTATAGTGGGAGGTGATAGTGCTTGGAGAAAGTGTGCACTGAACTCCAGGTGGCTGCTTCCAAAATATCCTTGGTAGGGACCCCCCTGAGGAAGGCTGCAGAGGTAGCTGTGGCTCTGGTGGAGTGGGATCTGATGCATGCAGGCACAGTTTTTCCATGAAATGAGTAACAAAAGCGTATGCAGTGGGCTATCCATTTTGAAATTGTCTGTTTGGAAATAGCCTTTCCTTGAGCACCTGCAGCATAGGACACAAAGAGTTGTTCAGATTTCCTGAATGGCTTTGTCCTGTCCAAATAATAACGAAGTTGTCTGTGAATGTCCAAGGAATGTAATAGTCTTTCCCCTTTGTTTTGTGGATTAGGATAAAAGGTAGGTAAGTGGATAGTCTGATTCAAAGCTACACTGGATACTACCTTTGGCATAAAGGTAGGGTTGGTTCGTAAGGAAACTCTGTCCTGATGGAAAATGATGAATGGTTGCACAGCCATGAGGGCCTGTAGCTCCGAAACCCTGCGAGCTGAAGTGATAGCCAGAAGAAAGGCTGTTTTCCATGACAAGTACTGTACCTCTGATGAAGAAGCTGGCTCGAAAGGAGGAAGGGTCAGCTTTTCCAATGAAGTTGAGGTCCCAAGCAGGGACTGGTAGTTTCCTTGGGGTTTAATATTCTTTGCCCTCTGAGGATCTGCCTTAAGAGAGGATGAGAGAATAAAGGAGGATCTGTGTTGTATTGTGCAGAAATGGCTGAAGCGTGGATCTTGATGGAGGAGAAGGAAAGTCCATTGTTTAACATCTCAGCTAGGTACTGTAAGATTTGAGGTATATTTATTACCCAAGGATTCTGTCCCTTTTGATTCCAGACACAAAATCGTTTCCATTTAGCGGAGTAGGCCTTTCTAGTAGAAGGTCTTCTGGCCTCCAAGATGACATCCTGCACCTCCTTGGAGAGTAGAAACTGTTGGGAAATCAAGGAATTCTCCATGCAGCTACATTTAGAGTTTTGAGATGGCTGTGAAGAGTCTTGTAGCTGTGCTGGGACAACAGAAGAGGGACTAGAGGTAGGATCCACGGTGGGGAATGTGTCAGGCTCTTCAGGAGCGGATACCAGTGTTGCCTTGGCCAGTCTGGAGCAATGAGAATCATTTTCGGCCTCTCTGCTCTGGCTTTTAATAGAACTTTGGGCAGCAGAGGAAGAGGCGGGAAGGCATAGACTGTCAATGTTGCCCAATTGAAGGAAAGTGCGTCCACTTTCCAGGCCTGTGGATGATGGCTCCTTGAACAAAATTTTTTCAACTGGCAATTTCTGTGGGTAGCAAAGAGATCTATGTCTGGCTGTCCCCATGTCTGAGTTATCTCTGTGAAAATTTGAGGATGCAACTTCCATTCGTGTGGATCTGTCATATTTCTGCTTAGGTTGTCTGCCAGTGTGTTTTCTTTCCCTGACAGGAATTGTGCTTGTAGTTGAATTTTCAATTCCAGTGCTGTGTTCCATAGGGTCATGGCTTGCCTGCACAGGGAGTATGAATGAGTTCCCCCCTGTTTGTTTATGTACCACATCACTGTGGTGTTGTCTGTCCTTATCAATAGCTGGTCTGGATGCAGTAGGTCTTTGAAGGTCATAATAGCCTTTTGCACGGCTAGCATTTCCTATTGGTTGATGTGAAGGAGCTTCTCTTTTCGTGCCCATTTTCCCTGAATGCACTGATTTGTCATGTGTGCTCCCCATGCATAGTCTGAGGCGTCTGTTGTGATGATTTGAGTTGCTCGAGGTACACAGAAAGGAAGACCTGTGTTTCTTTGGCAAGCTTGAGCCCACCACATAAATTCCTTTTGAAGGCATGGAATGAGTGGTATAATTGCTTCCAAGCTGTGGCTGTGTTGAGACCATACGTTTTTAGGTACCATTGAAGTTTTCTCATATGCAGCTTTGCACATGGGATAAGTAGGATGCAAGATGCCATGAATCCCAGAGCCTGCAGGACTTTCCTTGCAGTTAGCCTGGTGTAAGTTGCCATTTTTCTGAAGTATTGAGACAGTTGCCCTTGCTTGTCTGGCGTGAGGTAGGCCATCTGGGTGGTTGTATCCAAGTTGGCACCCAGGAAAATTATTTGTTGAGAGGGTATCAGTTTTGATTTCTTTTTGTTGACTGTGTATCCCAGGAAGTTCAACAGTTTTATTACAAATGCCAGGTGCTGCAGTAGTATGTCCTTGCTGTCCGCTTGGATCAGGCAGTCGTCCAGATATGGGTAGATTTGTATCCCTTGTAGTCTGCAGAAGGCGATTACTGATGCCAGGCATTTCGTAAACACTCTGGGCACAGTAGATAAGCCAAAGGGCAATGCAGAGAATTGGTAATGGGTTGAACCTGCAAGAAATCTGAGGTATCTTCTGCAATCTTGTCTGATAGGGACATGCAGGTATGCCTCCTTGAGGTCCAATGTTACCAGCCAGGACTCCTTGCCCAGCATGGGAAGAAGCTGCTGTAATGTGAGCATCTTGAATTTTGGCACGAGTAAAAATGTGTTTAGGATGGATAGGTCTAAGATAGGTCTCCAATCTTTGTCTTTCCTTGGTACCAGGAATAGTCTGGAATAAAACCCTTGACCTTGTTCTTTTGCAGGTACCTCTTGAATTGCTTTCATGTCCATGAGAGCTGAAATTTGTTTTTGTGCCTCTGCCCTTTGATTTTGTGGCAGGTTTGGCATGCCTCTCATTTTTGGAAGGGTGTGAAAGTGGAACCTGTAGCCTCTGTCTATAATGTCCAGAATCCATTTGTCTTTTGTAACAATATGCCAATTTTTGAGAATAGTGTCAGTTTTCCCCAAAGGTGCTGCCATTAAAGCTTTGCTTGGCAGGTGTAGGGGGAAGTCATTGTGTCTGTTTTCTGAAGGACTGTGATCTATCTTCTCCACCTCTTGGGGTTGGTGCTTGCCACTGTCTGGCTCTGAAAGATCCTTGAGGTTGCCCTCTACCCCTTGGACGCCTGTATCTGCCCCTTTGAGGTCTGTCCGTGGCTGGAAAGGACCAATTTTTTGAAGGCCAGTTTCTGCTGAAACGTGGAGGCTGTACCTGCAGGAAATCTTTCACTGTTTGCATTGATTTCGCTTTTTCCTCCATTTTCTTTAGCACCTCCTCTGCTTTAATACCAAATAATACATCTTTTTGAAGAGGTGCATCTAATAATTTAGCTTTGACATGATCTGGTAAGGTTTTCTCTTTGAGCCAAGCATGCCTACGTATACAGACCCCGTAACAGCAGCTCTACATGAGGCCTCTAAAGCATCAAAACCACACTGCAAGGTATGTTTACCCACTTGCTCTGCACCGTGCAACAAGTCCTGCAACTCTTTTAAATCTGGTTGTTCTGGTTGTGTCATTTTGCTTTTCAGCTGAGATATCAAAAACTGCTGATACTTTAACATATGGAACTGACAGTTTAATGCCCTCATGGTTAAAGTGGCCGAGGTGTACACCTTTTCCCCCCACCTTTCTAAAGATCTGGAATCTCTCTCTGAAGGTAATGGGTGTTTAGCAGTAGAGGCCTTAATTCCCTTGGGACCCTGTGAAATAGTTTCTGGATCAGCAGTATGGCTTTTATATAGGAACTGGTGAGAATCAGGAACCCGGTAATACCTGTCTGGTTTAACAGGAGCTGGAGGCAAAGAATCAGGATTAAGGCTGGCTTCTGTGTACACATCATCCAATACATCTAAAACAGGAGGGATAGCCAGAGGCCTATGCTGGGGGAGCAGAAGAAATTCCCTGAGCCTTTTCTTGGAATCTGAGTAATCTTGGCCTTCCCAGTGAAAGTGTTCCCTCAATGTATGCAGGGTTTCCCCAAAAGAGAAGTCCTCAGGGGGGGGAGACCGAGGGAATAGACTCCTCTGCATCAGAGTCTTCAAATGGAGAATAGGCCAAATCCTGGTCCTCAGATAGTTCTGAGGTAATAGAAGCTTGATCTGAGGAAGGACAGTCTTCCTCTAATCTAGGCCTTTTGTCAGAGGGGGGTTGAGAACCCCTGATAAGAGTAATCAAATCCTCAGCCATTTTAAGCATCTGTTTTTTAGGCATGGTGCCTTGAGTGGGTGTCTGAGGAACCTGTTTTTTGGTTTTCATGGCTGTTTTAGATTTAGTGAAGGCTTTAACGGAGAAGGAGGAAGGCCTGAAGACCCCTTGAGAAATGGCAGGCCTGTCTAAATTCTGAGTTTCCCTGCCAGGAGTGGCGTCGGTATCTGTAGTAGGAATGGGGGCCGAGGAGCCTGCGACCTCGGGTACTGAAGACACCGGTAATGCATTGTCATCGGTACTCAGGGGCTGCGTAGGCGCCTCGCTGAGTACCGGAGAACCGGTAGTCGGCCTTAGTGTGGCATCAGTAGGTGGTGCGGACCTCGTATGTCGGTCCTTATCTTTGCGTTTTTTGCTCAAAACTGGAGGAGTCAGAGTATCCAACGACATAATATAATAAAATTTTTTGCCAAAAAAGTGAAGGGCGAACTCTGCCCGACGCTTATTGAATTATTGCTTGTTGAATCTAGCACAAAAACGGCAGACCGAGACGTCGTGGTCTGGGCCTAAGCAAGGTATACAGTAAGAGTGGAAATCCTTATGCGGTATTTGCTTCCCACATGAAATACAATTATTAACTTTGTCTGACATCGGTCTGAGGCAAGAAAAGTTTCCAACGGGTACTTAGCTTTCAAGAAGACTTCGGCTGAAATACTTTCGTAAATCTCAGGAGCTGGCCGACCGGCACTTGCGAACTGCTTCTGCTTTGGGCACCGCGTGGCAAGAAAGACTGAAGAAAATGGCGTCGGCTGCCTCTTTTATACCCCTGCCGCACTGACGTCAGGGAGGAAGCGACGACAACCGACGCCGGACCTAGACTTTGGAATTCGGCCGACCGAGGACCCGCCTGACGGCAGGATAACCCATCTGTTATGACTGCAGCTGTATGCACGATGAACATCTGCCTGAGCAGTGGATGAGAGAAGAGGGGAGGTTCTGTGTTATAATGAGCTGAGATGGCTGCGGCGTGAATGTTGATGGAGGAAAAAGAAAGGCCCTTGTGAAGCATCTCAGTTAAGTAGTGTAAAATCTGAGGTAAGTTGGGCGCTGCTGTGCTCATCCCTTGAGATTGGTTCCAAGCACAGAATCTTTTCCATTTTTCAACATAAGATTTTCTAGTACTAGGCCTCCTTGCCTATAAAATATCCATCACTGGTTTACTGAGGGATGGTAAAGGAGAGATTAGGTAATTAGCCAGGCTGCTAGGTTCAGGGTTTGAAGCTGAGGGTGCAGAATCTGGTTCTCTTGCTGAGACAACAGGGTAGGGGTCAGAGGCAAGTGCCATGGGGCCAACAGTGACACACTGCGCAAGAGGGGGTACCAGTGTTGGCGTGGCCAGTCTGGTGCAATCAATATCTTTCTTGGTTTGACCTTTGATCTTTAGCAGTATTTTGGAGAGGAAAGGCAGAGGAGGAAAGGCATAAACTGATGTTTTTTTCCAGCTGAAGGACATAGCATCCACTTTCCAAGCTTGTTTGTGGGGAGTCCTTGTGCAAAATTTGTCCAATTGGTAGTTCTGGGGGAAAAGCAAACCGGTCTACATCTGGGCTCCCCCATTTGTTTGTCAACATGTTGAAAATCTTTGGTTCCAGTTTCCACTCGTGTGGGACCATGAGGTTTCTGCTTAGTCCGTCGGCTAATGTATTTAGTTTTCCTGGGAGGAATTGAGCTTATAGATGCACTTGGTAGCTCAAGGCTGTGTTCCACAATGCCATGGATAGTCTGCAGAGAGGATAAGAATGGGGCTGTGTTCCACAATGCCATGGCTAGTCTGCAGAGAGGATAAGAATGGGTACTCACCTGCTTGTTTATGTACCGCATAACAGTGGTGCTGTCCGTCTTTGCCATTAATTGTCCTGGAAGAATGTGGTCCTTGAAGGCTGTCAGAGCAGCCTGTACAGCTAACATTTCTTTTTGATTGATATGCAGGTGCAATTGACTTGGGTTCCATTTGCCCAGAATGCACTTCCCTGCCAGGTGAGCCCCCATGCATAGTCTGATGTGTCTGTTAGGGTTTGGGCAGCAGGGGGTAGAGTGAATGGTAGTCCCTTGTTTTGGTGGCAAGCCTCTGCCCACCAAAGAAACTCTAAGCATAGGTAAGGTATGATAGGAATCACTGCTTTAAGATTCTGAGAATGTTGACACCATAAGGCTTTTTTGATACCACTGTAGTTTCCTCATATGCATCTTGCATATGGAATTAGAAGAATGCAGGAGGCCATGAATTCCAAGGCTTGCAATATTTGCCTTGCAGATAACAGGGTTTTCGTGGCCACTAGCTTGAAGTAGGTTGTCAAATGAATTTGTTTCTCTGGCGTGAGGAAAGCCATCTGGGAAGTTGTATTCAAGCTTGCTCCCAGGAATATAACTTGTTGACAGGGTACCAGGTGCGATTTCTTTTCGTTTATGGTGTATCCCAGACAAGTTAGCACCCTTTGTACAAAGAACAGATGATTCAAAAGTATGTCCTGGCTTTCTGCCTGAATTAGACAATCGTCCAGGTATGGGTATATCTGAATATTTATTTGCCTGCAAAATGCAATGACTGGAGCTAGGCACTTTGTGAATACCCTGGGCACAGTAGATAAGCCAAAGGGCAGTGCAGATAACTGATAGTGCGTGTAGCCTTGAAGCGAAGGTATCTTCTGCAAGATTCCCTGATTGGGATGTGCAGGTATGCTTCCTTTAAATCGAGTGTTGCCAACCAGGCATCTTTTCCTAGCATAAGAAGCAACTGGTGAAGAGTCAGCATCTTGAATTTTGGAACAGGTCCAGGACAGGACGCCATGAATTGTCTTTTCTGGGTACCAGGAAAAGTCTTCAGTAGAAACCTTGTCCCTTTTCCTCTTCTGGTACAGTTTGAATAGCCTTTATGCTTAAAACAGAGAGCACTTGCTTTTGAGCCTCTGCCCACTGATTTGGGAGTAGATCTGGCCAACCCTTTGGGGTTGGCAACGTGTGGAAGCGAAATCTGTATCCTTGGGACACTATATTTAAAACTCATTTGTCCTGGGTAATGAGTTCCCAGTTTTTTGCCTGCAGAACAATCTTTCCCCCCAAAGGGGCAGTCAGTTGAGAAGTGCTTGGAAGTTTTAAAATGAAGTCATTGAGACAGTTTACCATAGGTGGGAGTTTTACTACTCCCAGATTTGGAAGAGGGGGCTCCCCACTGCTTAGTCCTGTGCATACCCCGGGACTGAAGCCCGGGCGTTCTGCTGGATCTGGGTTTGGACTGAGAAGGCCTGGAAGAGGCAGGAAAGGACCAATTCTTAGAAGGCCAATGCCTACTAAATCTTGGAGGTTGTACTTGGAAGGAAACTTTTAACAGTTTGCATAGATTTAGCTTTTTCCTCCATCTTTTTAAGAACTTCTTCTGCCTTATTGCCAAACAGGCGGCCCTGATTTAAGGGAGCATCCAGTAATTTAGCTTTAACATGATCTGGCAAGGACTGCTCCTTAAGGCAAGCATGCCTTCTAAGTACAGACCCAGTGACAGCAGCCCTGCAAGATGCATCTAGTGAATCAAAACCACATTGCAAAGTATGTTTTCCAACTTGTTCAGCAGAATGCATTAAATCCTGTAAATCCTTATTTTCAGCACAATCAGGAATCAACATAATTTTCTGTTTAAGCAATCCAATAACCTGCTGCTGATACTTTAACATATGAAACTGGCAGTTTAAGGCCCTAATGGCCAAAGTTGCAGAAGTGTATACATTCTTACCCCATCTATCCAGCGCCCTGGAGTCTCTATCAGAGGGGGTAGGATTTTTGGCAGTAGTAGCTTTGATGCCCTTGGGACCCTGTGAAATGGTCTGAGGATTCGCAGTAGGATTTTTGAAAAAGAACTTGTGAGAGTCAGGAGCCCTGTAATATCTATCAGGTTTTCTGGGAGCAGGAAGTAAAGAGTCAGGGGCCAAACTAGATTCTGAAAAGGCATCATCAACAATACCTAGTATAAGAGGGATAGCTAAAGGCCTGTGCTGTGGCTGGAGTAAGAAATCCCCAAGCATCTTTTTAGAATCAGAGAAATCCTGACTTTCCCAACGAAAATGCTCCCTAAGGAGTATGCAAGGTTTCACCAAAAGAGAAATCCTCTGGGGGGGGGGAAGCAGAGAGAATAGAGTCCTCAGCATCAGAATCCTCATAGGTAGATAAAGGTAAATCCTGGTCATCAGAGGAAACAGAAATTTCAGAATCCTGGTTAGAAGTATCATAAGCAAACTCTGCCCTACGTCTCTTAGAGGGGGAAGGTTGGCTTCCCCTGATTAAAGTAATAAGGTCTTCAGCCATTCTTATCATTTGTTCTTTAGGCATAGAGGCCTGACCATGTGGTCTGGGCATCAGTTTTCTAGGCATGGTTCGAGTTTTAGGCCTTGAAGAAGAAGATGGCATCGGTTTAATATGCAAGTCAGAAGGCCTGAATACACCCTCAGTAGCCGGTGCCTGCACAGCGGCTCCAGACCTGTCCAAGGCAGAGACATAGTACAGTTGTGTACCTACCATAAATGTAGCTGTTCGAGTGTATTCACTGTTGCAGTCATTACACTTGGGTTATCCTGCTGGCAGGCTACCCACAGTCGGCCTGAATTCCAAAGTCTTGGTCCGGCATCGGTTGCTGTCGCCTCCTCCCTGACGTCAGTGCGTCAGGGGTATAAAAGATGCAGCCGATGCCATTTTCTTCAGTTTTTCTTGCCCCAGATGTCAGGTGCCCCCAAACAGGGTAGGCTAAAATTATGTCAATAAACATGCATGCACTAAAGAAATCATTTCCTCCATCTACAAGCAAATACACCACATAGGTTGTATAGAATAGAGAAGTACAGATAAGACCCAGCAAAGGAAAGTGGGATGGTGGGTGGGTAACCTGGACTGAAATAGTGAATACACTCCAACATCTACATTTACGGTAGGTACACATCTGTACTATGTTCATCGTGTTTCACTGTTGCAGTCATTACACTTGGGTTGAATCCCAAAGCTGAGGAAGGGTGGCTGGGGCTTAATTGGATTAGGAGAGGTTATGAGGCCCTGTAGAACTGCAGTGGCAAAGCCTGCTATGGATTTAGAGTAGAGAGGTAAGTGGTAGTGCTTTGTAAAAGTGTGCACTGAACCCAGGTTGCAGCCTCTAAGATGCCTTTGGTTGGTACTCCTCTGAGAAAGGCTGCTGAAGTGGCTGCTGCTCTGGTTGAATGTGGCCTAATGCCCTTGGGCACAGATTTGCCATGTTGTGAATAGCAGAAACGAATGCAGTGGCCTATCCATTTAGAAATAGTCTGCTTTGATCAGGCCTTCCCTTGTGATCCTGCAGCATATGCCACTAAACATTGCTCAGTCTTTCTGAAAGCTTTAGTTCTGTCCAGGTAGAAGCGTAGCTGTCTGTGTATGTCCAAAGAATTCAGAAGTCTCTCACCCTTATTCTGTGGGTTTGGATAAAAGGTAGGCAAATGAATGGTTTGGTTAAGGGCTACACTGGACATTACCTTAGGCATAAATGTCGGGTTTGTCCTCAGAGAAACCCTGTCTGGATGGAAGATGATAAAAGGTTCCACAGTCATGAGTGCCTGTAACTCTGAGACTCGTCTTGCAGAGGTTGTTGCTAGGAGCAGAGCTGTTTTCCAGGATAAGAATTTTATATCAGCTGTAGAGGCTGGCTCAAAAGGAGGCAGCGTGAGTTTTTCCAAGACATAATTGAGGTCCCATGCAGGTATTGGTGCTCTCCTTGGGGGTCTTACGTTTTTGGCCCTTCTGAGGTACTGCCTTATTAATGGATGAGAAAAAATAAGTGGTTCCGTGTTGTAATGAGCTGAAATGGCAGAGGCATGGATCTTAATAGATGAAAAGGAAAGGCCTTTGTCCAGCATCTCAGTTAAGTATTGTAAAATCTGAGGAATATTTGGAACAAACGTGTCAATTCCTTGTGCTTGGTTCCAAGCACAGAATCTCTTCCATTTTTCTATAAGATTTTCTGGTACTAGGCTTCCTGGCCTCCAAAATAACATCCATCACCTCTTTAGAGAGAGGTGTGTTCTGAATGACTACATTATCCGCCATGTTGCCAGATTTAAGGTCCTGAGTTGGCTGTGCAGGATCTGATTGTTTTGTTGGGTTAGTAAGTGAGGAATTTGAGGTGATGTCCAGGCTGGACATTGACACAAGTTCTTTAGGATTGGGTACCAGTGCTGGCGTGGCCAGTCTGAGGCAATCAGTATCATTTTGGGCTTCTCTTGTCTGACCTTTAGGAGTACCTTAGGGAGGAGAGGCAGTGGAGGAAAGGCATATACTGTTAGGGCTTTCCAGCTGTGGGATAGAGCATCCACTTTCCATGCTTGCTTGTGATAAGTCCTTGTGCAGAATCTCTGTAGTTGGCAGTTGTGAGGGGAGGCAAATAGATCTATGTCTGACCATCCCCATTTCCTTGTTATCATGCTGAAGACTTGTGGATCCAGTTTCCACTCGTGGGGATCCATGAGGTTTCTGCTTAGTGTATTTATCTTTCCTGGCAGGAATTGTGCTTGCAGGTGAACTTGATAAGTCAATGCTGTGTCCCACAAAGTCATGGCTAGTCTGCAGAGGGGGTAAGAATGTATGCCTCCCTGCTTGTTTATGTACCACATGACTGTAGTATTGTCTGTCTTTATCAGCAGTTGTCCTAGATGAAGTAGATCCTTGAAAGCTGTCAGGGCATTCTGAACAGCTAGCATCTCTTTTTGATTGATATGAAGATGCATTTGACTTGCGGACCATGTGCTCTGAATAAATTTTCCTGCCATATGGACCCCCCCAGGCATAATCTGACGCATCTGTTGTTAATGTCTGCCTGGCTGCGGGTAAAGTGAATGGCTGTCTCTTGTTGTGGTGACAGGCCTGTTCCCACCATCGAAACTCCTGTTGCAGGCAGGGAATGAGGGTAATTAATGTTTCCAGGCTGTTAAAATGTTGAGTCCAAACACTTTTTAGATACCATTATAGTTTCCTCATATGCAGTCTTGCATATGGAATTAGCAGAATGCAGGATGCCATGAAGCCCAAAGCCTGCAGAATTTTCCTTGCAGACAACTGGGTCTTTGTCGCCAACATTTTGAAGTAAGATGCCAGTTGCCTTTGTTTGTCTGGCGTGAGATAATCTATCTGGGCAGTTGTATTTAAGCTTGCACCCAGGAATATTATCTCTTGAGAGGGTACTAGTTTTGATTTCTTTTCGTTTACTGTGTACCCTAGGCAAATTAGTAATCTTTTTACAAACGCCAGATGCTTTAGTAGAATATCCTTGTTCTCTGCTTGAATAAGGCAGTCATACAAGTAAGGATATATTTGAATTCCTCTGTCTGCAAAATGCAATTACTGGTGCCAGGCATTTTGTGAAGACCCTGGGCGCAGTAGATAAGCCAAAGGGCAGTGCAGAGAATTGGTAGTGCACTGAGCCAGCTATGAATCTGAGGTATCTTTCACAAGATTGTCTGATTGGGACACGCAGGTATGCCTCTTTTAGGTCCAAAGTTACAAGCCAAGCCTTCTTGCCCAGCATGGGCAAAAGCTGATGCAGAGTCAACATTTTGAAATGTCCAGAAATGTGTTTAGAATACACAGGTCCAGTATTGGTCTCCAGGCTTTGGCCTTTCTGGGTACCAAGAAAAAGCCTTGAGTAAAATCCTTGTCCCTGCTCTTGCTGTGTTACTCGCTGAATGGCCCTCATGTCCATGAGGGATGAAACTTGCTTTTGTGCCTCTGCCCATTGATTGTGTGGCAGGTCTGGCATACCTTTTGCCTTTGGCAAGGTGTGAAAGTGGAATCCGTAGCCCTGTGACACTATATTCAAGACCCATTTGTCCTGGGTAATCATGTGCCAATTTTGTGAAAAAAGTGCTATTTTTCTCCCTCAGGGGGCTGCCAAAAGAGAAGTGCTTGGTGCTGGCAGAGGGAAATCATTGGGACTGTTTCCTGTATGGTTGTGATTTGACTTCTCTGCTTTTGGGGGTAGAAGCACCCCATTGTTTAGGCCTGTATGAGCCTTGGGGCTGGGATCTGCCTCTGGGGCATCTGTATCTGCCTCTTTGTGGCCTGTCTGACACTGGAAAGGACCAATTCTTTGTAGGACAGTTTCTGCTAAATCTGGGTGGCTGTACCTGTAAGATATCCTTGACTGTTTGCATAGATTTTGCTTTGTCCTCCATTTTCTTCAACACCTCTTCTGCTTTAACACCAAACAAAGTATCATGCTGTAATGGAGCATCTAATCATTTTGCTTTAACATGATCAGGCAGATTCTGTTCCTTTAACCAAGCATGCCTCCTAATGACAGAACCCGTAACAGCAGCCCTGCAGGAGGCCTCCAGGGAATCAAAACCACATTGCAAAGTATGTTTTCCCACTTGTTCAGCTGCATGCAATAAATCCTGCATTTCTTTGTTTTCTGCACATTCTAAATTTGTCAACGTTTTCTGTTTAAGCAGTGACATTAAATATTGCTGATATTTAAGCATATGAAACTGACAATTTAAAGCCCTTACAGCCAAGATAGCAGAAGTGTAAATCTTTTTCCCCCATCTGTCTAGTGACCTTGAATCCCTATCAGAGAGGATGGGGTTTTTTGCAGTGGAAGCCTTAACCCCTTTGGGACCCTGAGAGATAGTTTCTGGGTCAGCAGCAGGGTTTTTATATAGAAATTTATGTGAATCTGGAACCCTGTAGTATCTGTCTGGCTTAACAGGTGCTGGAGGTAAAGAGTCAGGAGACAGGCCGGACTCTGAAAATACATCATCTACAATGTCTAAAACAGGCGGAATAGCAAGGGGCCTGTGCTGAGGTAGTAAAAGAAAATCTCTGAGCCTTTTCTTAGATTCTGAGTAATCTTGGCTCTCCCAGTGGAAATGCTCCCTCATGGTATGCAGGGTTTCCCCAAAAGAATAATCCTCAGGAGGAGAGGCTGAAGGGATAGATTCTTCAGCATCAGAATACTCATAGGGAGGAAGAGAGTATTCCTGTTCAGAAGAGGAGTCAGAGGAAATGGAAACCTGATCTGAAGATTAATATTCCATCTTGTGCCTAGGCCTCATCAGGAGGGGGATGGGAACCCTTTATCAAAGTAATTAGGTCTTCGGCCATTTTAAGCATCTGTTTTTTAGGCATGGAGGCCTGTCCATGGGATGGCTGTACTTATTTCTTTGTCTTTAGAGGTGCTTTAGTCTTTGCCTTTGAAGCTGAAGTGGTTTTTACATATAACTGTGTAGGCCTGAAAACACCCTCAGAAGCCGATGCCTGCTCAGCGGCTCCGGACCCATATAAGGGAATAGTTTCCGAGGGTCCAATACCTTGAGTTTCCAGCGGCCTAGTCAGCTCCACATGGGAGTCGGAAGCAGCCTGTGGCTCTGAGGTAGCGGGCATCAGGGGCTGCGAAAGCACCTCCCTGAGAACCGGCAAACCGGCGACTTGCTTAGAAGAAGCCTCGTCGTCAGTTTTGGACCTCGGATGCCTGTCCTTTTCTTTTTCCTTGTCTTTCTTGTATTGCAGTAGTCGGATGGCTATCCGACAACATCGTGTAATTAAATCTTCGGCCAAAGTAGTGAAATGCAAAATCGTGCCGACGCTTAATAGTGCGTTGGCTAAATCTAGCACAAAACCTGCAAGTAGCAACGTCGTGATCAGGGCCTAGGCAAGGAATGCAATAAGAATGGAAGTCCTTATGAGGTATTTGCTTCCCACAAGAAATACAATTATTAACTTTTTCTGACATCGGTCTGGAGCAAGAAAAAAGTTTCCCCAATGGGGTACTTATCGTTAATTGAAGACTTTGGAAATGAAATTCGAACACGAAAATCTCAGAGGAGTCGGCCGACCGGCACTTGCGAACTGCTTTTGCTTTGGGCACCGCGCGGCAAGAAAGACTGAAGAAAATGGCGTTGGCTGCATCTTTTATTCCCCTGGCACACTGACGTCAGGGAGGAGGCGACAGCAACCGATGCCAGACCAAGACTTTGGAATTCAAGCCGACTGCGGGTAGCCTGCCAGCAGGATAAACCAAGTGTAATGACTGCAATAGTGAAACACGATCAACATCCACAGGTTCCACAATTGAAGCATCTCAGGGCATACCGGACTCCGAATGAGTCTCAGTAGAGGCCTGCGAATCTGAAATAGTGGGTATCAGTGGCTGCGAAAGCGCCCCACTGAGTACCGGCGAACTGGCGACTAGCTTAGGAGAAGCGTTGTCAGCAGCTTTGGACCTAGGCGGCCTGTCTCTTTCATTACCTTTGCGTTTTTTTCGGTATATCGGTAGTCGGATGGCTTACTGAAGACATATCTTAATTTAATCATAATTGAACCGAGCACCAAAATATTTAGAAGCGAAAATATACCGACAACGGACAGTTCGTGGTTTAAATGAGGCACAAAACCGACAGCGAGGTGCGTCGTGGTCAGGGCCTAGGCAAGGAATACAGTACAAATGAAAATCTTTGAGGTATTTGCTTTCCATAAGAAATGAAATTATTTACTTTTACTGACATCGGTTTAGAGCAAGAAAAAGTTTCCCCAATGGGTAACTAAGCAAGTCGCCGGTTTGCCGGTTCTCAGGGAGGTGCTTTCGCAGCCCCTGATGCCCGCTACCTCAGAGCCACAGGCTGCTTCCGACTCCCATGTGGAGCTGACTAGGCCGCTGGAAACTCAAGGTATTGGAACCTCGGAGCTTTTAGTTGAAGACTTCAGTTCTGAAACTCTAAAAAGTACAGTTTTGTACCTACCATAAATGTAGATGTCCGATAGGTATGCATCTGCAGTCATAACATATGGGTTGTCCTGCCTCAGGCAGCCCTTCGGTCGGCCGGATTCCAAAGTCTGGGTCCGGCATCGGCTGATGTCGCCTCTTCCCCGACGTCAGAGCGGCTGGGGTATAAAAGCGTCAGCCGATGCCATTTTCCTCAGTGTTTCTTGCCCCAGATGCCAGGTGCCCTCTAGGAAGGCTAAATTTGGATAAAGGCTGAAAAGCTCTAAACATTAGCAAATTATATACATATATAAACAAACAAACAAATACACCATAATAGATTCCCCCAGCTAGCTGAAAGAGGGGTAAGTACCCTAGGAATACCACAGAGGGGAAGGAGGGTGGGTAATCCTGACTGCAGATGCATACCTATCGGACATCTACATTTATGGTAGGTACAAAACTGTACTATGTCCTTCAAGGATGCATCTGCAGTCATAACATATGGGTAGAATACCATAGCTAATCTGGGGAGGAGGTAGTAAGAAAATGGTGTAGTTATGATCCCCTGCAGTACTGCAGTTGCAAACCCTGCTCGGGATCTGGAGTATAAGGGTAGATTGTAATGCTTGGCAAATGTATGCACGGAGCTCCAAGTAGCAGCTTCTAAAATGTCCTTGGTAGCCACCCCTCGTAGGAAAGCTGTAGTGGTGGCTGTGGCCCTTGTAGAGTGAGGCCTGATATTTTCAGGAACTGTCTTTCCATGAAAGGAGTAGCAAAAACGAATGCAATTTCCTATCCATTTTGAGATTGTCTGTTTGGAAATTGCTCTTCCTTGTACCCCAGTTGCATATGCTACAAAAAGTTGGTCAGTTTTTCTGTTAGTCTTAGTTCTGTCCAAATAGTAGCGTAGCTGTCTGTGTATATCCAAGGTGTGCAAAAGTTTTTCCCCTTTGTTCTGTGGGTTAGGGAAGAACGTAGGGCAAGTGAATAGCTTGGTTCAAGGATACCCTAGACACCACCTTTGGCATGAAAGTAGGATTGGTTCTCAGTGACACTATCCTGGTGAAAAAAAGAAAAGGCTGCACTGCCATTAATGCCTGTAACTCAGATACTCTTCTTGCTGAAGTGATTGCCAGAAGGAATGCAGCTTTCCAAGATAAAAACTGGAGGTCTGCTGAAGCTGCTGGTTCAAAAGGAGGTAGTGTTAGTTTTTCCAGCACAAAATTGAGATCCCATGCAGGTGGGGGGGGGGGGGTCTTCTTGGAGGTTTAACATTTTTGATCCCTCTCAAAAATTGTCTGAGAAGAGGGTGTGAGAAGATAGGTGGATCCATATTGTATTCTGCTGAAATTGCTGAAGCATGAATCTTAATGGATGAATAAGACAGACCATTGTGGAACAATTCTGCTAAGTATTCTAGGATGTGTGCTAGGTTTGCCAGTGTGACATCTGTGCCCTTTGATGTGCTCCAAATGAGAAATCTCTTCCATTTAGCTGAGTATACCTTTCTTGTGGAAGGTCTGTGAGCCTCCAGGATAATGTCCTTCACCCTCTGAGATAAAACGGTGTTGTTGGGCTTTAAGGAATCTTCCAGGCAGTTAGCTGCAGTGTTTTCAAGTTGGGATGCAAGGTCCTGAAATTGTTCTGCGTTAGAAGAAGACGCCATAGGAGAAGAGACCATGAGTGTGCCTGAGACATGCTTCTCAGTAGCGGGTACCAATGCTGCCTTGGCCAGTCCGGAGCTATTAGTATGACTTTTGGCTGTTCCTCCCTGATCTTCAGCAGAACCTTGTACATCAATGAGAGAGGTGGAAAAGCATATACTGTTAGGGCATTCCAGCTGAAAGAGAGAGAGTCCACCCTCCAGGCTTGTGGGTGGTATGTCCTTGAGCAGAATTTCTTCAGTTGGTGGTTGACTGGGGAGGCGAACAGATCTATCTCTGGGATTCCCCATTTCTTTGTTATGAGTTTGAAGATGTCTGGATGCAGCATCCATTCGTGTGCATCCATGGTAGTTCTGCTTAAGCTGTCTGCTAGAGTATTCTCTTTTCCTGGTATGAATTTGGCCTGTAGCTGGATGTTGAGATTCAGGCATAGGTTCCACAGATCCACAGCCATCCGGCATAGAGGGTAGGAATGTGTGCCTCCCTGTTTGTTTATGTACCACATGACAGTGGTGTTGTCTGTCCGTATTAACAGGTGTCCTTGCTGGAGGAAGGGTCTGAATGCCTCGATTACATGCCTTACTGCCAGCATCTCCTTTTGGTTTATGTGCATGCCTAGCTGCCCTTGAGACCATAGGCCTTGGATACGTTTGTCCTCCATGTGTGCTCCCCATCCTCAGTCTGAGGCGTCCGTGGTGATGGTCTGCCTTGTTTTTGGTTTGTTGAAAGGCAACCCTCTGTTGGACTGACAGGCCTGGGCCCACCAAAGGAATTCCTTTTGAAGGCATGGAATGATTTGTATCATGGTTTCTAGACTGTGACTGTGTTGAGACCATACATTCCTTAGGTACCATTGTAGTTTCCTCATATGCAGCCTGGCATGTGGAATTAAAATTATGCAGGATGCCATGTAACCCAGGGCCTGCAGGACTTTCCTTGCAGTAAGCTGAGTTTGTCTTGTCAGAGTCATGAAGTAATCTGGAAGTTGTTTTTGTTTTTCTTCTGTGAGAAAAGCCATCTGAGTGATTGTGTCCAGATCCGCACCCAAAAAGGTTATCCTTTGGGATGGTACTAGTCTTGACTTTTGGATGTTGACTGTGTATCCCAAGGCTTGTAGCAGGTGTATGGCATATGCCAAGTCCTTTAACAACTTCTTCTTGTTGTCCGCTTGCATTAGGCAGTCGTCCAGGTATGGATAAATTTGAATTCCCCGAAGTCTGCAGTGTGCAATTACTGATGCCAGGCATTTCGTGAATACTCTGGGCACAGTAGATAAGCCAAAGGGCAATGCTGAGAATTGATAATGCTCTGATCCTGCAAGAAATCTGAGGTGTCTTCTGCAATCTGGTCGAATAGGGACGTGCAGGTATGCCTCCTTGAGATCTAGAGTCACCAGCCAAGACTCCTTGCCCAACATGGGAAGAAGTTGCTGTAGGGTCAGCATTTTGAATTTTGGCACAATGAGATAAGTGTTCAGTGTGGACAGGTCGAGTATAGGCCTCCATTTGTTTTCTTTTCTTGGCACAAGGAATAGTCTGGAGTAAAATCCTTGGCCTTGTTCTGTAGATGGTACCCTTCTATAGCTTTCATCTGAATTAACTTGCTGATTTGTCTTAAAGCCTCTACCTTCTGGTCTGGTGGAAGGTTTGGCATTCCGCCTCTCTTTGGCAAGGTATGGAAGTGAAACCTGTATCCTTTGTCTATTATTTGCAATGTCCATGTATCCTTTGTAATGCAATGCCAGTTTTTCGAGAATAAAGCCAACTTTCCGCCCAAGGGTGCTTCCAGTTGATCCCTGGTGGGCGGAATCAGAGTCAAGTCATTGGGTCTGTCCTGTAGTAGTGGTAGTAGTTGTAGCTGTTGCACCACTCCTCTGGTTTGCAGGCTGCCACTGACGGCCTCTGTAGGCACCTCTTGATTGACCTCTGCCTCTAGTACGCCTGTTCCTGCCCCTCTGAGCTCTGGAGGTGTCTGGAAAGGACCAATTCTTTGTAGGCCAGTTTCTACTGAACCTCGGAGGTTGGACCTGCAGGAATTCCTTTACTGTTTGCACAGATTTTGCTTTTTCTTCCACCTTTTTTAGAATCTCCTGTGCAGGGGAGCCAAATAAACTTTGTTTCTCCATTGGAGCATCGAGTAGTTTAGCCTTGACATGGTCTGGCAAAGATTGTTCCTTCAGCCAGGCATGCCTACGAATTACTGCCCCAGTCATAGCTGATCTAAATGAAGCCTCCAGTGCATTAAAGCCACATTTTAAAAAATGATTACTGACCTGCTGAGAGTTGTGTACGAAATCCTGAAGGGATTTACTGTCTAAAGGTTCAGGAGCAGAAAGCTTTTTATTGAGCTGATCTAACAAACATTCTTGGTACTGGATCATATGGAATTGACAGTTTAATGCCCTGGCAGAAAGAGTACAAGATGTATATACCTTTTTCCCCATCTCTCTAATGCTCTAGACTCTCTTTCAGAGGGTAGGGGATTCTTAGCAGTAGCAGCTGCAACCCCTTTAGGGCCCTGTGAAATAGTTTCTGGGTCTGCAGCATGGGCTTTGTACAGGTGGAAATGAGAATCCAGGACCCTGTAATATCTGTCAGGTTTGGCAGGGGCCGGGGGAAGAGAATCAGGTGCAGTACTGACATCATTGTACACATCATCAATAACAGTCAGAACAGGAGGTATGGCTAAGGGCCTATGCTGGGGCAAATGTAAAAAGGTCCGTAATCTTTTTCTAGAATCAGAGAAAACCTGACCCTGCCATTGAAAGTGCTCCCTCATGGAGTGTAAAGTCTCCCCAAAGGAAAATTCTTCTGGTGGGGAGGCCGAAGGAATAGAGTCTTCTGCATCTGAATCCTCATAAGGCGAGCAGGACCCTTCCTGATGGTCTGACAAATCAGATTCATCCGAGGAGTAATCTGAGGAGAGAGGTTCAGAGGGATCAGTCCTGGGCCTTTTGTCTGGAGGAGGTTGGGAGGCCCTGTCTGGGTGAGGTTGGGATCCCCTAATTAAGGAAATGAGGTCCTCAGCAAGACTGAGGATCTGAGAACTGGAGGAAGGCCTCTGTGAAGTTGATTTGGTAGGCAAAGTTTTAGAAAGCTTGGCAGCCTTTGCCCTAGAGAAGGCCTTAATAGCTTTGCCCTAGAGAAGACCTTACTAGACATAGAAGCTGGGGGCCTAGCTGCCCCACATGCAGGAGTAGAAATGTCCAAAGGTATGGTGTCGGACAATTCTTGAGCACTAGCTTCGGTAGGGAGTTCTGAAGCCGACTCGGCCGGGGCCTCTCTGGCCTCGGTGGTCGGAGGTATGGTTTCGGAAGTAGGAATAGCCGTGGACTCTGTTTCAGCCGAAACCGAGACACTCGCGGTAGGCCTAACCGTGGTTTCAGCCGAAACCGCGGGCCGCGAGTGTCGGTCCTTTTCCTTGCGTTTTTTGACCATATGCGTAGTCGGAGTCTCCGACGGCATTTTGTAAGCAAAATCGGTTCCAAAAAACTCCTCTGCAAACTCCGACCGACGTCTAAGAGTCCGTCGGTTGAAGGAGGCACAGGCTAAACAAGCTGATACGTCGTGGTCTGGGCCTAAGCAAGGAAGGCAGTAAGAATGGAAATCCTTATGAGGTATTTGTTTCCCACAAGTTAAACAATTATTTACTTTGTCTGACATCGGCTGAGGCAAGAAAGAGTCCCCAACGGGGTACTTAGCTTTTTTCGAAGTTTTCGGTAGCTGAAATCTCTGGATCTGACCGACCGGCACTTGCGAGCAGCTTCTGCTTCGGGCACCGCGCGGCAAGAAAGACTGAGGAAAATGGCGTCGGCTGACACTTTTATACCCCAGCCGCTCTGACGTCGGGGAAGAGGCGACATCAGCCGACACCGGTCCCAGACTTTGGAATCCGGCCGACCGAAGGGCTGCCTGAGGCAGGACAACCCATATGTTATGACTGCAGATGCATCCTTGAAGGACATCAAAAATTTCAGGAGTTGGCCGACCGGCACTTGCGAACTGCTTCTGCTTCGGGCACCGCACGGCAAGGAAGACTGATGTAATGGCGTCGTCTGCATGTTTTATACCCCTGACGACCTGACATCACGGAAGAAGAGACAGCAGCTGACACAGTACCCAAGACTTTGTTAATCAGGCCGACTGAGGGCTACTGCAAGCAGATAACCCAAATGTGATGACTGCAACAGTGAAACACGAAGAACATCAGAGTGGCCGTATCAAAGTCATCACTTCTTTTGGTTTTCCTTCGAGATGTATCCCAGATGACTTGTGCCTTGAAGCCTACCAAGTGTGCTCAGGGCTGAGTTGCAATAAAGGCAGTAGCAAATCCAGCCCTTGCCCAGGAAATAACAATGTCTGAAGCATCCGTGGGTATGGTCTGTTTGTAGGAGTCCTGTTTGAAGGATATCTCTTTGTTCTGTCTGATCTGTCCTTTGAAATCAAAGGTAGCAAAGAGATGGAAGAGCATGACGTGTGTTGCGAAATGTAGCAAAAAAAGGCCTAAAATGGTACAGGTGGGAAATGGCTTTATACAGGGAAGGTACTGACATCTCTAAGGAGCAGAGATTCACCTGTCTTCGCTAGGTAAGCAGATCAAGATCTAGACGTTAGGCAGAATGTTGGGCCTTCTGCAACTCAAGTCTTGGTAGCAGGGACTACTGAATCAGCGAGTTACATGAAGAATATCCTCTGGTCTGACAACTCTTGACATGCCTGTGATGTAAATTGCACTGCAACAAGAAAGAACAAAATGTAGTGTGGGCAGACATCAACATCTGCTGGCATACCAGGGAAGGATACATATTCCGAAGTAAAAAACCAAATTCGGAACGCCCGAACCAAACTCTAAAACTACTGAAAAGTTAGCGACTGTTGAAGTAAGAAAGAGGCTGCAAAGCCAGATAAATTTAGCGCTTTCTTTCACTTTATTGTCAGCGTGAACTTCCTCAGAAAACCAGGATGCCTCCCAACATCCTGGTTTTAAAGACATGTACAGGAAACTGAATGCAGGAAACAAGTGTAGTATCAAACGCTTAGGACCATCCAAAAATACTGCAATACTGTTGAATACCAATCAAGACACACTGGTAGCACTTATAAAGGACGAATCTTTTATTTGGAGACAGAAAATGAGCGCACTTGGGACGTCAAAGGAGAGTATTCATAAGTTCAAGATGATTTGTTTGGGATGTACACATGTTTGGGTGCACACATACGCATATGTACATGGACATGTGTGTGTGTGTGTGTATACGTGTGTATACATTCACACATGTATATGTTCAAAATAGAAGCAGGTATGAGTGCACCTAAATATCCAAGACATTATTGTCCAAAAACAACAACACATAATTCCACCAGTTTCACCTTAGTATTCAGATATTACGATTTCGAGTATTAGAGATCTCCATGTTGCTCAAAAGATACATCTTCAGTCTGCGTTCATTAAATTAATTTGTTTTTTCTTCATTTATAACTATGATCTCATCAAAGTCAATTGTCATTGAGTGCCACACATTTGTACTAATGTGTTATGGTGAGATTTAAAATGCATTAATGTGATTGTGTTTTACCAGTTACAGTAGCATTTGGAAAAATTTCAAAAGTGAATGATCAATTCACTACGGGATGTATCATGTGATTTCTGTGCTGTATTTTGATATTGTTGCAGTAAAGACCGTTAAGAATGTTTACATGGGATCACAATTCTCACGGTTCAAATCGTGGTAACAGTTTTTCCATTGTATATAATAGTCAATCATGGTTCTACATTCAAGAACCAACAACAGGTGTAGTTTTCATTTTGGATCAGTTTATACTGAAATCATGAATATGAGCTAGTTAAGGTAGATTCAAAAAGTTTTGATATCAGGTCACTAAACTTTGTTTTTTATTTCAGGTGTTATTATTTTAATAATGATGTACAAAGTTACATCAAAACATGTATTTAAAATTATTTTTTAAAAAGTGCATATATATTTGTTTCTATACATATTATTTAAAAATGTCAACATTGTCATTTGCGATGTACATCATTTCCTGTACATGTCTTTAAAACCAGGATGTTGGGAGGCATCCTGGTTTTCTGAGGAAGTTCACGCTGACAATAAAGTGAAAGAAAGCGCTAAATTTATCTGGCTTTGCAGCCTCTTTCTTACTTCAACAGTCGCTAACTTTTCAGTAGTTTTAAAGGATACATATTCCCACTTGCCAAGTGGGTACAAAGGTCTGGAAGTCAGAGTAGATGTCAAGCTTTCTGTGCACACGTCACAGTGATTAAGGATACTGCAACAATGATCCTTCCAAAGATTATCCAAAGAAACTGCTGACTGGGACACAGCTTTCTTTTTAATGGATCCAGTCACAAAGTGATCCAGCTAATGGTACATTTTTTTCTACCAGATTTTGCTGGAAGTCAGTCATCTGTGACATGTAGTTTATTGCCCTCAAAAAAAAAAAAAACATAAACCTGCTCTCCCATTTGCTTCACAGCTTGAACTTCTTATATGGAGAGGTGAACTTGTGGGTTCTGGGGGTAGTCTTGTTAAGGGCAGCTGTTGCAAAAAGGCTTATTTAGTTTAGGTGTCTCTGACCACAAGTTCCCATCTCTGTGAAGAAAGACACAGAAGTCTCTAAATCAGGATTTTATAATGCTGTGTTGGTGGCCACCTTAAGCATGTCCACTAAAGGAGGCATCACATGAGAAGACTGATGGATGAACCAAAAGACTTTCTGCAGAATCCACTGCACAGAAGTTTCAGGGTCAGTTTCCCATCTCCCTTTTGCCTCATCATGATACCACCCCATATTTGGGGTTATCGAGATGAGCACTGGGGAGTCTCCATCATTCTCATCAACAGCATCCAGTGTTTGTGCCTTTGTAGAAGCTGATGCTTTTCCTCCTGCACGTCACATTTTTAAGAGATTTAGAAGGAGGAGATCTAAATTGGAAAAAAAAGACCAACTATTTTGGCCATAGAAGGACACTGCAGATATTCTTGGATCTCTTTAATTTGATGTACAATAAGAGAGTACAAAGGACTCGGAAAAAGACTTCTCTGTGACTGGTGCCAGCAAAAGAGCAGCAACAGACATTAAAGGATGAACAACTGGCAGGAAACCCTGGCTCTGACCTCTGCCGGACCAGGCACATCAGCACTAGACTCCTGATCCAGGGCATCAGCACAGACAGCACCAGTGCCGAAGCCATCAGCACAGCGGGTAAGGTCAATAGCAGATCCTCTGACACCAAGGTATACGTTGCTCACAAAGGCATAACAGTCCCAGATATTAATAATGGCTGTGGAACTCAAGTCTGAAGAACTGGTGCTGACAAACTTTAAGACAGGTGCCAATGTTGCATACTGATAAGTATAGCCTGGAAGACTGAAGGTGAAAAAACAGACATGCCCCAGCAGAACCTGATGGAAAGGGACAAAAGGAAATCTCTTCTCTGTCATCAAAATGAAGTCCACAATCTTGTCATAATCAAACTCAAAGGGAAGGGCTCTCTGCAAAGCAGGTCTAGGGCTCATTATCTGGCAAACTTTGCTATCTAACAAACAAGTACAGATCTGTGACTTGCCTAATGCATACCAGATCTGAAATGCAAAACTTTCTGAACACAACTCTCATCTGAAGAACTTTTTGAACACCACCTTTCATCTTATTTGTTCTGACACTAGAAAAGGAGGGCTGGAGTGTCTTGGCTTTATTGGGAGTTTTGCTCTTCTATGAGGCCTAGAAGAAACCATAGTTGATGAAGAGGTTGAGGGCTTTGGTTCCAAGGAAGGAACTCCTGTCCTTTGCGAGGAAAAGCAACTTTTCATACATGAGAAGACAAAGCTGATTCTTCCTGCTCCTCAAAGTGTCAGTTGTATAGCCCATAGAAACAGAATACTTACAAGTGGTGTGCTGTGCTGCTGCACTTTCACACAATTGTTGTGGCCGTCTTCAGGTGGGATCTGTTCCCACAGCCACAATTCTTGAACTCAAAGTCAGTTTTAGAAAGAAAAGAAGAAGGTACAGCACCAGCCACAGTAAACAACAAGAAAAAAGCAAGTCCTTTCTTTAAGTTAACTCAGCATGTTGCTGAAAGAAAGAAGCACCAATACGGCAAAGGGAAACAAAAGTGGAAAAGTAAAGATTTAGAAGAAACCACAAGTCAGCCTATAAAAAATAGTACAAAAAGAATTGCGTTAAAAGTAGTTTTGATAAAAACCTCTCAAGAATTATAAAAATGGTAGCCTGGGGCAATTCCTTGATGCACAGGCACAGCGTGACTAAACAGATTTGAAGAAGGATGGTACTGTGATGCATTATGAGACAGGGTCACAGACCAAGGCATCCTGGGAAAGTTTTACATGTCCAGTGGTCCTACACCCGTTAGCCTTCATCCTGTTCTTTCCAAGCATGGAACTCTTCATACCAGATCCTTCTTATGATTCATAAGCATGCAGCAAAGACTTTACAGAAATATGGTTAGGCAAACTGGATGTAGCAATCAAACCTGTAACATCTTCGATCTCTAAATTACAGTATGACCTAGAAGAACTTTAAACTATCCATGCATTTGTGTTCTTGACAAGTGCAGATGGGTACACACAAAGTACAGTTGTGTACACTTACCATAAATGTAGATGTGCGAGTGTATTCACTGCTGCAGTCATCACATCTGGGTTAGCTTGCAGTAGCCCTCAGTCGACCTGATTATCAAAGTCTTGGGTCCTGCGTCAGTTGCTGTCTCATCGTCTGTGACGTCAAGTCGTCAGGGGTATAAAGCATGCAGCTGACAGCATTACATTAGTTTTTCTTGCCCCAGATGTCAGGTGCCCCCCTTAATGGGAAGCAATTAAAAAAAAAAAAATTATATATATATATATATATATATATATACATATATATATATATATATATATATATACATATATAGATATATATATATATATACGCACACACACGCACACACACACACACACACGCACACACACGCACACACACACACACACACACACACACACACACACACACACACACACACACACACACACACACACACAAGGTTATAGCTCCAACAAAAAAACAAATACACCAAAAAGCTTTTAAGTATAGTAAAGGGGAATAGATGAAGAGCCAAAAGACGTCAGGGGGCTGGAGGGAGGGTAACCAAGAATGCAACAGTGAATACACTCGAACATCTACATTTATGGTAAGTGTACACAAAGTACAGTTGTGTACACTTACCATAAATGTAGATGTTAGAGTGTATTCACTGTTGCAGTCGTTACATTTGGGTAATCTGCTTGCAGGTTGCCCTCAGTTGGCCTGATTAACAAAATCTTGGGTCGGTTGCTATCCCTTCTTCCATGATGTCAAATAGTCAGGGGTATAAAACATGCAGCCGATGCATTTACATCAGTTTTTCTTGCTCCAGATGTCAGGTGCCCCCCAAATGGGGAGCAATATATATGTGTGTGTGTGTGTGTGTGTGTGTGTGTGTGTGTGTGTGTGTGTGTGTGTGTGTGTGTGTGTATGTATGTATGTATATATATATATATATATATATATATATATATATATATATATATATATATATATATATATGTATATGTGTGTGTATATATATATATATATAGATATATATATATATATATATAAATAATTTAAAATACAAAACATATACCTCCAAACAAAAGCAAATACACCAAAAAGGCTTTTGATCATAGTACAAGAAAGGAGAGATATAGTAAGAGAAAAACAGGGGGCTGGAGGGTGGGTAACCAGGACTGCAGCAGTGAATACATTCGAACATCTAAGTGTACACAACTGTACTATATTCTTCGTGTTTCACTGTTGCAGTAATTACATTTGGGTAGAATCCCAAAGCTATGGTTGCGAGGATGGATTTATACAGCATTAGTAGCAGCTATAAGGCCTTGCAGGACCGCAGTGGCAAAGCCAGTTTTGGATTTAGAGAAGAGAGGTAAATGGTAATGCTTGGTGAACGTATGAACTGATCTCCAGGTAGCAGCTTCTAGAATGTCTCTGGTAGGAACCCCTCTGAGAAAGGCTGCAGCAGTAGATGCAGCCCTGGTGGAATGAGATCTGATCCCCTTGGGGATAGGTTTACCATGGTGCATATAGCAGAAACGAATACAATGGGTTATCCATTTGATAATAGTCTTCTTTGAAATAGCATTTTCCTCTGCCTCTGCAGCAAATGCCACCCATAGTTGTTCAGATTTTCGTAGAGATTTTGTCCAGTTTAAGTAGAATCTAAGTTGTCTGTGTACATCCAATGAATGCAGAATCCGCTCACCCTTGTTCTGTGGATTGGGAAAGAAAGTTGGCAGATGAATGGTCTGATTAAGAGCCACACTGGATACCACCTTAGGCATGAAGGATGGATTGGTCCTGAGAGCCACCCTGTCTGGATGAAAAATAATGAAAGGCTTCACTGCCATAAGAGTCTGTAATTCTGAAATTCTTCTAGCTGAAGTGATTGCTAAAAGGAAAGGTGTCTTCTAAGAGAGAAATTTTAGGTCCGCAGTAGCAGCTGGCTCAAGAGGAGGTAGAGTGAGTTTTTCCAAAACAAAATTGAGGTCTCATGCAGGAGTTGGTGCTCTCCTGGGAGGTCTTAAATTTTTGGCCCCTCTGAAATACTGCTTTAGCACAGGATGAGAGAAGAGGGGAGGTTCTGTGTTGTAATGAGCAGAAATGGCAGAGGCATGGATTTTTATGGAAGAAAAAGATAGGCCCTTGTGAAGCACCTCAGTTAAGTATTGCAGAATCTGAGGAAGATTGGGCATTGCTGTGCTTATTCCTTGTGATTGGTTCCAGGCACAGAATCTTTTCCATTTGTTAGCATAACATTTTCTAGTACTAGGCCTTCTAGCCTTCAAAATGACATCCATCACAGGTTTGCTGAGAGATGTCAAGGGTGAAATTAGTTGATTAGCCATGCTTCAAGATTCAAAGTTTGGAGCCAAGTGTGCATAATTTGGTAGGTCTGCTGACACAGTAGGAAAGGTGTCCGAGACAGGTGTCACAGAGGAAGGTGTGACACATTGCGCAGGAGTGGGTACCAGTGTTGGCGAGGCCAGTCTGGAGCAATCAGAATCATTTTTGGTTTGTCCTGGCTTTTAGTAGGACTTTGGAGAGCAGAGGCAGAGGGGGGAAAGTATAGACTGATAGGTTTTTCCAGATGAATAAAAGAGCATCCACTTTACAAGCTTTTTTTGTGATGAATTCTTGTGCAGAATTTGTCCAACTGATAGTTCTGCGGTGAGGCAAAAAGATCTATGTCTGGGCTCCCCATTTGCGTGTCAACATGTTGAAAACTTGTGGTTCCAGTTTCCATTCGTGTGGGTCCATAACATTTCTGCTTAGTTTGTCTGCCAGAGTATTTAGCTTTCCTGGCAGGAATTGAGCTTGTAGATGTATTTGATAAGTCAAGGCCATGTTCCACAATGCCATGGCTAGTCTGCAAAGAGGGTAGGAATGTGTACCCCCCTGCTTGTTTATGTACCACATGACTGTGGTGTTGTCTGTCTTTATTAGTAGTTGTCCTGGATGAAGGTAGTCCTTGAAGGATATTAGTGCATTCTGTACAACTAGCATCTCTTTCCGATTGATATGTAGATGCAATTGTTTTGGGGTCCATATGCCCTGAATGCATCTTCCTGCCATGTGGGCCCCCCAGGCATAATCCAAGGCATCTGTTAAGGTTTGGCTGGCAGGGGGGAGAGTGAACGCCCATCCCATGTTTTGGTGACATGCCTTTGCCCACCACAGAAACTCCTGTTGTAGGCAGGGAATAAAAGGAATCATTGCTTCCAGACTGTGAGAATGCTGACTCCATAAACTTTTCAGGTACCACTGAAGTTTCCTCATACACAGTCTTGCATATGGAATTGGTAGGATGCAGGATGCCGGATGCCATGAAGCCCAAAGCCTGCAGAATTTATCTTGCAGATAACTGGGTTTTTGTTGCCATCAGTTTGAAGTAAGTAGACAGTTGCCTTTGCTTGTCTGGCGTGAGGTAAGCCATCTGGGCAGCTGTATTCAAGCTTGCACCCAGGAATCTTTTGAGAGGGTACCAGTTGTGATTTCTTTTCGTTTATTGTGTACCCTAGGCATGTTAGAAGCCTTTTCACAAACGCCAGGTGTCGAAGAAGAATGTCCTTGTTCTCTGCTTGAATGAGACACTCGTCTAAGTAAGGCTATATTTGTATACTTATTACTTCTTTGTCTGCAAAATGCAATTACTGGTGCCAGGCACTTTGTAAAGACCCTGGGCGCAGTAGATAAGCCAAAGGGCAGTGCAGAGAATTGGTAATGCATTAAGCCAGCCTTGAATCTGAGGTATCTTCTGCACGACTGTCTTATTGGGACATGCAGGTATGCCTCTTTTAGGTCTAATGTCACCAGCCAAGAATTCTTGCCCAGCATGGGCAGAAGCTGCTGCAAAGTCAGCATTCTGAATTTTGGAATGTCCAGGTATGTGTTCAAAATCAATAAATCCAGTATTGGTCACCAGGCCTTGCCCTTTCTGGGTACCAAGAACAGTCTTGAGTAAAAACCTTGTACTTTTTCCTGTTCTGGTACTGGCTAAATGGCCCCCATATCCATGAGGGACGTAACCTGTTTTTTTGCCTCTGCCCATTGATTTTTTGGCAGAACTGGCCAACCATTTGCCATTGCCAGAGTGTGGAAATGGAATCTGTATCCCTGTGATACTATGTTTAGTACCCACTTGTCCTGGGTTATTAACCGCCCATTTTGAGCAAAAAGTGCTAACTTTCCCCCTATGGGTGCTGCCAAAAGATATGTGCTTGGTGTAGGCAGGGGGAAGTCATTGGGATTGTTTTCTGTAGGTTTGCGCTTTATCTCCTCCAGATTTGGAAGTAGAAGCGTCCCACTGCTTTGACCTGTATGAATCTTGCGCCTGGTATCTGGAACCCTTTGGGCATCTGGATTTGCCCCTTTGAGCTCTGTCTGACACAGGAAAGGACCAATTTTTTGTAGGCCAGTGTCTACTGAATCTTGGTGGCTGCATTTGTAAGAAGTCTTTAACAGTTTGCATAGACTTAGCTTTGTCTTCCATTTTCTTTAAAACCTCTTCTGCCTTAATACCAAAGAGAATCATGCTGTAAAGGTGCATCTAGCAATTTAGCTTTAACATGGTCAGGCAAATTTTGTTCCTTTAACCAGGCATGCCTCCTAATCACAGATCCAGTAACTGCGGCCCTGCAGGAGGCCTCTAAGGAATCAAAACCACATTGCATAGTATGCTTTGCAACTTGTTCAGCTGCATGCAAAAAGTCCTGCAATTCTTTATTTTCTGCACATTCTGAAATCAACATCATTATCTGTTTCAGCAATACCATAATATGTTGTTGGTACTTTAGCATATGAAATTGACAGTTTAAGGTCCTGATTGCCAAGGTTGCAGATGTATAAACCTTTTTTCCCCATCTGTCTAGTGCCCTTGAATCTCTGTCAGAGGGGGTACGATTTTTTGCTGTTGAGGCCTCAACTCCCTTTGGACCATGTGAAATAGTTTCAGGAACAGCAGCAGGGTTTTTAAATAAAAATTTATGTGAGTCAGGGCCATCCCTGAGCCTCTTTTTAGATTCTGAGAAGTCTTGACTCTCCCAGTGAAAATGCTCCCTCAAAAGTATGCAAGGTTTCTCCAAATGAAGAATCCTCTGAAGGAGATGCAGAAGGAATAGACTCCTCAGCATCAGAATCCTCATAGGGAGGTATAGATAATTGCTGATCAGAAAGGGAATCAGAAGAAATAGAAACCTGATCTGAAGATTCATAATCAGTGTCTTGCCTAGGCCTCTTTTCTGGAGGGGGATGGTTACCCCTGATCAAGGTAATAAGGTCTTCAGCCATTTTGATCATCTGCTTTTTAGGCATAGAGACCTGTGCACGTGGCTCATGCGTCGTTTTTTTAGTTTTAGAAGTTGCTTTTGTCTTTGGTTTTGCAGCTGTCGTCAGTTTGATATACAAATGTTGAGGTCTGAATACACCCTCAGAAGCCGGTGCCTGCTCAGCGGTTCTGGACCCATCCAAGGGAGATACATCCGTCGGTCCAATACCTTGAGTACTTAGTGGCATGCCGGACTCCACATGGGTTTCAGTAGGGGCCTGCGACTCTAAAGTAGTGGGTATCAGGGGCTGCAAAAGCGCCTCACTGAGTACCGGTGAACCGGCGACTGGCTTACGGGAAGCTTCGTCATCGGTTTTGGATTTCGACTGCCTTTCTCGGTCCTTTTCCTTGCATTTTTTTATGTACTCCGGTAGTCGGACTGCTATCTGACGACATTTCAGGGTAGTTAAAGCTGTTTCCAAAATAATTTGATGCAAAAATATACCAACGCTTAACAGTGCGTTGGTTAAATCTAGCACAAAACCGACAGCCAGGCACGTTGTGATGAGGGCCAAGACAAGGAATACAGTATAACTGGAAATCCTTATGAGGTATTTGCTTCCCATAAGTAATGCAATTATTAACTTTTTCTGACATTGGTAAAAGGCAAGAAAAAGGTTTCCCCAACGGGGTACTTCGCTTTAGTGAAGACTCTGGATCTGAAACTCAAACTCAAATATTTCAGTAGTCAGCCGACCGGCACTTGGAAAATGCTTCTGCTTCTGGTACCGCACGGCAAGAAAGACTAAAGAAAATGGCATCGGCTGCATGTTTTATACCCCTGACGACCTGACGTCATGGAAGAGAAGACAGCAACTGATGCAGGACCCCAAGACTTTGGAATTCAGGCCGACTGAGGGCAACCTGCTAGCAGATTACCCAAATGTAATGACTGCAACAGTGAAACACGAAGAACATCAGGAGGTATAGCCAAAGGCCTATGCTGAGGAAAAAGAAGAAGAAAATCCCTAAGTCTATTTTTAGATTCAGAGAAATCCTGACTTTCCCAGTGGAAATGTTCCCTTAATGTATGTAAAGTTTCTCCGAAAGAGAAATCCTTAGGGGGAGAAGCAGAAAGGATGGAATCTTCTGCATCAGAGTCCTCATAAGTAGGTATGGATAAATCCTGTTCAGAAGAAGAATCAGAAGAAATAGAAACCTGATCTGAAGATTCAGTCAGTGCCTTGCCTAGGCCTCTTAGCAGGAGGGGGATGGCTACCCCTGATCAAGGTAATTACATCTTCAGCCATTTTGATCATTTGTTTTTAGGCATTGGGGCCTGCACACATAGCCCAAGCATTGTTTTTTTAGACATAGAAGTAGATTTTGGCCTTAGTTTTGAAGATGGCGTCGGTTTAATATACAAATCTTTAGGCCTGAAAACACCCTTAGAAGCCGGTGCCTACACAGTGGCTCCGGACCCATCTAAGGCAGAGACAGTTCAATACTTAAAGCATCTCGCGGCATACCGGACTCAGAATGGGTCTCAGTAGAGGCCTGCAAATCAAAAGTAGCGGGTATCAGGGGCTGCAAAAGCGCCTCACTGAGTATCGGTGAACTAGTGACTGGCTTAGGAGAAGCGTCATTGTCAGTTTTGGACCTCGACGGTTTGTCTCTTTTTCTTTGCGTTTTTTAGGTATTCTGGTAGTCTGATTGCTAACCGACGTCATTTCTGGATAGTTATATCGTGAACCAAAATATTTACAAGCAAAAATATACAGACGTTTAATAGTGCGTTGATTAAATCTAACACAAAACCGACAGCAAGGTACGTTATGATCAGGGCCTAGGCAAGGAATACAGTACAAATGAAATTCCTTATGAGGTATTTGCTTCCCACAAGTAATACAATTATTAACTTTTACTGACATCGGTAAGGAGCAAGAAAAATTTTCCCTAATGGGGTACTTAGCTTTTAGTTGAAGACTTCGGTACTGAAACTCGAAAACGAAAATTTCAGAGGTCGACCGACCGGCACTTGTGAACTGCTTCTGCTTCGGGCACCATGCGGCAAGAAAGACTGATGTAGTGGCGTTGGCTGCATGTTTTATACCCCTGATGACCTGACGTCATGGAAGAAGGGACAGCAACTGATGCAGGACCCAAGACTTTGTTAATCAGGCTGACTGAGGGCAACCTGCCAGCAGATTACCCAAATGCAATGACTGCAACAGTGAAACACGAAGAACATCTGTACTATGTTCTTCGTGTTTCACTGATCCAGTCATCACATTTGGGTAGATTCCCAAAGCTAAGGATGGGAGGAGGACTTTAGATAGCATTAGGACCAGCTATAAGGCCCTGCAAGACTGCAGTGGTAAAGCCAGCTCTGGATTTAGAGAAAATTGGCAAATGGTAATGCTTGGTGAAAGTATGTACAGAACTCCAGGTAGCAGCTTCTAGGATGTCTCTGGTAGGGACACCTCTGAGAAAGGCTGCAGAGATAGATGCAGCCCTGGATGAATGGGGTCTAATCCCCTGTGGGATAGGTTTTCCATGGTGCTTATAGCAGAAGTGAATGCAGTGGCCTATCCATTTAGAAATGGTTTGCTTTGAAATAGCCTTCCCCTCTGCCCCAGCAGCAAATGCCACCAGCAGTTGTTCAGATTTCCTTTGAGGTTTAGTCCTGTCCAAGTAGAATCTAATTTGTCTGTGCACATCTAAGGAGTGCAGTATCCATTCCCCTTTGTTCTGTGGATTAGAAAAGAAGGTTGGCAAATGAATGGACTGATTAAGCGCCACACTGGATACCACCTTGGGCATGAAAGAGGGACTGGTCGTAAGGGACACCATGTCCGCATGAAAGATGATGAAAGGCTCCACTGCCAAAAGAGCCTGTAATTCAGATACCCTTCTTGCTGAAGTGATTGCTAAAAGGAAAGCTGTTTTCCAAGAAAGGAATTTTAACTTTGCAGTTGCAGCTGGCTCAAAAGGAGGAACAGTGAGTTTTTACAATACAAAGTTAAGGTTCCAGGCTGGAGTTGGGGCTCTCCTGGGTGGTCTTAAGTTCTTGGCCCCACTGGGGAACTGCTTGAGGGTGAGAAAAGAGGTGTGGTTCCATGTTGTAATGAGCTGAAATGGCTGAGGCGTGAATTTTGATGGATGAAAAGGAAAGGCCCTTGTGAAGCATCTCAGTTAAATATTGAAGAATCTGAGGTAAATTGGGAGCTGCTGTGGCCATCCCTTGAGTTTTGGTTCCAGGCACAGAATCTTTTCCGTTTTTCAGCATAAGATTTTCTAGTACTAGGCCTCTTTGCCTCCAAAATGATATCCAACACTTGCTTACTGAGGGATGTTAATGGAGATGTTAAGGAATTAGTCAGGCTACCAGGTTCAGGGTTTGAAGCTGGGGGTGCAGAATCTGGCTGTCTTGCTGTGACAGCAGGGTAGGGGCTTGAGACAGGTGCTATGGTGGTAGCTGTGACACACTACGCAAGGGGGGGTACACCAGTGTTGGCGTGGCCAGTCTGGTGCTATCAGTATCATCCTTAGTTTGTCCTGTTTGATCTTTAGTAGTACTTTGGAGAGGAGAGGCAGAGGATGAAAGGCATAAACTGATAGATTTTTCCAGCTGACAGAAGAGCATTCACTTTCCAAGCTTGTTTGTTGGGAGTCCTTGTGCAGAATATGTCCAATTGATAGTTCTGGGGGGAGGCAAACAGGTCTACAATGGGCTCCCCCATTTGTTGATCAACATTTTGAAAGTCTTTGATTCCAGTTTCCACTCGTGTGGGTCCATGACATTTCTGCTTAGTTTGTCTGCCAGTGTATTTAGTTTTCCTGGCAGGAAGTGAGTCTGTAGATGCACTTGGTAGCTCAAGGCTGTGTTCCACAGAGCCATGGCTAGTCTGCAGAGGGGGTAAGAATGGGTACCCCCCTGCTCATGTACCACATAACAGTGGTGTTGTCCGTCTTTGCCATTAATTGTCCTGGAAGACTGTGGTCCTTGAAGGCTGTCAGAGCATTCTGTACAACTAACATTTCTTTTTGATTGATATGCAGGTGCATTTGACTTGGGTTCCATTTGCCCTGAATGCACTTCCCTGCCAGGTGAATTTGTCTCTCTGGCATGAGGAAGGCCATCTGGGAAGTTGTGTTCAAGCTTGCTCCCAGGAATATAATTAGTTGACAAGGTACCAGATGTGATTTCTTTTCGTTTATGGTGTACCCAAGACAGGTTAACAATTTTGGTACAAATGCCAGATGATTCAGAAGTATGTCCTGCTTTTCTGCCTGAACTAGGCAACCGTCTAGGTATGGGTATATTTGAATATTTCTTTGCCTACAAAATGCAATGACTGGAGCTAGGCACTTTGTGAATACCCTGAGCACAGCAGATAAGCCAAAGGGCAGTGCAGAGAACTGATAGTGCATGCAGCCTGCTTTGAACTGTATGTATCTCCTGCATAATTTCCTGACTGGGATGTGCAGGTAGGCTTCCTTTAAATCCAGTGTTGCCAACCAGGCATCTTTGCCTATCATGGGAAGCAACTGGTGAAGAGTTAGCATCTTGAATTTTGGAATCAACAAAAAGGTGTTTAGGATAGAAAGGTCCAGGATAGAACGCCATGAGTTGTCTTTTCTGGGTACCAGGAAAAGTCTTGAGCAGAAACCTTGTCCCTTTTCCTCTTCTGGTACAGTCTGAATAGCCTTTAATCTTAAGAGAGAGCCACTGCCCACTGATTTGGGGGTAGATCTGGCCAACCGTTTGGGGTTGGTAACATGTGGAAGTGAAATCTGTATCCTTGGGAAACTATGTTTAAAACTCATTTGTCCTGGGTAATGTGTTCCCAGTTTTTTGCTTGCAGAGCAACCTTTCCCCCTAAAGGAGCAGTCAGTTGAGAAGTGCTTGGAAGTTTTAAAGTTAAGTTATTGAGACAGCTTACCATAGGGGGGAGTCTTACTACTCCCTGATTTGGAAGTGGGAGCCCCCCACTGCTTAGTCTTGTGCGTACCCTGGGACTGAAGCCTGGGTGTTCTGCTGATTCTGGGTTTGAACTGAGAAGGTCTGGAAGAGGCGGGAAAGGACCAATTTTTTGAGGGCCAATGCCTACTAAATCTTGGAGGTTGCACTTGTAAGGAATCTTTAACAGTTTGCATAGGTTTAGCTTTTTTCTCCATCTTTTTAAGAACAGCTTCTGCTCTGTTGCCAAACAGGTGGTCCTGAGTTAAGGGAGCATAGTACAGTTTTGTACCTATCATAAATGTAGATGTTCGAGTGTATTCACTGCTGCAGTCATTACACTTGGGTTATCCTGCCGTCAGGCGGTCCCGCAGTCGGCCAGAGTTCCAAAGTCTTGGTCCGGCATCAGTTGCTGTCGCTTCTTCCCTGCCGTCAGTGCGCCAGAGATATATAATATGCAGCCGATGCCATTTACTTCAGTTTTTCTTGCCCCAGATGTCAGGTGCCCCCAAATAGGTAGGCAATACATTTTGGTAATAAAACACACATAAAAAATAAAAACAATACCTTCAGTTACAAGCAAATACACCACATAGGTTGTATAGGGTAGAAAGGTATAAATAAGTCCCAGCTAAGAAAGAGGGGATGGGGGGAGGGTAACCTGGACTGCAGCAGTGAATACACTCGAACATCTACATTTATGGTAGGTACAAAACTGTACTAATGTTCGTGTTTCACTGCTGCAGTCATTACACTTGGGTTGAATCCCAAAGCTGAGGTTGGGTGGCTGGTTCTATAAAGGATTTGGTGTGGCTATGAGGCCCTGCAGCACTGCAGTGGCAAAGCCAGCTCTGGATTTAGAGTAAAGAGGCAAGTGGTAATGCTTGGTAAAGGTGTGCACTGAACTCCAAGTTGCAGCTTCCAAAATATCCTTGGTAGGTACTCCTCTAAGGTGGGCAGTTGAAGTGGCTGTTGCCCTGGTGGAATGTGGCCTAATGTTGCTAGGTACAGTTTTTGCATGCTGTGTGTAACAGAAACGGTTACAGTGTCCTATCCACTTTGAAATGGTCTGCTTTGAAATAGCCTTTCCCTGTGATCCTGTAGCATATGCTACAAACAATTGCTCAGTTTTCCTGAAAGCTTTTGTTTTGTTCAAGTAGAAGCGTAACTGCCTGTGTATGTCCAATGAGTGCAGAAGTCTCTCCCCTTTATTCTGGGGATTTGGATAAAATGTTGACAAGTGAATAGTTTGGTTAAGAGCCACACTGGATACCACCTTTGGCATAAATGTAGGGTTTGTTCTTAAAGAAACCCTGTCCTGATGAAAAATGATGAAAGGTTCTACTGCCATTAGTGCCTGTAACTCTGAGACTCTTCGTGCTGAGGTTATTGCCAGAAGCAGAGCAGTTTTCTGACACACATATTTTAATTCTGCTGAATTGGCTGGCTCAAAAGGAGGTAAAGTTAGTTTTTCCAAGACAAAGTTGAGGTCCCAAGTTGGTGTTGGTGCTCTGCGGGACGGTCTTATGCTTTTAGCCCCTCTGAGGTACTGTTTTAATAATGGATGAGAGAAAATAGGAGGATCCGTGTTGTAATGAGCCGAGATGGCAGAGGCGTGGATCTTAATGGATGAGAAGGATAGGGCTTTGTTCAGCATCTCAGTTAAGTATTGTAATATCTGACGAATATTTGGAACAAGAGGGTCAAAGCTTTGAGCCTGGTTCCAGGCGCAGAATCTCTTCCACTTTTCTGAATAGGATTTCCTGGTGCTGGGCCTCCTGGCCTCCAAAATGACATCCATAACAGCTTTAGAGAGAGGTGTTGGTTGCTTGGCTAAGTAATCTGCCATGCAGTCAGGTTTAAGGTTTTGAGCTGGCTGTGCAGGATCTGATTGTTTTGTTGCGTCAGAAGATGAGGAATTTGAGGTAAAATCCATGCTGGGCCTTGAGCCAAGTTCTTTAAGATTGGGTACCAGTGCTGGCGTGGCCAGTCTGGGGCAATCAGGATAATTTTTGGCCTTTCTTGTCTGGCTTTTAGGAGTACCTTTGACAGGAGAGGCAGTGGTGGGAAGGCATAAACCTTTAGGGTTTTCCAGCTGAACGAGAGAGCATCCACTTTCCATGCTTGTGTGTGGTAAGTCCTTGTGCAGAATTTCTGGAGTTGGCAGTTCAGAGGGGAGGCAAAAAGATCTATGTCTGGGCAACCCCATTTTTGTGTTATCATGCTGAATACTTGTGGATTTAATTTCCACTCGTGAGGATCCATGATGTTTCTGCTTAAGTCGTCTGCCAGAGTATTTTTCTTTCATGGCAGGAATTGTGCTTGCAGATGAACTTGATAGGACAGTGCTGTGTTCCACAAAGTCATGGCTTGTCTGCAGAGGGGATAGGAATGATGCCCCCTTGCTTGTTTATGTACCACATAACTGTGGTGTTGCCCGTCTTTAGCAATAGTTGTCCTGGATGCAGAAGGTCCTTGAAAGCTGTTGGGGCATTTTGTACAGCTAGCATCTCTTTTTGATTGATGTGAAGATGCATTTGTTCTGCAGCCCACTTGCCCTGAATACATTTTCCTGCCATGTGTGCTCCCCAGGTGTAATCCGAAGCATCTGTTGTTAGTGTCTGCCTGGTTGTGGGTAAAGTGAAAGGCTGTCCCTTGTTGTGGTGACATGCCTGTGCCCACCATCGAAACTCCTGTTGTAGGCAGGGAATAAGTGGTATTACTGTTTCCAATATGAGACAGTGCTGAGTCCAAACACTTTTTAGGTACCATTGAAATTTTCTCATATGCAGTCTGGCATATGGTATTAGTAGTATGCAGGACACCATGAACCCCAAGGCCTGCAGAATTTTTCTTGCAGGGAGTTGGGTTTTTGTTGCCATCAATTGAAAGTACTGAGTCAGTTGTCTTTGCTTGTCTGGGGTGAGATAAGCCATCTGAGCCGTTGTATTTAAGCTGGCACCCAAGTATATTATCTCTTGTGAGGGCACTAGTTTTGACTTCTTTTCATTTACTGTGTACCCTAGGCAAATTAGCAATATTTTTACAAATGCCAGATGCTTTAGAAGAATGTCTTTGCTTTCTGCTTGAATAAGGCAGTCGCCCAAGTAGGGATATATTTGAATTCCTTTTTGTCTGTAAAATGCAATTACTGGTGCCAGGCATTTTGTGAAGACCCTGGGCGCAGTAGATAAGCCAAAGGGCAGTGCAGAGAATTGGTAATGCATTGTGCCAGCTATGAATCTGAGGCATCTTCTGCAATTTTGTCTGATTGGGACATGCAGGTATGCCTCTTTGAGGTCCAATGTAAATAGCCAAGCCTTCTTGCCCAGCATGGGAAGAAGTTGCTGTAGTGTCAACATTTTGAATTTCAGAACATCCAGGTAAGTATTTAGAGTAGAGAGGTCCAGTATGGGTCTCCAGGCTTTGTCCTTTCTGGGGACCAAGAAAAGTCTTGAGTAAAATCCTTGTCCTTGTTCCTGTTGTGGCACTTTTTGTATAGCTCTCATGTCCATGAGGGCTGTGATTTGTTTTTGTGCCTCTGCCCATTGATTTTGTGGCAGGTCTGGCATTCCTTTTGGCCTTGGTAGAGTGTGAAAGTGGAACCTGTAACCTTGAGACATAACATCCAGAACCCATTTGTCTTGGGTGATTATATGCCAATTTTGTGAAAAAAGAGCTAGTTTTCCCCCTAAGGGAGCTGCCAAAAGGTAAGTGCTTGGCATGTGAAGGGGGAAGTCATTGGGACTGATTCCTATAAGGTTGAGACTTGTCTTCCCCTCCTTTTGGGGTTGAAGCACCCCACTGTCATGGTCTGTAAGAGCCTTGGGGCTGAGATCTGCCTCTTGGGCATCTGTATCTGCCTCTTTGTGGTCTGTCTGACACTGGAAAGGACCAATTTTTAGAAGGCCAATTTCTGCTGAATCGAGGTGGCTGTACCTGTAAGAAATCCTTCACTGTTTGCATAGATTTTGCCTTATCCTCCATTTTCTTTAATACCTCTTCTGCCTTAACACCAAACAAGATATCATGCTGTAAAGGAGCATCCAATAATTTTGCCTTAACATGATCAGGTAAACCTTGTTCTTTTAACCAAGCATGCCTTCGAATCACAGATCCAGTAACTGCGGCTCTACAAGAAGCCTCTAATGAATCAATACCACACTGCAGAGTATGTTTTCCCACTTGTTCAGCTGCATGCAATAAATCCTGCATTTCCTTATAGTCAGGACTTTCTGAGCTTGTAAGCATTTTCTGTTTTAAAAGAAACATTAAATATTGTTGGTATTTAAGCATGTGGAACTGGCAATTTAAAGCCCTTACTGCTAAAGTTGCAGAAGTGTAAACTTTCTTCCCCCATCTATCTAATGCTCTAGAATCCCTGTCAGAGGGAACTGGATTTTTAGCAGTGGAAGCCTTTACCCCTTTGGGACCCTGGGAAATAGTTTCTGGGTCAGCAGCAGGGTTTTTATAAAGAAATTTGTGAGAGTCAGGGACTCTATAGTACCTATCTGGCTTGACTGGTGCTGGGGGCAAAGAATAAGGGGTTAAACTGGATTCAGAGAACACATCATCCACAATATCTAACACAGGCGGAATAGCCAGGGGCCTGTGCTGAGGGAATAAAAGAAAATCTCTGAGCCTTTTCTTGGATTCTGAATAATCCTGGCTCTCCCAATGGAAATGCTCCCTCATGGTAATGTAAAGTTTCCCAAAAGAGTAATCCTCAGGAGGAGAGGCTGAAGGGATTGATTCTTCAGCATTAGAGTCCTCATAGGGGGGGTAAAGAGTATCCCTGGCCTAAAGAGGAATCAGAGGAAATGGAAACCTGGTCAGAGGAATCATAGTCTGTATCCTGCCTAGGCCTTTTATCAGGAAGGGGATGGGAACCCCTGATCAGAGTAATTAGGTCTTCGGCCATTTTGAGCATCTGTTTTTTTAGGCATGGAGGCTTGTCCAGGTGAATGCTGTACTTGTTTCTTTGTCTTTAATGGAGTTTTAGACTTGGTTGTTATTTTGATGGTAAGCTGTGAAGGTCTGAAAACACCCTCAGAAGCTGATGCCTGCTCAGCAGCTCCGGACCCATCTGAGGGGTTAATTTGCGTAGGCCCAATACCTTGAGTTTCCAGAGGCCTAGTGATCTCCACGTGGGAGTCGGAGGTGGCCTGTGGCTCTGAGGTAGCGGGCGTCAGGGGCTGCGAAAGGGCCTCACTGAGAACCGGCGACTGGCCTAGAAGAGGCTTCATCGTCAGTTTTGGACCTCGGATGCCTGTCCTTATCTTTGTCTTTGCGTTTTTTGCGTATTCCGGTCGTCGGTTGTTCTGACGGCATGGTATAATTGAACCTTCGGCCAAAATAATGGCGAGCAAAATCAAACCGACGTTTAATAGTGCGCTTGTTAAATCTAGCACAAAACTGACAACTAGTGACATTGTGGTCTGGGCCTAGGCATGGAATACAGTAAGAATGAAAATCCTTATGAGGTATTTGCTTCCCACAAGAAATGCAATTATTAACTTTTACTGACATTGGTCAGAGGCAAGAAAAAGTTTCCCCAATGGGGTACTTAGCTTTACTGAAGACTTCGGTTCTGAACTTCGAATTCGAAAATCTCAGGAGTTGGCCAACCGGTACTTGCGAACTGCTTTTGCTTTGGGCACCGCGCGGCAAGAAAGACTGAAGAAAATGGCATTGGCTGCATATTACATACCCCTGGCGCACTGACATCAGGGAAGAAGCGACAGCAACCGACGCCGGACCAAGACTTTGGAACTCTGGCCGACTGCGGGACCGCTTGATGGCAGGATAACCCAAGTGTAATGACTGCAGCAGTGAAACACGAAGAACATCCAGCAGTTTAGTTTTAACATGATCTGGCAAAGATTGCTCCTTAAGCCAAGCATGCCTTCTAAGTACAGACCCGGTGACGGCAGCCCTGTAAGATGTCTCTAGTGAATCAAAACCACATTGCAAAGTATGTTTTCCAACCTGTTCAGCAGAATGCATTAAATCCTGTAAGTCCTTATTTTCAGCACAATCAGGAATCAACATCATTTTCTGTTTAAGCAGTCCAATAATATGCTGCTGATACTTTAACATATGAAACTGGCAATTTAAGGCCCTGCTGTCCAAGGTTGCAGAGGCCTCGAAGTTTGCCCCACATAAAATGAAAAACATGTGCAAGTGACCAGATAAATGACTCACTCCGTGCTGCAATTAGCCCAAAAGGTCTCAGAGTTCAGTAGTCGGAATACTCCTGAGATTTTCAATATTGAATTTTGGGCTAATTGCAGGACGGAGTGGGTCATTTATCTGGTCACTTGCACATGTTTTTCATTTTATGTGGGGCAAACTTCGAGGCCGTTTCGCTTAAGGATTGGGGAACATCTTAGCGATATAAGAAATAAACGGAAGAATAATGCTCTATATAAACATGTCTTGAAGCATCATTCAGCTTCTTTTCAATTTACTGTTATTGATTGTATTAGGGGTAAATGCAGGGACAAGTTAGGTTGGCATGAGTTACTTAATTTTAAAGAACGAAAATGGATTATTAAACTTGGTGCATTATTTCCACCTGGTCTTAATGACCAATTTTGAGGGAGCAATGTTCTGCTGTCATTTGTTCTCATATTACAAGTCACTGACTATATATTGGCATTGTTGGTTGTTTTATTTTTTATCCACTGAAGAAGGCTTTTTGAAGCCGAAACCGGTTTGGATATTGCAGGATAGTAGGGGTATTCCCTCTACCCTTTGAACATTTAATAAACTATTATTTACACTGATTCCACCTTTTTGCTGGCTTTCTTTGTTTTTTGTATACTTTCTTACCCCATCTATCCAGGGACATGGAATCTCTATCAGAGGGGGTAGGATTTTTGGCAGTAGTAGCCTTAATGCCCGTGGGTCCCTGTGACATGGTCTCAGGATCTGCAGTATGATTTTTAAAAAGGAACTTGTGAGAATCAGGAACCCTGTAGTATCTATCAGGTTTTCTGGGAGCAGGAGGTAAATAGTCAGGGGCCAAGCTAGATTCCAAAAAGGCATTGTCAACAATGTCCAGCACAGGAGGGATAGCTAAATGCCTGTGTTGGGACAGGAGTAAGAAATCTCTAAGCCTCTTTTTAGAATTAGAGTAATTCTGGCTTTCCCAGTGAAAATGCTCCCTAAGAGTATGCGAGGTTTCAGCAAAAGAAAAATCCTCTGGGGGAGAAGCAGAGGGAATAGAGTCCTCTGCATCAGAATCCTCATAAGTGGATAAAGGGTAAATCCTGGTCATCAGAGGAGACAGAATTTTCAGAATCCTGATCAGAAGTATCATAAGCAAATTCAGTCCTAGGTCTCTCAGAGAGGGAAGGTTGGCCTCCCCTGATTAAAGTAATAAGGTCTTCAGCCGTTATTATCATTTGTTTTTTAGGCATAGAGGCCTGACCATGCAGTCTGGGCATCGGTTTCCTAGGCATGGTTCGAGTTTTAGGCCTTGAAGAAGAAGATGGCGTTGATTTAATTTGCAAGTCAGTAGACCTGAATACACCCTCAGAAGCCGGTGCCTGCACAGCAGCTCCGGACCCATCCAAGGTAGAGACATCCGCAGGTTCCACAGTTGACGCATCTCACAGCATACCAGACTCCGAATGGGTTTCAGTAGAGGCCTGCCAATCTGAAATGGCGGGTATCAGGGGCTGTGAAAGCGCCTCACTGAGTACCGGCAAACTGGCGACTAGCTTAGGAGAAGCATCGTCAGCAGCTTTGGACCTAGGCGGTCTGTCTCTGTCTTTATCTTTGTGTTTTTTCGGAATGTCAGTAGTCGGGTGGCTTACCGAAGACATATCTGGATAACTGAACAGAGTATCAAAATATTTAGAAGCGAAAATATACAGACGACGAATAGTTAGTGGTTTAAATAAGGGACAAAGCCGACAGAGAGGTACGTCTTTGTCAGGGCCTAGGCAGGGAATACAGTATGAATGAAAACCTTTATGAGGTATTTGCTTTCCACAAGAAATACAATTCCTGACTTTTACTGACATCAGTTTAGAGCAAGAAAAAGTTTCCCCAATGGGGTACTTGGCTTTAGTTGAAGACTTTGGTTCTGAAACTCAAAAACAAAAATTTCAAGAGTTGGCCGACCGGCACTTGCAAACTGCTTCTGCTTCGGGCACTGCATGGCAAGAAAGATTGGTGTAATGGCGTCGGCTGCATGGTTTGTACCCCTGACAACCTGACATCACGGAAGATGAAACAGCAACCGACGCAGGACCCAAGACTTAGATAATCAGGCCGACTGAGGGCTACTGCAAGCAGATAACCCAAATGTGATGACTGCAACAGTGAAACACGAAGAACATCAATGTGATATTTAAAGAGAGGGATTTACCTCAGTTTTTGACATGCTGTATGCACCTGAAAATGGTTTGTGCATGAAGTTTTAATGTAGCAAATGTTACACAATTTTTACAAGAGGAAACAGAAGGTAATAGTTACTGCCTGAAAATATAACTGCAGTGCAGAATCTTCATAAAGAAAGCACAATTTGTTACATAAACAACTAATCCAGTTCATGTTACTATACTAAAAAAATCGGTCAAACCAGCTGGACCATTTACATATGGCAGGTAAAAAAAGACCGGCCATTTATGCAGAACATAGAACGAAAATAAAGGGGCAATACCATTTCACCCAATCCAAAAAGAATCTTAGACTATTTCAACAGAAAAGTAAGAGGAAAAAAAAACTGTGTTCGCTTACTTTGGGATTTAGCATACATACATACTGAAAATGTGAATGTAAAAAGTTGTAATAAATGCACATGCTACTGTAGGCTGCACCATACCTCTACACTGTTCAGATTTTCACAGAATGTCCAGATTTTTTATCTTATTTTTTGTGTTTTTCATAAAGTTGTGGTTTTGTAGTAAATTAGTGGCAAATCACTAAAGATTGAAGTTAGAAAATAATGACAAAAGTACAGTTTTGTACCTACCATAAATGTAGATGTTCGAGTGCTAATACAGCTGCAGTCATAAACAATGGGATGTCAGGTGCCCCCAGAAGGAAGGCAATACATAAATTTATGTAATAATGCAATGCAAAAACAGTAGAGGAGCCAGTGGCAAAGCCTGCTCTAGATTTGGAGTATAATGGTAGTGATAGTGCTTGGAGAAAGTATGTGTACAGAACTCCAGGCTTGGCTTTAATATCTTTGTTTGGTAGAAACCCTGAGGAAAAGTTGCAGCAGAGGTAGCTGTGGGAGTGAGAGAGAGATACTACAGGTACACAGTTTTTTACCATGAAAAAGTAAAAGCATATGCAGTGGGCTATATCCATTCATTTTGAGATTTTCTGTTTGGCTTTGGCCCTGTAGCTTAGCCTATATGAGACATAAAGAGTTGCCTGATTTTTCAAGGCTTTGTTTTCTCTTCCAAAATAATGTAGCTGTCGATCAGTGTTGTATTCTGCAGAAATGGCTGAGGCATGGAATTGATGGAGGAGAGAACGAAGTCCACTGCTTAGCATCTCAGCTAGGTACTGTAATATTTGAGGTAAATTGTATATTCGGATTCTGACCCTTTTTCTGATTCCAGGCACAAAACCATTTCCATTTTTTATGTAGGGCTTTTCTAGTAGAGTGCCTGTCCTCCCAAATGACATCCTGCACCTCCTAGGGAGTGTGGTAGGGTCTGTTATTCTTTAAGAATCTTCCATAATGCAGCTTGATTGTTTGTTTTAGGACCTGTGTTTCTTTTAATTCCTTTTGAGCACCAGAAATTCCTTTTGATAGACACATCCAAACTGTGGTTGTGTTTTCAGAGTGGTGGTGTGTGTTGAGACCATCGTTTTTAGGTACCCATTGATGCATCCTCATATGCAGCTGCACATGGGATTAGCAGCATGCAAGATGCCATGAATCCCAGAGCCTGCAGGATTTTCCTTGCAGTCCTGAAGTAGTGAAAGCTTGCAGTTTTTCAAATTGTATTGAATTAGCCCTTGTTTCTTCTCTAGGATTGTTTGAGAGGGTATTAGCCTTGATTTTTTTTTTGTTGACTGTGTATCCCAGTGAATTCACAACAATTATTACAAACGCCGAGATGTTTCTGTATATGTGGTCTTGTGCTCCCAGTGGATCCCTTGCCCTCCCCCCTTGAGGCAGGCAAGGCAATTACCGATGCCAGGCATTCGCGCAACACTCTGCGCGAAAGTAGATAAGAAGGGGCAATGATGAATTGATGAAATTGGAAATCTGTAAGAAATCTGAGGTATCTTCTGGGCAATCTTGTCTGATTGGGACATGCAGGTATGCCTCCTGAGGTCCTCCTCAACAGCCCCAGCCCCTTGCCCATGAGCATCATGAAGCTTTGCTGCTAAGTGAGCATCTAGGATTTTGGCGCTTAAAAATGTGTTTAGGATGGATAGGTCCAAAAATAGGTCTCCAATCTGTGAAACCTTGGTACTGAATAATAGTCTGGAATAGAAACCTTGACTTTGTTCTTTTCTTGATCTTGAATTTGTTTTTGAATTTCACCCTTTGAAATTGTGTTTTTGGTTTGGCTTGCCTCTGCTTTGTGTTTGTGTTTGGGTGGATTTTGCCTCATTTTGAAGATGGTGAAAGAGTGGAATGTGCTTTCTGTGAGGATCCATTTGTCTTTTGTGACAATAATGCCAGTTTTCAAAAAATAATGCCAGTTTTCCGCCCTGCTTGGCATGCCATTTGAGCCTTGCTTGGCATGCAAATTAAAGTGCAAAAGGGAACTTTCTTGCTTTCTGAATGGCTGTGAACACCACCCTCTTGGTGTCTTGGCTGTGTGAGATCTTGTCTACTTGCTCTCTCTGGGATCCCCTGCCCCATTGCCCCTCTACCTCTGGTGCCTGTACTTTCCTGGGCTGATTCTACTGATTTTTTGAAAGGCCACTTGTGAAATCTTTCCTGTGCTGGTATAGGTGGGTTTTCCTTGTTTTCTTTCATCTTGCCTTTTTATTGATTTTTCCATCATCTTTTTGCTTTTCTTCATTTGCCTATTTAGCTTTAACACCATTTCTAGTCAGTTTTTTTTCTTTGACACACTCAGTTTTTTAGCTTCTGATGTTTTGTATTTGCTTACAGCATCTCTACATGACTAATCTGTAACAGCAGCTCTACATGTAACAGCAGCTCTATAAAATAACAAAAGCACACTGTAAATAGAATTTAACACTTGCTAACACACTTATCAACTCATTCCACTGTCTGTTCAAGAAGGTTGTGACATTTTGCTTTCTTTTTACATTTCAACTGTGATAACAAAAACTGTTGGTACTTTAACATTTCTCCACCATGGTGAAAATCCCTAATCTCTCTGAGACTCTATAATTTTTCTAGAGTTCCTCCTTTCTCCTAGCGCTCTTCTGCTCTGTAATGATTTTAGCAGTGGAGGCCTTAATTCCCTTTGGGACCTCTGAAATAGTTTCTGAGTTGATTCGAGCTTTGCTGGAGCTGTGTGTGAATCAGAATTTATAAGCCACAATAGTGACCCTAGTATGGGTAGGGAGGACTGGAGGAACAGGCTCATGCTGAGGTAGCATAGGAAATACCTAAGCCTTTTCTAGCAGTAGAGCCAGAGCAGGAGGCTGAGGTAGAGGTAGGTCTAGAGAGAGGAAGGAACTTTGTCTGAGTACTGAGTGGGAGTCCTCTTGGAAGTGTTGAATGTTCCTGGTCTTCAGAATGTTCTGGAAGTAATGGAGGCCTGGTCCGGAAGGCCCTGATAAGAGTAATCAAATCCCAGCCCATTTGAGCATGCTTTTTAGGCATGGGGCCTTGAGAGAGGGGCCTGTGGAGCTTTGTTTTTAGTACATGCTGCTGCTTTTTAGACTAGTGAAAGCCTTGAAAGAAGAAAAGAAGAAGAAGAGGCCCGAAGAGGCCTTTGCAGGCCTGTCTGAGTTTCATTTGAGTTTCAGACTTCATGCCCTTCAGAAAATTCATGCTAATGCAAAACCTGTTATTCTATCAACTTTCTAATTTTGCAAGAGCAACATATAAAAACTGTCCCTATTGTTGGGCTTTTGTCCCACTTTTATTTATGGCTTTGTCCAGACTTCTTGCTCTAAGAGGTTGAAAGGTATGTGCTGCATATGTTACTGTAGGCAGGGCTAAAATGCATGGCATAACAAAATGAAATGTTCATAGGTTCATAGATTAGTACTAGGTTAACTACCCTTTTGGGCCACTTTAAGCCTAGCCAATTGCCTAATGTGAGAATCAAACCCTGCACCTTGTGTCTGTAAGGTAAACACCTTAACCATTATGCCAGCCTTCCACCCCCGTCATCCTACAACTGCCGATCAGTTCTCATTCAGAGGAAACAAATGGTCAGCACAGTGGTGGGTAAGTCCAAAGGGCTCTAAGGTCAGCACAGAGGACAAAAATGGTCAGTATCACAAGAAAGTAATTGCTCCATAGCTGGAAGTAGTGGTCACTGGTAAATTATAGGACGAAGGGTACACAGAGCTGCATATATTGTGGCACCCAAGTGTAATGAATGAAAGAAAGGAGAATCAGATGTGGTCTAAATCCCATCACTGCTAACCAATGTAAAAAAACACATGTGACAGTCAGATGGGGGTTGAATTTCACCACAGCCAACCAATGTGAATGCCCAACAGTAACCACTGGTGCCAAAAAGACTTGTATATAAATAAAACAACTATTAATTACATGTTAATTCAGTACATACAGTCTTGCCACAACAGCATGCAGAAACAAACACTGTACACTAGCAATTCTTATGGGATACCTTTGTTTTTCTGTTGTCCTTTTTTAGCCTTTAAACTAGCTGTTGGATAGTCTCCTTAATCTGAGGATCTTTTGTTCTGCTATACAGATTAAGGAGTTACTTCCTTTTATTATATATTATCACTAATGCTTGTGGACCACCACACTGTTTTGCTCTTAAACTTCCCTATTTGTTTGGATCAAACTGGGACTGTCAAGTTAACACATTTGAGAGTAGAGTTTGTCAGCATAAGTCTTCGCAGTGTCAATACTTTGGGTGATATCACTGTACTCTAATTTGGAGACTTCATCATAGAATTATAGGATATTTGTACATCTGAAGCCTTTGAATTCTCTGGTATTTGTTTTTGACTGTTAGGAGATTTTGATGGAGAAGGCTACTCATTTGTGATCTCACTTGACCAATCACAGAGACACCTTGGGGATGCTGTACATAGAGATGTTAAGTTTGCTACGACCAAGTTAAGTATATTCTGTGCTTCAGTGGGTTACTTAATCTGGTCAAGGAGTGCTCAGAATCTGTGTGCATATCCCTACATCGACAGTATAGGTAGCCCAGTTTATCACTGGGTAATTAAAAGTCATCTAGGATAAAAGCATTCCTGCATACAGGCAGTTCATCAAGAATATTTAGGAATGTTATATGATTTTTCTGGAGAAATAGATTGGGTCTTGTAGCACTCTATGATCTGACAGCTGATATTACTTAGTGAAATTTGAATCTCTATAAGGTCTAACTGTGGGTTTCTAGCTTATCTATCTCAAAGTAATGTGGTCTTTAATAAATATGGCTATGCCACCAAGTTTTCCATCTAGTCTAAATGAGTGGTAATCACAAAATCTACATATGGAGAAATTGCTGTTTGTGCCTTAAACCAGGTTTTTACAACAACACATGCATGGATGTGCTCCAAATGCTGGAGGGTATCAAGGTCCAGCAGTTTGTTGTTTAAGACTTCTAGTGTTATGTAGAACCACAATGATGTTGTCCAGTGGTAGTTTTGTTTTAGAAGTTAGGTTGCAAGGTCTATTAGCTGGACCCTGTCTAAAAAGGCATAAGGGGCAAAGCTTTCTCCAATAAGCATCAGCCTTAAAATGAGAGGTGCGAACCATTCGTGGTTAAGCAAGTACAGTTGTCAACTAACTCATCCCATGCTGACACGTAGTGGAACTCCCAAGAAAGCCGCAAGTTATTTAATCAACAGTTAAAGCCAATCAATTTTTTTTATACTTTGGTATCATTATGGTGATGGAAAGACTCCACTCAGTACTAGGGTCTTTCCTGGACTTTGTGACAACCATGGAAATGGTCATGTCTCTCTGCATATACCGCAAGGTTTTGACCAGCAGGTCATTTACTTCAATATGGATTATCACCATGTCATTGAATGGCATCCTGCTTTTGTCCATTCTCACGAGTGTTGAATTAGTTTGCCTAGCTATGGAATCATCAATCACTGATACACCATCACTTTTGTTTGCAGATTGCTATATTGTTAATAGGTTTAGGTAGGCTGTTTCACAGCGACTCCCAGCTGTGTTTTACCAAGCTATATTATTCTGCTTAGTTTACACTGGATCTTGCTCCTTCTAGACTGCTAAGGGTTGGGCAAGGATTTTATTTATTTATTTTTTTTTTTTACTACAAGCAAACAAAACTGGTTCCACAACAGCCAGAAAAAAATTCCAAATAAAAGGCAATCCAAAAAATAACACCACAATGGAACGCTGACACCTCAGAATAGAATACAGTAAAAAAGTTTTTCATAGCAAAGCTTTCGTGTAACATTCTCTTTCAATGCTCATACTAAAATGTGAATTGAACACTCATATACATTAAAAACAACAATTCTACACCAATCAAGTCACAGCCATAATCAATGAAAAATTTAAATAATTAATAAAACAATAAAACTAACAAATATTTAATTAATTAAATGCATAATGACCTCCTCATCAGGACAGGTTTAATATTGACAGTGTCATTATCTGAGGTGTCGCAGAGTTCCAGTGAGTTGCTGTTTTTCTGATTTTAACTGCCTCAGCATACGATAATTTAATATGGGAATGTGAAGAATGTGGTGTAGGCGAGTCATGCTCACAGGATGTGTTTGTGAGAGAGTAAGGCCTCATTTGGCTTCCATCTTACACACACAGGCAGCGACAAATAAAAGATCATTATCTGTGAACACTAGATTATGTTTTCACTGCATGAGTACAAGTGCTAGGAGACTGGCAACTCAGGGAAGACTAGTTGGTTAACCTTTTACTGCAGGCCAAGGGCAGCAAGGGGTGTGAGAAAGAATAAGAGAAAAGTACAGTTTTGTACCTACCATAAATGTAGATGTTAGAGTGTACACCCTGCTGCAGTCATCACACTTGGGTTATCCTGTCGTCAGGCGGTCCCGCAGTTGGCCGGAATTCCAAAGTCTTGGTCCGGTGTCGGTTGCTGTCGCTTCTTCCCTGACGTCAGTGCGCCAGGGGTGTATATAATGCATCCGACGCCATTTTCTTCAGTTTTTCTTGCCCCAGATGTCAGGTGCCCCCAAAAAGGTGGTCAGTAATTAGTACCAATTTATGAAGTTTTAGCACAAACACAAAATCCCTCTAACTATAAGCAAATACATCAGGAAGGTTTTGTAAAGATTTAGTCAGTTAGATCAGAGGGGATGGAGGGGGGGTAACCAGGACTGCAGCAGGGTGTACACTTGAACATCTACATTTATGGTAGGTACAAAACTGTACTATGTTCATCGTGTTACCCTGCTGCAGTCATCACACTTGGGTAGAATCCCAAAGCTAAGGATGGGTGGAGGATTCACAGAGGGTTAGAGGAGGCTAGAAGGCCCTTCAGAACTGCAGTGGCGAAGCCAGCTCTAGTTTTAGAGTAAAGTGGTAAGTGGTAGTGTTTGGTAAAGGTGTGTACTGAACTCCAAGTTGCAGCTTCCAAAATCTCCTTGGTTGGAACCCCCCTGAGGAAGGCTGTAGATGTAGCTGTTGCCCTGGTAGAGTGGGGCCTAATGGTAGCAGGAACTGGTTTTCCATGTTGGGTATAGCAAAAACGAATGCAATGTCCTATCCATTTGGAAATGGTTTGTTTTGATATAGCCTTCCCTTGTGAAGCTGTAGCATAGGATACAAAGAGCTGGTCAGATTTTCTGAAAACCTTAGTTTTATCCAAGTAGTAACGGTTGCCTGTGAATGTCCAAGGAATGCAGGAGTCTTTCTCCTTTGTTCTGTGGATTTGGGAAAAAGGTGGGTAAGTGGATGGTTTGGTTTAAAGCCACACTGGAAACCACCTTAGGCATGAAGGAAGGATTAGTACGTAGAGAAACTCTGTCTTGATGGAAAATGAGGAAAGGTTCCACTGCCATTAGTGCCTGCAGCTCCGAGACTCTTCTAGCTGAAGTTATTGCTAGCAGCAGGGCAGTCTTCCATGATAGAAACTGTAGATCTGCAGAGAAGGCTGGTTCAAAGGGAGGTAGCGTAAGTTTTTCCAGAACAAAATTGAGGTCCCATGTTGGTGTAGGTGCTCTCCTGGGGGGGGTCTAATGTTTTTTGCCCCTCTGAGGAACTGCCTTAGAAGTGGATGTGAAAATAAGGGTAGATCTGTGTTGTAGTGGGCTGAAATAGCTGATGCATGGATTTTAATGGAAGAAAAAGAAAGTCCTTTGTGCAACATCTCAGTTAAATACTGTAGAATCTGAGGCATGTGAGGCTGAAGTGTGTTTTGGCCTTTAGCTTGGTTCCAGGCGCAAAATCTTTTCCATTTGTCCGAGTAGGCCTTCCTGATGCTGGGCCTCCTAGCTTCCAGAAGAACCTCCATAACTGCTTGTGAAAGAGGAGCTGGCTGGATGTTTAGCTGATTTGCCATGCAGCCAGATTTAAGTTTTGAGCTGGCTGTGTAGAATCTGATTGTTTTGCTGTGTGAGCAAATGAGCAATTTGTGGCAAAATCCAAGGTGGGCCTTGGGCCATATTCCTTAATAGTGGGTACCAGTGCTGGCGTGGCCAGTCTGGGGCTATGAGTATCAGTCGTGGTCTCTCCTTTCTGATTTTCAGTAGCACCTTTGGGAGGAGAGGCAATGGAGGGAAGGCATATACTGTCAGGTTTTTCCAACTGAATGAGAGTGCGTCCACTTTCCAAGCTTGATGGTGAAGTGTCCTTGTACAAAATTTTGTTAGCTGATAGTTTTGGGGGCTGGCAAACAGGTCTATGGTTTGCCAGCCCCCATTTTTGAGTTATCATTGCAAATACTTGTAGATCCAGCTTCCACTCGTGGGGATCCATGATGTTTCTGCTGAGGTTGTCTGCCAAGGTGTTCTTTTTTCCTGGCAGGAATTGAGCTTGTAACTGAACTTGGTAAGCCAGTGCTGTGTTCCACAAGGTCATTGCTTGTCTGCATAGGGGATAGGAGTGTGTACCTCCTTGTTTGTTTATGTACCACATTACTGTGGTGTTGTCCGTCCTTATTGTTAAGTTGTCCTGGATGTAATAGATTCTTGAAGGCTGTCAGAGCATTCTGTACAGCTAGCATCTCTTTTTGATTGATGTGCAGATTTCTTTGATCTGCAGTCCATATGCCTTGAACGCACTGTCCTGCCATGTGTGTCCCCCAGGCGTAGTCCGATGCATCTGTTGTCATAGTTTGCCTGGCTGGGGGCAAGGTGAAAGGCTGACCCTTGTTGAGGTAACATGCCTGTGACCACCTGTGACCACCATAGAAACTCCTGTTGTAGGCACAGAATGAGAGATATCATTGTGTCCAAGCTGTGGCTGTGTTGAGACTATACACTTTTTAGGTACCACTGTAATTTCCTCATATGCAGCTTTGCAAATGGTATTAGTAGTATGCAAGATGCCATAAAGCCCAAGGCCTGCAGAATTTTTCTTGCAGGGAGTAGGGTCTTTGTTGCCATTGTTTTGAAATATTGAGTCAGTTGTAGTTGTTTGTCTGGTGTCAGATAAGCCTTCTGGGCCATTGTATTCAAGCTGGCACCCAGGAATGTCATATTTTGTGAGGGTACTAGTTTTGATTTCTTTTCGTTTACTGTGTACCCCAGGCAACTTAGAAGATGTTTTACAAAAGCCAGATGTTGTAAGAGGATGTCCTTGCTTTCTGCTTGAATGAGGCAGTGGTCCAGGTATGGGTATATTTGAATTCCTCTTTGTCTACAGTATGCAATTACTGGTGCCAGGCATTTTGTGAAGACCCTGGGCACAGTAGATAAGCCAAAGGGCAGTGCAGAGAATTGGTAATGGGTTGAACCTGCAATGAAATGGAGGTATCTTCTGCAACTTTGTCTGATAGGGACATGCAGGTATGCCTCCTTGAGGTCCAACGTTACTAACCATGCTTTCTTGCCCAACATGGGAAGAAGCTGCTGTAGTGCTAGCATCTTGAATTTGGGTACTTGTAAGAAGGTGTTTAGAATTGAAAGGTCCAGAATTGGTCTCCAGGCATTGTCCTTTCTGGGGACTAGAAAGAGTCTTGAGTAAAATCCTTGGCCTTGCTCTCGTGTAGGTACCAGTTGAATGGCTCTCATATCCATGAGAGCTGTAATTTGTTTTTATGCCTCTGCCCATTGATTTTGTGGCAGGTTTGGCATTCCTCTTTTCATTGGCAAGGTGTGGAAATGAAATCTGTATCCTCTTGAAATTATGTCTAGGACCCATTTGTCCTTTGTGACAATGTGCCAGTTGTCTGAAAAAAGTGCGAGTTTTCCTCCTAAGGGAGCTGCCAAGAGACTGTTGCTTGGCCAGATGAGATGCAAGTCATTGAGTTTGCCTTCTGGTGGATTGGGGCCTGTCTTCTCCTCCCTTCTGTGTTGCAGTGCCCCATTGTCGAGGTTTGTATTGGGCTTGTGGTTGTCCTCTGCCTCTTGGATGTCTGTATTTACCCCTCTGTGGTCTGTCAGTAGCTGGAAAGGACCAATTTTTTGTTGGCCAATTTCTGCTGAAGCGAGGGGGCTGTACCTGTAGAAAATCTTTGATTGTCTGCATAGATTTTGCCTTATCCTCCATTTTCTTTAAGACTTCTTCTGCCTTAACTCCAAATAGAACATCCTGCTGTAAGGAAGCATCTAGAAGCTTTGCTTTAACATGATCAGGCAGAGTTTGTTCCTTTAACCAAGCATGTCTACGTTTGTTCCTTTAACCAAGCATGTCTACGTATAACAGACCCAGTGACAGCTGCTCTGCAGGAAGCCTCCAAAGAATCAAAACCACATTGTAAAGTATGTTTGCCCACTTGTTCAGCTACATGCAACAGATCCTGCATTTCTTTCAATTCAGACTGTTGAGGGAGTGTGCTCATTTTTTGTTTTAGCTGAGACATGAGAAATTGCTGATATTTTAGCATGTGAAATTGGCAATTTAGTACTCTCATAGCAAGAGTGGCTGAGGTGTAAACCTTTTTCCCCCACCTGTCTAGTGCTCTGGAGTCCCTTTAAGAGGGTACAGGATTTTTTGCCATAGAAGCCTTAGCCCCTCTGGGACCCTGGGAGATAGTCTCTGGATCAGCAACAGGACTTTTATAAAGGAATTTATGTGACTCAGGCACTCTATAGTATCTGTCTGGTTTGGATGAAGCAGGAGGCGGAGAATCTGGGTTCAAACTAGATTCTGAGTAAACATCATCCACAATGTCTAAAACTGGGGGGATGGCAAGTGGTCTGTGCTGGGGAAGTAAAAGAAACCCTCTGAGCCCTTTCTTGGAGTCAGAGTAGTCCTGACCATCCCAGTGAAAATGTTCCCTCATAGTGTGTAAAGTTTCCCCAAAGGAGTAGTCTTCAGGAGGAGAAGCTGAGGGAATAGAATCCTCAGCATAAGAATCTTCATAAGGGGAGAAGGAGTAATCCTGGTCCTCAGAGGAGCCTGAGGAAATAGACACTTGATCAGAGGAGGCATAATCTTCCTCTTGTCTAGGCCTTTTGTCAGGTGGGGGTTGGGAACCCCTGATTAAAGAGATCAAATCTTCAGCCATTTTAAGCATATGTTTCTTAGGCATGGGGCCTTGAACTGGAGACTGAAGTGCAGTCTTTTTAGGTTTAATAGGAGTCTTAAGCTTAGGGTACGTTTTTATGGTGAGCGTCATCGGTCTGAAGACACCTTCAGAAACCGAAGGTGTTTCTGCAGCACCGACATCTCTTTCTGCAGAGTCGTCTGTAGGGGCTGAACAAAATGGCTGCATCGGCCTAGCGCTCTCCGCCAAAGGCTCTGAAGCGGTCTCGGGTTCCAAATCTGCGGTAGTCAGGAGCTGCGTCGGAGCCTCACTGAAGCTGGAGACAGGTCCAGCCGAGGCCTTGGAGTCTAGCGTGGGCCTAGGCTGCCTTGTCCTTATCCTTGCATTTTTTGTGCATGCCGGTATTCGGTTGCTCTGACGGCATTGTGTAGTTAAATTTTCTACCGAAATAGTGTTGTGCGAAATCAAAGCGTCTTTTTATAGTACGCTTATTAAACCTAGCACAAAAACGACAACCAGTGACGTCGTGGTCTGGGCCTAGGCAAGGTATGCAGTAAGAGTGAAAATCCTTATGAGGTATTTGCTTCCCACAAGAAATACAATTATTAACTTTTTCTGACATCGGTCTGAGGCAAGAAAAGTTTCCCCAATGGGGTACTTAGCTTTATTGAAGACTTCGGATCTGAAATTCGACTTCGAAAATCTCAGGAGTCGGCCGACCGGCACTTGCGAACTGCTTCTGCTTCGGGCACTGCGCGGCAAGAAAGACTGAAGAAAATGGCGTTAGATGCATTATATATACCCCTGGCGCACTGACATCAGGGAAGAAGCAACAGCAACCGACGCCGGACCAAGACTTTGGAATTCCGGCCGACTGCGGGACCGCCTGACGACAGGATAACCCAAGTGTGATGACTGCAGCAGGGTAACACGATGAACATCCTACAGCATTTTGGCTACTGGATTAAAGTATTAAGTCAGTTTAGCCGCGGTGGTGCAGCGGTAGCGTTGTTGCCTCACAGCAAGAGGTTCTCCCGTTCGATTCTCGGCTGGAGTGCTTTCTGTGTGGAGTCTGTATGTCCTTCCCACGGTTGAATGGTGTTCGAAAGACATGCGTAGAATGGGTGTGCCTTCGTTGAAGGTTGGGCATCGAGCTGGCACCTCGGCACTGTAAAAATCTATTGCCAATCATTAGCGGACTGGAGTTCCGCTGTGGCGACCCCTAACTGGGAAAAGCCGAAAGAACAACAACATTAAAGTATTAGTCAAAAGAAACCTATATTAAATTAGGTCTGAGTACTGAAAAGTACAGTTTTGTACCTACCATAAATGTAGATGTTCGAGTGCTAATACAGCTGCAGTCATAACAGATGGGTTCTCCTGCCGTCAGGTGGGTCCTCGGTCGGCCGAATTCCAAAGTCTAGGTCCGGCGTCGGTTGTCGTCGCTTCTTCCCTGACGCCAGTGCGACAGGGGTATAAAAGAACCAGCCGACGCCATTTTCTTCAGTTTTTCTTGCCCCAGATGTCAGGTGCCCCCAGAAGGAAGGCAATACATAAAATTATGTAATAATGCAATGCAATATAATCAAAACAGTAGTTGCAAGCAAATACACCATAAAAGAATACCCTAGAGGGAAGAAGGAGGAAACCTGGACTGCAGCTGTATTAGCACTCGAACATCTACATTTATGGTAGGTACAAAACTGTACTACGTTCATCGTGCATACAGATGCAGTTATAACAGATGGGTAGAATCCCACAGCTAAGAAAGGGGTGGTAGGCACTAGGTGTAACTAGGAGGAGCCAAAATGCCCTGCAAGACTGCAGTGGCAAAGCCTGCTCTAGATTTGGAGTATAATGGTAGGTTGTAGTGCTTGGAGAAGGTATGCACAGAACTCCAAGTGGCTGCTTCCAAAATATCCTTGGTAGGAACTCCTCTGAGGAAGGCTGCAGGGGTGGCTGTGGCCCTGGTGGAATGAGTTCTAATGCCTGTAGGTACAGTTTTGCCATGAAAGGAATAGCAAAAGCGTATGCAGTGGGCTATCCATTTTGAGATTGTCTGTTTGGAAATTGGCTTTCCTTGAGCTCCTACCACATAGGCCACAAAGAGCTGTTCTGATTTTCTGAAAGGCTTTGTTCTGTCCAAATAATAACGCAGTTGTCTGTGGATGTCCAAGGAATGTAGTAATCTCTCCCCTTTGTTTTGAGGATTAGGATAAAAAGTAGGTAAATGTATGGCCTGATTTTAAAGCTACCCTGGATACCACTTTAGGCATAAAGGACGGGTTGGTTCATAAGGAAACTCTGTCCTGATGGAAGATGATAAAAGGCTGGACAGCCATGAGAGCCTGTAGTTCTGAAACTCTACGAGCTGAGGTGATAGCCAGAAGGAAAGCTGTTTTCCAGGACAAATATTGCAAATCTGATGAGGCAGCTGGCTCAAAAGGAGGCAAGGTCAGTTTTTTCAGAATGAAATTAAGATCCCAAGCAGGTATTGTTTGTTTCCTTGGAGGTCTTAAATTCTTAGCCCCTCTGAGGAACTGTCTTAAGAGAGGGTGAGAGAATAAAGGTGGATCAGTGTTGTATTCTGCAGAAATGGCTGAGGCATGGATTTTGATGGAGGAGAAAAAGTCCACTGCTTAGCAGTTCAGTCAAATATTGTAGTATTTGAGGTAAATTCAGTTTTCCAGGGTCCTGGCCCTTTTTCTCATTCCAGACACGAAAACGTTTCCATTTTGCGGAGTAAGCTTTTCTAGTTGATGGCCTTCTGGCCTCCAAAATGACATCCTGCATCTCCTTGGAGAGTAGGGCCTGCTGTGATGCTAAGGAATCTTCCATGCGGCTAGATTGAGTGTTTTTAGCTGACTGTGAAGAGTTTTGAAGCTGTGCTGAGTCAGAAGAAGAGGCATTAGAGGCAGGGTCCATGGTGGGGAATGCGTCAGGCTCCTCAGGAGTGGGTACCAGTGTTGCCTTGGCCAGTCCGGAGCAATGAGGATCATCTTTGGTCTGTCTGCTCTGGTCTTCAATAGAACTTTGGGCAGCGGAGGAAGAGGTGGGAAGGCATAAACTGTCATTGATGTCCAACTGAAAGAGAGCGTCCACTCTCCAGGCCTTTGGATGGAAGATCCTTGAGCAGAATTTTGTCAATTGATTTTTGTGGGAGGCAAAGAGATCTATGTCTGGCCTTCCCCATTCTTGGATTATTTCTGTAAAAACTTTTGGATGCAACTTCCATTCGTGTGGATCTGTCATATTCCTGCTTAGGTGGTCTGCCAGCGTGTTTTCCTTGCCTGGCAAGTACTGTGCTTGTAGTTCCATTTGTAAGTCCATGGCCATGTTCCAAAGTGACATGGCCAGTCTGCATAGGGGGTAAGAATGTGTTCCTCCCTGCTTGTTTATGTACCACATAACTGTGGTGTTGTCCGTTCTTATAAATAGTTGACTTGGTTGTAGAAGGTCCTTGAAAGCTAAAATAGCATTTATTACTGCTAGCATTTCTTTTTGATTGATGTGAAGGTGCTTTTCTTTTTGGGACCATTTGCCCTGAATGCACCTGTCTGTCATGTGCCCCAGGAGTCCGAGGCGTCTGTTGTGATGACTTGATTTGCTTGAGGCTTGCTGAATGGAAGACCTGTGTTTGTTTGACATGCGTGAGCCCACCACAGAAATTCCTTTTGCAGACATGGAATTAGTGGTATTATTGTTTCCAAACTGTGGCTGTGTTGAGACCATATGTTTTTCAGGTACCATTGTAGTTTCCTCATATGCAGCTTTGCACATGGGATTAGTAAGATGCAAGATGCCATGAATCCCAGAGCCTGCAGGATTTTCCTTGCAGTCAGCCTGGTGCAATTTGCTAGTGTTCTGAAGTATTGAATTAGTTGCCCCTGCTTCTCTGGCGTGAGGTAGGCCATCTGGGTGTTTGTGTCCAAATTGGCACCCAGGAAAATTATCTTCCGAGAGAGTATTAGCCTTGATTTCTTTTTGTTGACTGTGTATCCCAGAGAGTTCAATAACATTATTACATAAGCCAGATGTTTCAGAAGAATGTGCTTGCTGTCCGCTTGGATCAGGCAGTCTTCCAAATAGGGATATATTTGTATCCCTTGAAGTCTGCAGTAGGCAATTACTGATGCCAGGCATTTCGTGAATACTCTGGGTGCAGTAGATAAGCCAAAGGGCAATGCAGAGAATTGATAATGGGTTGAACCTGCAAGAAATCTGAGGTACCTTCTGCAATTTTGTCTGATTGGGACATGCAAGTATGCCTCCTTGAGGTCCAATGTTACCAGCCAAGACTCCTTGCCCAGCATGGGAAGAAGTTGCTGTAGAGTGAGCATCTTGAATTTTGGTGCAGTAGAAATGTGTTTAGGATGGATAGATCCAAAATAGGTCTCCAATCTTTTCCCTTCCTTGGCACCAGAAATAGCCTGGAATAAAAATCTTGACCTTGTTCGTGCGTAGGTACCTCTTGAATAGCTTTCATGTTTATGAGATCTGTAATTTGCCTTTGTGCCTCTGCCCTTTCATTGTGTGGTAGGTTTGGCATGCCTCTCATTTTTGGAAGGGTGTGAAAATGGAATTTGTAGCCTCTGTTTATAATGTCCAGGATCCATTTGTCCTTTGTGACAATATGCCAATTTTTTGAAAATAATGCCAGCTTTCCTCCTAAGGGGGCTGCCATTTGAGACCTGGTTGGCATGCAAAGGGAAAAGTCATTGGGTTTGCTTTCTGAAAGATTGCGAGTTGTCCTCACCACCTCTTTGTATAGGAGCTTGCCATTGTCTGCCTCTATACGATCCTTGGGATTGTCCTCTGCCGCCTGTATCTGCCTCTTTGGGGTCTGTCTGTGGCAGGAAAGGACCAGTTTTTGGAAGGCCAATTTCTACTAAAACGTGGGGGTTGAACCTGTAGAAATTCTTTCACAGTTTGCATTGATTTAGCCTTTTCCTCCATTTTCCTTAATACCTCCTCAGCATTAGCACCAAATAGTACATCCTTTTGAAGAGGGGCGTCTAGTAATTTAGCTTTGACATGATCAGGCAAGGCTTGTTCCTTGAGCCAGGCATGCCTACGTATGACTGATCCTGTAACAGCAGCTCTACATGAGGCCTCTAGAGCATCAAAACCACATTGTAAGGTATGCTTACCCACTTGTTCTGCACTATGCATCAAATCCTGCAACTCCTTCAAGTCTGGTTGTTCAGGCTGTGACATTTTACTTTTCAATTGTGATAACAAAAACTGTTGGTATTTTAGCATATGAAACTGACAGTTTAAGGCCCTCATGGATAAGGTAGCCGAGGTATATACCTTTTTTCCCCACCTTTCTAAGGATCTGGAATCTCTCTCGAAGGCAATGGATTTTAGCAATGGAGGCCTTAACTCCCTTGGGGCCCTGTGAGATGGTTTCTGGGTCAGCAGCATGGCTCTTGTATAGAAATTGGTGCGAGTCAGGGACCCTGTAGTACCGGTCAGGCTTAACTGGAGCTGGAGGTAGAGAGTCCGGGTTAAGGCAGGCCTCCAAGTAAACATCATCTAGGATGTCCAAGACAGGAGGTATAGCCAGAGGCCTGTGCTGAGGAAGCAAGAGAAATTCCCTGAGCCTTTTCTTGGAATCTGAATAATCCTGGCCTTCCCAGTGGAAGTGTTCCCTTAAGGTATGCAAAGTTTCCCCAAATGAGTAATCCTCAGGTGGGGATACAGAAGGGATGGACTCCTCCGCATCAGAGTCTTCAAAAGGGGAGTAAGAATGTTCCTGATCATCAGAGTGCTCTGAAATAATGGAGCCCTGATCAGAGGAGGGGGAATGTTCCTCCACTCTAGACCTTTTGTCGAGGGGCTGAGAACCTCTGATAAGAGTAATTAAATCCTCAGCCATTTTAAGCATCTGTTTCTTAGGCATGGGGCCTGGAGATGGGCCCTGTGTAGCTGGTCTCTGAGTGCATGGTTGCTTTAGACTTTGTGAAAGCCTTGATGGAGAAAGAAGAGGAAGGTCTGAAGACACCTTGAGTGGAGGTGGACCTGTCCACATTCTGAGTTTCAACGCCAAGAGTGGCTTCGGTATCTGTAGTCGGGTGTGGGCCGAGAGCCTGCACCGGGCACAGGAGACACCATCAAAGACAGGTCGTCGGTAGTCAGGGGCTGCGTAGGCACCTCGCTGAGAACCGGACCACGTGTAGTCGGCTTTGGCGTGGTGTCGGTAGAGGCCGCGGACCTCGTGGGTCAGTCCTTGTCTTTGCGTTTCTTAGACAAAACCGGAGTCGGAGTATCCGACGACATAGTATAGTTAAATGCTTTCCCAAAATAATGCTGGGCGAACTCCGCCTGATGCTTAATAGTGCGTTTGTTGAATGTAGCACAAAAGCGACAGACCGAGACGTCGTGGTCTGGGCCTAAACAAGGTATACAGAGGGAATGGAAATCCTTATGCGGTATTTGCTTCCCACAAGAAATACAATTATTAACTTTGTCTGACATCGGTCTGAGGCAAGAAAAGTTTCAACGGGTACTTAGCTTTTAAGAAGACTTCGGTTTCCAAATTTTCGTAATCTCAGGAGCTGGCCGACCGGCACTTGCGAACTGCTTCTGCTTCGGGCACCGTGCGGCAAGAAAGACTGGAGAAAATGGCGTCAGCTGGTTCTTTTATACCCTTGTCGCACTAACGTCAGGGAAGAAGCGACGACAACCGACGCCGGACCTAGACTTTGGAATTCGGCCGACCGAGGACCCGCCTGACGGCAGGAGAACCCATCTGTTATGACTGCAGCTGTATGCACGATGAACATCAAAAGTATGTCGTAAATATTATAGTCTAGATTGGCTATGAGGTCAGTTTACCAGGTATTACGTGAAGATAACAGAAGATAACAGCATTCTGGCAACAGGCTTAAAGTAGTGATCCATGGTAAATTAATAAACATATGTAAAATTTGGTTCAAGCAGTAAAAAAGTACAGTATGCGATTTATTTGAAGAATCTTCTAACTGCATCTTTATAATGTGTTAGTTTCCTGGCCTGGGAAAAGCCACATGTTGTAATTACATTTTCACATTCTATGTTTAGCTGCTACAGTTTCCAGCAGTAGGATGTTACAATCGTAGATATTTTTTCTTGCTATGCATTCATAAAAAAGTCACAAGGTTACACCTTTCTATGCCACTGAAGACCTGCATTGCAGATTAAATCATCTTTTTAGTTTACCTGCTGCTGGTTTTAGAAGACATGTTTAGCTCACATTATATTCCGATTCAGAAAACAAAGACATGTTTACACACTAACCTCGCACCAGAGGCATGAGATATTCTGGAAAACAATGTGTTTATAGGCACTGAGATACCTTTGCTGTTAGGCATTTGTAAATGATAAAAGAAAAGGCAGAGCTAAGAGTTAATAGCCAAACATTAAAAATGTCAGTTGCACTAACAGATGCCATAAATAAATAAATGCTGAGAATTTACAGGACAGATTAGGGTGCCGACATTCCCCTTAACTAGACTCAAGCAGAAAGCACTTCAGCTGTAAGCATACTTTTTCATATCAGAAGAGACTGCAGCATACCCCAACAGGTGGCAATCTGATCATGCATGCTCCACACTCAGCAGAACAGTACTAAATGCCAACCCTATGATATAGGGTGTAAATACATCAAAAGTAGGAAGTCCACATCTGGAATACCCTGACTTCTTCAGCAACATGAGAGGAATTAAGTAAAAAAAGAAGTTATGTACTCGCCATAACGTTCCATCAGAGTAGTTGTACTTCATTTGCCTTCAACCTATGGGTACCAGATCCGTATTGGATCTGAGCCAGCAACTTCACAAGCATCTGCTCTTAGCTCCAAGCTCCTCCCCTTACCCATAATGCAACACCACTACCTTCCAACCCTCAGATCGAGTTTGCTGCACCTTACACTGAACAACCCGATCCCAAAAATACCTTACACACGTATAACCTGCTACAAATGCTGTCCATATGGTAAGGCCACGGGGAAGGAGGGAGGGACGGTTGAAGACAAATGAAGTAGAACTACTCAGATGGAACGTTATGGTGAGTACATAACTTCTTTATCTGAAAAAGTTCATTTAATTTAATCTTCAACCTGTGGGACAGAGTCCCCAGCTACTAAATACCAGGGTGGCCCTCAAGGTAGGATATTCCGGAGCACCGCGGAACCAAAAGATGTTCTCCTTCGAGAAATCAAATCCAATTTATAGTGAGAAATAAAGGTATGAGATGAGGACCAAGTAGCCACAGAACAAATGTTGTCTAATGATACTCTCAACCAAAAGGCCACAGAAGTAGCCATGGACCAAGTCGAGTGAGCTTTAACCTGACCCGGAGGAGACCAACCTTTATCCTTGTAGATCTGAAGGATACATAGGGAGAGCTACCTAGCAATGGTCACCTTGCAGATAGGTTTACCCAAAAAAGGTTTAGAAAAGGACACAAACTGGTCAGATTTACGAAAGGTTTTGGTCCTGTGCAAATAGAACTGCAACTGTCTATGAACATCCAACAAATGCAACTTGTACTCCATTTTGTTTGTAAAATTTGGAAAGAAAACTGGTAAACTGATAGTTTGATTAATATTAACCTCCGATGTTACTTTTGGGAGAAAAGAAAGATTGGTGCGAACAGAAACCCTGTCCTTGTGGAAAATCATGTATGGAACCTTAAGAGACAACACCTGAAGTTCTGAAACCCTCCTAGCAGAGGCAATAGCCACTAGAAAGACAGTCTTCCAAGACAAAAACTTAAGATCTGTGGTTGCTGCAGGTTCAAATGGAGGTGCAACCAATGCTTGAAGTACCATAGTAAGATCCCATGGGAGAACAGGATCTTTGACCAAAGGGCGCAAGAGAAATGTACCTTTAATAAAAGCTTTGCACAATCTAGAAGAGGCTAAAGAAGCAGAATTCTCACCCAAGTGAAAATGAGAAACGGCAGCTAGTTGAACCTCGACTGTAGACGAGCTAGCCCCTTGTTGAAAAATATTTGCCAACAAATCAAGAATAGCCAGAAAGTACAGTTTTGTACCTACCATAAATGCAGATGTTCGAGTTTATACCCTGCTGCAGTCATCACACTTGGGTTATCCTGTCGTCAGGCGGTCCTGCAGTCGGCCTGAATTCCAAAGTCTTGGTCCGGCGTCGGTTGCTGTCGCTTCTTCCCTGACGTCAGTGCGCCAGGGGTATTTAAGAGGCATCCGACGCCATTTTCTTCAGTTTTTCTTGCCCCAGATGTCAGGTGCCCCCCCAAAAGATTGTCAGTAGATAGTACCAATAATAAAAACTTAGCACAAACAAAACATCCCTCCAGCTATAAGCAAATACACCACAAAGGTTGTATCAGATTTTAAGGTATTGAAAAGTTTTAGTTAGGTCAGAGGGGATGGAGGGAGCGTAACCTGGACTGCAGCAGGGTATACACTCGAACATCTACATTTATGGTAGGTACAAAACTGTACTATTTTCATCGTGTTACCCTGCTGCAGTCATCACACTTGGGTAGAATCCCAAAGCTAAGGATGGAAGGTGGAGTCAAACAGGGTTAGAGGAGGTTAGAAGGCCCTGCAAAACTGCAGTGGCGAAGCCAGCTCTAGTCAGAGTAAAGTGGTAAGTGATAGTGTTTGGTGAAGGTGTGTACTGAACTCCAAGTTGCAGCTTCCAGAATATCCTTGGTTGGCACCCCCCTGAGGAAGGTTGTACATGTAGCTGCTGCCCTGGTGGAGTGGGGCCTTATGCTAGCAGGAACTGGTTTTCCATGATGGGTGTAGCAAAAATGTATGCAATGTCCTATCCATTTGGAAATGGTCTGTTTTGAGATAGCCTTTCCTTGTCATGCTGTAGCATAGGATACAAAAAGATGGTCAGATTTTCTGAAAGCCTTAGTTTTATCCAAGTAGTAACGTAGTTGCCTGTGAATGTCCCAGGAATGCAGGAGTCTTTCTCCTTTGTTCTGTGGATTTGGAAAGAAGGTGGGTAAGTGGATGGTTTGATTTAGAGCCACACTGGATACCACCTTTGGCATAAAGGAGGGGTTAGTTCGTTGAGAAACTCTGTCTTGATGAAAAATGAGGAAAGGCTCTACTGCCATTAGTGCCTGTAGCTCTGAGACTCTTCTGGCTGAAGTAATTGCTAGAAGCAGGGCAGTCTTCCATGATATAAACTTTAAGTCAGCTGAGAAAGCTGGCTCAAAAGTTGGCAGCGTAAGTTTTTCCAGAACAAAATTTAGGTCCCAAGTTGGTGTTGGCGCTCTCCTGGGAGCCTAATGTTTTTTGCCCCTCTGAGATACTGCCTTAGAAGTGGATGTGAAAATAAGGGAGGATCCGTGTTGTAGTGAGCTGAAATAGCGGAGGCATGGATTTTAATAGATGAAAAAGAAAGTCCTTTGTGTAACATCTCAGTTAAATATTGTAGAATCTGAGGCATGTCCGGCTGAAGGGTATTTTGGCCTTTAGCTTGGTATTTTGGCCTTTAACTTGGTTCCAGGCACAAAATCTTTTCCATTTGTCTGAGTAGGCTTTTCTTGGTGCTGGGCCTCCTGGCCTCCAGAATGACATCCATAACAGCTTGTGAAAGAGGGGCTGGCTGGTTGCTTAGGTGATGTGCCATGCAGCCAAATTTAAGGTTTTGAGCTGGCTGTGTAGAATCTGACTGCCTTGCTGTGTGAGTAGATGAGGAATTTGTGGTAAAATCCATAGTGGGCCTTGGGCCATGTTCCTTAGTAGTGGGTACCAGTGCTGGCGTGGCCAGTCCGGGGCAATGAGTATCATTCGAGGTCTCTCCATCCTGACTTTCAGCAGCACCTTTGTGAGAAGGGGCAATGGAGGAAAGGCATACACTGTCAGCATTTTCCAACTGAATGAGAGGCCCACTTTCCAAGCTTGATGGTGAAATGTCCTTGTGCAAAATTTTGAAAGCTGATGGTTTTGGGGTTGGCAAACAGGTCTATGTCTGCGCCCCATTTTGAGTTATCATTGCAAATACTTGTGGATCCAGTTTCCACTCGTGGGGATCCATGATGTTTCTGCTTAGGTCGTCTGCCAATGTGTTCTTTTTTCCCGGCAGGAATTGAGCTTGTAATTGAACTTGGTAAGCCAGTGCTGTGTTCCACAAGGTCATTGCTTGCCTGCATAGAGGATAGGAGTGTGTACCCCCTTGTTTGTTTATGTACCACATTACTGTGGTGTTGTCTGTCCTTATTATAGGCTGTCCTGGATGTAAGAGGTCCTTGAAGGCTGTCAGAGCATTCTGTACAGCTAGCATTTCTTTTTGATGTGCAGATTCCTTTGATCTGCAGTCCATATGCCTTGAACGCACCGTCCTGCCATGTGTGCCCCCCAGGCATAGTCCGATGCATCTGTTGTCATAGTATGCCTGGCTGGGGATAAGGTGAAAGGCTGACCCTTGTTGAGGTGACATGCCTGTGACCACCATAGAAACTCCTGTTGAAGGCAGGGAATGAGAGGTATCATTGTTTCCAAGCTGTGGCTGTGTTGAGTCCATACGCTTTTCAGGTACCATTGTAATTTCTTCATATGCAGTTTTGCAAATGGTATTAGTAGTATGCAAGATGCCATGAAGCCCAAGGACTAGAAAGAGCCTGGAGCAAAATCCTTGGCCTTGCTCCTTTGTAGGTACCAGTTGAATGGCTCTCATGTCCATGAGAGCTGTAATTTGTTTTTGTGCCTCTGCCCATTGATTTTGTGGCAAGTTTGGCATTCCTTTTATCCTTGGCAAGGTGTGGAAATGGAATATGTATCCTTGTGAGATAATGTCTGGGACCCATTTGTCCTTTGTGACGATGCACCAGTTGTCTATAAAAAATGCTAATTTTCCTCCCAAGGGAGCTGCCAAGAGATTTTTGCTTGGCAGTTTGAGGTTTAAGTCATTGTGTTTGTCTTCTAGTAGTTTGGGACCTGTCTTCTCCTCCCTTCTGTGTTGCAGTGCCCCATTGGCGAGGTTTGTAAGGGATTTGTGCTTGTCCTCTGCCCCTTGGGCGTTTGTATTTACCCCTCTGTGGTCTGTCAGAAGCTTGAAAGGACCAATTTTTTGCTGGACAATTTCTGCTGAAGCGTGGGGGTTGTACCTGTAAGAAATCTTTGACCGTCTGCATAGATTTTGCCTTATCCTCCATTTTCTTTAGAACCTCTTCTGCTTTAACCCCAAATAAGACATCCTGCTGTAAGGGTGCATCTAGTAACTTTGCTTTAACATGATCAGGCAGAGTTTGTTCCTTTAACCAAGCATGCCTATGTATAACAGACCCAGTAACAGCTGCTCTACAGGAAGCTTCCAAGGAATCAAATCCACATTGTAAAGTATGTTTGCCCACCTGTTCAGCTGCATGCAGCAGTTCCTGCATTTCTTTGAATTCAGACTGTTGAGGGTGCGTGCTCATCTTTTGTTTTATTTGAGACATTAGGAATTGCTGGTATTTCAGCATGTGAAATTGACAATTTAATGCTCTCATAGCTAGAGTAGCTGAGGTGTAAACCTTCTTCCCCCACCTATCTAGTGCTCTGGAGTCCCATTCAGAGGGTACAGGATTTTTAGCCATAGAAGCCTTAGCCCCTTTGGGACCCTGGGAGATTGTCTCTGGGTCAGCAACAGGGCTTTTGTAAAGGAATTTGTGTGAGTCAGGCACTCTGTAATATCTATCTGGTTTGGCTGGAGCAGGAGGCAGAGAATATGGATTTAGACTAGATTCTACGTAAACATCACCCCACAATGTCTAAAACTGGAGGGATAGCAAGTGGTCTGTGCTGGGGGAGTAAAAGAAACTCTTGATCTGTGCTGGGGGAGTAAAAGAAAAGTACAGTTTTGTACCTACCATAAATGTAGATGTTCGAGTGCTAATACAGCTGCAGTAATCACAGATGGGTTTTCTGCCGTCAGGCGGGTCCTCGGTCGGCCGAATTCCAAAGTCTAGGTCCGGCGTCGGTTGTCGTCGCTTTCTTTCCTGACGTCAGTGCGACAGGGGTATACAAGACACAGCCGACGCCATATTCTTCAGTCTTTCTTGCCCCAGATGTCAGGTGCCCCCAGAAGGAAGGCAATACATAAATTATATATCTATATAGTCAAGCAATGGAATATAATCAAAAATCAGTAGTTACAAGCAAATACACCATAGAAGGATAACCCAAAATAGGTTGTATGAGGAGGTGTTAGCCACTAGGCCTTTACCAAGAGGGAAGGAGGAGGAAACCTGTACTGCAGCTGTATTAGCACTCGAACATCTACATTTATGGTAGGTACAAAACTGTACTATGTTCATCGTGCATACAGCTGCAGTAATCACAGATGGGTAGAATCCCAAAGCTACGCACAGGGTGGTAGGCACTAGGTGGAACTGGGAGCAGCCAGAATGCCCTGCAACACAGCAGTGGCAAAGCCTGCTCTAGTTTTGGAATATAAAGGCAGGTGGTAGTGTTTTGTGAAGGTATGCACAGAACTCCAAGTGGCTGCCTCTAAAATATCTTTGGTAGGGACTCCTCTGAGGAAGGCTGTAGAGGTAGCTGTGGCCCTTGTGGAGTGGGATCTGATGCCTGTAGGAACAGGTTTGCCATGAAAGGAGTAACAAAACCGTATGCAATGTCCTATCCATTTTGAAATTGTCTGTTTGGAAATTGGCTTCCTTGAGCTCCTACAGCATAGGACACAAAAGTTGATCTGATTTCCTGAAGGACTGTGTTCTGTCCAAATAGTAACGTAGCTGTCTATACATGTCTATGGAATGTAGCAGCCTTTCTCCTTTGTTTTGAGGATTGGGAAAAAGGTAGGTAAGTGTATGGTCTGATTTAAAGCTACACTGGATACTACCTTAGGCATAAATGAGGGGTTGGTTAGAGAAACCCTGTCCTGATGGAAGATGAGGAAAGGCTGCACAGCCATGAGAGTAGTTCTGAGACTCTTCTGGCTGAAGTAATGGCCAGAAGGAAGACTGTTTTCCATGATATTGCAAACTTTAAGTCAGCTGAGAAGTTCAAGTTGGCAGCGTAAGTTTTTCTAGAACAAAATTAAGATCCCAGGCTGGTATTGGTTGTTTCCTGGGAGCCTAATATTTTTGCTCCTCTGAGATACTGTCTTAAAAGTGGGTGTGAAAATAAGGGTGGATCAGTGTTGTATTCTGCAGAAATGGCTGAGGCATAAATTTTAATGGAGGAAAATGAAAGTCCACTGTTCAACATCTCAGTTAAATGTTGTAGAATCTGAGGCATGTCCGCTGAAGGGTATTTTGCCTTATTGGTATTTTGGCCTTTAACTTGGTTCCAGGCACAAAATCTTTTCCATCTGTCTGAGTAGGCTTTTCTTGGTGCTGGGCCTCCTGGCCTCCAGAATGACATCCATAACAGCTTCTGAAAGAGGGGCTGGCTGGTTGCTTAGGTGATGTGCCATGCAGCCAAATTTAAGGTTTTGAGGTGGCTGTGTAGAATCTGACTGCCTTGCTGTGTGAGTAGATGAGGAATTTATGGTAAAATCCATAGTGGGCCCTGGGCCATGTTCCTTAGTAGTGGGTACCAGTGCTGGCGTGGCCAGTCCGGGGCAATGAGTATCATTCGAGGTCTCTCCATCCTGACTTTCAGCAGCACCATTGTGAGAAGGGGCAATGGAGGAAAGGCATACACTGTCAGCATTTTCCAACTGAATGAGAGCGCCCACTTTCCAAGCTTGATGGTGAAATGTCCTTGTGCAAAATTTTGAAAGCTGATGGTTTTGGGGGGCAAACAGGTCTATGTCTGGGCCCATTTTGAGTTATCATTGCAAATACTTGTGGATCCAGTTTCCACTCGTGGGGATCCATGATGTTTCTGCTTAGGTCGTCTGCCAATGTGTTCTTTTTTCCCGGCAGGAATTGAGCTTGTAATTGAACTTGGTAAGCCAGTGCTATGTTCCACAAGGTCATTGCTTGCCTGCATAGAGGGTAGGAGTGTGTACCCCCTTGTTTATGTACCACATTACTGTGGTGTTGTCTGTCCTTATTATAGGCTGTCCTGGATGTAACAGGTCCTTGAAGGCTGTCAGAGCATTCTGTACAGCTAGCATTTCTTTTTGATGTGCAGCTTCCTTTGACCTGCAGTCCATATGCCTTGAACGCACCGTCCTGCAATGTGTGCCCCCCAGGCATAGTCCGATGCATCTGTTGTCATAGTATGCCTGGCTGGGGATAAGGTGAAAGGCTGACCCTTGTTGAGGTGACATGCCTGTGACCACCATAGAAACTCCTGTTGAAGGCAGGGAATGAGAGGTATCATTGTTTCCAAGCTGTGGCTGTGTTGAGTCCATACGCTTTTCAGGTACCATTGTAATTTCCTCATATGCAGTTTTGCAAATGGTATTAGTAGTATGCAAGATGCCATGAAGCCCAAGGACTAGAAAGAGCCTGGAGTAAAATCCTTGGCCTTGCTCCTTTGTAGGTACCAGTTGAATGGCTCTCATGTCCATGAGAGCTGTAATTTGTTTTGTGCATCTGCCCATTGATTTTGTGGCAAGTTTGTCATTCCTTTTATCCTTGGCAAGGTGTGGAAATGGAATCTGTATCCTTGTGAGATAATGTCTAGGACCCATTTGTCCTTTGTGACGATGCACCAGTTGTCTATAAAAAATGCTAATTTTCCTCCCAAGGGAGCTGCCAAGAGATTTTTGCTTGGCAGTTTGAGGTTTAAGTCATTGTGTTTGTCTTCTAGTAGTTTGGGACCTGTCTTCTCCTCCCTTCTGTGTTGCAGTGCCCCATTGGCGAGGTTTGTAAGGGATCTGTGCTTGTCCTCTGCCCCTTGGGCATTTGTATTAACCCCCCTGTGGTCTGTCAGAAGCTGGAAAGGACCAGTTTTTTGCTGGCCAATTTCTGCTGAAGCGTGGGGGTTGTACCTGTAAGAAATCTTTGACCGTCTGCATAGATTTTGCCTTATCCTCCATTTTCTTTAAAACCTCTTCTGCTTTAACCCCAAATAAGACATCCTGCTGTAAGGGTGCATCTAGTAACTTTGCTTTAACATGATCAGGCAGAGTTTGTTCCTTTAACCAAGCATGCCTATGTATAACAGACCCAGTAACAGCTGCTCTACAGGAAGCTTCCAAGGAATCAAATCCACATTGTAAAGTATGTTTGCCCACCTGTTCAGCTGCATGCAACAGTTCCTACATTTCTTTGAATTCAGACTGTTGAGGGTGCGTGCTCATCTTTTGTTTGATTTGAGACATTAGGAATTGCTGGTATTTCAGCATGTGAAATTGACAATTTAGTGCTCTCATAGCTAGAGTAGCTGAGGTGTAAACCTTCTCCCCCCACCTATCTAGTGCTCTGGAGTCCCTTTCAGAGGGTACAGGATTTTTAGCCATAGAAGCCTTAGCCCCTTTGGGACCCTGGGAGATTGTCTCTGGGTCAGCAACAGGGCTTTTGTAAAGGAATTTGTGTGAGTCAGGCACTCTGTAATATCTATCTGGTTTGGCTGGAGCAGGAGGCAGAGAATATGGATTTAGACTAGATTCTACGTAAACATCACCCCACAATGTCTAAAACTGGAGGGATAGCAAGTGTTCTGTGCTGGGGGAGTAAAAGAAACTCTCGGTCTGTGCTGGGGGAGTAAAAGAAACTCTCTGTGCCTTTTCTTTGAGTCGGAGTAGTCCTGACCTTCCCAGTGGAAATGTTCCCTCGTGGTATGTAATGTTTCCCCAAAGGAATAGTCTTCAGGGGGAGAAGTTGAGGGAATGGAATCTTCAGCATCAGAATCTTCATAAGGGGGAAAGGAGTAATCCTGTTCCTCAGAGGAGCCTGAGGAAATAGACACTTGATCAGAGGAGGCATAATCCTCCTCTTGTCTAGGCCTTTTGTCTGGGGGGGGGGGGTTGGGAACCCCTGATTAAAGAAATCAAATCTTCAGCCATTTTAAGCATCTGTTTCTTAGGCATGGGGCCTTGAACTGGAGAATGATGTGCAGTCTTTTTTGGTTTTAGAGGAGTCTAAAGTGGTGAGAGTAGTCGGTCTGAAGACACCTTCTGAAACCGAAGGCGTTTCCGCAGCACCGGCTTCTACTTCTGCAATGTTGTCGGTAGGGCCTAAAGAAAATGGCTGCGTTGGCCTAGAACTCTCTGCTTGAGAATCCAAAGCGGTCTGGGGTTCCAATTCTGCGGTCGTCAGGGGCTGCGTAGGCACCTCACTGAAAAACGGAGAACCGGTCACCAGCCCAGCCGAGGCCTCGGAGTCTGGCTTGGATCTAGGCTGCCTGTCTTTATCTTTGTGTTTTTTATGCACGCCGGTAGTCGGTTGTTCCGATGGCATAGTGTAATTAAATTTCCTACTGAAGTAGTATAGTGCAAAATCAAAGCATCGCTTTATAGTTTGCTTATTGAACCTAGCACAAAACCGACAACCAGTGACGTCGTGGTCTGGGCCTAGGCAAGGTATACAATAAGAATGAAAGTCCTTATGAGGTATTTGCTTCCCACAAGAAATGCAACTGTTAACCTTTTCTGACATCGGACCCGAGGCAAGAAAAGGTTCCCCAACGGGGTACTTAGCTTTGAAGACTTCGGACTGAAATTCGATTCGAAAATCTCAGGTGTCGGCCGACCAGCACTTGCAAACTGCTTCTGCTTCGGGCACCACGTGGCAAGAAAGACTGAAGAAAATGGTGTCGGATGCCTCTTGTATACTCCTGGCGCACTGAAGTCAGGGAAGAAGCAACAGCAACCAATGCCGGACCAAGACTTTGGAATTCAGGCCGACTGCGGGACCGCCTGATGACACGATAACCCAAGTGTGATGACTGCAGCAGGGTAACACGATGAACATCGGGAGCCGTGAACGGATCTAAACTCCTTTGAGAAGCCCAAAAGGAAAAACGCTTCCATTTGCTGCGATAAATCTTCCTGGTGGAGGACTTATGAGCTGCCACCAAAATAGACCTCACCGAAGAAGACAAACTGGGAGTCCTAGCAATTAAGAGAACTGGAGCAGTCAAGCTGTGAGCTTCAGACAGTCCAGGTTCGGATGAAGGACCCTCGAGGGGGTGCAAAATGAGATCCTAAATGGGATGCAAGATCCAAGGAGGAGCCCGAAGATGAGACCAAAGGAAGGGAAACCATACCTTGCGAGGCCAAAACGGGTCAATGAGGATCGCTTTGCTCCCCAGTCGACAAGCTTTCTGTAGAAACTTTGAAATAAGGGGTACAGGAGGATAAGTATAAAGAAGACCGGGAGACCAAGCATAGACTAGTGTGTCTCTGGGGGACTCCCCCGGCGGGGGATTCAGAGCGAAGAACTCACTGCACTTCGAGTTGGAAGGAGATGAGAAGAGATCTCAGCAAGGCCGACCCCACTCTAGAAAGATCTGCTCCGCTACTGAAAGATTCAGAGACCACTCGTCAGGCATCAGAATAATACGGCTTAGTTTGTCTGCTAGAATGTTGGACTGTCCCGGAATATGCTTGCTGCCAGAAAACAACCGGTGGAGATCACCCATTCCCAAAGTCTCATGGCTTTGCGACAAAGGGGGTAAGATCTGGTCCCTCCCTGTTTGTGATATACCAGATCACTGACATGTTGTCTGACTGGATTGCAATGATTCCCAGAGGTAGAAAGGCATGAAGGACCTGCAACGCTAAAAGGACCGCCCTCATCTCTAGAACGTTTATATGCAAACCAGTCTTGATCAGGGACCAAGTGCCTTGGACTGTCCTTCCCGAACAATGTCCCCCCACCCTAGTTGGGAGGCATCTGTGGTCACTGTGGCTTGGGCAGGGGCTGGAACAATAGGTCGTCCCTCCAAGATTTCTGAAGACTGCATCCACCAAAGAAGGGACGACCTGTAGACTCGGCTGAGGTGTATTGGGTGCGACAACAGAAGATCCAAGAAGGACCATTGTGCCACTAGAGTCCACTGTAGTACTCGCATATGTAATCGAGCACATGGTAGGAGTGTTATTGTCGCTGCCATAGAACCTAGAGCCTTTAAGACTGACTCTGCTGAGGGAAGGTGAAATCGGTAAATGAAGGTGACATGCATCCTTAAGTTTCGAACTCTCTCCCAGGTCAAGAAAACTTTTGTCAGTAGCGTGTTTATCTGTGCCCCAATGTATTCTATCACCTGGACAGGATTCAGAAGATATTTGGCTGTGTTGATTGTAATCCCTAGATAGTGTGCAAGCTCTACGAAATAATCTCTGGTCCGACAAAGTAGACGCTTGGTGGGAGCAGTAAGGAGCCAATCGACCAGGTAATGGTAAACCTGAATCCCCTGAAGCCTCAGGTGAGCAGCTACTACTGCCATCACTTTGGTGAACACCCTGGGGGCTGTGATGAGACCAAAGGGTAGGGCTCGAAACTGAAAATGACTGGCTCCTAGCCAGAAGCAGAGAAACATCCTGGAGCTTCTGTGCATCTTTATGTGATAGTAAGCATCCTGGCGGTCGAACGAGCACGTCCAGTCGCTCTCTTGCAGGTACGGCATGATGCATTGTAAAGTGACCATCCGGAACTTCTCTTTGGCAACTGACAGGTTCAGAGTAGACAGGTCCAGAATGGGCCACAAGTCCCCCGGCTTTTTTGGCACCCAAAAGAACCTGGAGTAGATGCCCGATTGGGACTGATCTGGGGGGATGGGTTCAATGGCTCGTTTCTTTAGCAGCTTGGAAATCTATAGTGCTGTTGCCTCCCTTTGCGTGGGTAGTACGTCTGGAAGTGTTTGTAAGGTATAGGAGGTACCACAAACCGGATTGAATAGCCTCTGGAAATTATCTGAAGCACCCAACGGTCTGATGATACGATTCCCATGCCACCAGGTGCAACAACAGGTGACTCCCGACTGCCTCCAGAGCAGAGCAGTCGGGCAACCCCTCAGGGTTGCTGCATGGGCCTGTCCGAGAATGGTTCTCGAGACCCAAAATTCCTCTGACCCCCCTCTGCCTCTGGGGCGGCGTCTATCCTATCCCCCTCTGCCTCTAGGGAAATAAGAGCCCTGAGTATCCCGGGAATACTGAGACTTCCTGAACCACATCTTCTTTTGCTCTTGCTGATTCTGAGAAAAGGATCTTTGTGGGTTTGAGAAGTGGATTCCGACGGCAGACAGTGTCTTCCCATCTTTTTCACTCTGGACCAAGGTGTCTTGGACGGTCTTACCGAAGAGGGAAGAGCAGTCATACGGAGCATTCGCAAAAGATGCCTTGAAGGGTTCTGTGAATTGACATAATCCGAGCCAGGCGTTACGCCTCATGGACACGCCAGACCCAGTCGCCCTAGCTGCTCCTTCTGTTGCATGTGAGAGAAGTCACATAGATGTGTTTGAAACCGCTGTAGTGGAGAACATAGCCCTGTTCTCCTGCGACATGGACTTTGGGGGAGATTCAGCCAGTTCCTTAACCAGGTCTCACTGAAGTCTAGTAACGTTGGTCAGATAGTTCAGCTCCTGATAAAGGCTGCTGATGCATAAACCCACTTCTTTAGGTGATCCATCATCCTAGTCTCACAATCAGGAGGATGGACCAAGGAACTCTCCTGGGCTAGTTCCTTTTTTGGTGGCGACTGCTACCACCATAGCGTCTACAGGGGACCCTTTATTCCAAGCCGGTCTGTCTGATGGGGGACTCAATATTTTATCCAGGCGTTTAGGGATTGGTTCCACAGTGTCCGGCTCCTTTCAAGCCCACGAGGTGACCAAGTCCACTAAATGATCCACGGGAGGGGACACCCAGGAAGTAGACGGGCCTGTGCCGAAAGCCTCCAGGAACACAGATTCATCCAAGGAAGGTTTTGTGGCAGATCAACTCCCCGCTGGCACAAGATTTCCATGATGTCTTCAAAGGAGACATCATAGGGAGGTTATCTGGGGGAACCTTCCCCATCATCCAAATCAGTGTCCTCAGTGAGGGACTCCAGGGAGGAGTCCAAGTGTTTCCTCTTGCATGTATGCTTGTGAGGAACCTCTCCAGTAAGGCTTTCTGGGGAAACTCGCTTGTTGTTCCTCAGAGGTAACCGCCTGGGGCTCCTCGAGCATGGGCTGTCCCTGTGGTAAAATGATGGAATTCACACACAAAGCAGGAGTCGAGGCGGAGTCCGAAGATATAGTCAGGGGCCTAAATCCATTGGAGAGAACCCTTACCACAACGTCGACCGTCGAGGGAGAACAAGCTTCCTGGGACATCATTAAGGCAACTGCACTCCCCGGATCCGACAAGGGAATCGGAGCAAGGCCCAAAGTAGATGGCTCTCCAAGGAGGCGGCTATGACTCGACAAGGTAAGAGCCGATGGAAACAGCTCCATCCCCACGGATCCGACACGCAGGCTCCAGCTCCAACAGCCAGTCGGATCCGAACTAATCAGATGAGACGCGTTCCAGGCAGTTGCTGGTGTCGAGGAGACAGGTACTGTCGGCACTGACCCCCTGACTAGGGGCACTCTCAGATCCATGTACTCCAAAACCAGGGGTTGGATCGAAGAAGGAGAAATAGGTGGAAAGAAGGGAAGTGAACTCCCCCCTCCAGAGGGAGAGGGGGCCGGCAAGACTCCCATCTGAATTTGTGTGCGAATAAATCTCTGCAACATTTTATCCATATCAACTTCAGAGAGACTGCGGCTTGACCACAGCAAAGCCATGGACTCCAACCTGGCAGGTCAAAGAACTGAGGCTATAGAGGGTGGTCTGAGCTCCTCCGGCTCTGGAGAAAAATCTAGGAGATCGGAGCCGAGGGGAGTCACGGTGCCTAGCCTGAATTTTTGTAGGAGGTCCGGTCGGAGACGAAAGGTCCAGGGATCTCTTTCTCTTCTCAGGTCTGTGCCCTCTCTCCTTCTCTCTGCCTTTTCTATGCTCTGCTTCCATAGGCTTAGAGGCAGGAGGATGAGTCCCAGCCTGGGAGGGTGAAGAAGGAAGAACAGGAGTAGAAGGAGAGGCGGTCACAGCAACAGCTGTGACCGAAGCAGAAAAGGAGGCAGCCGCCTCCGTAGAAGGGACCAGACCCTTCATAACGAATTTGGCCCTCCGATCCTTAAGGGCGCACGAGTTAAAACCCATGCAAATACCGCAGTCGGTGGCTAAATGGGCTGCACTCAAACACAGGTGACAATTTGCGGCCACACTCAGTGCACCTTTTGAAAACTTGTTTAGGGAGATCAGACATATCTCACTAAACCACAAGAGCAAACTTTCAAGAAACACACTCCACTCACCACCCACTCAGACAGGCACACAGAAGGCTGAGGGGGGAGGGGAAGACTAACTACTACAAACGACCTAACAGCTAAAACAAACCCTAAACTCAGCGCCCAGTGAAGGGGAGGAAGAGAAGATACCTATATTATCAAGCACACACACACACACACACACACACACACACACACACACACACACACACACACACACACACAAAAAAAACACTAATCACTTTGAAAAGACCTACTCACAACTTGGAGCTCAAGAATCACGATGCGTTGGATAGCGGCGGCAAACGAGATCTCAGGATTGGAAGGTAGTGGTGGTGTATTATGGGTAAGGGGTGGAGCTTGGAGCAGATGCTTGTGAAGTTGCCGGCTCGGATCTGATATGGATCCGATACCCACAGGATGAAGATCAAATTAAGTAAACTACTTCAGATATACTGTTTTACGAGTGTTCTAGTGAAACAAATAGGTTCATACTAGGCTATCTGCCCGAGGGCATTTACAAGCCTAGCCCACATTAATTGAACAGCTTTAATATAACTCTGTACAATGGTATGATAAAGAAAAAAAGTGCAGTAAAACACTTACTGAAGGTCTTTGAAGCTTTGCATGATCATCCTGGAAAGAAAGAAGAAATGAAAATATTAAAAATCAACACCTGAAAAATGTAACGGCATACAGTGTACTGATCTCAATGTATTAACATTGTTTTCAATGTGTAGGAACTTACCATAACACTACATTCTCGAGTAGATCATAGGTACAGTAGTCATTACTACTAGGACTTCAGCTACAGAAGGCTAGATGTAAAACCCAACTTCCAGAGTTCAGTGCTGTTCCTCTTCCAGGATGTGAGGCATGCAGATATAAAGATGCTTTATGTAGCATGCTGATGTGTGCCCACAGCATTTTAGACATTTTTTTCCCAGGAAGATTGCAAGAATCAACCCTGTTAGACACATAGTAAGAATGCTGGCTAAACAGAGGCATATTTATACTCCTTAAATCAAAAACCCAGAGAAATGGGGTTCCCTAAGGCTATTCAGACCTGAGCAGCACTGAGATCAGTGGGTAGAAGGGGGAAGAGCTAGTTGCAAAGGGATATAGAAACCCACACTCCTGGCCAGGATGCTCACAAAAACAAGATGCGAGGATGGAAACAAAGTAACACTGCAAGTGACTTTATTGTACATCTACAATGGCAAGCTCCTCCACAACTGCACTATGCTATTTGTATGCATCGCAGCTGCAGTACTCATTACTGGGAAGATTCCCACAGTTTTGGAGATTGAGAGGCAGATATTTCATTAAGGGTGGGCTGCAACAAGCCCTCAAGAAAGATGGTTGCAAACCTAGCCCTAGCAGCAATGTCTAGTACATAATGTTTGGAGAAGTTGTGGAGTGATGCTCCATGTAGGTTTATTCAGAACAGCTTATGCACTCACCCCACTCAGAAATATTCACAGTGACTGCTGTACCCTTAGTGCTGTGGAGTCTGATGGTCTCTTTTTAAGATGACAGTAACAAAACACAATGCAATGTGTCTAACACTTAGAAAATCTCTACTAGAAAGCTGGTTTTCTCTCCTTCTTTGATACAAACGGCACAGACAACTGATCCACGGTGCTGATATACTTGACATTACCTGTCTTATCTGTTTGTGCTCACTCAAGGAAAGTACAGTTGTGTAAGTAAACTTACCATAACAGTAAATGTTCACGATCATTGCTGCAGCAGCTTTAGCTATATGATTTACATCCTGCATAGGACAGAAGAACTAGCCAGCTTCCAAACCTTCAGGACACTTTCCACACTCTTAAACCACTAGTCAGCTCGAACTGAGTTGACTTAAAAGACAGGTTTGGGTGCCAAGTCCTTCAGAGCTTTCATACCAACTGACACAGGGAGGTTGAGCCCTTGCAAAGATATTGCAAAGAACACCAAAAAAATAAATGTCCACACCATGGTATAAAAAAACACATAAAAAACAAAGGTGATGGAGGGATGGAACAGCTACTGTAGCAGTGATCATTCAAACATCTACTGTTATGGTTAAGTTTACTTGGACAACTGTACTATATTCTTAATAATGATCACTGCTGCAGTAGCCTAAGCTATATGAGTTCATAGGCTGGTACTAGGCTATCGGCCCTAGGGCCTATACAAGCCTAGCCATAACAATTCCCTGGATATTTCTTCCCACAATATTTACTTCCCTGGACCCCTGTCTAGCAGGGCGACTGACATGATCCCCAGGGTGAATGTCCTATCTCCCATCCAATCATCAAGGTTCCTTTTGAAAAGGGCCAAGGAGGCACTCTGCTTGACATGTATGGGCAGTCTATTCCAGAGTATGGAGAGTCTCTGGGTCAGGAACCTATCCCTCCAGCATGTTTTGTTCATTGTGATGACAAGGTTTAGATCCCTGGAGCGTGTGGCTCTGAGGGATTGGGATTTCTTCAAGTGGACCACGTCCAACAGCTCAGCGTTTGACACAGCCTTGTATGTTAAGCAGAGATCGCCTCTGAGTAGACGATATGCCACAGAGTATAGCTGGAGGTTTTTTTTAGACGGTCAGCATATGGCATCTGCTTTAGGCCTGTGATTCTTTTAGTGAGGTATTTCTGCGGCCTTTCCAGCAGTTGCAGATGTCTTATGAGGTACATACCAAACGGGGCGTTATACACTACAATGCGTCTAATGAGGGATGAGTACAGTGGGACAATGATCTCCTTTTTTCTGGATGAAAAGCCCTTAGTGTGTGCCACATAGAAGGATTTCCTGACTGTTGTGACGATGTGGCTATCGAAGGTGAGACCTCTGTCCACCTGTGTGTCCCTATGTCTCTCATCACACATCTATGTGGTAATTCATGGGTACATGTTTTTTCCCAAAGGGGATAACTATACATTTCTTGGCATTAAGCTTGAGCCCATGGCTCTGGCACTAAGTATCTGTTTCTGTAACGCTCTTTTGTAGAATATCCACATCATTTGGGGATTCAATAATAGCTCCCAGTTTGCAGTCATCTGCGAACTTTGTTAGACCGAGTTCCTTAGTGTTGGGCCTGTACTTCAGAGAAGTAGATGCCAAACAAGAGCGGTCCCAGGACTGAACCCTGAGGTACTCCACTTGTCACTTGTCTGGAGCTGGAATTGGAGTCTGCTACTTTTACAGTCTGGGTTCTGTCAGTAAACCAGTTGGCAACCCATCGAGTGACATAGGGATTTATGCCCAGCTTAGTAAGTTTATCTATGATTCCAGAGTGGGGGATGGTGTCGAAGGCCTTGGCGAGATCCAGATAGGCTGTGTGGACTGCCTTACCCCAGTCCACAGCTCTGGAGACTGATTCGAAGAAGTCAATCAGGTTCAGGAGACAAGATCGGCCCTTCATGAACCCAAACTGGGTGGGGTCCAGTATCTGAAGGTTGCCAATGTCTTTGTTTATAAGTTCCATGACAATGCGTTCCATGCCCTTACAGATCAGGATCGTCAGACTGATGGGACGGTAGTTCCTGGGATCCAAGGCGGATTCCCCCCTTGTGGAGTGGGATAACTGTAGCTGTGTGCCACTCAGTGGGCACAAGCCTTAGGTGAGGCTATGAGGTGCCAGTTCATTTTGTAGCTCATATAGTACACAGCCTGGGGTGTCATCTGGTCCCATGGATGCTATATTCTTAGCTTTGGAGAGTGCGGTTTCTACCCGTGTGGCCATGAATAATGGAATTTGGCAATCTTTTAGTATTGAGATGGGCCTTTTAGGGGGTGAGAGGGGGGTGAAGTTGGCACTAAATCGATCTGCCAGGATTGGCAATATCCTTGGGATCAGTATATTTAATGCCATTCTGTTGTAGCTCAGAGCAGATCTGAGCATTGCCATTTAGATTCTTGACATAACTATAGAATGCCTTGTGGTTGTCTTTGGAATGTTTGGCAGTTTTATGTTCGTGACTAGTTTTTGAGGATTTTATGAGGGATCTCAGCTTCTTACTGAGGCTGGTAAGGGAGTTTTTTGCATCCTGGGATTTTCCTCTTTTCTGCAAGAGTTTCTTCCTTCTGTTGTATAGTTTGTTTATGGCAGGGAACCACCAGGATTGGCTTCCTTTTTTTGGAGGAGAGCATCTTGGTTCTATCTGGGATGGCACGAGTGGATGTGCTCGTACAGTGCCTTAGTGCAGGATTCATCAGTCGAACTTTCAGACCCAGTCTAAATTGGGTGCCATGAAGTTTGTCACTTCTGACTTGAGTAGCATGAAGTTGGCTTTGGAGAAGTTTTTTACGGAGGTTTCCTTACTGGGGGGGCTGGGGGTGGGATGTGGATGTCAAGAGTGATTTGCTTATGGTCAGACCTGACCAATGAGGGGGTGACCACTGTTGTGGAGCATCTATCTCCCATGTTGGTAATGACCAGGTCTAGGATATTGGAGCCCATGGTGGGACAATGGATTAGTTGATCCAGGGCATTGGAATTTATGAATTCCAAGAACCGTTGGGAAAAGGTGTTGGTACCCGAGTAGTTTTCCCAGTTAATGGCAGGGTAGTTGAAATCACCCAGTATTAGGGTGTTTGGTTGTATCTTAATATTTTCCAGTATGTTTAGAAAGGTGTAGTGAGAACCTTGGGGCATGGTGGGGGATCTGTAGCAAGCTACAATTTGGATTGCAGTCTTACCTAGTGCTAGTTGCACCTGGAGAATTTCAGATGCACTGTGTTGGGCAACTAGCCTGGAGGTGTGAATATCCTTGGTGAATATGGACACTCCTCCACCTTTAGTGTTTCGGTCTTGGTTTGGTGGCTGAAAAGTGTGGTAAGAGTTGTAGCCTGGTATTGCAGGAGTGCTCTCTGGAGCCTTGAACCAGTAGATTAGAGTACCTTAGAACAACTGGGAGGTGGAAGAAGTAGGGCCCCAAGATCCCCTGGAAAATGTTTCTACCAAAGCCTGACTTAGAGTCTAGCTTGTAGTGCTTTGTAAAACTATGTACAGAGGACCAAGTTCCTGCTTCTGAAATACTTCGAGTCCAACCATTTAAAAAAAAAACAGAAATGCAGCAAAGGCCCTGGTAAAATGTGCCTTGACCTTGCTTGGAATGGTTTTATTGTGGCTGAAATAACAAAAGGTAATAGCCTTAGGCACTCATTGGGAAACATAACATTTTTTTATTGAAATTTGTTTACTGGGAAAGTCGACTCGGTCAAGGTATCCATTTTCAGTGGAGGCCTAGGAAGAAAAGCTCTAAGTACATTAAATTTTATAAACAAAGTATACCATTTTATATATAAACATATAAAGCATAAAAGTTAACATGACACTCAAGCAGGTAAATATATAAAAAAATATATGCAAAAGGAACGCAAGGTGTGCTTATGGACATATGACTCAAAAGAGTCATAGGAGAGATATTGGTAAAGAAAGTAGGTAAAGGAGGAGAAAGTAGGGTGAGAAGAAAAAGGGAAAGTAAGAAGTACGGTATTTATAGGAAAAATTGGAAATAGGAGACAAACACAGTAATATTGAGACAGGAGAGAGGTATACGGTGAGAGATAGACTGGTCTAACTAACAAAGGCTGTGGAGCTAATTAGAAAGGTAAGAACTTACATAAGACAAGTTAGGTGGGAGAGGTGTCTTTGTAAATGTGAAGAGTGTATTTGATTTAACCATGTTTGGAACAGGAGCAGATCCACAATTTAGCTAGATAATGGTCTGTTTGACACAGGTTGTCCCTTCTTACCTAAACAAAAAATGAACAACTGATCAGAAGTTCTGAAAGATTTGTTTGATCAAGATAGTAACCAAGTTGTCTGTGGACATCCAGTGTATGAAGTTTCCTTTCTCCATCATTTCAGGATTCAGGGAAATACACAGGAAGATAAATAGTTTTGCTTAAAGTAAACTTGGATACCACTTTAGGCATAAAAGAAGGATTATTTCTCAAGGAAACCCAGTCTCTGTGGAAAATAAGATTATGCTGATCCACCCACAAAAGCTTGCAACTCATATACTCTTCTTGCAGAGGTTAGAGCAAAAACTGCTTTCTGTGTTAATGACCTCAAGTCAGCCAGCTGGTTCAAATGGAGCAAGTGTTAAATTCTCTAACACAAAATTAAGACCTCAAGGAGGAGACAGCTTTTTTTGCTGGTTTCTTATGCAATACTCCTTTCAAAAACATTTTGATGTGGGAATGTCTTGAAAGAGGGGGATCCATGGGAAGACATGCTGAAATGGCAGACAAATGAACTCTGACAGAGGAGTAAGACAGGCCACAAGAAAGCAACTCGCACAAATATTGTAAAACCAAATTAGCCATGACCCTGAATGGATGCTGGTTATGTTGTTTGCACCAAATAGAAAGTCTTTCATTTGCTAATATATCATTTTATAGCAATCTTTCTTGCCTCCATTAGTACCTGCTGCAAGTCCTCAGTAAACAGGTGACTAAATGGTATAAAGACCTTGCTATCCAGGCAGTCAGTTGAAGCCATTTAGGTCAGGATACATCAAGCAGCCCTGTTTTTGTGCGAGCAGACCTAGTCTTGGGTGAGAGCTCGTAGAAACTGCCTTTGGTCAATTCCAAATGAAGGGAGAATCACAGTTGCTTCGGCCAGAAGGGAGTCACCACAATTATCTTAGAGGACCCCTTCTGAACCTTTAGAAGTACCCTGGATGTCAGTGAACAGGGCTGAAAAGCATACACAAACACTTCTGTCCACAGAAAATACAGTCATCTCACTTCCAGGCCTTCGTGCATGGAATCCTGGAGCAGGATTTTGCCAGCTGACTGTTTACAGAACAGGCATATATATTTATTTGAGGAACTTTCCACAGATGGATCAAATCTTGAAAGACCTCCTGGATCTAGGTTTCCATTTGTGAGGGTCTGCCTTTGTCTTGCTCAGCTTGTCTGCCACACAATTTTCTCTGACAGAATGTAAGAAGTCTGCAGAGTAAGACTGTGCTGTAAAGGTATACTTCATGTTAACATTGCAAGTCTGCATAGGGGATAAGACCTAGTGCCGTGCCCTCTTGCTTGCTTATGTACCGCATCCCTGTGATATTGTCCATGACACCTTGAAGTATATGGGTAAGAATCTCTTTTATGCTTATGTGCTTGTGTCTGTCTTTGATGTTCCAGGTACCTAGCACTTTTATCCCCCTTGACACTGCTCCCAAAGCAAAGTCCGAGGCATGACTGACTGCTTTGGAGCAGGGGGGGGGGACCTGGATTCAGAGATATTTGATGTCTCCCACCAATTATTTTCTCTTCTTACAAATCTTAGAACTGGAATCTGAAAAGATAATAGGTGTTGGTGCTGGGATCAAAGAGACTTCTTTCTCATATGGAGTCCTGACAGAGATGTATCATAAGATTCATAGATGGCATGAAACCCAGAATCCTGAGGTATTCCCTTGCAGTGACCACAGTTTGAGTGGAAAACTCCATGAACAGATCTAGATATAGATCTAATTTTTTCCTATGGAAGAAAAGTTTGTTGTACTGAGGTGTCTTAGAAAGCATCCCAGTAACACAAACCTATGTGATGGAGTAAAAAAGACTTTTGAATGTTTTCATGGAATACCACCCTGCATAGGAGATATTTTCCCAAGTGAGAGATTTCTGACACTTTGAAAAAAATTCTGCAAATATAAGCAAGTCATCTAAATATGGAAACATGTGGATACCCTGTAGCCTGCAATGTGCTATAACTGGAGCTAGATACTTTGTGAGCCCTCTTGGAGCAGTGGTTAGCCCAAAGGGCAAGGCACAGAAAAGATAATGTGATCCAGACACACATAGCCTTAAGAAACGTCTGAAGTCTGGATGGATAGGAATGTGACAATAGACATCTTTTAAATCTAAGGTTACCAAAACCTCAAATGAGGAAGAAGGGGTATGAGGTTGTGTAGCAAAAGCATTTTGAACTTTGACACTACCACAAACTGGTTTAGGAAAGAAAGGTCCAGAACTTGTCTGATGTCATTCCAAGGGGGTACAATATTTGATGGTCTGGGAGGACATGGTTGACGGACCACACTGCTTTGCCTGGGATGGTTTGCACTTGTACTTTCTAAGCTTTCGGATACTGGCAAAGATCTTTTCCACCCACATAGTGCCTTTTTTTAGGCAATGCCAAACAGATAAACTTCGACATAACTGAACCTATGTAGGAGTATCTGAAGGTGGTACTGCTCAATGCTAGAAGTCTTAACAAGAAATTCCACCCCTACAAGCCTTCCTCTTCCTGGAGAGTATAGACATCTGTGCAGTAACAGACACATGGTTTAAAGTTGTGGAGAGTCCCCCCCCCCAGCAAAGCAAGGTTATGTCTTGCGCACCTTTAGACCAGCTACTACAGAGAAGGGAAGTAAAGGTGGAGGAGTCTCAGCTATTTTAAAACAACCTCACATCTAGACTAGTTAAAGCGTATGACCCACTGGAACTCATACATGTGCAACTCATCATAAACGGGGCCTAATTCCATATCCCTACAGCCTATAGGTTCCCCTACATGTCCCAGGAATCCCATACTACCCATCTCAATGTACTAGAGTCCTGCACCATTCAACTCAATACAATCTTCATGGGGGACCTCAGCTACTCTTCTATAAATTAGGAATCATAAACCACTTCTAATGCACAAGCCCAGCGATTCCTAAACTTCATTAATACCAACATCCTGGGAGAGTTGGTCTATTCTCCTACCAGGGTTACGAAAATCCTTGACTTTGTACTCACAAACATGGGGGAATGATATTCTTCACCCAATGCAATGTCTTCGCTCATCAGATCTGACCATAAGGCAGTACTGTTTGAACAAAAATTAAATCTGGGGAGCCAGTGAAACCAAAAACCTTTAGGAACTATTCAAAGGCCAACTCGTGACACTTTGTCTAACTTATTAGCACCCCCAAACCCAGTAAACCTTATAGCATATACTGAGCTATTAACAAAATCTCTTTGCAGCCATACTGACAGTTGTACAGAGACAGCTTTGCTCACTTGTATTAAGAATAAGAAAAACTCAAATGACAAGCCACCCTAGTGAAATCACAACATTGATCACTTATGCAACAAAAGAAAAAAAATATTGGCCAAACGTAGGAGGAACAAAGCCCCACATACTAAAAGCCCCTTGAACAATTTAAACAGACAGCTAAGAGGGTCAATTAATACTTCAAAAGCTAAACCTGAAGAAAAAGGTAGCTTCTCAGGCACAAGACAACCAAAAAGATTTCTACAGCTATGTCTAAAACCTCAGGAGAAGTTTGTAACAATGCACAGAACTTATTGTAAATGGCAATAAGCACGCTGAACCAAAGGCCACTGCCAACCTGTTGGCTGACAGGTTCAGCTCAAAACCCCCCACTCCCCCGATAGTCCAAAGGAAATACTGCATACACAATCCCCCCCAACCATTACTATGGAAGAGGCCATCAATACACTTTCCATGGCCAAAAGCACTGCATCGATGGGCCCTAATAACATCCTGGGATGCTTCCTAAATAGCATGAAACATGACCTCTCTGGTCCACTTGAATCCCTTTTCAACTGGTGCCTACGCTAGGTTTTATCCCCAAGGAATGGAGAATGGGTACAGTCATTCCCCTGCACAAAGAAGGTCCAAACCACTGATCTGGGCAACTACAATCCCATAAGTCTAACTAGCCTCACATGTAAGGCCATTGCAAGAATCATCATGGACATGATAAATGAAGACACAGGTGACCTGCAAATGCTGGACCCATCACAGTTTGGCTTTGTTAAAGGAAAGTCATTCCTATTAAATCTGGTGGACTTCTTTGAGAGGGCCACCAAAGCAATGGATGAGGCCAAGACTGTGCACACAGATTACCTTGACCTGGCCAAAGCTTCTGATATAATACCCTACTAACAAGGCGTTATATACAAGCTCACTTATTTAGATATAAACCCTTTTATCACCAGCTGGACAGCCAATTGGCTCACTGACAGGACCCTGGAGGACAAAACAGGTGAGGTCACCTCCACTAAGAGGCTAGTCACTAGTGGAGTCCCCCAAGGGTTGGTACTGGGATCGATCCTTTTTGCCATCTATTTCTCTGAAATGGAAGCAAATGCTGAAGATTTATGGCTGGCTAGGTTTGTAGATGACTGCAAGCAAGCTGGAAGTTATCATCAACTCCCCTATAGATACTAGCACTTTTCAAGAAGGATTTTCTCTGATGAACAAATGGTGCCAAAGCCATGGCCTTTAATTCAATGCCAAAACAATGCATAATTGTACCCTTTGAGTGGTCAACCATCCCGCCTAACCATGTAGATAACACGTTCCTAACAGCTGACCCAGTGGTTAGGGATCTGGGTAGGCATGTAGCAGAAGCCTTACCTTCGACCACAATGTGGCCACAGTGGTGAGGAAATCCTTTTATGTTGCACAACTTATAAGTAAGCAGGCACAGCATCTAGGTCCAAACAGGTCATTATCCCATAGTACTCTGCCATTATCAGAGCAATCACAGAGTACAATGCTTCCTTCGGTATGTACTTGACCAGGCATATGCTGCAACTAGAGAGACCTCAGAGGTTAATTACAAAAAGAACACAAGGTGCAACAAACCTGCCTTATACAGAGTGCCTTAAAGCTCTTTTCCTCTACTCGGTCTCCAATAGACTGCTGAGGGGTAATCTATGCCTGGCATACAAGGCATCCTCAAACCCCACACTTATGAATTACCTGCACATTTGTAAGTCAAAAAGTACCAGAAATGCAAGGTCTAGGGACTGTGACTTAAACAGAACATACTTGACAGACAGACAGATATGTGTCCCAGAGACTGTCCGTATGAAACAGGCTTCCCATCCATGTGAAGGTGAGTTCATCTATTACCCAATTTAAGCTCAACTTAGACCAGTGGATGGGGAACAGAAAAGTTACACTCGGTCTGGCACCTATGTCCTTTATGGATAGAGGTGGCTTATAAATGCCTGGCCCTCAATGCCCTATTTGGATACAGGATGTCATTATTCTTGGCTAGGCTTAGAAAGGCACTTCAGTCCATTAGCCTAGTAAAGTACAATTGTGCACACTTACCACAAATGTAGATGTTTGAGTGTATTCACTGTTGCAGTCATCACATTTGGGTTATCTGCTTGCAGTAGCCCTCAGTCAGCCTGATTAACAAAGTCTTGGGTCCTGCGTCGGTTGCTGTCTCATCTTCCATGATGTCAGGTAGTCAAGGGTATAAAGCATGCAGCCGATGCCATTTTATCAGTTTTTCTTGCCCCAGATGTCAGGTGCCCCCATAATGGGAAGCAATTATATACAAGGTTACACCTCCAACAAAAAGCAAATACACCATGAAGCTTTAAGCATAGTAAACAAGAATAGAGGTATAGACAATAGATGTCAGGGGGCTGGAGGGAGGGTAACCTGGACTGCAACAGTGAATACACTCGAACATCTACATTTATGGTAAGTGTACACAACTGTACTATGTTCTTCGTGTTTCACTGTTGCAGTCATCACATTTGGGCATATTCCCAAAGCTAAGGATGGCAGAAGCAATTAGACAGCATTAGGATCAGCTATAAGGCCCTGCAGGATTACAGTGGCAAAGCCAGCTCTGGGTTTAGAAAAAATTGGCAAGTGGTAATGCTTGGTGAAGGTATGTACAGAACTCCAGGTAGTAGCTTCTAGGATGTCTCTGGTAGGGACACCTCTGAGAAAGGCTGCAGAGGTAGATGCAGCCCTAGCTGAATGTAGTCTTATCCCCTGTGGGGTAGGTTTTTCATGGTGCTTATAGCAGAAATGAATGCAATGGCCAATCCACTTAGAAATGGTTTGCTTTGAAATAGCTTTCCCCTCTGCACCTGCAGCAAATGCAACCAGCAGCTGTTCAGACTTCCTGAGAGGTTTAGTCCTGTCCAAGTAAAATCTAAATTGTCTGTGCACTTCCAAGGGGCGCAGTATTCATTCCCCTTTGTTCTGTGGATTAGAAAAGAAAGTTGGCAAAAGAATGGACTAATTAAGGGCCACACTGGATACCACCTTGGGAATGAAGGAGGGATGAAGGATGATGAAAGGCTCATGAGGGCCTGAAATTCAGACACCCTTCTTGCTGAAGTGATGGCTAGAAGGAAAGCTGTTTTCCAAGAAAGGAATTTCAACTCAGCACTTGCAGCTGGGTTGAAGGGAGGTAATGCGAGCTTTTCCAATACAAAGTTAAGGTCCCAGGCTGGAGTAGGGGCTCTCCTGGGTGGTCTTAAGTTTTTGCCCCTCTGAGGAATTGCTTCAGCAGCGGATGAGAGAAGTGGGGTGGTTCTGTATTGAAATGAGCTGAAATGGCTGAGGCATGTATTTTGTTGGAGGAAAAGGAAAGGCCCTTTTGAAGCATCTCAGTTAAGTATTGAAGAATCTGAGGTAAATTGGGCGCTACTGTGACCATCCCATGAGTTTGGCTCCAGGAACAGAATCTTTTCCATTTTTCAGCATAGGATTTTCTAGTAATAGGCCTCCTTGCCTCCAGAATGACATCCATCACTTGCTTACTGAGGGATGGGAATGGTGAAATCAGGTAATTAGCCAGGCTGCCACGTTCAGGGTTTGAAGCTGTGGGTGCAGAATCTGGCCCTCCTGCTGAGACAGCAGAGCAGGGGTCTGAGGCAGGTGCCATGGTGCCAGCAGTAACACTGCGCAAGAGGGGGTACCAGTGTTGGTGTGGCCAGTCTGAAGCAATCAGTATTGTCCTTGGTTTGTCCTGTTTGATCTTTAGTAGTACCTTGGAGAGGAGAGGCAGTGGGGGAAAGGCATAAACTGATAGTTTTTCCAGGTGAAGGACAGGGCATCCACTTTCCAAGCTTGTTTGTGGGGAGTCCTTGTGCAGAATTTGTCCAATTGATGGTTCTGGGGGAGGCACACAGGTGTATCTCTGGGCTCCCCCATTTACTTCTCAACATGTTGAATATTTTTGGTTCCAGTTTCCACTCGTGTGGGTCCATGAGATTTCTGCTTAGGTCGTCTGCCAGTGTATTTAGCTTTCCTGGCAGGAACTGAGCCTGTAGATGCACATTCCACTCACGTGGGTAAATGAGATTCCTGCTTAGGTCATCTGTCAGTGTATTTAGCTTTCCTGGCAGGAACTGAGCCTGTAGGTGTACTTGGTAGCGCAAGGCTTTGTTCCACAGAGCAATAGCTAGCCTGCAGAGAGGGAAGGAGTGGGTTCCCCCCTGCTTGTTTATGTACCACAGAACAGTGGTGGTGTTCGTCTTTAGCAATAACTGTCCTGGAAGAATGTGGTCCTTGAAGGCTGTCAGAGCATACTGTACAGCTAACATTTCTTTTTGATTGATATGTAGGTGCATTTGACTTGGGTTCCATTTGCCCTGAATGCACTGCCCTGCCAAGTGAGCCTCCCATGCATAGTCTGATGCGTCTGTTGTTAGGGTTTGGGCGGCAGGGGGATAGAGTGTGAATGGCAGTCCCTTGTTGTGGTGGCAGGCCTCTGCCCACTAAAGGAACTCTATCTGTAGACAAGGCATGATAGGAATCATTGATTCTAGATTCTGAGAATGTTGACACCACAGGCTTTTTAGATACCATTGTAGTTTCCTCATATGCAGACTTGCGTATGGAATTAGAAGAATGCAGGAGGCCATGAACCCCAAGGCTTGCAGTATTTGTCTTGCAGATAGCAGGGTCTTTGTGGCCACAAGTTTGAAGTAAGCTGTCAAATAAACTTGTTTCTCTGGCGTGAGGGAAGCTATCTGGGAAGTTGTGTTCAAGCTTGCTCCCAAGAATACAAATTGTTTGCAGGGTACCAGATGTGATTTCTTTTCGTTTATGGTGTACCTCAGAGAGGTTAACACTTTTTGTACAAACGCCAGATGATTCAATAATATGCCTGGCTTTCTGCCTGAATTAGACAATCGTCCCGGTATAGGTATATTCGAATATTTCTTTGCCTGCAAAATGCAATGGCTGGAGCTAGGCACTTTGTGAATACCCTGGGAGCAGTAGATAAACCAAAGGGCAGTGCAGAGAACTGATAGTGCATGAAGCCTGCTTTGAAGCGTAGGTATCTTCTGCAAGATTCCCAGATTGGGATGTACAGGTAGGCTTCCTTCAAATCCAGTGTTGCCAACCAGGCATCCTTGCCTAGCATAGGAAGCAACTGGTGAAGAGTTAGCATCCTGAATTTTGGAATCACCAAAAAAGTGTTTAGGACAGAGAGATCCAGGATAGGATGCCAGGAGTTGTCTTTTCTGGGTACCAGAAAAAGTCTGGAGTAGAAACCTTGTCCCCTTTCCTCTTCTGGGACAGTTTGAATTGCCCTTACACTTAGAGAACTTGCTTTTGAGCCTCTGCTCACTGATTTAGGGTTATAACTGGACAACCGTTTGGGGTTGTTAAAGTGTGGATGTGGAATCTGTATCCCTGGAAACTATATTTAAAACCCATTTGTCCTGAGTAATGAGTTCCCACTTTTTGCCTGGGAGCAGTCAGTTGAGAATGGCTTGGAAGTTTTAAAGTTAAATCATTGAGAGTTTACCATTAGGAGGGGGAGGTCTTAGTACTCCCTGCTTTGGAAGTGGGAGCCCTCCACTGCTTAGCCCTGTGCGTACCTTTTGACTGAAGCCTGAGTGTTCTGCTGGGTCTGGGTTTGGACTGAGAAGACCTAGAAGAGGCAGGAAAGGACCAATTCTTAGAGGGCCAATGTCTACTAATTCTTGGAGGCTGCACTTAAAAGGAAATATTTAACAGTTTGCATAGATTTAGCCTTTTCCTCCATCTTAAGTACTTCTTCTGCTTTGTTGCCAAACAGGCGGCCCTGGTTTAAGGGAGCATCCAAAATTTTGCTTTAAACATGATCTGGCAAAGATTGCCCCTCAAGTCAACCATGCCTTCTAAGTACAGACCCAGTAACATCAGCCCTGCAAGATGCCTCTAGTGAATCAAAACCACATTGCAAAGTATGTTTTCCAACTTGTTCAGCAGAATGCATTAAATCCTGTAAATCCTTACTTTCTGCACAGTCCGGAATCAACATCATTTTCTGTAAGCAATCCAATAATGTGCTGCTGATACTTTAACATATGAAACTGGCAATTTAAGGCCCTAATGGTCAAGGTTGCAGAAGTGTACACCTTCTTACCCCATCTATCCAGCGCCCAGGAATCTCTATCAGAGGGGATAGGATTTTTGGCAGTTGTAGCCTTTATGCCCTTGGGTCCCTGTCTAATGGTCTCAGGATCCGCAGTAGGATTTTTAAAAAGGAACTTGTGAGAGTCAGGAACCCTGTAATATCTATCTGGTTTTCTGGGAGCAGGAGGTAAGGAGTCAGGGGCCAAGCTAGACTCCATGAAGGCATCATCAACAATGTCCAGTACAGGGGGGACAGCTAAAGACCTGACTTGGGGCAGGAGTAAGAAATCCCTAAGCCTCTTTTTAGAATCAGAGTAATCTTGGCTTTCCAAGTGGAAATACTCCCTTAGAGTATGCAAGGTTTCACCAAAAGAGAAATCTTCTGGAGGGGAAGCAAATGGAATGGAGTCCTCTGCATCAGAATCCTCATAGGCAGATAAGGGTAAATCCTGGTCATCAGAAGAAACAGAAATTTCAGAATCCTGATCAGAAGAATCATAGCCAAGTTCAGTCCTAGGTCTCTTAGAGGGGGAAGGTTGACTTCCCCTGATTAAAGTAATAAGGTCTTCAGCCATTATTATCATTTGTTTTATAGGCATAGAGGCCTGACCATGTGGTCTGGGCATCGGTTTTCTAGTCATGGATCGAGTTTTAGGCCTTGAAGAAGATGGCGTTGGTTTAATATGCAAGTCAGTAGGCCTGAATACACCCTCAGAAGCCGGTGACTACACAGCGGCTTCGGACCCATCCAAGGTAGAGACATCCGCAGTTTCCACAGTTGAAGCATCTCGCGGCATACCGGACTCCAAATAGGTTTCAGTAGAGGCCTGCGAATCTGAAGTAGCAGGTATCAGGGGCTGCAAAAGCGCTTCACTGAGTACCGGCGAACTGGCAACTAGCTTAGGAGAAGCATCGTCGGCAGCTTTGGACCTAGGCAGCCTGTCTCTGTCTTTATTTTTGCGTTTTTTCAGAATGTCAGTAGTCGGGTGGATAACTGAACAGAGTACCGAAATATTTAGAAGCGTAAATATACCGATGACGAATAGTTTGCAGTTTAAATAAGGCACAAAACCAACAGCAAGGTACGTTGCGGTCAGGGCCTAGGCAAGGAATACAGTACGAATGAAAATCTTTATGAGGTATTTGCTTTCCACAAGAAAAGCAATTATTGACTTTTACTGACATCAGTTAAAGCAAGAAAAAGTTTCCTCAATGGGGTACTTAGCTTTAGTTGAAGACTTCGGTTCTGAAACTCGAAAACGAAAATTTCAGGAGTTGGCAGACAGGCACTTGCGAACTGCTTCTGCTTCGAGCACCGCACAGCAAGAAAGACTGATAAAATGGTGTCGGCTGCATGCTTTATACCCCTGACTACCGGACGTCATGGAAGATGAGACAGCAACTGACGCAGGACCCAAGACTTTGTTAATCAGGCCAACTGAGGGCTACTGCAAGCAGATAACCCAAATGTGATGACTGCAACAGTGAAACATGAAGAACATCAGTCTATAAATCTGAGATTGCTATTCAGGGTGGAATAAATGTGAATGCCTGAAACAGTTACCAAAAAGTACAGTTGTGTACACTTACCATAAATGTAGATGTTAGAGTGTATTCACTGTTACAGTCATTACATTTGGGTTATCTGCTTGCGGGTAGCCCTCAGTCAGCTTGATTAACAAAGTCTTGGGTCCTACGTCGGTTGCTGTCCCTTCTTCCATGACGTCAGGTCGTCAGGGGTATATAACATGCAGCCGACGCTATTACATCAGTTTTTCTTACCCCAGATGTCAGGTGTAAAAGTACAATGATATACCTCCAAAAAAAAAAAGCAAATACACCAAAAAGCTTTTAAGCATAGTAAAGGAAAGTAGAAGTATAACGAAAAGAAGTTAAGGGGCTGGTGGGAGGGTAACCAGGACTGCAACAGTGAATACACTTGAACATCTACATATATGGTAAGTGTACACAACTGTACTATGTTCTTCGTGTTTCACTGTTGCAGTCATTACATTTGGGTAGATTCCCAAAGCTATGGTTAGGAGGAGGAATTTAAATAGCATTAGGACCAGCTATAAGGCCCTGCAAGACTGCAGTGGCAAAGCCAGCTCTGGATTTAGAGAAAATTGGCAAATGATCATGCTTGGTGAAGGTATGTACAGAACTCCAGGTAGCAGCTTCTAGGATGTCCCTGGTAGGTACGCCTCTGAGAAAGGCTGTAGAGGTAATATGCAGCCCTGGTGGAGTGAGGTCTGATCCCCTGGGGGATAGGTTTTCCATGGTGTTTATGGCAGAAATGAATGCAATGACCTATCCATTTAGAAATGGTTTGCTTTGAAACAGCATTCCCCTCTGCCCCTGCAGCAAATGCCACCAGCAGTTGTTCAGATTTCCTTTAAGGTTTAGTCCTGTCCAAGTAGAATCTAAGTTGTCTGTGCACATCTAAGGAATGCAGTATCCGTTCCCCTTTGTTCTGTGGATTGGGAAAGAAAGTTAGCAAATGAATGGACTGATTAAGAGCCACACTGGATACCACCTTAGGCATGAAGGAAGTACAGTTTTGTACCTACCATAAAAGTAGATGTTAGAGTGTCTTCACTGCTGCAGTCATTACACTTGGGTTATCCTGCCGTCAGGCGGTCCCCGCAGTCGGCCAGAGTTCCAAAGTCTTGGTCCGGCGTCGGTTGCTGTCGCTTCTTCCCTGACGTCAGTGCGCCAGGGGTATATCAGATGCAGCCGACGCCATTTTCTTCAGTTTTTTTTGCCCCAGATGTCAGGTGCCCCCAAAAGGGAAGGCAATACATAATGGTAGTAAAACATGCCAAAAATGTAAACAACAAAACCTCCAGTTACCAGCAAATACACCACATAGGTAGTATAGGTTGAAAGGTATAGATAAGTTCCAGCTGAGAAAGAGGGGATGGCGGGCGGGTAACCTGGACTGCAGCAGTGAAGACACTCGAACATCTACATTTATGGCAGGTACAAAACTGTACTATGTTCATCGCGTTTCACTGCTGCAGTCATTACACTTGGGTTGAATCCCAAAGCTGAGTCAGGGTGGCTGGTTCTATAGAGGATTAGGGGTGGCTATGAGGCCCTGTAGCACTGCAGTGTCAAAGCCAGCTCTGGATCTAGAATAAAGAGGCAAGTGATAATGCTTGGTAAAGATGTGCACTGAACTCCAAGTTGCAGCCTCCAAGATATCCTTGGTGGGTACTCCTCTAAGGTAGGCAGTTGAAGTGCCTGTTGCCCTGGTGGAATGTGGTCTAATGTTAGTAGGAACAGGTTTCCCAATACAGAACCGAATACAGTGTCCTATCCACTCGGAAATGGTCTGCTTTGAAATAGCCTTTCCCTGTGAACCTGCAGCATATGCTACAAACAATTGCTCAGTCTTTCTGAAAGCTTTTGTTTTGTCCAAATAGAAACGTAATTGTCTGTGTATGTCCAAAGAATGCAGAAGCCTCTCCCCTTTATTCTGGGGATTTGGATAAAAAGTTGGCAAATGAATAGTTTGGTTAAGAGCCACACCGGATACCACTTTAGGCATAAATGAGGGATTTGTTCTTAAAGAAACCCTGTCTTGGTGAAAAATGATGAAAGGCTTCACTGCCATTAGTGCCTGTAACTCTGAGACTCTTCTTGCTGAAGTTATTGCCAGAAGCAGAGCAGTTTTCCAAGAGATATATTTTAGTTCTGCTGAACTGGCTGGCTCAAAAGGTGGTAAGGTTAGTTTTTCCAAGACAAAATTGAGGTCCCAAGTTGGTGTTGGTGCTCTTTGGGGTGGTCTTATGTTTTTAGCCCCTCTGAGGTATTGTTTTTAGCAATGGATGAGAGAAAATAGGAGGATCTGTGTTGTAATGAGCCGAGATGGCAGAAGCGTGGATCTTAATGGATAAGGATAGGCCTTTGTCCAGCATCTCAGTCAAGTATTGAAGTATCTGAGGAATATTTGGGACAAGAGGGTCAAAGCTTTGAGCCTGGTTCCAGGCACAGAATTTCTTCCACTTTTCTGAATAAGATTTCCTGGTGCTAGGCCTCCTGGCCTCCAAAATGGCATCCATAACAGCTTTAGAGAGTGGTGTTGTCTGTCTGACTAATGAATCTGCCATGCAGCCAGGTTTAAAGCTTTGAGCTGACTGTGCAGGATCTGATTGTCTTGTTGAGTCAGAAGGTGCGGAGCTTGAGTTAAACTCCATGGTGGACCTTGAGATAAGTTCTTTAAGATTGGGTACCAGTGCTGGCGTGGCCAGTCTGGGGTAATCAGGATCATCTGTGGTTTCTCTTGTCTGGCTTTTAGTAGTACTTTTTAAAGGAGAGGCAGTGGTGGGAAGGCATAAACTTTTAGGCTTTTCCAGCTGAATGAGAGAGCATCTACTTTCCATGCTTGTGTGTGATAGGTCCTTGTGCAGTATTTTTGTAGTTGGCAATTCTTTGGGGTGGCAAAAAGATCTAGTCTGGGCACCCCCACTTCTGCGTTATCATGCTGAATATTTGTGGATTTAATTTCCACTCGTGAGGATCCATGATGTTTCTGCTTAAGTCGTCTGCCAGTGTATTTTTCTCTCCTGGCAGGAATTGTGCTTGCAGATGAACTTGATAAGTTAGAGCTGTGTTCCACAAGGTCATGGCTTGCCTGCATAGGGGATAAGAATGAGTGCCCCCTTGTTTGTTTATGTACCACATTACTGTGGTGTTGTCTGTCTTTAATAATAACTGTCCTGGATGCAGAAGGTCCTTGAAAGCTGTTAGGGCATTTTGAACAGCCAACATCTCTTTTTGATTGATGTGAAGATGCATTTGGTCTGTGGTCCACTTGCCCTGAATACATTTTCCTGCCATGTGTGCTCCCCAGGCGTAATCCGAAGCATCTGTTGTTAGTGTCTGCCTGGCAGTGGGTATAGAGTGAAAGGCTGACCCTTGTTGAGGTGACATGCCTGTGCCCACCATCGAAACTCCTGTTGTAGGCAGGGAATTATTGGTATTACTGCTACTAAACTGTGAGAGTGTGGAGTCCAAACACTTTTTAGGTACCATTGTAATTTCCTCATATGCAGTCTGGCATATGGAATAAGTAGTATGCAGGAAGCCATGAATCGCAGGGCCTGCAGAATTTCTCTTGCAGGGAGATGGGACTTTTTTTGCCAGTAATTGAAAATATTGAGTCAGTTGTCCTTGTTTGTCTGGCGTGAGATAAGCCATCTGGGCCGCTGTACTTAAGCTGGCACCCAGGAATATTATCTGTTGTGAGTGCACCAGTTTTGACTTCTTTTCGTTTACTGTGTACCCTAGAGAAATTAGCAACTTTTTTACAAACACCAGATGCTTTAGAAGAATGTCCTTTGTCTCTGCTTGAATGAGGCAGTCGTCCAGGTATGGCTATATTTGAATTCCTTTTTGTCTGCAAAATGCAATTACTGGTGCCAGGCACTTTGTAAAGATCCTGGGCGCAGTAGATAAGCCAAAGGGCAGTGCAGAGAATTGGTAGTACATTGTACCAGCTTTGAATCTGAGGTATCTTCTGCAATTTTGTCTGATAGGGACATGCAGGTATGCCTCTTTGGAGGTCCAGAGTAACAAGCCAAGCGTTCTTGCCCAGCATGGGAAGAAGCTGCTGTAGTGTCAACAATTTGAATTTCGGAACATCCAGGTAAGTATTTAGAGTTGAAAGGTCTAGTATGGGTCTCCAGGCTTTGTCCTTTCTGGGGACCAGGAAGAATCTTGAGTAAAATCCTCGTCCTTGTTCCTGCTGTGGTACTTTTTGAATAGCTCTCATGTCCATGGGGGCTGAAATTTGTTTCTGAGCCTCTGCCCATTGATTTTGTGGCAGGTTTGGCATTCCTTTTAGCCTTGGTAAAGTGTGAAAGTGGAACCTGTAACCTTGAGACACAACATTCAGAACCCATTTGCCTTGGGTGATTGTTTGCCAATTTTGAGAAAAAAGTGCTAGCTTTCCCCCCTAAGGGGGCTGCCAAAAGGGAAGTGCTTGGCGTATGAAGGGGAAAGTCAATGGGACTGTTTCCTGTATGGTTGAGACTTGTCCTCACCTCCTTTTGGGGTTGAGGTACCCCACTGTCGTTGTCTGTTAGAGCCTTGGGGTTGAGATCTGCCTCTTGGGCGTCTGTATCTGCCTCTCTGTGGTCTGTCTGACACTGGAAAGGACCAATTCTTTGTAGGCCAATTTCTGCTAAATCAAGGTGGCTGTACCTGTAAGAAATCCTTGACTGTTTACATAGATTTAGCTTTATCCTCCATTTTCTTTAACACCTCTTCTGCCTTAACACCAAACAAGGTATCATGCTGTAAAGGAGCATCCAGTAATTTTGCCTTAACATGATCAGGTAAACTCTGTTCTTTTAACCAAGCATGTCTTTGAATCACAGAACCTGTAACTGTGGCTCTACAAGAGGCGTCTAAAGAATCAAAACCACATTGCAGAGTATGTTTTCCCACCTATTCAACTGCATGCAATAAATCCTGCATTTCTTTATAGTCAGGAGCTTCTGAGCTTGCAAGCATTTTCTGTTTTAACTGAGCCATTAAATATTGTTGGTACTTAAGCATGTGAAACTGGCAATTTAGAGCCCTTACTGCTAAAGTTGCAGAAGTGTAAACTTTCTTCCCCCATCTATCCAATGCTCTGGAATCTCTGTCAGAGGGGACTGGATTTTTTGCAATGGAAGCCTTAACCCCTTTGGGACCCTGGGAAATAGTTTCTGGATCAGCAGAAGGGTTTTTATAAAGAAACTTGTGAGAGTCAGGGACTCTATAATACTTATCTGGCTTGGCTGGTGCAGGGGGCAAAGAATCAGGAGATAAGCTGGATTCAGAGAACACATCATCCACAATATCTAACACTGGCGGAATAGCCAGGGGCCTGTGCTGAGGCAATAAAAGGAAGTCCCTGACCCTTTTCTTGGATTCTGAATAATCCTGACTTTTCCAATGGAAATGCTCCCTCATGGTATGTAAAGTTTCCCCAAAAGAATAATCCTCAGGAGGAGAGGCTGAAGGGATAGATTCTTCAGCATCAGAGTCCTCATAGGGGGGGTAGAGAGTATCCCTGGTCTGAAGAGGAATCAGAGGAAATGGAAACCTGATCAGAGGAATCATAGTCTGTATCCTGCCTAGGCCTTTTCTCAGGAGGGGGATGGGAACCCCCGATTAGAGTAATGAGGTCTTCGGCCATTTTAAGCATCTGTTTCTTAGGCATGGAGGACTGTCCAGGAGAATGCTGTACTTGCTTCTTTGTCTTTAATGGTGTTTTTGTCTTGGCTGTTGCTTTAAATGGTAAGTTGTGAAGGTCTGAAAACACCCTCAGAAACCGATGCCTGCTCAGCGGCTCCAGACCCATCTGAGGGATTAGCTTCCATAGGCCCAATACCTTGAGTTTCCAGAGGCCTAGTTGTCTCCACATGGGAGTCGGAGGCGGCCTGTGGCTCTGAGGTAGCGGGTGTCAGGGGCTGCGAAAGCACCTCACTGAGAACTGGCGACTGGCCTAGAAGAGGCTTTGTCATCGGTTTCGGACCTCGGATGCCTGTCTTTATCCTTGTCTTTGCGTTTTTTCAGAATTGCGGTCGTCTGTTGATCCGACAGCATAGTATAATTGAACCTTCGGCCAAAGTAGTGCAAAGCAAAATCAAAACGTTATTTTATAGTGCGTTTGTTAAATCTAGCACAAAACCGACAACTAGTGACGTCGTGATCAGGGCCTAGGCATGGAATACAGTAAGAGTGGAAGTCCTTATGAGGTATTTGCTTCCCACAAGAAATACAGTTATTAACTTTTTCTGACATTGGTCTGAGGCAAGAAAAAAGTTTCCCCAACTGGGTACTTAGCTTTATTGAAGACTTCGGATCTGAAATTAGACTTCGAAAATCTCAGGAGTCGGCCGACCGGCACTTGTGAACTGCTTTTGCTTCGGGCACCGCACGGCAAGAAAGACTAAAGAAAATGGTGTCGGATGCATCTTATATACCCCTGGAGCACTGACGTCAGGGAAGAAGTGACAGCAACCGACGCCGGATCAAGACTTTGGAACTCTGGTCGACTGCGGGACCGCCTGACGGCAGGATAACCCAAGTGTAATGACTGCACCAGTGTAACACGATGAACATCTGACAGTGTGTGTAGCCTGCTTTGAAGCGAAGGTATCTTCTGCAAAATTCCCCGATTGGGATTTTCAGGCATGCTTCTTTTAAATCTAGTGTTGCTAATCAGCCGTCTTTGCCTAGCATAGGAAGCAACTGGTGAAGAGTCAGCATCTTGAATTTTGGAATCTCCAAAAAGGTGTTTAGAGTGGACAGGTCCAGGATAGGACGCCATGAATTGTCTTTTCTGGGTACCAGGAAAAGTCAAGTAGAAACCTTGTCCCTTTTCTTCTTCTGGTACCAACTGAATAGCCCCCATGCTTAAGAGAGAAAGTACTTGTTTTTGGGCCTCTGCCCACTGATTTGGGGGTAGGTCCAGCCACCCGTTTGGTTTTGGTAACATGTGGAAGTGAAATCTGCATCCCTGGGACACTATATTTAAAACCCATTTGTCCTGGGTAGTGAGCTTCCAGTTCTTTGCATGAAGAACAATCTTGCCCCCCAAAGGGGCAGTCAGTTGATAAATGCTTGGAAATTTTAAAAGGAAGTCATTGAGACAGTTTACCATGGGGGGAGTCTTATTACTCCCAGATCTGGAAGTGGAGGCCGACCACTGCTTAGTCTTGTGTGTCCCCTGGGACTGAAACTTGGGGTTTCTGCTGTGTATGGGTTTGGCTTGAGAAGACCTGGAAGGGACTGGAAAGGACCAATTTTTAGAGCGCCAGTGCCTACTAAATGTAGGAGGCTGAACTTGTAAGAAATCTTTAATAGTTTGCATAGATTTAGCTTTATCTTCCATCTTTTTAAGAACTTCCTCAGCCTTGTTGCCAAACAGGCGGTCCTGATTTAACGGAGCATCCAACAATTTAGCTTTAACATGATCAGGTAAAGACTGCTCCTTAAGCCAAGCATGCCTTCTGAGCACAGACCCAGTAACAGCAGCCCTGCAAGAGGCCTCTAATGAATCAAAACCATATTGAAAAGTATGTTTTCCAACCTGTTCAGCACAATGCATTAAATCCTGTAATTCTTTATTTTCCACACAATCAGGAATCAACACCATTTTCTGTTTAAGCAATCCAATAACATGTTGCTGATACTTTAACATATGCAACTGACAGTTTAAAGCCCTAATGGCCAAGTTTGCATAAGTATAAACCTTCTTACCCCATCTATCCAGCACCCTGGAGTCTCTATCAGAAGGGGTAGGATTTTTAGCAGTAGAAGCCTTAATGCCCTTGCCCTTGGGCCCCTGAGAAATAGTCTCTGGATCCGCAATAGGATTTTTAAAAAGGAGCTTGTGTGACTCAGGGACCATGTAGTATCGGTCAGGTTTTCTGGGAGCAGGAGGCAAGGAATCAGGGGCCAAACTAGATTCCGAAAAAGCATCATCAACAATGTCTAGTACAGGAGGAATAGCTAAAGGCCTATGCTGAGGCAGGAGTAAGAAATCCCTGAGCCTCTTTTTTGAATCAGAAAAATCCTGGCTTTCCCAGAGGAAATGCTCCCTTAGAGTATGTAAGGTTTCACCAAAAGAAAAATCCTCTGGAGGGGAGGCACAGGGAATAGAGTCCTCTGCGTCAGAATCCTCATAAGTACATAAGGGCAAATCCAGACCATCAGAAGAATCAGAAAAAAAAGAATCCTGGTCAGAAGATTCAGAAACAACTTCAGTGCTAGGCCTCTTAGAAGGGGGGGGGGGGATTGGCTACCCCTGATTAGAGTAATCATATCTTCAGCCATTCTTATCATTTGTTTTGAAGGCATAGAGGCCTGAGCATGTGGCCTGGGAATCGTTTTTTTAGGCATGGTTCGAGATTTAGGTCTAAGTGAAGAAGGAGGCGTCGGTTTAATATGCAAGTATGTAGGCCTAAATACACCCTCAGAAGCCGGTGCCTGCACAGCGGCTCTGGACCCATCCAAGGTAGAGACATCCGCGGGTTCCATAGTTGAAGCATCTCGCAGCATACCGGACTCTGAATGGGTCTCAGTAGAGGCCTGCGAATCAGAAGTAGTGGGCATCAGAAAGCGCCTCACTGAATACCGACAAACTGGCAACTGGCTTAGGAAACGCATCGTCGGCAGTTTTGGACCTCAGCGGCCTGTCTCTGTCTTTATCCTTGTGTTTTTTCGGAATCCCGGTAGTCAGATGGCTAACCGATGACATTTCTGGATAATTAAACCGAGAACTGAAATATTTAGAGGCGAAAATATACCGATGATGGATAGTGCACTGATTAAATAAGCACAAAACCGACAGCAAGGTACGTTGTGGTCAGGGCCTATGCAAGGAATACAGTACGAATGAAAATCTTTATGAGGTATTTGCTTTCCACAAGTAATGCAATTATTAACTTTTACTGACATCGGTAAGGAGCAAGAAAAAGTTTCCCCAGTGGGGTACTTAGACTTCGTTTCTGAAACTCGAAAACGAAAATTTCAGGAGTCGGCCGACCGGAACTTGCGAACTGCTTCTGCTTCGGGCACTGCACGGCAAGAAAGACTGATGTAATGGCGTCGGCTGCATGTTTTATACCCCTGATGACCTGACATGGAAGAAGGGACAGCAACTGACGCAGGACCCAAGATTTGTTAATCAGGCCGACTGAGGGCTACCTGCAAGCAGTAATCCAAATGTAATGACTGCAACAGTGAAACACGAAGAACATCTAAGCATTTTGCAAAATCCCTGGGTGCAGCAGCCAGTCCAAATTGCAAGAAAGTAAACAGATAGTGGGTGCCTCCAACCTCAAATCTGAGAAAGCACCTGTCTATATTATACCCAAGGACAGACAAGAAGACAGTAATCTTTATGATCCAGAGAAACCATCATAGGCTGAAAGAACAAAAATGGGAACAATGCCTGCAATGTAAGCATTCTGAATTTTAAAACCCTGAGAAAGGCAGTTAAAAAGGGTGGCAGGTGTGTTTCTCAAACATTTGTGATCTATGTTAATTTATGTAATCGTTGCTGTGTGACCAGCCAGTTTACCCCTGGAAGGATGAATTGCTGGTATAACATGGTTCCCCTTTGCCTGCAATGGTGCAGTCTCAGAGTTTACATATATAATAAAGGTGTGGAGGTAAAACCCCATACACTGGGGTCCAAGGGGCTTGCTCTCTTGAAAGAATGCTTTTTTTCTTTTATTTTACACCCAAATGCTATTTGCATTTGGATGCATTTGCCCATTTGTGATCTCACTTGTGCAAGGTGATCACAAATGAGTTGAATACCTATCGAGGAACTATATTTAGCCTCGACAGGACCCGGTTGAGTGTCAATAGCTCCTGCTTTCTGGGAACTAGGGAGAGTCTTGAGTAGAACATCTTGCTTTGGTCCCATCTTGGAACAGGATCTATGAATCGTAATTATAAAATGTCTTCTAGAATACTGGGGAACCAGATGCACCTGACTTCATCGTATGGATGGAATGCTTGACATTTTTGGTTTTCTTAGAAACAGTTTGTAATCCTGAGATACCTGCCTGCAGCTCTCACTTGTACTTATAGGTTCATAGGTTGATACTAGGCTATCTGCCCTAGGGCATTTATAAGCTTAGCCAGAGTGTGTGTGGCTTTTGCCACCCTTTTAGATTAGTTGACTGTGCCTCTGTATAGTAGGTCACAGAAGGTAGCCCTTTAAGGTTAGTTTACTGTACCTCTGTCAAGCAGGGATACAGAAGAGATCCCAGGGGTAAACTTACGATGTCCCATCCACTCGTCAAGATTTCTCTTGAAGAGGGTCAGTGAGGGGCTCTGCCTAACATGGATAGGGATTTTGTTCCAGAGTGAGGGGAGCCTCTGGGATATGAATCTGTCCCTCCAGCATGTCCTATTTATTTCTGTGCTGAGGTTCAAGTCCCTGCAGCGTGTAGCTCTAAGGGATTTGGATTTTCTGAGGTGAAGCATGTCCATTAATTCTGGGTTGGACATGGCTTTATACGTCAGACACAGATCGCCTCTGAGTAGGCAGTACGCAACTGAGTAGAGCTGGAGTTTCTTTAGCTGAACTGCACAGGGCATCGGTTTGAGTCCCTTGATCCTCTTGGTGAGGTACTTTTGGGGTCTTTCCAGTTGCTGCAGGTGTCGGGTAAGGTACATCCCAAATGGGGCATTGTATTCAATTATGGGCCTGATAAGTGATGAGTAGAGGGGCACAATGACCTCTCTTGATCTAGATGTGAACCCTTTCATGATAAGGTGGGCTATATAGAAGGTCTTTCTAACCACTTTGGCAACGTGATTGTCAAAGGAGAGATTGCTATCTACTTGGGTCCCCAAGTCCCTAATTACTTCTTCTGTACTTAATGGATTACCACCTATGTGGTAATTTGTGGGCACTTTGTTTTTCCCAAAGGGGATGACTATGCCGTTTGTGGCATTTAGCTTTAGGCCATGGCTCTGGCACCAGTTATCCGTGTCTGTGAGACCCTTTTGGAGGATGCTTGTGTCAGCCGGAGAGTCGATTATGGCACCCAGTTTGCAGACATCTGCGAACCTGGTCAGCCATAGTCCACCCGTGTTAGCCTGTACCTCTGAGAAATATATACCGAACAAGAGAGGTCCCAGGACTGAGCCTTGTGGGACGCCACTTGTAACTGGTTTAGAGTCTGACATGGCACCTGCCATTCTGACCATGTGGATTCTATCCCTGAGCCAGTTTGCAACCCATCTTGTGACATAGGGGTTGATATTTAAGCTGGTGAGCTTATTTATGATGCCCGAGTGGGGTATTGTGTCGAAGGCTTTTGCGAGGTCCAGGTAGGCTGTGTGGACTACCTTCCCTTCATCTATGGCTTTGGTAACTGTTTCAAAGAAGTCGACCAGGTTCAAGAGGCAAGATCTGCCCTTAAAGCCGAATTGGGTAGAATCCAGTGTCTGGAGGTTCCCAATGTCTTTGTTTATGATTTCCATGATGATACGCTCCATAGCTTTTTAGACCAGGCTAGTCAGGCTTATAGGACGATAGTTTCCGGGGTCCGTTGTAGCACCACCTTTGTGGAGCAGGACCACTGTTGCTGTACGCAATTCCTTGGGTACATATCCTGTAGTAAGGCTGAGATTGAACAGTGACTTTATATGAGGGTTTAGTTCTTCTTGGAGCTCATGTAAGACGCAGCCCGGGATACTGTCTGGTCCCATTGATGCTGTGTTTTTTGCTTTGGAGAGGGCAGCTCTCACCTGTGCATCTGTGATCTCAGGAAGGCTACACTCTGTTGGGATAGACATTTGCTCTTTTGGGGGGGAAGGGGGGGTTTGCACTGAACCTTTCTGCCAGGATGTTGGCAATGTCTGTGGGTTCAGTGTATTTTTTTGTCATTTTGCACTAACATAGAGCATATCTGGGAGTTACCTCCCAGGTTCCTGACATAACTAAAGAAGGCCTTGTGATTATCTTTAGTGTCTTGTGCAATTTTTCTTTCGAAGCTGGCCTTAGATGATTTTATGAGGGATCGTAGTTTCTTGCTAGTACTGAGAGACTCCTTCCCTTTTTGGGATTTTGCTCTATCATGTAGTAGCTTTCGCCTTCTGTTGTATAGCTTATTTATGGCCGGGGTCCACCAGACCGGTCTCCTGCCTTTGGAGGAGTGAGTCTTGGTTTTATCTGGGATAGCATGCTCCATGCATTCCTGTAGGTGTCCATAGAATGCTTTTGTAAAGGATTCTGCGTTTTGGGCCATATTTTCCACTGGCCCGGGGGCTTTGAAGGACTCCACCTTGGTTTTGAGAAGTGTGAAGTTTGCTTTTGAGAAGTTCTTCACCGTGGTTTCCTTGGCTGGGGGTGGGGACGGAATATGGATGTCCAGTGAGATTAGTTTATGGTCTGATCTTACCAATGAGGGGTATACCTCTGGTGTGGAACATAGTGACCCCATGTTGGTGATGACCATATCCAATATGTTTTCCCCTCTTGTGGGAGTGGTGACCAGTTGTTCCATAGCATTTGAGTTTATAAATTCTAGAAACCGTTGGGGGAGGGTGTTTGGGCTTGAGTAGTTTTCCCAATCAATGTTTGGGTAGTTGAAGTCACCCAATGTAATGGTGTTTGGAGAGACCTTCATATTCTCAAGTGTTCTCAGGAAAGCCGAGTGGGGTTCCTGTGTTTGGGAGGGTGGTCTGTAGCAGGCTACAAACTGAAAGGCAGTTTTGCCCACTGTTAGTTGCACATGGATGGTCTCCAATTCTTCGTGCAGTGCCACTAACCCGGAGGTGTGGGTATCTTTGATAAATATGGATACTCCCCCTCCTTTTGTGGTTCGGTCTGAGTTTTGGGGCCGAAAAGCATGGTATGAAGTATAACCTGTTAGTGCTGGGGTGCTCTCGGGAGCCTTGAACCAGGTTTCTGTTACTGCACAGATATCGATATTCTCCATACTGAGGAGAGTCTCGAGTGCGTGCATCTTGAGGTTTAGACTTCTGGCGTTGAGCAGCATTACCCTTAGTTTTTTTTTCCTTTGTGTTGTCTATGGAGGTGGGTTTGTCTTTTGAGCCTTGCCTAAAAAAGGCACTATGGAGGAGGCAAGAGCCTTTGCCAGTATTCGAAAACCCAGAGGTGACAGGTGTAAGCCGTCCCTAGCGAAGCAACATGGCTTGTCGAGCATGTCATCCCAGGCTGACACTGGATCCCCTTTGAATGACACCAATACTTTAGCCAATTGTTAAAACTGATCATTTTGTCTTTATACTGTGGCATCATTCTTGGTGAGAGCAAGATGCTACTCAAGGTCAGGATCATACCGGCCTGGGCTACATGATCAGAGAGCGCCTCTATGTCTCTTTTCATGTAGTCCAGGGAGGTACATCTCAGGTCATTCATACCAGCATGGACAATGACGGAGTCATATTTGTACTTGCTTTGGAGTGACCTGAGTGTTTGTGTTATGTGGCGGATCCTGGCACCCGACAGGCAGCTTACAGTGACCTTCTCCTTGTTCAGTCTGGTGAGTGGGACGTCAGTGTGCCTGACAATAGAGTCACCTATTACAAGTGTATTAGGTGTGTTGTTTAGCCTTAAGGGCTGTGACTGTGTGGCACACTGACTTTGTGAGCTATGTGCTACATGGGTATTGTTTTGTGGCAGGGGTTGCTTGGATGTCTGCTTTGGAGGTCTCTGCTGCTTAGGCAGATTTTTATTTAGAGCCTCCGAGTATGTTTTTGTGTGTTTATGTGTTTGGTTTGCTGATGCGATAGGTCTATGTGAGACTGGATTTGTGGTGTGTGTGGTTACCTTCTCCTGACTGGCTGTGCCAGTACTGGGTTGAGAGAGCTCAGCCTCCAGTTTGGCTATATAGTTGCATCTCTCACATATATTTCAGCTTGTTGGGAGGAGGAGAGGGTGGTCTGTATACATAAGGCAGTTGTAACATTGCCTCAAGATTCCCAGATTCACCAGCTGGACTGGAGAGTAAACCAGAGACTGACCTTTGGACATGCCTGAATAATATAGGGAACTACTTATTGACTGATCAGAAAGAACCAATAGGGAGCAAGTACTTAAAAGGAGAATAAGAGGGTGTAGTGCTTAAGTATATTAGTGTTTACCTATGAGATTACATATACGAGCAAGTGCAGGGCTTTAGAATGAAAATAGAGTGCTTATTTTGAGATTTAGAGCAGTTCTAAGGGAAAACGTGAAGAGCAGACTTTGTGGAGCCGGGAATAGTTTAAACGTTTAAGCGGCACTGCCTGATGCTGCTCTGTACGCAAGACCACGCAAAAAGAGGGTTGCAAGGTTTTAAGAGAGAGAGAGATCAAGGAGTTTGGAATTGACCCAAAATGGCCAATAAAACTACAGTTTCTAGGCAGTAACCACTCCTACAGGGACAGGCAGGCTGCTCAGTGTTAACCACTGCCACTGGTGAACACAGAGACTTCCCTTTAGCCCAAGTAAGCACTGGCCTCCAAGAAACTTTCAAACAGTTCAGAACAGCAACTCTGTAACTGAACTTTCTTTTAAATCACAGAAAGTGGGAAAATAGCAAGATTTTTTTGTTTTGTTTTTGTTTAAGGATAGCAGAGACACACAAGTAGCAAACTAGTCAGAACAGTGCAATAAATGACCCCAACAGGTGTGTGCTAGGTCAGAGGCAGGTAAAATGCAATTTTAAGAAAAAAATATTTTAAATTAAGTGCAACACAAAAAAATGCAATAAACAGGCTCTAGGTATGTTCTAAATACTGTTTCTAACACAGATATCAACCTTTGCAATCAAGAAAACGCCGAAAAGTAGGCGGCAATGCAGTTTTTCTAATAAATAAATTTTTTAACACTTTTCGTTTCTTATGCTCTGGATTATACTTCCTACTATCTTTATGGTGGGTGGGTTAGGAGATGGACAAGTGGTACAGAATGGAGAAATGTCATCCGTTCATGGCTATTCCTTCGAGGGGGACAGGGTCCTGTGGCCCCAGGCTTCTCTTTCTGGTCTCCCTGACATTTTTTCTTATGCTAGCTCTTCTTACTCTTGGCTTACTTTTATTCATTTATTTTTTTTTTTTTACTTAGATTTGTTCGTCAGGGTACAGCACTGACTGCATGGATCATTTTCAGACTTGGCCTGAGAACGCTGTCTGGTTAAGTGACTTTCTCAGAGCCACATAGTTACGCAGGGTAGGCTGAAGGAATCAATTCCTGGACCACTGGGCCACAAGAAACAGCTTCTTATTCCTTTTCATCAACTTACTTTTTTCTTGCCTGCATTAGCAGGACCAGACTTAATATGTCATTTCTTTCTCACCTAGGCATGGGGGAGTGAAAAAGCTGTTTCAGTGACTGCATATTCATCCCTCTTCCTCCATCCATCTGAATAGTTTGACAGTAGGGACTCCAGCACTCTGCTATCTCTTGGTAGTGTGAGTAGCCTCAGCCAGTCATGTATCCTGATCACAGACCTCATAGCCACCACACTAGATTCTTCATCCTCAGCATCATAGCCATCTGGCTAACAATCTGTGTGAAGTACAATAATTTTGCCCTTGGATACATCTCAGACACCTCCCAATATTCTCCTTCATCTGAACAAGGAAATCAACCTGAAACTACATTGTATGTTCCTGACACTTAAAGGGTCTAACAGTTAATGGCTCTGAAGACTATGGAGGAGGCTGTGTACACTTTCTTCCTATATTGGTGAAGCAGCGTTCTTTTCTAGTTAGTGGGAAGAGAAAGTACAGTTGTGTACACCCTTACCATAAATGTAGATGTTCGAGTGTCTTCACTGTTGCAGTCATCACTGTAGGGTTCTTCCTGCCGGCAGGCAGTCCTCGGTCGGCCAGAATCCCAAAGTCTGGGTCCGGCATCGGCTGTTCAGTCATGCTCCCTGACGTCAGAGCGCCAGGGGTACAAAGCTGCCAGCCGACGCCATGTTCTCCAGTTTTTCTTGCCCCAGATGTCAGGTGCCCAAAAGTGAAGGCCAATAGTAAAACAAAAATGTAACCTATAACAAACCCCATACCCTGTAGCAAATACACCTCAGAAGAAGGGTGAAGTAGGAAACCACAGTAATAAAAGTATAAGAGGGGACAGGAGGGTGGGTAACCCAGACTGCAACAGTGAAGACACTCGAACATCTACATTTATGGTAAGTGTACACAACTGTACTATGTTCGTGTTTCACAGTTGCAGTCATCACTGTAGGGTTGAATCCCAAAGCTGAGATAAAGGGTGGTGGTTATAGAGTAGAAGGGGCGGCTAGAAGGCCCTGCAAGACTGCAGAAGCAAAGCCTGCCCTAGACTTAGAATAAAGAGGGAGATTATAGTGCTTAGAGAAAGTATGCACTGAACTCCAAGTTGCACCTTCCAAAATATCTTTGGTAGGTACTCCCCTGAGAAAGGCAGCTGAAGTAGCAGCAGCTCTGGTAGAGTGAGTCCTAATTTTTCCTGAGATTTCCTTTCCATGATGAGAGTAACAAAATCTGATTCCATGAGCAATCCATTTAGAAATGGTCTGTTTTGAAATAGCTTTGCCTTGGGAATTTGCTGCATAAGAAACAAACAGTTCTGTTTTCCTGATATCCTTGGTTCTGTCCAGGTAAAAACGAAGCTGCCTGTGCACGTCCAAAGAATGCAAGATCCTCTCCCCTCTTATTTTGTGGGTTAGTGAAAAAAGTTGGCAGGTTGGTTTAGAACCACTTTAGAAACCACTTTAGGCATGAAAGTAGGATTAGTCCTTAAAGACACCCTGTCTTGATGGAAAATAATATAAGGTTCCACAGCCATGAGTGCTTGTAACTTCAAGACTCTCCTGGCTGAAGTCAAAGCCAGTAGGATAGCTGTCTTCCATGATAAATACTTAAGATCAGATGTGGCAGCAGGCTCAAAAGGAGGTAGAGTAAGTTTTTCCAGAACATAGTTGAGGTCCCAGGCAGGTATGGGTGGTGTCCTAGGGGGCCTTAAATTCTTTGCTCCTCTGAGATATTGTTTCAGAAGTGGATGCGAAAAGATTGGAGGATCTGTATTGTAATGTGTAGAGATAGCTGAGGCATGTATTTTTATGGAGGAGAAGGATAAACCCTTATGTAACATGTCTGTCAGGTAATGTAAAATCAATGGAATATTAGGAATGAGAGGATCTGAATCCTGAGCATGCATCCAGGTGCAAAATCTCTTCCATTTACCCTCATAAGATTTTCTAGTGCTAGGGCGTCTGGCTTCTAAGATGACATCCATGACCTGTTTGGGAAGGGTTGGATTAATCATAGACCCTGAATACGCCATGCTGCCAGGCTGAGAGATTTGATATGAGAGTGCAGAACCTGGCCCTGGTGTTGGGACAAAAGATTTGGAATTTGAGGTAGAATCCAAGGAGGCTCCTGGGATAGGTTCATCAGTGTTGAGTACCAAAATTGACGAGGCCAATTTGGGGCCAGTAAAATCATCTTGGGTTTGTCCTGCTTTATCTTTAATAACACCCGTGGAAGAAGAGGTAGAGGAGGAAAAGCATACCCCGAGAGGTTCCTCCAACTGAATGAGAGAGCATCCACTTTCCATGCTAGTTTGTGATATGTCCTTGTGCAAAAAATCTGTAACTGGTAGTTGAGGGAGGATGCAAATAGATCTGTGTCCAGGCAGCCCCAGGCTTCTGTAATCATCTTGAATATTTGGGTGTCAAGCATCCACTCGTGTGGGTCTGACAGGTTCCTGCTCAGGCTGTCTGCCAGAATATTTTGTTTCCCTGGCAGGAACTGAGCTTGTAGGTCCACTTTGCACGCTAGAGCTGTGTTCCATAGAGTCATGGCTAGTCTGCAAAGGGGATAGGAGTGTGAACCCCCTTGCTTGTTTATGTACCACATAACTGTGGTGTTGTCTGTCCGTATCAGTAGTTGCCCTGGCTGTAGAAGATCCCTGAAAGCCAAGAGGGCATTCTGCACAGCTAACATCTCTTTTAAATTGATATGTAGGTGTTTCTGGTCCTCTGTCCAAAAACCTTGCAGGCCTTTCCCCTGCAAGTGAGCTCCCCATGCGTAATCCGAGGCGTCCGTGGTTAACACTTGGTTGGCTGGAGGCAGACTGAAGGCTTTCCCTTTGTTTTGAAGACATGCCATGGTCCACCAATGGAATTCCTTTTGCAGGCAAGACAAGACAGCAATCTGTGTGTCTAGACTGTGACAATGTTGGCACCATACGCTTTTTAGGTACCATTGTATTTTTCTCATATGCAGTCATGCATATGGTATGAGAAGGATGCAGGAGGCCATGTAACCCAAAGCCTGCAGGAATTTCCTTGCAGTTAGCTAAGACATTGACGCCAGGGTTTTGAAAAATGAAGCCAGCTGAAGTTGTTTTTCGGATGTCAGGAATGCCATCTGGGTTGTTGTGTTTAGAAGAGCACCCAGAAAAGTTATCTGTTGTGTGGGTGTCAAATTTGACTTTTTTATGTTCACAGTGAATCCCAGGTACTTGAGTAGATTTTGAACAAATTCCAGGTGCTGGAGTAAGACATCCTTGCTGTCTGCTTGAATTAGGCAATCGTCCAGATAAGGGTAAATTTGAATTCCCTTGAGTCTGCAGTAAGCTACTACTGGTGCCAGGCACTTGGTGAAGACCCTGGGCGCAGTAGACAAGCCAAAGGGCAGAGCAGAGAATTGGTAATGTTTCGAGCCGGCCTTGAACCGGAGGTATTTTCTGCACTCCTGTCCGATAGGGATGTGTAGGTAAGCCTCCTTTAAATCCAATGTCACCATCCATGCATTTTTGCTCAACATTGGCAGGAGCTGCTGTAGAGTAAGCATCTTGAACTTTGGTATCTCCAGGAAAGTATTTAAGACTGACAGATCCAGGATGGGTCTCCAAGAATTTTGTTTTCTGGGAACTAGAAAGAGCCTTGAGTAAAAACCTTGCCCAGTCTCTGATAGTGGAATCGGTTCTATGGCCCTCATAGCCATGAGGGATCCCACCTGGTTTAATGTCTCTGCCCATTGGTGTTTTGGTAGGTCTGGCCATCCGTTTGGTTTTGGCAAGGTATGAAAGTGGAATTTGTAACCTCTTGAAACTACATCCAGAACCCACTTGCCTTGGGTTATGCAAGTCCAATTTTGGTGAAAAAGAGAGAGTTTTCCTCCTAAAGGGGCTTTCAGGAGAGAGGTTCCTGGAGCCATGCAGGGGGAGTCATTGAGCCTGTTTCTTATAAGATTGAGGTCTGTCCTCTCCACCCCTGGGGGTGGATGCAGTCCACTGTCTAAGTCTGTAAGAGGTCTGCGCCTGGGTCCTCCCTCTGGTGCGCCTATATCTACCCCTCTGAGGCCTGTCCGAGCTGGGAAAGGACCAATGTTTAGTTGGCCAATTTCTGCTAAATCTTGGGGGCTGAACTTGTAAGAAATCCTTAACCGTTTGCATGGATTTTGCCTTATCCTCCATTTTCTTTATCACCTCTTCAGCCTTAGACCCAAACAAAACATTATGTTGAACAGGAGCATCCAGTAACTTTCTTTCACTTGATCAGGCAAGTTTTGTTCCTTTAACCAAGCATGCCTTCTAATGACTGTGCCAGTGGCAGCCGCCCTGCATGAAGCCTCTAAGGCATCAAAACCACAGTGTAAGCCATGCTTCCCCACCTGCTCAGTAGCATGCATCAAATCGTGTATTTCCTTATTATCTGCACATGCAGAAATGGTACCTAGCTTTTGTTTCATAACAGACAGGAAAAATTGCTGATATTTTAGCATATGGAATTGACAATTTAAAGCCCTAATGGATAAAGTAGCAAAAGTGTACACTTTTTTGCCCCATCTCTCCAAAGCCCTAGAATCCTTATCTGACGGAATAGGGTTCTTAGCAGAGGCGGCCTTAACACCCTTAGGACCCTGTGAAATGGTTTCTGGATCAGCAGTAGGATTTTTATAAAGAAACTGGTGGGAGTCAGGGACCCTGTAATATCTGTCAGGCTTTGCAGGGGCTGGAGTAAAGGAGTCGGGAGTTAAATTAGCCTCAGAAAAAACATCATCCACAATATCCAAAATAGGAGGAATAGCCAGGGGTCTGTGTTGGGGAAGAAGAAGGAAATCCCTAAGCCTTCTCTTAGATTCAGAGTACTCCTGTCCTTCCCAGTGAAAATGTTCCCTCATGTCATGTAAAGTTTCCCCAAAAGAAAAATCCTCAGGGGGAGAAGCTGAAGGAATGGATTCCTCAGCATCAGAATCCTCATAAGGAGGGAAAGCATATTCCTGCTCAGAGGAAGACACTGAAGAAATAGATGCCTGATCAGAGGATTCATAATCCAATTCTTGTCTTGGCCTTTTGTCTGGAGGGGGATGCGAACCCCTAATCATAGTTAGCAAGTCCTCCGCCATTTTGAGCATTTGTTTTTGAGACTTGGGTCCCGGATCAGAGGAGGCCTGGGCTTGAGTCTTAGATTTAGGAGGAGTCTTTGCCTTTGTCTTTGCCTTTATCTGAAGCTGTGCAGGCCTGAAAAACCCCTCGGAAGCCGGTACCTGCACAGCAGCTCCGGACCCATCCGAGGGAGCACTGTCCGAAGGTCCTGCACCTGGAGTACTCAAAGACCTAGTTGGCTCCTTGTGGGAGTCCATTTCGGCAAGCGGTTCTGTAATGGCCGACAGGGGCTGCAAAAGCGCCACACCAACGATGGCTGAACCCGCAGCTGGCTCTGCTTGTAAACCGTCGTCTGATTTGGACCTCTGAGGCCTGTCCTTATCCTTGCGTCGTTTGTGAACTCCGGTAGTCAGAAGCGTGTCTGACGACATACTGTAATTAAATCGCCTGCCAAAGGAGTGAAAAGCAAAATCATACCTCCACTTAATAGTACGTTGATTAAATCTAGCACAAAACCGACAACTAGCTACGTCGTGGTCAGGGCCTAAACAAGGAATACAGTAAGAGTGGAAATCCTTATGAGGTATTTGCTTCCCACAAGAAATACAATTATTAACTTTTTCTGACATCGATCTGGAGCAAGAAAAAAGTTTCCCCAACAGGGTACTTAGCTTTGTGAAGAAGAAGAAAGTCTTCGGAATGAAGTACAAAAAATATCAGGAGTCAGCCGACCAGCACTTGCGAACTGCTTCCAACGCACGGCAAGAAAGACTGGAGAACATGGCGTCGGCTGGCAGCTTTGTACCCCTGGCGCTATGATGTCAGGGAGCATGACTGAACAGCCGACGCCGGACCCAGACTTTGGGATTCTGGCCAACCGAGGACTGGCTGCCGGCAGGAAGAACCCTACAGTGATGACTGCAACAGTGAAACACGATGAACATCAGGGAACAGGAACCAACTTAGACCTTTCCTCAGGCTCTATAGACACCACTGCTGGAGCCACCAAAGGATATTTTATTTTGAAGAATTTATAGAATAGCTGAATTCTATAAAATCTCAGTCCTTTTAGAGTAAAGGGGCTGTGTGCCAGCTGGTTTACTATCAAAAAATCAAAAATAAAAAAAATAAAAAGTGTACGAAACTTCGACTTTTAACATCGGAAATGAACATTTCCGTATGTACCTAATGTCGAAAACAGCTGTTAATGGTCGAAAATGACGCGAGCGACATTTTCGACAATTAACAGCACTCCCACCCTTCCCTTAACTCCCTACCTAACTAGCCTAAACTCACATCTATGCAGGGGGGCAAGCCCCCCTGCAACACCCCTGTGGGGGGCTGCACCCCCCCCCACACCCCCGTAACTTAATATTCCAACTCAGAGATTGCACTACAGTGAGGAAAGGGATGTATTTCCCTAACCGCACTGTACAGCGATCCCCTTACATGAGCGAACGTTATAATTGCGAATGCACAGTCCATTCGCAATGATAACGTTCGCTCACATAACCTGCCGAACTATGAAGTATTCGAACATATGTTGTTCGAATACTTCATAGCCGTGCAATTGCACGGCGGCATTTTGATAGTAAACCATGCCAGCTTCCTTGCAAAGAGCCAAGGAGGCATCCCATACAGCTCCAAGGACTGGAGAATAGCTGTTGGTTTAGAGTCATCCAGGCCCAGCAAACAAAAACACCTCTTCTGGGCATCTGATGTCTCTATGGCTTCCCATCTGAACAGCTCCTTCATTCTGCAAAGACAGTCTCCAAATGAAATTTCTGCTGTGGGATACGCAGAAGTAATGGTACCTTAAGTGTCCAACTCATATTTGTTTTTTGGGGGGAGGGCATAAGGGAAGCACAGCCCAATGCTTACTCCTCCATTCTCTGAGGGCCAGGCTTCTTCTCTGCAGAAGATTTCTTCTTTCTCATTGTAGAGAGGACTCCAGAAACTGAAGATTGATCTACCCTTAGTTGCAGTTTTTACAAAAACTGAAGGTACTGTTGAAGCAGAGACCTTTCTGTGTCCTCTTGGCTGCAGCAGCCACCCTGGATGCCTGGGCCTGGACAATAGAGACCCACACCTCCATGACTCAAACAGGAACAAACTCCTTCACTAAAGTTATGGGATAACCATCCTTCAACAAAGCTTGCATTAGTAGCAGATGTCTGGGGCAGGGTGAACAGTCAGAATTCCACCTAATGGCCATTGGCTCAATGGGACACGACCTGGCCAACAGACATGGTAGTCTCCAAAAGGGCTTCACCAGTGGCCTCAAAAACTGGGGATGTGTGGACCAGGGGCTACAAAAGTGTCTCACTGGGGCTCACATTTTGGAGCTGAGCAAAAGACACTGGATGCCTCAGTCACATCTTCACAGTCCTTGACTAGTGTCTCCAAGTTGCTCCTTCATGTGCTTCTGGGAGAAGATGGCCAAGTTCATGGATGAACTTTAAGATGTCATGGCAGCACTGATCAAGGCCTCCGCTCACTTCCTGTTTAAATAGTTCCGAGGTGAAAGCTTCCTTCACCTAATTATTTTTAGGAGTAAACTCCTGGAAAACTTTACAACTTGTACCATTGTGTTCAAGTCTTAGGCAGAAAAACAGAAGCACTATGGAATTCTTTACTTGGGATATGCCTGCCATAAGGACACATGCCTTCCTTCCAAGCAGCAGACATGACTTGAGGCATAGTCAGTCATCCAATTCCCTAAACAGTACAATACAAGTATCTATAACCAGCTGGCATAGTGATCAAGGTCTGCACCTGCCATTCACAAATTAAAAAGTTTGATCCTGACCCCCTGCCAATGCCTGTATGGAGTTTGTGTTTTCTCCTCGTGTCTCTGAGTTTCCTTCCACCTCCCAAACCTCAAACTCACCCAAGAATGGAGTTGTGGTCAGCAGCAGACTGTAGATCATGACCTATAGGGGGATTCACTGATCACATACTTGCTCTGAGAATTGTGTTCATCTAACCAAGGAAAACTGGGGAAACTCAGGATTAACATGGCTAGGCCTGGAAAGGCTCTAGGGCTGCTAGCCTAGTAACCTCCTATGAAACTTTAAAGCTGAAGACTGTTGTCTCTAGGGTTGGCGTTTCATAAACTATCATTGAGGAGCTCGATGAATGGATATTTCTGCTTGGGTTTAAGGGAAAATCTGTTAACTTTAACTATTCGGGTTTGGTGCACAATTGTGCGGCAGTTTCTGCTTGTCTGCGCGATGCACAAACAGATACAGGCCTAAATACCAGATCTAGAATCTAATGCATATTACCACTGTAAAGATTAATTTATACTGAACAGTTTGCAATTTACATTTTTAGTAACCCTCAATGGCTCTAGAGATATGAACATCTGTTTGAAATGTGAAGCCATAACTTGACTGTCAAAAAAATCAGTATGCAGCCACTGGTTAAGAGTACAGACATCCATAACTCCACTTCAGTGTATAAGTTAATACACTGACCCTCTAAGATACGGTTTAACCAGCAACAATGAGGTTAATACAGGCTCTACAGGAAGGAAGGCTGACACTGCAGACGAATGTACTTTCAATGAGGAATAAGCAATGTACTTTCAATGAGGAATAAGCAAATCTTACTACAAAATGGTTTTACAGGTACTACAAAATGGTTTTACAGGTACTGCAGAATTAAAGACATCCCTGCCATTCCAGGGAACTGATTTCTTCTTTGACCACAGGGGAAAACTCTTCCACTCAGCTAAGCAGGATTTCCTAGTACTAAGCCTCCTAGCTTCCATCAGAATTTTTAGCACATCCACTGAAAACAGGTATCCAAGTGGTTAGCAAACTCAAGACATTCAATCTGCCAGTCTGAGGATATTCAGGTTCGTGTTCATAGGTAGGTAACTAGGCTACTGGCCTTAGGGCCTAAACAAGCCTAGCCAAAAAGGTACGCTGGCTTTCGTCACACAAGAAAATTATTTTCCTGTGCCCCTGTCAAGCAGAACCACAGACGTGATCTCCGGAGTGAATTTCCTATTACCCATCCAATCATCAAGATTTTTCTTGAAGAGTGCTAATGAGGAGCTCTGTTTGACATAGATAGGTAGTCTGTTCCAGAGTATAGGAAGTCTCTGGGACAGGAATCTATCCCCCCAGCATGTTTTGTTTATTGTGGTGACAAGGTTTAGGTCCCTAGAGCGTGTAGTTCGGAGGGATTGGGATTTCTTTAAGTGGAGCATGTCCAACAGCTCTGGGATTGACGTACCTTTGTATGTTAGGCAGAGATCGCCTCTGAGTAGGCGATATGCGAAGGAGTAAAGCTGGAGTTTTTTGAGTCTGTCTGCGTAAGACGTCTGTTTGAGGCCAGTAATCCTCTTTGTGGGGTATTTTTATGGCCTTTCCAGTTGTTGTAGAGGTCTTGTGAGGTGCACACCAAAAGGGATGTTGTACTCTATAATGGGTCTAATGAGTGATGAGTAGAGGGGAAATAATGGCCTCTTTTTTTCTGTATGAGAATTCTTTTCTGATTAGGTGTGCCACGTAGAAGGATTTTCTGACCACTGTGGCGATGTGATTATCAAAGGAGAGACTACTGTCCACCTGTGTCCCAAGGTCTCATCACACTTTCGGTGTTAAGTAGACTACCGCCTATGTGGTAGTTCATGGGTACAGAGTTTTTACCAAAGGGGATGACAATGCACTTTTTGGCATTGAGCTTGAGACCATGGCTTTGACATCAGGCATCTGTGTCAGTGAGGCCCTTTTGTAGGATGTCCACATCGTTAGGAGTTTCTATTATGACTCCTAGTTTGCAGTCATCTGTGAATTTAGTTAGCCAAAGACCTTCTGTGTTAGCCTGTACTTCAGAGAAGTAGATACCAAACAGGAGAGGACCCAGGACTGAACCCTGTGGTACTCCACTTGTCACTGGTCTGAAGTCTGATTTGGAGTCTGCTACTTCCACACTGTAGGTTCTGTCAGTAAGCCAGTTGGCAACCCATCTTGTAACATAGGGATTTATACCTAGTTTAGTGAGTTTATCTATAATTCCAGAGTGGGGGATGGTGTTGAACGCCTTAGCGAGATCTAGACAGGCTGTGTGAACCACCTTACCTTCATCTATGGCTTTGGTGACTGCTTCAAAGAAGTCTATCAGTTTAAGGAGACATGATCTGCCTTTTACAAACCCAAACTGTGTGGGGTCCAGAGTTTGGAGATCTCCAATGTCTTTGTATACGAGTTCCATGATGACACGTTCCATGGCCTTGCAGACCAGGCTCGTCAGGCTAAATGGGGAGTAGTTCCCAGGATCTGCTGTGCCCCCCCCCCCTTTGTGGAGTGGGATAACCGTCACGGTGTGGCATTCAATGGGCACAAAGCCTGAGGTGAGGCTATGATTGAACATGGTACTTAGGTGGGGGTTCCAGGTCATTCTGTAGTTCGTGTAGAAGGCAGCCTGGGATGTTGTCAGGTCCCATGGATGCTGTGTTCTTGGCTTTGGAGAGTGAGGTTTTTACCTGTGCAGCTGTGATTACAGGAACTTTGCATTCTTCCATTACAAAGATGGGCGCTTTAGCGGGCGAGAGGGGGGTAAAGTTAGCACTGAACCTATCTGCCAGGATGTTGGCAATATCAGTTGGTTCTGTATATTTAGTGTCTTTGTGCTGTAACTCAGCAGATCTGAGTGTTGCCACTGAGATTCTTGACATAGCTAAAGAATGCTTTGTGGTTGTTTTTGTTTTCATAACTAGCTTTGGAGGATTTTATGTGGAATCTCAGCTTCTTACTGAGGCTGACCAGGGAGTTCCTCCAACTGTGGGATTTTACTCTTTTTTGCAACAGTTTCTTTCTTCTGTTGTAGAGTTTGCTTATGGCAGAAGACCACCAGACTGGCTTCCTTTTTTGGAGGATAGCATCTTGGTTCTGTTAGGGATAGCACGATCCATGCACTTGTGCTTATAAAGTGCATTTGTGTACCAAGTACCCCCAGAGTGGTTTCAACAGCAGAGGCAGAGTTCGTGCTTTTATACTGCCTTATGCATCAACAGTGAAACTCAGTAGTGCTGTCTGGGTCAAAAATGGGCTACTGTATATACTTCTTGTGTTTTCTTATCTTGCTTTCTGAATCATCTTGGGAGAAGTGGGATTGCAGGTGTAAGCATAAGAAACAGTCCTGTGTTGCTGAGGGGAAAGGCACTCATGGTCCAAGTCTTGATGATGCATGGTCTGAAAAAGAACTCTCTCAGCTGCCAGTTGCTCCGAGACACAACACTCCACCTATGCATACAGTCTAGGAAATTCCTTGAAAGGCATTCATTCATTTGGATCCTGTGTAACTGATCCAGCAAGGCATTCTGTTGGCATGGTATGTATGAAGCTCTGAGGGTTACCGGGATCCTAGTGCAATTTCCCATACTAGCATAGCCAGACAGGAATGTCTCTCTCCTGTTTGTTTATGTATCGCATCACAGTGGAGCTGTCTGTTATTAGGTGCAAAACCCTTGCCTCTTGAATGATCTGAATGCCAAGATGACTACTTTTATCTCCCCGATGTTGTCGTTGATGTGCTTCTTGATCTGGTTCTTGTTCCAAGAGTGCAGAGCTCACACACTATCTGAACAGGCTTCCCAGGCCATATCCTTTGCATGTGTGGTCACATTTTTGGCTTGGGGAACTTCCCGAAAGGAAGTATATGGTGGCATGAGATCTCTGCCTTAGTTTCTGGGGAACACATTCCCTTTCTCTCTTGCATGAGCCTACTGTTGCTAAATATACATAATGTGCCACTGCAGTCTCTGTAGTGGAACCATGAGAATGAGAAATACCGTGTGTTCCAGAATCCTTATGAATTCCCTTGCAAACACATATTCCTTGGGCCATGTCTTTTTTTTTTTTTTTAAACATCTTTATTGAATTATCACTTGTAACATAGACAAAATTACATTCATACAAAAGTAATCAAACTATATTAACATAAACATTATATTTCACATATATTGCTATATATCCTATAACCTAAGCAATATTACATAAATTATTAAATTCCTGCCTTTTTTAAAGAAATATCTTTATTAAACCATCATTTACGACACAGGCACTCGTACATTTATATATAAATGAAAATAAATCACACCGACACAGTCCTACTTATAACCATTTTACATCACAAACCATGCTCACACACTCCCAGTTGCAAACATTATACATCACTTGTACAGTGATCCAGAAAGGTTGTACTTTTTCTCTGAAAGGGAAAGACCTTCTGCTGGTGATAGCCCCAACACTGCCCCCAGGAAGACTACTACCTTTGAAGGTTAAAGTTTAGATTTGGAGAGGCTGATGGAGAATCCTAGGTATGTAAGATAACTCAGTTGTAACTTCTTCTGATGCTTACATAAGCACAAAGATAAGGGTATATGGTCTTGCAGTGAGCTATTACTGGGAGAGGTTTGGTATTTTGTGTGCAGTAGCTAACCCACATGGCAAAGATTTAAAATGGTAATGAGATTCCCCTGCACTGGCTCTAAAAAAGTGTCTGTGATTCCTGTGCACGTGAATGTGTAGCGGGCATTCATCAGATAGTACAATGTGTAGGAACTTAACATAACTAACACTTCAGTATATTCACTGTTGGCAGTACTACTACTTGGGACTTCCGCCACAGAAGGCATGATGTCTGGCCTGGCTTCTGGAGGTTTCCACCCACCCCGTCAGCAGAGTTGATGCCCTCCCACCTGGACATCTGTGGTACACGAGAGACACCCATCCAAATCATCTTATGTTCTGTCTTGCCCTTGAAGTAGCAGGGGTATTTGGTAGAAGGTAGACTCTCAACTGGTAAATGCTCCAAAGGATGACAGGCGAAATAAAAAAAAAAAAAAAAAAACTTTTCAAAGCTCCCTCTTCAAGCATTTATTAAGACAGGGGATGAGTATCTGGGAGGCCTAGAAAGGGAAATATAACAAAGGAGGGTTTTTTTTTTTTTTTTTTTTTTAAGAAATTTATGAAAATATTTGGCATAGAAGATGTGAATTCATTACTAGAAATATGGAGTGAATTCACATATTATTCCGCAAGATACAAAAACTGGGTTGGGCTAAACAGAATTTACATTTCACGGGAACATGTGCATTTAATTGAAGATCTTGATATGCACCCAATAACTATCAGATCATGTGCCAATAATAACTAAAATAAAAACACAAGGTAATGAAATAAAAATGAGAGACTGGTGCTTTCCCACTTATCTGCTGAAAAGAGGAATTTAAGGAATGGGTAGTGGAGATTATTCAGGAGCTATTGGAGAAGATACAAACTTCTGAAAAGATAGCTGGGGAGTGGGATAAAATTAAAATGGAATTTAAAAATAGGGAAGAAATAAAAGAAAGGGAGACATGGCTAAGAAGTAATAAGAATTATTTAGATGGACTGACAAATGTTAAAGTATTGCAAAATAGGGGGAATTTCACACAACAAGAAGAGGAGCAACTACAGAATGCTAAACAGAAAATAAGGGACTATCTTGACAATATGCACAAATTTAGAAAGATTGCTGTTAAGCAACTGTTTTTTGATAACTCTTAGAGCACAAAAACTATTAGCACAATGACTCAGACAACAGAAAGTAGACAGGGCTGTCACCAAGCTTACGGAACCTATTACACGAAAGATAACTAGGGATGCTTTTGAAGAATTAGAAATATTCTGGAAAGTCTGTAAAGCAGGGAAATATGGAAATCAAGAAAAGGTACAAATGGAAATATTTGGAGGCTCAATTACTAACAGTTAGGATAGGAGACGAGATAAAAATGGCGATATATAACCAATCTACAGGAAAGTCCCCAGGATTAGATGGTATTCTGTGGAAGTTTGGAAGCAAGGAGGGGAAAAAACGATGAAGATCTGGAAGGTTTTAACAGTATTTTAAGAGGAAGAGGACAGACATCCTGGAAGAAAGCTGTAGTAGCTGTACTACCTAAGCAGGGCAAACATCCATCAGATTCAACATCATACAAGCCCATTTCAATACTAAATCATGATTATAAAATGCTTATGTCTATAATGACTAAAAGAATGGCAAAAGTGATGCAAAAACTGATAGATATGGATATCAGTGCGGGTTTGTGGAGGGGAGGCAAACATTTGACAACATAAGCAGAGCACTGATGATCCACAGGGAAGCCGAATGTAAGAAAATGCCACTGTTGCTGGTGGGTCTTGATGTAGAGAAAGCATTTTACAGAGTAAGCTGGGATTTTATGAGCAGAGCAATGGAAGCATTTGCATTCCCTGAGAAAATTATAAGGTTGGTTAGGAGGCTATATGAAGGATTGGAGGTAAAGATTAAAGTGGATGGGGTCCTCTGATTGAGCAGAGGAACCAGGCAGGAGTGTCCTCTCTCCCCTTTGTTATTTACATTACATTTAGAACCAGTGGCAAAGAAAATAGGGGACACAGAAATTCAAGGATACAATTGGCATGGCAGACAAGAAAGGCTGTCTATATTTGCAGATGACATTTTATACCTGGCAAAATGAGAAAGAGACATTACAGTGCTGTGGAACATACTGAGACAGTTTCAAACCTTTTCGGGATACAAAATTAACGAAGCAAAATCAAAACCAATAGCAGTAAATTATGTACCCACATACAAACCGGTTCAGCAATATCCATATTTATGGATACCTGATAAAATGAAGTATTTAGGAGTATGGATTAAAATTATACTGGTGTGATAGCTAAGGATATGTGGGAAGAGTCTAAACAAAAGATAACACAAAAAACTGAGAAAATGGAAGCTCTGTTATATAGATATTGATAGTAACATACAATCAGTTAAAATGGTATTAGTCCCTTTAGTCTTATACACAGGTCAGGCATATATATATCTATATATCTATATATATATATATATATATATATATATATATATATACATATATATATATATATATATATATATATATATATATATATATTTTTTTATCAACCAGAGGAGAAGTTGTGGATAGCAATTAATAGAGAGCTAAAGGATTTTATCTGGGGGGGGGGGGGACATGACAAGAGTAAAGTGGGACAAGCTTATTCATTCAATAGAATAGGGTGGATTGGGATTACCTGAGTTGAAGTGGTATTTCAGAGCAACACTGTTAAGGCTCCTATACACAGCACAAGCAGAAAACTACATTTCAAAGTGGAAAGAGATGATGATGATGAAATGGGGGGTCAAGTAAAAGGGCAGACCTTTAAGAACAATAATCATACAGATTATTATATTCATAAAGTAGCAGAAGTTTTTTTAAGAACTAAATCAACACAAAAATCCAGAAAGGAGAGTCTGCCAATAGAGACAATTGCAATTAGGGATACAGACAACAGGTAACAGGTGGGCGGGAATGCACTGGAGAAAACTGGCAAAGGAACCAAGGTACTGGGAGCAAATAACTAGAGAGGGGAAGGTAACAGAATGGGTAGATGCCAAGAACTTATTTGGACTGCAGCTAAAGATAGCCTTCCATATCAAGGACTGATATCAGAGTATAGGCAAAGAGAAAGGAATAGCGGGGGTCCTAAATGAAAGACCAGCACTGCTACAGTTTTAAGTAGAACCTAGAATAGAAAATGTTATTAAAGGAATAATTAGTAGGGCATATAAAATATTGCATGATAACTATAAGAATAAATCAGAGGCTAGGAAGGATGGGGAAGAGATTAGATAAGCAATTCACAAAGAAACAATGGGGATATAGATGTATGTCTCCCAAATATGCAACAAAATCTAGAAGATTTCGTATCTTTGCCTAGAAGTCCTTACATACGTATGTTAATACCCCAAGCAGACTTCAAATAACTTTTCCTCAGGTAGACAACAAATGTTGGAAGCTTTATGGGGCAGAAAAAGTCAACAAGGAACATATTTTCTGTGAGTGTAATGAGTTGGTAGACTAAAGATTCCCTGCAGACTGCTCTGTCAGAGATGCTGTGTGAGCAAGTTGGAGTGACTAGGGAAATGCTTTTGTTTTGAGTTAAGATACAAACTTGGAATTACCTACACATAGTAAGGCTTTGCTGAGTCTAATTATTGCAGCTGCCAAAAAATCAATCACTAAAAAATGGAAATCAAAGTCTAAACCAATTTTACTAGAAGTAGTGAAGATGGTAGAGTTAAAACAACTGGAACTAGGATCTTTGGAAAAGGGTAGGAGCAAATTACATAGGAAAAAAATGTGAACTGTGGGATCTATACATGCAGAGGAGGAACAAGGTGTGATGCCCGTGCACTGTCCCAGTAATCAAGCCTCACCACTAGCACCAGTGAGGGGCAGGCACATTGGGAAGGATAACAAGTACACACACAGTAAAGTACAATTTCGCTTAAGAGCAAACAGAGATCATAGTCAGTATGGGGATGGTTTCTCCCTTCCTCTCCAGATCCCCAATAAGACTCCCCACTGCCACAGATATAGGGTACAGATCTCAGCCTAGTGGTGAAGACAAAACCTCCAGCACCCTCTGTGTCCAACCAGTGCTTTGTGTACCTGCCCAAGTAGCTGACACACACACACTTTGAGATACGAGTTATACACAAACACTCCTGGGGACGGCTGGCACAGGTTCTCCAGCTATGCCCCCTTCTCTCCAGGCTATAAGGTAGAAATCGACCAGAACCAGTTCACAACTGTTTTATTACAGGAATTAAGCACTTTCGTGTGTATATAACATACACTTCTTCAGAATCCTGACCCAGATTCTGAAGAAGTGTATGTTATATACACACGAAAGCGTTAAATTCCTAGAAGGCAGAAATCACTGCCACCAACCACTATTTATCATCTACTAAAAAGGTAGTTACCAAAGGGTCAGTATTACTATAGAGTCCCAATAAGTGCTCGAACACCCTTAGTTTGTACCTCCTCTGGTTTCGTTGTATGGCCAAACTTCTAATTGCGATATGATGCCCTTTCGCTAAACAATGTTACCACTTGTAACAAAAATCTGCGACTGTATCCTGTACAATTTCTATTATTCCTCAGAGCAGCACGCCAGTCAAATGCATTCAAAAACTGGTTTATTAAATCGTTGCGTTAGTAAAAACGAATAATTAAAACTAAAATCACAGTGATAACTCCTGCTTGTTCGCACACTTGAGACACGCAAAAACCAAATGCGTTGAAATGCAAAGTGCGAAACAAATAACTGTACACTAAATAAACTGTCATAAACAACCTTTGCGAACACTGGTTAAGCGCTTTCACCCAAAACCTTATGGGCTTCTTCAGAACACCATTGTTCTAATCAATCAAATATTTAAAACCTTTTAGGCGCCAAAAATGCTTAACTGTTTGAATGTTTAAAGTGACAGTACTATGTAAATAACTCTAATGTTAAAGGTAGTATAGACTACCTTGATCACATAATAATAAAACATTATAAAATGTCATACTAATTTCATAACTTGATAACAATATAATAACTATTACTAATGATAAAAATAATAAAAATAAAAATAAAATACAACAAAATACAATATTAAATACAGTATTAAATACATTTCCTATTAAGACATACTCCCATGTAGCAGCACCACAAGAGTATGTCAACAAAGGTACTGTACCCACCACTAAATCACAAATGTATTCTACTAATGTTGGACACAACATGGTAATAGTTTCAACAAATTTAATAGGTTTATGGAAATGCATTGTAATATGGACAGTAAAGACATGGGGGACAATAATTACCCTATATACCCCAGCGGGGCGGGACATTAAAGGACATGTTGTTCTTGTTGGGGGAAAAATTGAAAAATATTAACAGTTTAAAGTTAGATAATGCTTATTTACATAAATGTATTTCTATGAAAATAGTTCCCAAAGGGTTATGATTTTTTAAGCAACCCATGGGCTTGTATTTGAATGATCAAGTTATTAATGAATTTAATCAGTTGTTTGATGAATGTGGAATGAAATTTATGCGATTAATAATCAAATTTAATGATGAAAAATTAAGCAGACTTATACAGGAAACTGAAGACTTAAATATGAAAATCACAACGGATTTATTATTCACTGAGCGGGAAAGAATGTATAACAAACAGTTTCATTTAGCAGAACAATTAGTACATACTTTAAGTGAAAATAAATGGAGGAAAATTAAAAGAGATGTGGAACATTACAAACAGGGGAAAGCATACATTTGAGGTAGGAAGAATGAAAGTTATTATGAAATAGAGGGTAATAACAAGAATGAAATTAACCATCATGAAATTTACAATCAACGACGAAAAAACAAACCCCATTTTTTGAGAGACCAGATACAGCAAGGAGAACCATACAAGAATCAAGGAAGGAATTATTATCAGAGAGACAGTTACAGACAGAGGTACTGGGAAAATCACAGAAGGTAGTGGATAGGTATTGTAAACCTAATATTACCACACTTGAAAAGACAGACATTACTGTTACAGGAATTACACACACTTTTAATGGTTTCAATATACACAACTATGCCAATGTTAAGATAAATCATAAGCGTTTTGCACTTCTGTCGAAAGGAATAAAATTCATCCCAACTCCCCAGTTTAATTTGGTAAACTGTTTAGTAGAATTAAAGAAATTCACTAGGAAGATGAATTTAGATATTATGTTCAATAGTAAGGACTCTAAGGGAGCTAAAGTTTTTGAACAAAAAAGCAGTTCTGTACTTAAGGCTCCAAGTACATTTATACCAGTGAGTCATCCCACTATTGAGACTTATGAAAATATTGTGTCTAGAGAAATCTATAAGATGTATAGGGAAAGTACAGTTTTGTACCTACCATAAATGTAGATGTTCGAGTGCTAATACAGCTGCAGTAATCACAGATGGGTTTTCAGCCAGGGTCCCTCGGTCGCGAATTCCAAAGTCTTGGTCAGTGCGTTGTGCATTATTGCGCGGCGGGTTGTCGTTACTCTTCTGACGTCAGTAAGGCCAGAGTATACAAGACACAGCCGACGCCATGTTCTTCAGTCTTTCTTGCCCCAGATGTCAGGTGCCCCCAAAGGGAAGGCAATACATAAATAAGGCTTATCTAAATATGCAGGCAATGCAATGTAATGCAAAATCAGTGTAAGCAAGCAAATAAAACATAGCAGGATAACCCAGTCAGGTGGTATGAAGAGGTTGTTAGGCCCCATGCCTTTACCAAGTGGGGAAGGAGGGAGGGAAACCTGTACTGCAGCTGTATTAGCACTCGAACATCTACATTTATGGTAGGTACAAAACTGTACTATGTTCATCGTGCATACAGCTGCAGTAATCACAGATGGGTAGAGTCCCAAAGCTATGCATAGGGTGGTAGGTACTATGAGGAACTGGGTTGAGCCAGAATGCCCTGCAAAACAGCAGTGGCAAAGCCTGCTCTTGTTCTGGAATATAAGGGTAGGTGGTAGTGTTTTGTGAAGGTATGTACAGAACTCCAAGTGGCTGCCTCCAAAATATCCTTAGTAGGAACGCCTCTGAGGAAGGCTGTAGAGGTGGCTGTGGCCCTGGAGGAGTGAGATCTGATACCAGTAGGGACAGATTTCCCATGATAGGAATAACAAAACCGTATGCAGTGGCCAATCCACTTGGAAATGGTCTGTTTGGTAACTGGTTTCCCTTGAGCCCCTAAAGTTGTTCTGATTTCCTGAAGGACTTTGTTCTGTCCAAATAATAACGTAGCTGCCTATGGATGTCTAAAGTGTGAAGCAGCCTCCTTTGTTTTGAGGGTTAGGATAAAAGGTAGGTAGGTGTATGGCTTGATTTAAGGCTACCCTAGATACCACTTTTGGCATAAAAGATGGGTTGGTATGAAGGAAACCCTGTCCTGATGGAAGATGAGGAAGGGCTGCAGGCCTGTAGTTCAGAAACCCTACGAGCTGAAGTGATGGCCAGAAGGAAAGCTGTTTTCCAGGACAAATGTTGCAGATCTGTTGAGGCAGCAGGTTCAAAGGGAGGCAATGTTAATTTTTCTAGTATGTAATTAAGGTCCCAGGCTGGTATTGGTTGCTTCCTTGGAGGTCTTATATTCTTAGCCCCTCTGAGGAACTGTCAAGAGTGGGTGAGAGAATAAAGGAGGATCCGTGTTGAATTCTGCAGAAATGGCTGAGGCATGTATTTTATGGAAGAAAATGAAAGTCCACTGTTCAGCAGTTCAGCTAGGTACTGTAAAACCTGAGGCAAGTTCAATTTTCTAGGGTCCTGGCCTCTTTTCTCATTCCAACAGCAAAACCGCTTCCATTTTGGAGTAAGCTTTTCTAGTAGATGGTCTTCTGGCCTCCAAAATGACATCCTGCACCTCCTTGGAGAGTAGGGACTGTTGTGGTGTCAAGGAATTTTCCATGCAGCGAGGTTGAGTGTTTTCAGCTGACTGTGAAAAGTTTTGTAGCTGTTCTGAGTCAGTAGGAGGCATTAGAGGCAAGGACCAGGGAAGAGTATGTGTTAGGCTCCTCAGGAGTGGATACCAGTGTTGCCTTGGCCAATCTGGAGCAATCAGTATCATCCTCGGTTTGTCTGTTCTTGCTTTCAAAAGCACCTTGGGCAGAAGGGGCAGAGGTGGGAATGCATAAACTGTCCATGCTGTCCAACTGAATGAAACACTTTCCAGGCCTTTGGATGAAAGGTCCTTGAACAAAACTTTTCAGTTGATGGTTCCTGTGGGAGGCAAAAGATCTATGTCTGGCCTCCCCACGCTTGGACTATCTCTGTAAACACCTGAGGATGTAACTTCCATTCGTGTGGATCTGTCATATTTCTGCTTAGAGTGTCTGCCAGTGTATTTTCCAGTCCTGGTTGTCTTTCCAGAGCCAAGTTCCAAAGTGTCATGGCTAGTCTGCACAAGGGGTATGAATGTGTTCCTCCTTGTTTGTTTATGTACCACATTACTGTGGTGTTGTCTGTTCTTATCAGTAATTGTCCTGGATGCAGGAAGTCCTTGAAAGCTGTAATTGCATTTATTACTGCTAGCATTTCTTTTTGATTGATGTGAAGGTGCTTTTCCTTTTGGGACCATCTGCCCTGAATGCACCTGTCCTTCGCGTAATCTGAGGCATCTGTGGTTATGACTTGTTTTGCTTGAGGCTTGCAGAATGGAAGGCCTGTGTTTACTTGACATGCTTGGGCCCACCACAGAAATTCCTTTTGCAAACATGGAATTATTGGTATAATTGCTTCCAAACTGTGACTGTGTTGAGACCATAGATTTTTTAGGTACCATTGAAGTTTCCTCATATGCAGCTTTGCACATGGGATTAGAAGAATGCAAGATGCCATGAATCCCAGAGCCTGCAGGATTTTCCTTGCAGTAAGCCTGGTACTTTTGCTAGTGTTTTGAAGTACTGAGATAGTTGCCCTTGTTTTTCTGGCGTAAGATATGCCATCTGGGTGTTTGTGTCCAAGTTGGCACCCAGGAAGGTTATTTTCTGAGATGGTGTTAGTCTTGATTTCTCCTTGTTGATGGTATATCCCAGAGAAAGCAGTAACCGTGTCACATATGCCAGATGTTCCAGTAGTATGTTTGCTGTCCGCTTGGATCAGGCAGTCGTCCAGATAAGGGTAAATTTGTATCCCTTGAAGTCTGCAGTAGGCAATCACTGATGCCAGGCACTTTGTGAATACTCTGGGCAGTAGATAAGCCAAAGGGCAATGCAGAGAATTGATAGTGGATTGAACCTGCAAGAAATCTGAGGTATCTTCTGCAGCTTTGTCTGATTGGGACATGCAGGTATGCCTCCTTGAGGTCCAATGTTATCAGCCAAAACTCCTTGCCCAGCATGGGAAGAAGTTGCTGTAATGTGAGCATCTTGAATTTTGGCAGTAGGAATGTGTTTAGGATGGATAAGTCCAAAATGGGTCTCCAGTCGGTTCCTTTTCTTGGTACCAGAAAAGTCTTGAATAAAAACCTTGACCTTGTTGGTGTGCAGGTACGTTTTGTATAGCTCTCATGTTTAGGAGCTTTGAAATTTGCAGTTGTGCCTCTGCCCTTTGATTTTGTGGCAGGTTTGGCATGCCTCTCATTTTGGAAGAGTGTGAAATTGAAATTTGTAGCCTCTGTTTATAATGTCCAGTATCCATTTGTCTGTTGTGACAATATGCCAATTGCTTGCAAATAATGCTAGTTTCCTCCCAAAGGTGCTGTCAGCTGAGACTTGCTTGGCATGGAAATGAGGGAGTCATTGGGTTTGCTTCCTGTATTGTTGTGCACTGTCTTCACCACCTCTTTGTGCTGGAGATTGCCATTGTCTGCCTCTATATGATCCTTGTGATTGCCCTCTGCCCCTTGTCGCCTGTATCTACCTCTTTGGGGCTTGTCAGTGGCTGGAAAGGACCAGTTTTTGAAGGCCAATTTCAGCTAAAACGTGGTGGTTGGACCTGTAAGAAAGCCTTGACAGTTTGCATAGATTTGGCTTTTTCTTCCATTTTCCGTAGTATGTCCTCAGCATTAGTACCAAATAGTACATCCTATTGTAAAGGAGCATCAAGAAGTTTAGCTTTCACATGATCAGGTAAATTTTGTTCCCTAAGCCAGGCATGTCTGCGAATGACTGATCCTGTGGCAGCACTGGAAGCCTCTAGGGCATCATAACCACATTGTAAGGTGTGTTTACCCACTTGCTCCACTATGCATCATATCCTGTAACTCTTTTAAATCTGGTTGTTCAGGTTGAGACATTTTGTTCCTTAATTGTGATAACAGGTACTGTTGATATTTAATCATATGAAACTGACAGTTTAAAGCCCTCATGGCTAGGGTGGCGAGATATATACCTTTTACCCCACCTTTCTAGAGATCTGGATTCCCTTTCTGCAGGAGTGGATTCTTGGCAGTGGAGGCCTTTAATCCCTTGGGGCCTTGTGAAATGGTTTCAGGGTCAGCATTATGGCCTTTGTAGAGAAATTGGTGAGAGCTGGGTACTCTGTAATACCTATCAGGTTTTACTGGTGCAGGAGGCAGAGAATCAGGGTTAAGGCAAGCCTCGAATAGACATCATCCAGTACATCCAAAACAGGGGTATAGCCAGAGGTCTGTGCTGAGGTAACCAAAGAAATTCCCTAAGTCTTTTCTTGGAATCTGAAAAGTCTTGGCCTTCCCAATGGAAGTGTTCCCTCAAAGTGTGCAAGGTTTCCCCAAAGAAAAATCCTCAGGAGGGATACAGAAGGAATGGACTGTTCTGCATCCGAATCCTCAAAAGGGAGTAAGAGTGTTCCTCTGCATCAGAATGTTCTGATAAAATGGATCCCTGATCAGAAGAGGGAGATTCTTCCTCCACTCTGGGTCTCTTGTCAGGAGGCTGAGAACCTCTGATAAGAGTAATTAAATCCTCAGCCATTTTAAGCATCTGTTTCTTAGGCATGGGTCCAGGAGATGGGCCCTGTGCAACAGGCCTCGTGGGATGCCTGGCTGCTGGATTTAGTAAAGCCTTTATTGAAAAAGAAGATGAGGGCCTAAATTACACCATGGGTGGAGGTGGACCTGTCCACATTAGTAGGCTCGACATTAGCAGGGGCTTGGTTGTAGTCTGGGAAAGGACCGAGGACCCAGCGGTCTCGGTACAGAGAACACCGCCAAAGGAGTGTCGTCGGTAGTCAGGGACTGCAAAGGCGTCTCGCTGAGAACCGGACCACGTGTAGCCTGTTTTGGCGTGGTGTCGGGGACCGCGGGTCTCATGTCCTTTTCCTTGCGTTTTGGACAAAACGGTAGTCGGAGTGTCCGACATCTTATAATCAAAAGCTTTACCAAAGTAGTGTTGGGCGAACTCCGCCCGGCTTGATAGTCGTTTATTGAAGGTGGCGCAAAGCGACAGCCCGAGACGTCGTGGTCTGGGCCCAAATAAGGTATGCAACGGAATGGAAATCCTTATGCGGTATTTGCTTCCCACAAGAAATACAATTATTAACTTTTTCTGACATCGGTCTGAGGCAAGAAAAGTTTCAACGGGTACTTAGCTTTAAAGAAGACTTCGGTTCCAATTTTTCGTAATTCAGGAGCTGGCCGACCGGCACTTGCGAACTGCTTCTGCCGCACCGCGGCAAAAAAGACTGAAGAACATGGCGTCGGCTGTGTCTTATATACTCTGGCCTTACTGTCGTCAGAAGGGTAAGCGACGACAACCGACCAAGACTTTGGAATTCGGCCGACCGAGGGACCGCCTGACGGCTGAAAACCCATCTGTGATTACTGCAGCTGTATGCACGATGAACATCAGAGACATACACAAGTCAATAGAAATATGACCAATGAAGAACTGGACTTACTTAGAAATTGCAGCAAAATGACAATTTAAGGATAATGAAACCAGACAAAGGTGGGGGAATAGTATTATATGACAATCTAGAGTACATTAATAAGGTACACAACATTTTATATGGTTCAGGCAACTACGAACCTATATCATTGAATGAAATTAATATCGCCTACTCGAGAATAGATAGTTACATAGAAGAATTTTTAATCGATGGTAGAATTGACAAAGATATTTACAAATATTTGAAGGTTGAGAGTCCTAGATTGGCTACTATGATAGGTATTCCGAAAATTCATAAAAACATTATAGACCCACCTTTTCGACCCATTATTTCAGGAAGTAAGTCCAAAACATATCCATTGGGTAAATATATTGACGTAAAATTAAAACACATATACAAACATATCCCTCATCTTGTAAAAGACTCTTGGGAATTCTTGAGTAATTTCCCAATTCAAAAATGGAATCAGGGATACAAGTTTGTAACCATTGACGTTATTGACCTGTTTTCATGTATCCTTCAAACCCTTGGTGTTGAAGCTTTTGGGAACAGCATTAGAAAACACGCTGGCATCAAATGGGAAGAAGCCAGTTTGTTTATAGAAATGTTAGATTTAGTTCTGGACTACAATTTCATATATTATGAAGGGGAATATTTCAGGCAAACCAGGGGGGTAGCTATGGGAGCCGCTTGTGCTCCCATATATGCCAACCTGGTTATGCTGGACTGGGAAGAAACAGTTACATTTCCCAGTATCTTTTTGAACATATTGTTCATTATGTATGCTTCCTTGATGATATATACATTATTTGGAACTCTAGTGAAGAAAAACTACTAGAGTTTATTCAGTTTCTCAATACCAGTAGTGAATTTTTGAAATTTACTTATGCATTTAACAACAGTGGTATGGCATATTTAGATACCCTAGTATATTCACAAGAAGGCAAATTACAATCCAAAATTCACAGAAAAGAAACATTTTCTAATGACTATTTGGCATATCAAAGTTGTCACCCTAAGAAGATGAAGCAAAATATATACAAGGGTCAATGCATAAGAGCCATGAGAATGACCTCCGAATATAAAACCTTATTGGATGAAACAAAATACATTCACACTATGTTTTATGAGAGAGATTATCCTGAGAAATTATTAAAAGATACGGACACTTATGTATTAAGTTTGTGGGGTAACAAATACCAACCCTTGTTAGGTTTAGGCAATGAAACAAACTACGGTTATGGGAGTAATGGCAAATTATTGGGAAAGGACAAAAAGAATGGAGATAAACAAAAAGCTTTAATTATGTTATACAGTCCTAGAATTGATGAGGTGACACAAATTATTACACAGTATTGGTACATAATATCTAGTGACGAAACACTGATGAACACAGTAGGAGACAAACCAGCAATGGTATACAAGATGGGAGGCAATATTAAAAGATTGTTGGAAAGAGGAAGTAGACATAAAGGAGAAAAAGGGAATGACATGGATCAAAACACCAACAAATGTGGATCATGTAGACAATGTAGTTACATACTTGATAAAAAGGAAATTATACTTAACAACATATTTAGACCTAGAATCAGACCTATCAAAGGGAATTGTAACTCTAAGATGTTTGTATACATTGCTGTTTGCCAAGAGTGCTTCAGTTATTATGTGGGGAAAACAGAAAGATGTTTAAAAAATCGCATTTATGAGCACATGTACAATATTAGAAAGAAGGATCAGAAAAGTGCATTATTTAAGCATATAGAACAAAAAGGTCCCAAACATCATTTTAAGTTTGCCCTATTAGATTTAGTTCGTAACGACCCCAGGGGTAGAGATAATAAAAACTTTTTAAATTACAGAGAAGCGTGGTGGCAAATTTTACAGATGCAACCACACCTCCGGGACTCGATGACAGTATTTCATTGAAGGCCATTCTGGAGTTCAATATGTAAATTCAATATTGATAGGTTATTATTTACCAAATACAGTTTAATAAGGAATGTAGTTGTTATGTAGAATATAAACATGGTCACATCCCATCAGGGAATTTAGTTACATCTCAAGCATTTTAGTTATTTCTGTTCTAACCACAATAAAGTTATAGTTAATACATATTTAATAGTATCAATAAGTTTACTAATTTATTGTATTTTAAATATATTAGTCACCACATATACATATTAATAGTAGAATATAAATTTATATATACACATTTTATAGAAAGGCTAGTGATAGGATGTTAAATGAGAAATTGTTTAAAAACATCAGGGCATGTCAGTCACTGAATGAAATGTATTTAATACTGTATTTAATATTGTATTTTGTTGTATTTTATTTTTATTTTTATTATTTTTATCATTAGTAATAGTTATTATTATATTGTTATCAAGTTATGAAATTAGTATGACATTTTTATAATGTTTTATTATTATTGTAATATTCTTTAGAATTATGTGATAGAGAGGTAGTCTATACTACCTTTAACATTAGAGTTATTTACATAGTACTGTCACTTTAAACATTCAAACAGTTAAGCATTTTTGGCGCCTAAAAGGTTTTAAATATTTGATTGATTAGAACAATGGTGTTCTGAAGAAGCCCATAAGGTTTTGGGTGAAAGCGCTTAACCAGTGTTCGCAAAGGTTGTTTATGACAGTTTATTTAGCGTACAGTTATTTATTTGTTTCGCACTTTGCATTTCAGCGCATTTGGTTTTTGCGTGTCTCAAGTGTGCGAACAAGCAGGAGTTATCACTGTGATTTTAGTTTTAATTATTCGTTTTTACTAACGCAACGATTTAATAAACCAGTTTTTGAATGCATTTGACTGGCATGCTGCTCTGAGGAATAATAGAAATTGTACAGGATACAGTCGCAGATTTTTGTTACAAGTGGTAACATTGTTTAGCGAAAGGGCATCATATCGCAATTAGAAGTTTGGCCATACAACGAAACCAGAGGAGGTACAAACTAAGGGTGTTCGAGCACTTATTGGGACTCTATGGTAATACTGACTTTTAGTTCATTTGTGTGAGATTATTACAAAGTTACCAAAGGGTGTCCAATTTTACTGTGCAGTATTATTATTATCCAATTAGTAAGTGTGACGAACAGCAAGACTACTGGAGTGGCTTAGTACACTATCAACAAATACATGCAAGTACTCTAGAACTTAAATTACCTCTATACAAAAAGTACAGTTGTGTACACTTACCATAAATGTAGATGTTAGAGTGTATTCACTGTTGCAGTCATCACACTTGGGTTACTCTGCCAGTGTTAGCCCACAGTCGGCCCCAATACCAGAGGCTTAGTATTTCTGTGTCGGTTGTTGTCGCTTCAGTACTGACGTCAGGTCGTCAGAGGTATAAAAAGGCAGCTGACGCCATTACATCAGTTTTTCTTACCCCAAATGTTAGGAGCCCCCAAATACGGAGCTAAGTTATGGTGGAAAAACACCACCAGTAAAAAGTAAATACCAATAGCCCTGTAAGGAGTGATGAAGAGAGAGAGAGAAAGAGAGAGATACAAGTGGGCTGGAGGGTGGGAAACAGGACTGCAACAGTGAATACACTCGAACATCTACAATTATAGTAAGTGTACATAACTGTACTATGTTCTTCGTGTTTCACTGTTGCAGTCATCACACACGGGTTGATTTCCAAAGCTGAAGAATGGGTGGAGGCAGTCGAGAAGAGCTGAGGCTGGCTAGTATGCCCTGCAGGACTGCTGTTGCAAAGCCCGCTCTGGATTTGGAAAAGACAGATAGGTGGTAATGCTTGGTGAAGGTATGAACAGAACTCCAAATAGCAGCTTCCAGAATGTCCCTGGTAGGGACTCCTCTGAGAAAGGCTGTAGAGATTGACATTGCCCTAGTGGAATGCGTTCCGACTCCCTGAGTGGGTGGTTTCCCATGGCGTTTGTAACAGAAATTGATACAGTGTGCTATCTCTATTTGGAGATGGTTTGTTTTGATATAGGCTTGCCCTCTGCCCCTGGTGCAAAGCTGACTAGTAACTGGTCAGATTTCCTAAAGGGCTTAGTCCTATTGAGGGAGAATATGATCTGTCTGTGCACATCTAAAGAGTGCAGGATCCTTTTCCCCTTATTTTGAGGATTAGGGAAGAAGGTGGGCAAATGGATAAATTGGTTGAGAGCCACACTGGACACCACCTTAGGCATGAAAGTTGGGTTAGTCCTGAGGGAGACCCTGTCAGCATGATAAATAATGACGGGTTCCACAGCCATAAGTGCTTGCAGATCAGACACTCTTCTAGCTGAAATGATGGCCAGAAGCAAGGCTGTTTTCCAAGAGAGGAATTCTAACTCTGCTGATGCTGCAGGCTCAAAGGGGGGTAGTGTGAGCTTTTCCAATACAAAGTTAAGGTCCCAAGCAGGGATTAGAACTCTTCTTGGTGGCCTTAAGTTGTTAGCCCCTCTCAGGAACTGCTTGATGAGAGGGTGAGAGAAAAGAGGTGGCTCAGTGCTGTAATGAGCAGAGATGGCAGAGGCATGGATCTTAATGGAGGAGAAGGAAAGGCCTATGGAGTAGGTCTGCTGGGTAATCCAGGATGAGAGCCAAGGAGGGCTGTGCTGTATCCGCTTCTTTAGTGTGAATCCAGGAACAATACCTTTTCCACTTGTCAGCATAGGATTTCCTTGTACTGGGTCATCTGGCTTCACGTATGACATCCAGTACCTGCTTGCTTAGGCTGGCCACTGAAGGAGAAGTCAAGGGATAAGCCAGGCTGCAAGGTTCAGGATCTGCAACTGTGGATGCAAGAACGGTCCCTCCTGCTGAATCAGGAGAGTAGGGATTTGGGGTAGAGGCCATGGAGGGAATGGTGACAGACTGCGCAGTAGTGGGTACCAGTGTTGGCGTGGCTAGTCTGGGGCAATCAGGATTGCCCTAGGTCTTTCCTCCCTTATCTTGAATAATACTCTTGTAAGAAGAGGTAGAGGGGGAAATGCATTGATTGAGAGGTTTGCCCACTGGAAGGATAGGCATCCATCTTCCAGGCCTTGCTGTGAGGTACCCTGGTGCAGAATTTGCTGAGCTGGTGGCTGTAGGGGGAGGCAAATAGGTCTACCTTCGGAGTACCCCATATCTGGGACACAAGGCTGAAGGTGTTGTGATTTAATTGCCGCTCATGCGGGTCTAGGAGATTTCTGCTTAAGTTGTCTGGCAGAGAGTTTTGGTTGCCTGGCAGGAATTGAGCTTGCAGGTGAATGTGCATGGTTGAGGCTGTGTTCCATAGGGTCATGGCTAGCCTTCAGAGTGGGCAAGAATGGGTCCCCCCTGTTTGTTTATGTACCACATCACTGTGGTGTTGTCGGTTTTGATTAGTAAGGGCCCTGGTGAGAGTAGGGATCTGAAAGCTGTCAGAGCGTGCTGAACAGTTAGCATCTCTTTTTGGGTAATGTGCCGATGAATTTGATTTGGGCTCCAGTGGACCTGAATGCACCTGCCGTCCAGATGTGCACCCCAGGCATAATCTGATGCGTCTGTGGTTAGGGTCTGGGAGGCATGGGGTTGTGTAAATGGAAGCCCCTTCCTGTGGTTGCATGCTGCTACCCACCAAAGGAACTCTTTCCTTAAACAAGGTATCATAGGTATGACTGTTTCCAGGTCCTGAGAATGTTGGCACCAAAGACTTTTTAAGTACCATTGAAGTTTCCTCATATGCAGTCTGGCATATGGAATTAGTAGAATGCAGGAGGCCATGAACCTTAGAGCCTGCATGATTTTCCTTGTGGATAGCTGGGTTCTGGACTGGTGGCCATTTGAGTGAAGTAGCCTGTCAGAAAGGCTTGCTTTTCTGGAGTAAGGAATGCCATCTGGGATGCTGTGTCCAAGCTTGCTTCCAGGAATACAATTTTTTGACTGAGGACTAGTTTGGATTTCTTTTCGTTGATAGTGTACCCCAGGGAGGTAAGAAGGTCCTTTACAAATGTCAGGTGCTGCAACAGCTTTTCCTGACTGTCTGCCTGAAGTAGGCAATCGTCCAAGTAGGGATAAATTTGAATATTTCTCTGTCTGCAATAGGCAATGGCTGGAGGCTGGCATTTTGTGAAAACTCTGGGAGCAGTGGATAAGCCAAAGGGAAGTGCAGAGAACTGATCATGCATAGATCCTGCCCTGAAATGTAGATATTTCCTGCAGGAGTCCCTTATTGGGATGTGCAAATAGGCCTCCTTTAGATCTAGGGCGGCTAACCAGGCATCTTTGGACAGCACAGGGAGAAGCTGCTGTAGGGTGAGCATTTTGAATTTTGGTACCACCAGGAAGGTGTTTAGAATGGATAAATCTAAGATTGGATGCCAGGTGCCCTCTTTTCTGGGTACCACGAAAAGTCTAGAATAAAAACCTTGGCTTATCTGTTCTGCAGGAACAGGATGAATTGCCCTTATGGAGAGCAGGGACTGAACTTGGTTTTGTGCTTCTGTCCACTGGTTTGGAGGAAGATCTGGGAACCCTTTTGGGGGTGGCAGTGTGTGGAAAAAATATTTGTACCCCTGGGATACTATGTCGAGGACCCATCAATCTTTGGTGATGGAGGTCCAGTTTTTTGCATGGTGGGCAAGTTTTTCTCCTAGGGGCACGAGCAACTGGGCAGAGGTGAGGGGTGGAGTTGAGAAGTCATTGTGAATTCTTTCCATAAGGGGGTGACTTAGCACTTCCCTGCTTTAGAAGTGGAGGTATTCCATTGCTTAGATCTCTGCATACCCTGAGACTGTAATCTGGGGGGGGTCTGTTTCCCCTGAATCTAGTTTGAGATGTCCTTGAGGGTGCTGGAAACGAACAATGTTTTGAGGGGGAATGCATACTAAATCTTGGAGGCTGCACTTGCAAAAAAATCTTTGACCGTCTGCATAGACTTAGCCTTTTCTTCCACTTTTTTTAAAACCTCTTCTGCTTTGGTGCCAAACAGATTGTCCTTGTTCAGAGGAGTGTCCAATAATTTTGATTTGACATGGTCTGGCAAGGTCTGCTCCTTAAGCCAGGCATGCCTTCTAAGTAAAGAACCTGTGACTGCTGTCCTGCAAGATGCTTTTAGGGCATTAAAACACACATTGCAGGGTATGCTTGCCGACTTGGCTTGCTGAATGCATAAGCTCATTTAATTCTTTATTTTCTGCATGATCAGGAAAGGTAGACAACTTTTGCTCAATAAGTTCCATAGTATGTTGTTGGTATTTCAGCATGTGGACCAGATAATTTAATGCTCTAACAGTGAGAGTTGCAGAGGTGTATACATCTATCTAAAGCTCGGGAATCCCTGTCCGAGGGGGTGGGATTCTTAGCTGTAGTCGCTTTTATTCCTTTAGGTCCTTGGGAGATGACCTCTGGGTCGGCAGTAGGATTTTTGAAGAGAAATTTGTCACTGACTCTGTAGTACCTGTCAGGTTTCCTTGGAGCAGGGGGTAAAGTATCAGGAGTTAGAATGGATTCCATAAAGACATCATCTACAACATCCAGAACAGGAGGGATAGCCAAGGGTCTGTGCTGTAGCATTCCCAATGGAAATGCTCTTTCAAAAGAAAAATCCTCTGGAGGGTAGGCAGAAGGAATGGATTACTCTGCATATGAAACCTCATAGGCAGATAAGGGCATGTCTTCATAATCAGAAACCTCAGAGTCGTCGGACTCTTGGTCAGAAAAAGCTGCTGGGGACAAGTCTCTTTTTCTTTTAGCAGGGGAAGGCTGGCTTCCCCTAATCAGCATGCTCAGGTCTTCTGCCATTTCAAGCATTGGAGATTGTGGCAAGGAAGCAGGTGCTTGAGATGGGGTCGTCAATTTTTTTAGGTGTAGCTCAAATTCTTAGCCTTAGAAACTCGATAGTTTTAGAAAGAACTGAAAACGCGAAAGAAGTAGTCAGTTTGTGTCGAATATCACTAGTGTGAAGAGCTTCCTCAGAAGCAGGTGCCTGCACAGCTGCTCTGGACCCATCCAAGGTAGAGACATCCGCAGGTTCCATAGTCAAGAGTCTCGTGGCATACCAGACTCAGAATGGGTCTCGGTAGCAGCCTGCAAATCCATCTGAGCGGGCATCACTGAGTACTGGCAAACTGGCGACTAGTTTAATGGAAGCATCGTCGGCAGTTTTGGACCTGTGTGGTCTGTCTCTGTCTTTATCCTTACATTTTTTTGGAAGATCGGTAGTTGGATGGCTTACAAAAACCATTTCGGAATACGGAGATCTAGAATGAAAGTATTTAGCTGCAATAAGGGCCTGACGACAAATAGTTCAGACGTTGAACAAAGCACAAAACCGACAGCGAGGTACGTCGTGGTCTGGGTCTAAACAGGTGACACAGTAAGAATGGAAATCTTGGTGTGGTATTTGCTTTCCACAGGAGAGACAATTGTTAACTTTTTCTGACATCAGTTAGAGCAAGAAAAAAGATCCGCAATGGGGTGCTTAGCTTTAGAAGACTTCAAGATGATGCAATTTCTGAAATGAAAACTCAGGTAGTGGCCGACCGGCACTTGTGCGAACTGCTTCTACTTCGGGCTCCTCGGCAGGAAGGACCGATGTAATGGCGTTGGTTGCCTGTTTTTACACCTCTGAAGACCTGACGTCAGTACTTAAGCAACAGCAACCGACGCAGAAATACTAAGCCTCTGATATTTGGGCCGACTGAGGGCTACCCCTGGCAGGATAACCAAAGTGTGATGACTGCAACAGTGAAACACGAAGAATATCAGACAGTTAAAAGGTTTAAAAAATATTTAATAATAAATAACAAAAACAAGACAATATTTATTACTTCAACACAATGACATTACAGAGTTCATAAATCACAGGAAATAATTTAAAACAATATTGTAGGATGGTCTGACATAAATATAGAAAACAGCTAGACTGATCTGGCTAAATTCCTATCGAACACTAAGTTCTAAATAACTACTTACAGAGCAAAGCAAGTGCTGGTGAGTGGAATCTTTTCAGATTCAAGACAAGATGCCAAATGCTCAATCTTTCTCTCTGAGAAAGTCTTAAATTGATAATACACAGTACTGCTGACTCATCTCAGATTACATAATTTTATTACTTCTTTAGTTCCCAGGTAACAGAAACTCAAAATTTACATTTCTATGTAAGCTGCATCAGTCAGGAAACCACAGCAATAAAAGACATTTTACACTTAAAACCTAGTAATTATCTCTTGCCTTAAAGCAATAGAAAGAATTTCCAGCCAGACATCCAGTCTCCAAGCTTGAGATCAAAAAGTCATACAGTGCTTTACTTATCAGCTTTCTTCCTGCAGGGTGCACTGTGGTTACATTTTTGAAGCTCAGAACATAGACAGTTTTCTTACATTTGTAAAAATAAGCTTGTGGTTCATATTAATATTTACAATGACATATAAATATTTACAAAATTCTATCTAGTTAGACTGGCAACCTTCACACAAGGTTTAAAAGAAGGCTGCATTTGAATGAGGTATGTAATGATTGACTAACAGTGCCTGGATATGTTAAAAGTGATGTATAATGTTTGCAGCTACAGTTTGGAATGTATAATGTTTGCAACCAGGACTCTGTTGTTATGGTTTATTGTCATTTATATAAATGTAACATGACCTATAACATACATGATAAATTATAAACATGTTTCATCTTAAAAAAAAAAAAAGATAGGGAATGAGGAGCAGGAGCGATACCTTGAAGGATAAGAAAAGAGGGAGAGGTGGGTGTAAAGTGTGACTGGGTATCCATTCCAATCCCAGGCTGATACGAGAAGCAGAGGGAAGGAAATATTACTGCAAGACTAAACACTCTCTAATGCCTGTACCATGTTATTTGTGTTGCTCACTGTTTTAGTAGGGATAACTCTGGGGAAGTTACTAAAGCTTACAGAGAATGGAGTGACTGACCCTACTACAAGAGGGCTTAAGAAAAATCTGTCCTGGTTCTGAAGATAATTTCACAGTTGTAATGTTTGAAAAAGATGTGGACATATGAACAACCGAGAGTTGACTCTCCTTCCCTGGAAGACTGTGGTTTCTGCCTGCATTTGCATAATGTGCACTTGGCATGCCAAGGTACAGTTGTTCTACGAAGACAGTAATAAAAATAAATGCAGTCGATTAGTCAACTGGTGACTGACAGACATATTTCTGTCCTTCCCACCATCTGAAAAATTTATGAACAGATGGTCTGTTTTTTTACTTCTCTAGTCTTTGCTAAGGAAAAGTCTTAAGTTGCTTATGCACATCCAGAGTATTCAGAATCCTCCCTACCTCAATCTGTGGGGTAGTGCAAAACACAAGGAAATGGATGACCTAGTTAAGAGAAATGCTGTCTTGTCAAAAGGGTGCTACTAATGGCATTTTGCCCAGTCATCCTGTGCATTTTAAATTACCCTGAGAAAAAGAGGGGCGAGAGACAAACTAGAAAGTAAACTCCCCTAATTAATTGAGAAGGCATCTGTGTTCCAGGACCCCAAGCTTGTTGCCCTGGTACAAAGTTTTCTTAACTGTTTTCTGGAGAAGCACAAAGGTATACTTCTGGCCTACCACACATGTGGAATGAGTCCACAACTATGTCCCTGTTCAGAATCAATTTTCCTGGCATGGAATCTAAGATGCCCTGAAGGTAAGACTTGACCCCTGGGCCAAATACAAAACTTCTATGACCAGTTTACACAAAAGTTAAAAGTAGGTTACCACCTGCCCTCTCATGTACCACATGGCTGTAATGCTGTTTGTAAGGTTAGGCATGGTTGTCATATCTGTTTGAATGTGTTTTTTTGGCTAATAGAACATCCATCGTCTCTTTGGTAATGTGTTTTTCCTCATAGTTTCGTACTAGGTCCTTTGAATTCTTAGTTTCCCTGAGTGAGCCCCCAAACTATGTCTTGAGGAATCTGTAGCATGTCTGAGTGTTCAGGCCAGGCTTGAAAAGTGCCTGCTGACAGAGATTTACTAGTTGTATCCCCCCCCCCCCCCCCCGGACAGCTCTTTCTTTTTTTTTTTCTTTTTACAGTGCAGTAGAAGGATAGGGCACTGCAGGGCATGGGCATGCTGACCATCTGTTCCACAGGTATTACTCTAATGCTCACATGTGAAGTTTTGCTAGAGGTACCATCAGGATTCAAGATACCACATAATCCTCGATCCTACGGTACTCCCCTGGCTCTAATCAGATTCTGTTGTTGTAGGAGTTCAAATCTGTGGTCAAAAACAACATATTCTTGACAAAGAATGCTCTGACTAGTGGTATTCAGAATGGTGTGAAGGTTGCCAGCCCAGCTAGCTGGAATTTTGTAAATAATTCTATGCTACTTGTGAATAGTAACATGGTTTTATGCTTGTCTTAAAAATGTAAGAAAACTGCCCATTATGTGCTGAGCTTCAAGAATGTAACCACAGTGTACCCTACTGGAAAAGAACAGAGTTAACTTGCAAACTCTATGAAAATAAGTGAATTGTTTACAAAGGTTTTTAATCTCAGCTAGGAGACAGAATGTCTGCGGCTAGAAATTCTTTCTTTTGTCTGAAAACAAAAATAATTACATGTTTCAAAGGTAAAAGTGTGTAACTGTTTTAAGACTTCCAGTTCCAGGCAAGCTTCTAAGAGATGAGTAATTTTGACACAGGGGTGCTAAATTTTAAGTTTCTGTTAGCCTGGGAACTGAAGGCAGAAGTGTAAAATAGTGACGTCATCCAGGTAACCCAGCAGTAATGTGTATTATTAATTTAAGAACGCTCAGAGAAAGTTTGTGCATTTTGTATCTTGTGTTTGGACCAGTAAAAATCCATTCAGCACTTGCATTTGCCTGGCTCTGTAAGACTTCGATCACTGTATCTCTCAGAGATAGACTGGAATACAGTAAGATTAGTTTAGAGGTTTTCTGTATTTATGAGAGACTGTCCTGCAATGTTAAAGTATTTCCTGTAATTCTTAACTCTGTTGTCACTGTGTTGAGTTACTGAATATTGCTTGTGCTTTTATTATTAAATATATTTAAATATTTTAATTGTGGCTGGTTTGTTTAGAGATATTTAAGCTCTTAAGAGTACTTGTATATGTATTTGGTGACACTGTACAGGTCACTCTTAAACAGCCTTAAGAGTCTTGTACACACTTACCATTTGGATAACAGTAACATTACACAGTAGAATTGGTCACCCTTTGGGAACAGCCTTATAGTAGCTGATAAGTAGTGGTTGGTGGCAGCTGTTATACCTTAAATAGTCTGGGCAGAAGGGGGCATTTAGCTAGTGAACCTGTGCCTGTGCCAGCCTTCCCCAGGAGTGTCTGTGTGATCTGTGTGTTTGTATATAAATCAAATCTCAAAGTGTGTGTGTGTGTGTGTGTGTGTGTGTGTGTGTGTGTGTGTGTGTGTGTGTGTGTGTGTGTGTGTGTGTGTGTGTCAGCTACTTGGGCAGGGACACAAAGCAATGGTTGGACAGAGAGGGTGCTGGAGGTTTTGGCTTGACTGCTCGGCTGAGATCTTAACCCTACAGCTGTGCCAGTGGGGAGTCTTATTCAGGATCTGGATAAAGAGAGAGAAACCAGCCCCAGACTGACTGTGATCTCTGTGTGCTATTAAGGGAAATTGTATTTACTGTGTGTGTACTTGTCATCCTCCCAATGTGCACGTCTCTCACTGGTGCTAGTGGTGAGGACTGAGGCTCCTTGATTACTGGGCCAGTGCAGGGGCATCACAAATGGTTTCATGGAACTGGACTTGTTCAGATGGAGTTTCAGGAACAGAGTCCCAGAGTCTGGACGTATGTCAAAGTGAACTACAGGGAAGCCTGTATCTTCTCTTGAGTAGGGTCCTGAACAGTCTTTCAAGTAAAGACAGATGTGAATGTCCTCGGAGACAAACACTTTGAACACCATGGGTAAAGCAGATAAACCAAAGGGCAATAAGGCAAATTGATAATGGGTCCTCCCTGCTTGGAAACTCTGTCACTGCCCTTGTCTCATGGCTATGAGCATGTGTACAGGTAAGCAAGTTTAAGAACCAAGATCAAAGCCTAAATGGGTGGGAGAGGTAATAGGGCTTACAAGGCTAGCATTTTCAACTCTGGCACTCACAGAAATTTGCTTAGCTTTGATAGTTGTAAAACTGACTTCAAAGGCCATCTTTTAGAGCACTAGGAATAAATGTCTTCCTCCTGTTCTGGTACCATCTCTACAGAAGTACATGTAGATGTTCTAGTATCACTGGCTTAATAAGACAGCTTTGTTCTTTGAGTGCTAACGGACTGTATGAGAACCTTGGGAGTTTTATGTGCTGAAGCCTGTATCCCTGTTTCAAGAAAATCCAATAATCTTGAGTGACTGGTCTGCAAAAAGTGATAACCTACGTTCTCTTTTCTCTGGGAGACTGGAGGGGAGGGGACTGCTGTGAAGAGTCGTTACTGTTTCCTGATGGAGCCCTGGATCTGAGCCACTTACTGAACTTGACCTTTTTCCCCTTTCTGTTTTTCCTTTTGCTCTCCTTGGGAAGAAAGAACAGCTTTTATTTGATAGTGAGTGTGGAAGAGAGGTGAAAGAGAGTGCAGGCAGGGTGGAGTGGGTGGAGAAGAGTGGCAGGAGTGATTTGTAACAGATGGGTAAGAGTGAAAGAGAAGGTCTACAAGACGGTAGTGAGAACAGCTATGTGATATGGGTTGGAGACAGTGGCACTGAAGAAAAGACAGGAGTCAGAGATGAAAGTGGCAGCGTTAAAGATGTTAAGATTTGCAATGGGTGTGACGAGGGCGGGCAAGATTAGAAAAGAGTATATTAGAGGGTTAGCTCAGGTTGGACAGCTTGGAGACAAAGCCAGAGAGGTGAGATTGTGTTGGTTTGGACGTGCTGAGCAGCATACCTCTCAAATGTACAGAATTTCCAAATTTTTGCCTCATATATTTGGTCTGTTTTTCATAAAACTGTAGTTTTCCAGCAAATTAGTGGCAAATCATTAAAGATTGATGTTAGCAAACAATGACATACATTTGAGTTTCAGACTTCTGTTATTCCATCAACTTTCTAACTTTGTAAGAGCAATATTTAAAAATCGTCCCTATTTTTGGGCCTTTGTCCCAGTTTCATTTATTGCTTTGTTCAGATTTCTTGCTTTAATAGGTTGAGAGGTATGCTGAGCAGGGATGCTGGGTATGCTGGGAGAAGGATGCCAAGGAAGGAGCTGCCAGATACGAGGAAAAGAGGACGGCCTAAGATAAAGGTTTATAGATGTGGGTGAGACAGAACATGCAGGTGGTTGGTGTGACACAGCAAGATGCGGAGGACGGGAAGATATGGAAACATATGATCCACTGTGGTGACCCCTAATGGGAGGAGCTGAAAGTAAATGAAGAAGTCTATGACATATCCAAGTGGTGGGGATAGAACAGGTTTTTAACAAACTGCACAGTTTTCCCCTTTGCATCCAGCTTTTTGAACACCTATTCACTGTTGGGGAGGGGACAGAAGCTCCTTAACCAATGGCGTAGCAAGGAGTTCCACCTTAAATTGTTCAAAAAGGGGGTGGCACCTCAGTCTGGCACGTTTCCAGACTACAGACGCAGTAGCAGTTGCACAGCATGGTGCATTTACTGCTTCCCAGCTACACTTCATAAAATGCATACCAACCTGAGAACTAAGGTCGCACAAGCCCATCACTTCCTTTTTAAGGCTCTTTTCCTGCATCCTCTCTGCCTGAGTCCAAGTCGTCACAGTAGATGAGGTGTACATTCCCTGTTGTAATATGAGAAGCAGGACTGTTACGGCAATGTTCAGTTGTTCTGCTGGAACATTTGATATCCTTCTGCTGGAACATTTAATATCCTTCTGCCCTTAGGTTTTGTCTTGAACTCTAGATGGTAGTCTCTAGCAATGATGTCTAGCACCCATCCATCTTGCGCAGTTTTCCCAAATCTACCAAGCAAGCAGTAAGATGTAAGGGATGGAGTGGGAAAGGGGTGGTTAGGTTTGGATAACTGCAACTGATCCTTAGAGGGTGCAATAATTTGCTGGTATTCTTTCCTCCCTTCATCATCTTGCCATTTGTTTCTTGTAGAAGGGTTCCCCCTTTTGACTGTTTACTCTTCCCTGCTTTCTATAAAAGGAACCATTTTACTCCAGTAGTTCCCATTATACATGGGAACAGAAGGTTGGAACACATGGTGATCTGTGTCCATTACTTTACCCTTCTCATCTAGGCTCTTAACTCACACAGCTGTGGACCTAGAACAGCTCTCATTCAAAGAGGCACTAAACAGTTTGACTTTAATATCTTCAGCTAAATCCAGTGTACAGAGCCAAGTATGCCTTTTCAGTGTCAGTGGCAGCTGCCATGGAAACTGTGCCTGCAGGATAATGGACTAGTTGACTGGCTGTCTGAATGGGTTGTTCTAATGAAGCCCTGGAATCCTTCTTACAAAAGCAATCATTTGCTTATGAACATGGTTATGGAACTTCAAAATACTGGCATGACTGTTTAAGGCTCCAAGGATAAAATGACTTAAGTACAAGCCTCCTTAGACATCTGTCCATGAATTTACTCTCCATATTACAAGGATTTCCCCTAGGAGATGCTCTGGCCCCTTATATTGCTTCCAGACAGATGGTATCAGGGACTCTCCCTGTAATCTTACAGAGGAATGAGTGGTATCCTTCAACCCTGTAAAATATATCTGACCTTTTAGGAGCTGAAGGCTAATCATAGCAAAAAAAAAAAACTCACTAATTTGATACTAAAAATCACTGCAAGCAGTATCAGTACATTTAATGTTAAGCAATTTCATCAAAGGTCTTTTAGCCTGCTGAGTAGTTTAACGGAAGTGACGTTTCAAAGTGATACCGATGCCCCACTGCCAACAACCAATAAAAGTGGAGAGGGAGGGAATTACACTGTCAAGCTATCATAAGGGGCAGGCAACAACATATATATTGGGCCCAAGAACACTACAACAGGGTGGGTAGAAGGAATAAACAATTAGAACCTTAGCTCTGAACTCACTGACCTGGAACTTCTTTAATGCTAAGTAATGAAATAGCCTGACATACACTCAGCACATAAGAATGAAAATAGGGTTTAATACCAACAGTTACACCACTTAAACATCAAAATACAGCGCAATTATGTACTGGAATTACTAATATAGGCTTAAAGACTGTAGCTAAAGCAAACGCAGACTGTTAAAATGAATGCAAAAGACAGATCACAAAATGAAAACACTTGCCTTTCTTCCTCTATATAATGGAACTATTACAATGCTTATTACAATTACTTCTGTAATTCATATGAAGTTACATGTATTGGTAGCACATCTAAGTGTGACTGTAGATTATTTTTTATTAGACCCATTGCTCCTACTACTATTGTAAATGCCTGGGCACCTTTTTTCCACACTGCTCACGTTTCTGCCTGCAAATCTTGACATTTTTATAACTTTGAGCATCTCTGTACGTAAGACACTGTAATCACTAGGTGTATCAACTTCAAAGATCAAAGCTACTTCCGTCTGTTTTTTCATGGACTAATATATCTGGTGTTCTCACATCTATTTTTTGAACTCTTGGTAATGGAAGATCCCATGTAATGCACACTTCATCATTCTCCATGCTGCTTTGTGTTCCATGTTTCCAATGTTTCGCAGCTACTTCTAATTGCAGTGTTTGCACAATCATCAATGCAACAGCCTTGCTACATTATATGTGCCTTTCAGTGTACTGGCCCTCTGCCATGAGTTTATCACATCCAGCAAGAAAATGTGCATCTGTTTCCAATTCTCTCTCTTTTTTTTTTCTTTAAGAATCTACATTTGTCTGTGTCAAATCCTGATCAACAAGAGGTTGCACAAGGAGATCTCTATACTTGCTACTTTATTTATGGCTTTTCCACATTTCTTTCCTTCTCATCTGATCCTTCTCCTATAAAACCACTCTGGTCAAAATTATCTGACCCAGGATAATTCTTATAAGACAAATGAAGGCATATTATCCTCCATATATTCTATTATAAAGGCCTCCAAAAATTCAATACCCATATATTTTTATTTCTTTTATTTTTGTAATGCAAACTTTACCAATATGTTAGAGTTTTGCATCAAGTCTTTCAACTTAACAATGCTGTCTTATTTAACAATTTTTATAGTTGGAATTCTCAACAAAACTGTCAGGTTTCTTTCTAGACTGTTAATTTGTAATCTGTATTATAATGGGTGTCATGTATTATCCAGTATGTATTGACCATTCTGTGTCTTGTTTTTACATTTTGTAAAAGAATACGTGTCATGTACTCTGGCTTATTGTACGGAGCTTTTTCCCACGGGCCTCCGCTGAAAATGGGCAACCCCTGCCCAGTTGGACTTACCCAGTAAACAAATGTAAAATAAAATAAATAAATTTTCTTTATATTCTTTCTTTTGTTTTTGGAACATTCAGTTGCTGTTTTTGTCTACTCCCTGCTTGACATTGGAATGCTTCTACTAAACTAATCAGAGAAGTCATGTTAGATTTCCTCTCCTCATGTCTTGAAAACTTTCACTACGTTTGAATCTAATGAGATCAGCAGACATGCAAGCAGTCCCCTGACTGCAGATCTATACATGCAATCAATTTCAAGGCAGCCCATACCTCCTTCAGAGTGGGGAATATATTCAAATCAGTGTGTACCAAAATTACGTATCAGTTTTTCTTGTTTTCCTGTCCAATTGATCCAATACCTTTTGGGGCAAACCAGTAACACCAAAACTGTAATTTAGAATAGTAACAACAAATTGGTTTGTAGCTTGGACTTTATTCACAGATGTCAAGGTGGTTTTCAACAATATTTTTAGTCTTCTGAAACATGTTTTATTGCTAATCATTCATCAATTCCCAAATATTTATGCACTCTCTCATGGACAAGTTCCTTTATATCATATTCCTGTCCCAAACTGATATTTTCTTGGTACCGCAACTTTCCTACTTGATAAATGTGCAAAACCAATGTATTTAAAGACCAAATTTCATTCTTATACCAGAGAAAGTTTTAAGCACTTGCAGTTGTGCTTTCATCTCCTCAACTGATGAACTATACAGTTTTAAGTCATTCATGAAAAGTAGATGAGAAGTCTTTAAGCAAGGTTGTTTTCTGGGTAGCAAACTGTAACCATGACCTAAATCTGTTAAACAGCTTAATGGTTTAAGGGCAAGACAAAACAGTGGTGACAAAGAATTACCCTGGAATATCCCCCTTTGAATTTTTATCGCTAGGATCATTTGTCCTTTGTCATGACTTAACAAAGTGGTTTCATGGTCACTGTAATGTATTTATCTATAAGCAAAACTTTATCCATGAATGTGAGATGCAGTAGGATGTGTTTTTGTACTCTATCCATGTCCTACTTAGGATAACTTGTTGCTAAATAAAGCCAGAATAGAGAACTGTAAAAAAGGGAATAGTCTTTGCTCCATTTCTACTGCCCTGAGATTTTTAAATGACTCTAAACTCTATCTGTATCAATTCCAGTATATAGTTTTGCACATCTTTGGAAGGAAAATTACTGTTTTATAGATGTTACGATGGCTTAAAGGTTCACTCTTACGGAGGAATATATATATATATATATATATATATATATATATATATATATATATATATATATATATATAAAGAACTCTTACTCAGGGCTACATCTTTGCATAATGGGCCTGGGGTTTTCCCACTTAGAAGCTTTTCTTACTTTTGTTTCAATTTATCTGGTTGTTACTTCATCACATTTCATATTCTATACATTTGAACTCCTTATTGGTTCTTTTCAATTTTCTATCCATTCAGTATAGTACAGTTGTGTACACTTACCATAAATGTAGATGTTCGAGTGTATTCACTGTTGCAGTCATCACATTTGGGTTATCTGCCTGCAGGTAGCCCTCAGTCGGCCTGAATACCAGAGTCTTGGGGTTTCTACATCGGATGCGGTTACCTCTTCCATGACGTCAGGTTGTCGGGGGTATAAAACATGCCGCAGACGCCATTGTCAGTTTTTCTTGCCCCAGATGTCAGAAGCCCCCAAAACAGGAAGCAATTACATGGGGTGGATCACCTCCAGTAAAAAGTAAATATCACTGCCATGAGATATAGCCAAAAAAGAGGATAGGTAGAAAGTATAGAAAAGTCAGGGGGTTGGAGGGAGGGTAACCAGGACTGCAACAGTGAATACACTCGAACATCTACATTTATGGTAAGTGTACACAACTGTACTATGTTCTTTGTGTTTCACTGTTGCAGTCATCACACTTGGGTTGATACCCAAAGCTGAGGAAGGGTGGAGGCAGTCAATAAGCATTAGTGCTGGCTAGCAGGCCTTGTAAGACTGCTGTGGCAAATCCAGCTCTGGATTTAGAAAAGATAGGTAAGCAGTAATGCTTGGTGAAGGTGTGTACTGAACTCCAGGTTGCAGCTTCCAAGATGTCCCTGGTAGGGACTCCCCCGAGAAATGTTGTAGAGGTTAAGGTAGCCCTAGTGGAATGGGTTCGGACCCCCTGTGGGATAGGTTGTCCATGGTGCTTGTAGCAGAAATGGATGCAGTGTGCTATCAATTTGGAGATGTTTTGCTTTGAAATTGCCTTGCCCTCAGAGGGCCCCTGTAGCAAAGCTGACTAGCAGCAGGTCAGATTTTCTGAACGGTTTATTCCTGTCAAGGTAGAACCTAAACTGTCTGTGCACGTCCAAGGAGTGCAGGATCCTTTCCCCTTTATTCCGAGGATTAGGAAAAAAGGTTGGTAAATGGATGAATTTGTTTAAAGCCACACTGGATACCACCTTGGGCATAAATGATGGGTTAGTCCTGATGAAAACCCTGCCCGCATGGAAGATAATGAAGGGTTCCACAGCCATACAGGCCTGTAACTCAGACACTCTTCTTGCTGAAGTAGGGCTGTTTTCCAAGAGAGGAATTTGAACTCTGCTGTAGCAGCAGGCTCAAAAGGGGGAAGCATGAGCTTCTCTAGTACAAAGTCAAGGTCCCAGGCAGGAGTGGGAGCTCTCCTCGGGGTCTTAGATTGTTAGCCCCTCTCAGGAACTGTTTGACCAAGGGGTGGGCTCAGTACTGTAATAAGCTCAGATGGCAGAGGCATGAATCTTAACGGATGAGAAGGATAGGCCTTTGTGGAGCAGCTCTGTTAGATAATCTAGGATTTGAGGTAAGGTGGGCACGGCTGTGTCCTTTCCCTGAGAATGGCTCCAAGAACAGTATATTTTCCACTTTTCTGAATAGGATTTCCTAGTACTAGGCCTCCTGGCATCAAGGATGACATCCAGCACCTGTTTGCTAAGGGTTGCTGGTGATGAATTCAGGGAATAAGCCAGGCTGCTCTGTTTGGGTTTGCAGCAGAGTATGCATAATCTGGCCCTCCTGGTGGGACAGCAGAGAGGGGGTCTGATGCAAGTGCCAGGGTGGCACTGTTGTCAGTGTGCGTAAAAGTGGGTACCAGTGCTGGCATGGCCAGTCTGGTGCAATAAGGATTGTCCTTGGCCTGTCCTGTTTGATCTTGAGTAGAACTTTTGAGAGGAGAGGCAGAGGGGAAAAGGCATAGAATGAGAGGTTTTCCCATGTTAAGGATAGGGCATCCACTTTCCATGCTTGGCTGTGGGGAGTTCTGGTGCAAAATTTGCTCAATTGATGGTTCTGGGGGGAAGCAAAGAGGTCCACCTCTGGTGTCCCCCGCCTGTAGAATAGAAGCTTGAATTAATTGGGTTCCAGTTTCCACTCGTGCGGGTCCATTAGATTTCTGCTTAAGTTGTCTGCCAGTGAATTTTGTTTGTCTGGCAGGAACTGAGCTTGCAGGTGTACTTGGTTGCTCAAGGCTGTGTTCCACAGAGCCATGGCTATCCTGCAGAGAGGGTAGGAATGAGTTCCCCCATGCTTGTTTATGTACCACATGACTGTGGTGTTGTCTGTCTTTATCAAGAGTTGTCCTGGAAGGATAAGGTATTTGAAGGCTGTCAGAGCATTCTGTACAGTTATCATTTCTTTTTGATTGATATGCAGGTGCATTTGTCCTGGGCTCCATTTGCCTTGAATGCATTTGCCTGCCATGTGAGCCCCCCATGCATAGTCTGATGTGTCTGTTGTCAGGGTTTGGGCGGCAGGGGGGATGAGTGAAAGGGAGTTCCTTGTTGTGGATGCAGGCCTCTGTCCACCAAAGGAACTGTCCTTAGGCAAGGAATGATCGGAATCACTGTTTCCAGGTCCTGAGAATGTTGACACCAGAGACTTTTTAAGTACCATTGAAGTTTCCTCATATGCAGTCTTGCATATGGAATTAGGAGAATGCATGAGGCCATGAACCCTAGGGCTTGCAGTATTTTTCTTGCAGATAGCTGGGTTTGGGTGGCCAGTAGTTTGAAGTAATTTGTCAAATAAACCTGCTTTTCTGGAGTGAGATATGTAATCTGGGAAGCTGTGTTCAAGCTTGCTCCCAGGAATACAATTTCTTGGCTGGGTACCAGATGTGATTTCTTTTCGTTGATGGCATACCCCAGAGAAGTTAGGAGTCTCTTTACAAATGTCAGTTGCTGAAGTAGCAATTCCTGACTGTCTGAATCAGGCTATCATCCAAGTATGGGCAAATTTGAATGTTTCTCTGCCTGCAGTATGCAATGGCTGGAGCCAGGCACTTTGTGAATACCCTGGGCAGAGTGGATAAGCCAAAGGGAAATGCAAAGAACTGATTAGTGCATAGAGACTGCCCTGAAATGTAGATATTTCCTGCAAGATTCCCTTATGGGGATGTGCAGGTAAGCTTCTTTTAAGTCTAGGGTGACCAGCCAGGAGTCCTTAGCTACCATAGGCAGCAGCTGTTGGAGTGTAAGCATTTTGAACTTTGGTACCACCAGGAAGGTGTTGAGAATTAACAGATCCAGGATAGGATGCCAAGAGTTTTCTTTTCTGGGCACCAGAAACAGTCTGGAGTAGAAACCCTGTCCCCTTTGCTCTGTTGGAACAGGCTGAATAGCCCTGATACTGAGAAGAGAAAGTACTTGCTTTTGGACCTCTGCCCACTGGTTTGGGGAAAGGTCTGGCAATCCGCTTACGGTTTGTAGTGAATGGAAGTAGAATCTGTATCCCTGGGATACAATGTTTAAGACACAATGGTCCTGGGTAATGTATTCCCAGTTTTTTGCATGGAGGGCGAGTTTTCCTCCTAGGGGTGCAAGTACTTGGGCATGGCTGGGAAGGATGCAGGAGAAGTCATTGTGAACTTTTTCCATAACAGGTTGGCTTACCATTCCCTGTTTTTGAGGTGGGAGCACTCCATTGTTTAGATCTGTGCATACCCTGAGACTGTAGTCTTTGTGGTCTGTTGCCCCAGGTTTGGACTGAGAAGGCCTGGGAGGAACTGGAAAGGACCAGTTCTTTCGAAGGCCAATGCCTACCGAATCTAGGTGGCTGTACCTGTAAGAAATCTTTAACAATTTGCATATATTTAGCTTTTTCCTCCATCTTTTTAAGAACTTCTTCTGCTTTTGTGCCAAACAAACATTCTTGATTTAATGGAGCATCTAGTAAGTTTGCTTTGACATTGTCTGGCAAGATTTGTTCCTTCAGCCAAGCATGCCTTCTCAGAACAGACCTAGTGACGGCAGCCCTGCAAGATGCTTCTAAGGCATCAAAACCACATTGCAAGGTATGTTTACCAACTTGGTTAGCAGAATGCATTAACTCTTGTAAAATCTATTTTCTGCACAATCAGCAATCAACATTTTTTTGTTTAATTAGTTCCATAATATGCTGCTGGTACTTCAACATGTGAAACTGGCAATTTAAAGCCCTGATGGCAAGAGTTGCAGAGGTATATACCTTCTTACCCCATCTGTCTAAAGCCCTAGAATCCCTGTCCGAAGGGGTAAGGTTTTTGGCTGTAGTAGATTTAATACCTTTAGGTCCCTGGGAAATGGTCTCTGGATCTGCAGTAGGATTTTTAAAGACAAAATTTGTGAGAGTCAGGTATTCTGTAGTACCTGTCAGGCTTTCTAGGAGCTGGAGGTAAAGTACCAGGGGTAAGACTTGATTCCATGAAGACATCATCTACAATATCCAGGACAGGGGGTATAGCTAGAGGCCTGTGCTGAGGAAAGTCTAAAAATTCCCGGAGTCTCTTTTTTGACTGACGCTATTCCTGGCATTCCCAGCAGAAATGCTCTCTTAGGGTATGCAAGGTTTCACCAAAAGAAATGTCCTCTGGAAGGGAGGCAGAGGGAATGGAATCCTCCGCATCTGAATCCTCATAGGTGGACAAGGGTATGTCCTGGTAATCAGAGGGGTCAAAGTGATTGGTAGAATCAGAAGGAAAATCAATTCTTTGTCTTTTAGAGGTGGAAGGCTGGCTTCCCCTAATTAAAGTAACAAGGTCTTCAGCCATTCTAAGCATTTGTTTCTGAGGCATGGGAGCTTAAGAATGCGCTTTGGTCGTCAGTGTCCTAGGTGTAGTGCGAATTCTGGGCCTGAGAAATTTGGTATTTTTAGTCAAAAACGAAGTAATCAGCTTAATACGAACATTGGAAGGCCTGAATACACCCTCAGAAGCCGGTGCCTGCACAGTGGCTCTGGACCCATCCAAGGTAGAGACATCCACAGGTTCCATAGTCGAAGAAGCATTTCGTGGCATACCAGACTCCGAATGGGTCTCAGTAGAGGTTTTCAAATCTGTAGAAGTGGGTATCAGGGGCTGCGAAAGTGCCTCACCGAGTACTGGCGACTAGCAGTTTTGGACCTATGTGGTCTGTCTCTGTCTTTATCGTTACTTTTTTTGGAAGATCGGTAGTTGGATGGCTTAATGAAACCATTTTGGAATACGGAGAATGACAGTGAAAGAATTTAGCGACAAAGTTAGCCCGATGACTAATAATTTGGGTGTTGAACAAGGCACAAAACTGACAGCGATGAATGTCATGGTCTGGGCCTAAACAGGTGACGCAGTAAGAATGAAAATCTCTGTGAGGTATTTGCTTTCCGCAGGCAAGACAATAGTTAACCTTTTCTGAAATCGGTTAAAGCAAGAAAAAAGGATCCCCAACAAGGTACTTAGCTTTAGAAGACTTCAGGTTTGAAACTCAAAAAACAAAAATTTCAGGTAGTGGCCGACCGGCACTTGCGAACTGCTTCTGCTTTGGGCTCCCGCACAGCAAGAAAAGCTGATGTAATGGCGTTGGCTGCATATTTTATACCCCTGACAACCTGATGTCATGGAAGAGGCGATAGCATCTGACGCAGAAATCCCAGGACTCTGCCTGCAGGTAGCCCTCAGTCAGCCCGAATAACAGATAACCCAAGTGTGATGACTGCAACAGTGAAACACGAAAAACATCTTAGTTATGCTCCACAGGGTCTTATTAAACATTCCTCCAAATTGTGTCTATTTCTTCTTTTTTTGGTGGTGTTTGTTTTCCTTTTGCTTTGTTTCCCAGTTCTCTATAAAACCTTTTGGATCATTAATGAATTGCTTATTTAAGTACTTTCCTTATATTAATCTGCATGTCTTTCAAGCTTTTCTGCCTGTGTAATATCTTATAGGTTCATAGATTAATACTAGGCTAACTGCCCTTGTGAGCCATTTTAAGCCTAGCCAATTATCCCCTGTGAGACTCAAACCCTGTACCTTGTGTTTGTACGGCAAACACCTTAACCATTAGGCCACCCTCTTTAGTTCATTATTTGTAATAGTATACGACAGATCCTGGTCTGTTCTGATACTGTGCATTGCTTTTACCAAGTCTATCTTTCTAAGCATTTTTGTTGATCTGCTCTCTCTTCTATATTCTTCTAACAGACACAGTTCTTGTCTTAACTGCTTTACAGTTTTCTCGATTTGATGTTTCCATGATGGCATTTTATTTCTTCCTTCCCTCTCCCTTATTGCTCAGTACAACTATCTGTTACTAATTTAGATGCACAGTAATATGTCCTATTTATTTCCGTTAATAGTCTTGGTTACTGTGTTCATCTGTTTTATCAGACTTCTAACATTTTGGGCATTATTTACTTTCTGTAATCCATTTCTTTCATCGATCTTAATACGTTTATCCATCTGTATTAAATCAAGCAACTCTTCACTTTGACAATTCTCTTCTAAATGGAGAGCACATCCGTTGCTCTCTACTTCCTGTTGGCATTCAACACAAGGTTCCAGAACATCTTCCTCTGAAATACCCTCTTCAGCTGCAAACGGCACCATCTGTTGTTCCTTCATATAGGAGCTCATTGACCCATCACTCCACAACACTGACTGTGTCAAAATTGCCACAGTTTCCTCCTCCTTCCCTTACTGTGCAACTTCAACTGAACTTTTGTATAGGTTTTCTACTGACGTACTGTTGTTTTTTTTTTTTTTAATTTCTCTAAGACTTTTGAGTTTCTAATACCATGATGAGAATGGACCCCATTCTAAAGTTAAAGGAGGATTAAAGTTCCTGAAATTAGTATTGTTTCAATCTCTGATGTTAGCCAGAAGTGCTCTTTGCAGCACCCATAATGTGCCCAGTAACGACTCCTGCAATTCATATGGACTTACATGTACTGGTAACATATTTAAGCAAGACTGCAAATTCTGTTTTCTAAGACCCATTGCTCCTACTACTATTGGAACCGTCTGGGTGTCCTTCTTCTACAATCCCTCATTTCTGCCAGCAAATTCTGGTATTTTATTAACTTTGTCCCTCTCTATGTAAGACACTGCAGTCACTGGGTATACAGTCCTTCTGCCATTAGTATATCACAACCAGCAACAATATGTGCAACTGTTTCCAATTTTGTTTTACAAAACCTACATTTGTCTTTCTCCTGCATGGTCAATGGACTTTGTAAACCAGAGTGTACATAATCCAATACCCTGGGCTGCCAATCTTAACCTTTCGTCTTTTGGTTTAAATTCATCTCTCCTTAACCATTCCTGCATTCGATCCTTATCAACATGAGGTTGCTCCGGAGTTCCAAGATGGCTGCACACCAAGTAACAGCTTGTTTTATAGCTCTCCCAGTGTGAAAACAGAAACTCAGCAGAGAAGGCCAGTACACTTGTGTTTACGGGTGAATTTCAGCAACTGGCTAATAAGTACACTGCTTGGGTCCCAGGAATAAAGAAATACAGAAGACCTGCAAAAAAATTCAGCTACAAAAAGTGAGAAACACTGACTAGGGAAAGTTCTGCAGCTGCTCAGCAAAAAGCAATGCACCCTTCAGACAGGACTTCCAATAACCTACAGGATGATACAAGACAACTGCATACAGACCTGGTTAAAATAAACAAAACACTGAAAGTATATTAATACAAACAACAAAAGGCTGGAACAAATGGAAGAAGCTTTAAACAGATATTCATATAAGATGATAAAGCTGCAAAAATCAGAGGTCGAAATGAAGAAAAGGCTGGCTGAATATGAGACTGCTCAGGAAGAGAAGTTTTAAAAAATAATGGAATTAGAGGACTGAGCATGTAGGGAAAAAATACAGGTGTGTACACTTACCATAAACGTAGATGCTAGAGTGTATCCACTGTTGCAGTCATCACACTTGGGTTATCCTGCCAGGGGTAGCCCTCACTCGGCCCTCCTGCGCCCTCCAACCCCCCGCTCTTTAAATATACCAACTCCGAGACCACACTATAGTGCGGAAAAAAGAAGTTATGTACTCACCATAACGTTCCATGCGTGTTGTTCCATCTCGCCTTCCTTCATCACTGATGGGTTTGGAGTGGATTCTTGGCTCCGACACGGCCGACTAGCAAGCTCAAAGTTCTCCAGTAGCTCGAGACCCCACCCCTTATCCCATGATGCACTGCTGGAATTGCCTCAGATCTTGTTTGCTGCGTACCATATAAAAGTACAGTAATAATTCTGCCTAGTATGAATACACATTGAAAAACCAGGATGAAGACAGCCTCCAGGTCAACTGTCAGCTAGGAGGGGGAAGGAGGGAGGGACGTGAGAATGAAGGCGAGATGGAACAACTCACATGGAACGTTATGGTGAGTACATAACTTCTTTATATGAAGTTGTTCAATCTCGCCGTTCATTCATCACTGATGGGTAGCGTCCCTAGCACCCTGATATTGAGTGGCTCATGGAAATACACTCTTCAGAAAGTACAGTTTTGTACCTACCATAAATGTAGATGTCCGAACAGGATAGCATCTGCAGTCCTAACAAATGGGTTGTCCTGTCATCAGGCAGCCCTTGATTCCAAAGTCTGGGTCTGGCCTCGGCTGGTGTCGCACTTCACCTCATCTCTGCTGGTCTTGTATAAAGGCATCACTCAGTGTTTCTTGCCCCAGATGCCAGTTGCCCTCTTGGAAAACTAAATTTTGGGTAAATGCCAATGTTTCAAAAATAGTAGGCAAACACAAAAATAAGCATGTATGTACATATATACAAACAAATACACCATAAGAGATCCCCTAGCTAGCTATTAGGAGGGTCTGACTGCAGATGCTATCCTGTTCGGACATCTACATTTATGGTAGGTACAAAACTGTACTATGTCCTTCAAGGATGCATCTGCAGTCCTAACAAATGGGTAGAATACCATAGCCAAACTAGGGAGGAGGAAGAAGAATTATGGTGTAGTTAGGATCCCTTGCAATACAGCAGTGGCAAACCCTGCTCGGGATCTAGAGTATAGAGGTAAGTTGTAATGCTTGGCAAATGTATGCACTGAGGTCCAAGTAGCCGCCTCAATAATGTCCTTGGTAGCCACCTCAAGAAAGCTGTGGTAGTGGCTGTAGGAGTGAGGTCTTATGTTCTGTGGAATTTGCTTTCCATGGTAGGAGTAACAGAAACTTATGCAATTTCCTATCCACTTGGAGATTGTCTGTTTGGAAATTGCTTTTCCTTCCCTTCCTGTTGCATAAGCTACTAGAAGCTGGTCAGTTTTCTATTGCCCTTAGTTCTGTCCAGGTAGTATCTATGTACATCCAAGGTATGCAGCAGTCTTTCCCCTGTTCTGTGGATTGGGAAAGAAGGTAGGTAGGTGGATTGCCTGGTTTAGAGACACTCTGGATACCACCTTAGGCATAAATGTAGGATTAGTTCTCATGGACACTCTATCTTGATGGAAGATTAGGAAGGGTTGTACTGCCATTAAGGCCTGTAGTTCAAACCCTTCTTGCTGAAGTAATTGCCAGTAGGAAAGCAGTTTTCCAGGATAGGTGTTGAAGATCTGCTGTTGCTGCTGGTTCAAATGGAGGGAGTGTCAATTTTCTAGCACAAAGTTCAAGTCCCATGCTGGTAATGGTGGTTTCCTAGGAGGTTTTACATTCTTGATTCCTCTGAGGAACTGCCTGAGTAGAGGTGTGAGAAGACAGGGGATCGAGCTGTATTCTGCAGAAATAGCTGATGCATGTATTTTGATGGAGGAATAGGACAGGCCTGTATGGAGAAGCTCTGCCAAGTACTCCAGGATGTTAGCAATATCTATCTTTGACACATCTTTTCCTCTTTCAGTACTCCAAATGACAAACCTTTTCAATTTTCCTGCATAGTTCCTTCTTGTTGAAGGTCTCTCAAGGATAATGTCTTTAACCCTTTGGGATAAATCTGGGTTAGTTGCTGTTATGTAATGTTCCAGGCAGTCAGTTGCAGAGTTTTTAGGTTTGGATGCATGATGTTGTAGTCGTTCTGAGTTAACATCAAAGGCATCAGGGGTAGTGTCCACGTTCTCCCCCGAGACATGCTCCTCAGCAATGGATACCAGTGTTGTCTTGGCCAATTTGGAGCTATCAGAATTATCCTTGGACGTTCCTCTTTGATTTTCAGTAGTACCTTGTGTATCAAAGGAAGAGGTGGAAATGCATATGCTGTCAGGCCTTTCCAACTGAAGGATAGAGAGTCCACCTTCCATGCAAGTGGGTGGTATGTCCTTGTGCAGAATTTCTTGAGCTGGTGATTGAGTGGGGATGCGAATAGGTCTATTTGTGGCATTCTCCATTTCTTTGTGATGGCCTTGAAGATGTCCGGGTGTAGCATCCATTCGTGAGCATCCGAGGTAGTTCTGCTTAGCATGTCTGCTAGGATGTTTTCTTTTCCCGGTACAAATATTGCCTGTAACTGGATGTTGTAGCTCAGAGCCATATTCCATAGGTCCAGAGTCATTCGGCATAGGGGGTATGAATGAGTGCCTCCCTGTCTGTTGATGTACCACATGACTGCGGTGTTGTCTGTCCTTATCATTAAATGGCCTTCTTTGAGGAATGGTCTGAAATTCTGGATTGCTAGTTTTACTGCCAGCATTTCTTTTTGATTTATGTGCAGGTGCAGCTGGTCTGGAGTCCATAATCCTTGTATGCATTTGTCCAGCATGTGCCCCAACCTAGGTCTGAATGATTTGGCTTGCTTGCAATTTGTGGAAGGGCAAGCCTGGGTTTGAACCATAGGAACTCTTGTTTCAGGCATGGGATTAGTGGTATTTCGGTTTCTAAGCTGTGCCTGTGTTGAGACCATAAATTCTTTAGGTACCACTGTAGCTTTCTCATAAGTAGTCTGGCATGGGGGACCAGGATTATGCATGATGCCATGAAGCCCAAGGCCTGCAGTACTTTCCTTGCTGTTAGTTTGTTCTGCTTTGTTAATGCCAAGAAGTAAAGAGGAGTTGTTCTTGTTTTTCTGCAGTTAGGAATGCCATCTGTTTTACTGTGTCCAATTCTGCACCCAAGAATGTTCTTGTTTGGGATGGTATCAGTCTTGACTTTTTTAAATTGACTGTGTATCCCAGGGCTTGTAGTAAGCAAATGACTCTTTGTAAGTCTTTTGTCAGCTTGCTTTTGTTGTCCGCTTGTATCAGGCAGTCGTCCAGGTATGGATAAATTTGGATTCCCTGTAACCTGCAATGAGCGATTACTGATGCCAGGCATTTTGTGAATACTCTGGGCGCAGTAGATAAGCCAAAGGGCAATGCTGAGAATTGATAATGCTCTGATCCTGCAAGAAATCTGAGGTATCTTCTGCAATTTGGTCGTATGGGGACGTGCAGGTATGCCTCCTTGAGATCTAGAGTTACCAGCCAACACTCCTTGCCCAGCATGGGAAGAAGTTGCTGTAGGGTCAGCATTTTGAATGTGTTTAAGGCGGACAGGTCGAGAATAGGTCTACAACTTTTCTTGGTACTAGGAAGAGTCTGGAGTAGAATCCTTTGCCCTGTTCTGTAGGTGGTACCCTTTCCACAGCTCTCATCTTTGTTAATTGAGCTATCTGTTTTAGAGCTTCTGTTTTTTGATTTGGAGGTAGGTTTGGCATTCCTCTTTTTACTGGTAAGGTGTGGAAATGAAACCTGTAGCCTTGGTCTATAGTTTGCAAAATCCACTTGTCTCTTGTGATATAGTGCCAATTTTTTGAAAATAAGGCTAACTTTCCGCCTAAGGGTGCTGCTATTTGTTCCCTGGTAGGCGGTGTCAGAGTCAAGTCACTGTGATTGTCCTGTTGCAGTGGCAGTGGTTGTGTCTGTGCCCTCTGTAGGCACCTCCTCTGGATTGATTTCTGCCTCTGGTCCTGCCTCTCTGAGGTTTAGAGGCGTCTGGAAAGGACCAATTTTTTGAAGGCCAGTTCCTGCTAAACCTTGGGGGCTGAACCTGTAAGAAATCTTTAACTGTTTGTACAGATTTTGCCTTCTCTTCCATTTTCTTCATTACTTGCTGGGCAGGAGAACCAAATAGACTGACCTTATCCATAGGAGCATCTAATAGCTTTGCTTTAACATGATCCGGCAAGACCTGTTCTTTCAACCATGCATGCCTTCTTATAACTGTGCCAGTCATGGCTGATCTAAATGAAGCCTCCAGTGCATCATAGCCACATTTTAAAGAATGGTTACTAACCTGCTGAATGTTATTCACCATTTCTAAAACATATTTCTTATCTAAGGAATCATCAGAGGACAGTTTCTTAGTTAACTGATCAAGCATAAACTCTTGGTATTGGATCATATGAAACTGACAGTTCAAAGCTCTAGCTGAAAGAGTAGCAGTGGTGTAAACTTTTTTACCCCATCTCTCTAAGGACCTGGATTGAGGGTTTTGCTGAGGAAGCTACTGCCTTAGGCCCCTGGGAGATAGTCTCAGGATCAGCTAGGTGGTGATGACATTAAATGCATCATCCACAACAGGAAGAACTGGAGGTATAGCTTAAATGTAGAAAGGTCCTTTTCTTGAATCAGAGAAATCTTGGCCCTGCCATTGGAAATGCTCCCTCATGGCATGTAAGGTTTCCCCAAAGGAAAATTCCTCTGGTGGAGAGGCAGAAGGGATAGATTCTTCAGCATGAAAAAGGAGCCGCTGGATGGTCTGTATTGTCTGAAACATCAGAAGAATCATCAGAGGACACTGGCTCAGGGGGCTCTGCTCTAGGTCTCTTTTCTGGAGGCTGAGAGGCCCTGTCTGGGTGAGATTGGGATCCCCTTATTAAAGAGATGAGATCCTCTGCCAGAGTAAGCATTTGAGAACTGGAACTGGGCCTGTGTGAGGGGCTTAACAGGCACAGATTTTTAGCCCTGGCAAAGGCCTTTATAGCCATGGCTGCACGGGGCCTAGCAGCACCACGTGCTCGGGTAGAGACATCCAAAGGGATGGTGTCCGATAATTCTAGAGGAACCACATTAATAGGCAAAACTGAGGCCGATTCAACTAGGGTAGCAGGAGCCTCGGTAGTAGTCATGGATTAGATTGACCCGTTTGCTTTCTTAACAATTTGAGAAGTCGGAGGATCCGGCGGCATAATGTCGCAAAATTTGAGCGAAAAACTGTTCAGCAAACTAGCGTCGGTTGAAGAAGCACAGGCTAAACAGGCTGCTACGTCGTGGTCTGGGCCTAAACAAGGTAAGCAGTAAGAGTGGAAATCTTTATGAGGTATTTGTTTCCCACAAGTTAAACAGTTATTCACTTTTTCTGACATCGGCTGAGGCAAGAAAGAGTGGTACTTAGCTTTTAGAAGTCTTGAGTAGTATGTAATCTCTGGATCTGACTGACCGGCACTTGCTTCTGCTTCGGGCGCCCACGCAAGAAAGACTGAGGAAAATGGCATTGATGCCTTTATACCGAAGACCAGCAGAGATGACGTCGGGTGAAGTGCGACACCAGCCGAGGCCAGACCCAGACTTTGGAATAGGGCTGCCTGACGACAGGACAACCCATTTGTTAGGACTGCAGATGCATCCTTGAAGGACATCCGTAGAACCAACTGAAGCCCTGCCCCTGGAGGCCTTATCAGCTTTGTAATGAGTTATAAAAAAGTGTGAGGTTTAGACCAGGTGGCTGCTGCACAGATGTTATCCAAAGGCAATTTGGCTTGAAAGGCTGACAAGGTAGAAACTGCTCTGGTTGAATGAGCCTTTACCTTACTAGACAATGGCATATTATGAGAAGCATATGTATAGGTGATGCAATCTGACAGCCACTTAGACAGGCTTGTTTTAGCAACTGGTTTACCTTTCCTGGTCTTAGAAAAAGACACAGAGAGTTGATCTGATTTCCTAATGTTTTTGGTTCTGTACAAATAAAATCTAAGTTGTCTATGAACATAGAGTTTATGCAACATATATTCCAATTTGTTGGCATGATTAGGGAAGAAAATGGGTAACTCAATGACTTGATTAATGTTAACCTCAGAACATACTTTGGGCAGAAAGGATGGATTAGTTCTGAAAGATACTCTGTCAGTATGGAAGACCATGTAAAGGGTTTGATGGAAAGGGCTTGGAGCTCTGACACTCTACGGTCTGAAGTGATGGCTACTAAGAAGATAGTTTTCCATGACAAGAATTTTAGTTCACAAGATGATGCAGGCTCAAAAGGAGGAAGAATGATATGAGATAACATAAAATTCAAATTCCAGGGGGAATAAGGTGTCTTCACTGGAGGCCTTATGTGAAAAGAACCTTTTAGAAAAGCCTTAGACAATTGGTGAGCCATAATATTCAAACCATCAATTCCTAGATGGAAATTACATATAGCAGCCAACTGTACTCATATCATAGCTGCCGCTGCTCCTTTGTTGAAGATTTCTGTCAAGAATTGTAAGATAGAAGACAATGGCGCTTTATAAGGGTCAATGTTGTGGGAAGAAGCCCAAATGGAAAATCTCTTCCACTTAATACGATACAATTTTCTGGTGGAAGGTTTGTGGGAAGTCAACAAAATCTGACTAGTGTCATGGGAAAGATTATAGAGCCTGGCTATGCGGGGAATTAGAGCAGCCAAGCGGTTCGCTTCAGTGTCTGCAATGACGGGTGAAAATCCCCCGACGGATGTGTCAACAAGTCCAGAACTGGGTCCAGGATCCATGGATCTTCCAGAATAGAATGATAAAGAAACAGCAACCAAATCTGCAGAGGCCAATGAGGGGCTATGAGGATGATTGTCCGTCCCAGTGAGACTTTGCTTTCTGTAAGAATTTGTAAATCAGGGGACTTGGTGGAAATGCATAGAGGAGACCCGGGGGCCGATCGTGGACAGGAGCGTCCCTCGGGGAGTGACCTGGCATGGGAATTGGGGCAAAATAGCTTCTGCATTTGTTGTTGATGTGACTGGCGGAGAGGTCGCAGGAAGGCTGGCCCCATTTGAGGAAGATTCTGTCCACAATCTCTTGTTTGAGGGACCATTCGTGGGGCAACAAGATTGCTCTGCTCAGTCTGTCCGCTATTACGTTGGATTTGCCCGGGATGTCCACTGCCATACTCTGAGGGCTTCTCGTCAAAGGGGATAAGGCTTGGTCCCGCCTTGTTTGTTCAGATACCAGACCACTGACATGCTGTCTGTCTGTATTGCAATTGTCCCTAGAGGAAGAGAGCCCTGAAAGTATTGCAACACTAGAAGTACTGCTCTCATCTCCAGGACATTGATATGCAGATGTGATTCTTGATCTGTCCATGTGCCTTGGGCAGTCTTTCCCTGAAATAGCCCCCCCACCCCATCAGGGAAGCGCCCATGGTCACAGTGGCAACAGGAGGGGGAAGCATGAAAGGACATCCTACTGTGACATGAAGAGACATCAACCACCACTGAAGATCCTTCTTGCAGGAATTTATCAGGATCATGTGACTCATTGGAAGTTCTTGGTTAGACCACTGTGTAAATAGAAGCCATTGAAGGATTCTCATATGCATCCTTGCTAAGGGGATTGCTAGAATAGCTGCCGCCATCAATCCTAGAACTTTCAAGACCTCTGTTGCTGGTGCTCTGTTCTTTGATATTAGGGACATGATGCGTTGGCGAAGAATAGAGATTCTTTCTGTCGGAAGGCGGAGAGTGGTGGTTGATGTGTCTAGTTCTGTCCCTATAAAAATGATATGTTGTGATGGCAACAAGGCAGACTTTTTAAAGTTAACTGTAATGCCTAGCTGATCGCAGAGTGTCAGAATAGCCTCTCTCGCTTGAAGAAGTTGATGCCTGGTGGTGGAGGTAAGGAGACAATAGTCTAGATATGGAAACACCTGGAATCCTAGACACCTCAGGTGAGCCGTGACTACTGCCATGCGCTTGAACACTCTGGGGGCTGTAGTGAGACCAAAGGGCAGAGCTCGGAATTGATAATGATTGGCTCCCAGCTGGAAATGCAGGTGATCTCTGGATGGTCTGGCCATCTTTATGTGGTAGTATGCATCCTTGAGATCGATCAAGCACATCTAATTGTCCTTCCCCAACAAGGGGAGTATGGACTGTAGCGTGACCATTCAAAACTTCTCTTTTCTCACAAATTGGTTGAGTCTGCTGCGATCCAAAATGGGTCTCCAGTCCCCTGTTTCTTTGGAACCAAAAAGAACCCTGAGTAAGTTCCGAATCCTGTCTGGTCTGCTGGGACTGGCTGGATGACTCTTTTTTCTAGCAATTGTCGTACCGCTATTGCTGCATGTCCCAAATGACTGGGTGGAATGTCTGGGATTTTTTGACGGGAAGAGGTTGGGTGGAGAATGGTACGAAATACCCTCTGGAAATGATACTTCGTACCAGACTGTCGTTTGTTATATTTAGCCAGGCTTTGGGGTACAAAGTAGGACAGGCAGGCCTCCCTTCAGGAGTGCTGTTAGGATTGACCAGAGAAATGATCTCTGTCACCCTGGTGTTGTGGACCCCCTCTGCCACGAGGGCGGCATCTTCCATTGAAACCCCCTCCTCTGCCTCTGGAGGGGGGCTCTCCACGTGCGTCTTGAAAGGCTCCTTGGGCTTTCCGGAACCACATCTTTCCTCCCCTCTGACCTTTGGGAAAGGGTCGAGTGGGGGTGGAAAAATGGACTCAGACGGCAGACAGAATCTTTCCTTCTTGCTCTCACCTGGTTAAAGTCTCATTCACCTTAGGCCCAAGCAAGGATGAGTCGTCAAATGGGGTATTAGTAAAAGAAGACTTGAAGGGTTCCGTGAAGGAACAGAGTCACATCCAGGCATGCCTACGGATAGCGATTCCTGTACCTGCGGCTCTACTTGAAGGATCAGCTGCGTATGATATGAGACGCATGGACGAGTTGACTATCGAATTGAGGGTAGAGAGCTGAGTGGCAATCTTATCAGATACACTTGAAGCTACAGCACCCTGAAAAGTATCTCCCAACTCCTTAAGGAGATCTCTCTGCAGTCTAGTAAAATGTGTCAAGTAGTTTAGTGATCTGAGTGAGAAAGTCGCTGAACTGAACATGCGTTTCCCATACCTATTCATGATCCTACATTCTCTATTAGGAGGATGGATAGATGAGGAAGTCTCAGAAATTTCCTTTTTTGGTGGCCGCCGCCACCATCATGTCATCAACAGAGACTCCCTTGGTCAAAAAGGACTTATCCACAGAGGTTGAAATAAACTTATTAGGCCCCCGAGGAACAGGTTCCATAGATTCTGGAGACTCCCACGCCCTACGAGAGACCAGATCCATATGCTCATCGTAGGGTGGAGATACCCAAACGCCTTCAGGAGAACCGACTCGTCCTCAGTAGAGCTCTTGGACTGCCAATCACCCCTCTGCCTAAGGATTTCAAGAATCTCCGCAAAGGAGATGTCCTCAGAGGGGGGATCTGGGGGACCCTTCTGATTCATCCAGGTCAGTGTCCGATGTGATAGACTCCTGGGGGAGTCCAAATGCCTCCTCTTGCATAATCTCTTCCTGGGAACCTCTTCAGGGGGAACTTCTGGAGAGGTCTCAGAAGAGCAGGGAGCGCCCTGTGGGGCTACCTGAGGCTCTCGGTCTCTACGCTTAGGAGGACCGGAGAAAACAGAAACAGACACAGGCACTTTAGGGGAAGAAGAGGTCAGACCTTGAGATGAGGAAGTCTTGGGAGACGACACTCTCCTCATGGCATCGAAAGCACCTCGGCTCCGATGAGAAGTTGATGGCTCCGATGGAGCCGCGATCTCCTCCCGCACCGAAGCCATGGGCTCCGAGCCAGAGGTAGGAGCCAAGCTCACCTGAGCAGAGGTCCCGAGAGGAAGAGTCGACACCGACAAGTCGGTGCGGCTATCCTCCCCGGACCCGACCGGAAAGCGTGTCGGCTCCTAGAGTCCCTGGTCGGCGCCGAGAACATCTGAGCAGACTGAGCCAATGACATTGGAGCAGGTGCCAGCTCCAAGGGATCCATGATCATCAGGTCAGCCTCCTCTGGCTCCGAAGGTCCGATAAGGCTTGGAGGAGGAGCAGACAAATTCAAGGGTAGTGGTCTTCGGCTCCGACGGTTGTGTCTGAGTCAACAGCAATTTAACTAGGCCTGGTGCCTTCAAGAATTTCTGAACCAGCCAGTCCATATCCAGATCAGATAAGCTGACAGAGGACCTGGAAGAGTGGACAGATGGAGCCGAATGGAGCAATATGGAAGGAGGTTTTTCGGTAACCGGTTCCAAGGCCATGTCCCAGTTCTGAAAAGAGCAGACTGTCAGCTCCGAGGGCAGTGGAGCCGAAGTAACAATTTCTGACCTCTTTCCTTTCTTAGATCTAGAATCAGTGGAAGACTTAGAAGATTTGGATGATTTAGTCAGACAATGCCTCAGAAAAGGGGTGCTTAATGATACCCCTATCAATTAATTTCCTCTTCCTTTCAGCTAACACTCTTGTGGGAAAAGAATGACATATGCTGCAAGATGCAGATGTATCTCACCCAAGCAGTAAACACTGCACATGGGCATCTGTAACTGACACTTTCTGTCCGCAGTCTGGGCACTTTTTAAACCCAGGTTTTGGATGCTTGTCCTTATCTTCAGACATTACACAACTCAACTAATAACCAAGAGCTGTTTTAAACTAAGTAACTCACACAAACATACACACAGCCCAAAAAGGGGTGCTAACAACTAATAACTACAAACAGTAATTAGAGATCCAAAACAATAGTCCCAAATAGGGATCACTGACTAATCACTAATCCTAAGGCCAAAAGCAAGACAGAATACTGATGAAAGGGGTAAAAACACAGAAAAAAAAAGTACTACTTACTAACTAGTATATCTGCTACTATGAATAGAACAAAGTATATAAAAAAGTGAAAACATAACATGCTGAAAGTTGAAAAACTCCCAATAACGTCTCGAGCCAAGAGATCTGTGCTGCGGCAAACTAGATCTGAGGTAATTCCAGCAGTGCATCATAGGATAAGGGGCGGGGTCTCGAGCTACTGGAGAACTTCGAGCTTGCTAGTCGGCCATGTCTGAGCCGAGGATCGGCTCCGAACCCATCAGTGATGAATGAATGTCGAGATTGAACAACTTCACATGGGAATATTTCCCAGTTAGTTTACTGTTGCATGTTGTATTTTTTTTTCCGTGTTCAAAGTTTTGAAAAACTTCAAACAGACAAGTTTGATACTGTCGTGTTCGAAGTTTCAAAACTTCGATCACGTAATAGGAACCCACTGATGTCAGGTTGTTAGTGGTACAAAAACAGGCAGCTGAAGCCATTACATTAGTTTTTCTTGTCCCAAATGTCAGGAGCCCCCAAATAGGGAGCTAGGTTATGGTGGAATAACACCACCAGTAGAAAGTAAATACCAATAGCCCTGTAAAGAATGAGGAAGAGAGAGAGAGAGACAAGGGGGCTGGAGGGTGGGAAACCAGGACTGCAACAGTGAATACACTCAAATATCTACATTTATGGTAAGTATACACAACTGTACTATGTTCTTTGTGTTTCACTGTTGCAGTCATCACACTTGGGTTGATTCCCAAAGCTGAGGAAATGGGTGGAGGCAGTCAAGGAAGCTATGGGCTTGGCTAGGATGCCCTGCAAGACTGCAGAGGCAAGCCCTGCCCTAGATTTGGAGAAGAGAGGCAGGTGGTAATGCTTGGTAAAAGTGTGAACAGATGTCCAGGTGGCAGCCTCCAGAATGTCCCCGGTGGGGACTCCTCTGAGGAAAGCTGCAGAGGTGGAAGCTGCTCTGGTGGAGTGTGTCCTGACCCCCTTGGGGGGAGGTTTACCATGCTATTTGTAAGAGAAATGGATGCAGTGTGGTATCCATTTGAAAATGGTTTGCTTGGAGATGGCTTTGCCTTCTGACCCGGTAGCAAAGCTAACCAGCAATTGATCAGACTTTCTGAAGGCTTTAGTCCCATCTAGACAGTATCCCAGCCGTCTGTGCACATCTAGAGAGTGAAGAATCCTTCCCCCCTTGTTCTGGGGGTTAGGAAAGAAAGTGGGCAAATGAATGGATTGGTTGACAGCCACACTGGACACCACCTTGGGCATGAAGGATGGGTTAGTTCTGAGTGATACTCAATTTGCATGGAAGATAATGACAACTTGCAGCTCAGAGACTCTTTTGGCTGGTGATGGCCAGAAGGGATGCTGTCTTCCAGTAGAGAAATTTTAGCTCTGCAGAAGAAGCTGGTTGCCGTATTGGCCCCCTTAGACTGGATCCAGATGCAGAACCTTTTCCATTTATCTGCATAAGACTTTCTGGTGATAGGGCATCTGGCTTCATGGATAACATCCTGAACCTGTTTACTGAGGATGGCAGACTAGTTTGGGGTTAGGGAATAAGCCAAGCTGCCAAACTGAGTGTCTGCAATTGGGCATGCATGAATTCCCCTTCCCTCTGGGTTAGGAGGTTTGGAATTTAAGGAAGATGCCATAGGGGCAGTGGAGACAGTCTGTGCAGCAAGGGGAACCAGCGCTGTCAGGGCCAGGCTAGAGCTATAAGAATGATCCTTGGTTTTTCTTCCTTATTTTGAGCAGTACCTGGGGATGAGAGGTAGGGGAGGAAAGGCATAGACCAAGAGGTTGACCCAGGGAAAGGACAGGGCATCCATTTTTTAAGCCATGCAGTGATGCTCCCTGGTGCAGAATTTGCCGAGTTGATGATTGGTGTGGGAGGCAAAGAGGTCGACCTCCAGGGTTCCCCATTTGTGATTTATTAGGGTGAAGGTACTTCTTTTGAGCTGCCACTCGTGTGGGTCCAGAAGGTTTCTGCTTAATTGGTTGGCCAGGGAGTTGAGAGAGCCTGGTAGGTATTGTGCTAACATATGTAGTTGCATGGAAGAGGTTGTGAGCCAAAATGTAAAGGCCAGCCTGCATAGAGGGATTTGTTGTGGGCTCCATTGGCCCTGTATGCACCTGCCATCCAGGTTCACATCTCAAACGTAGACTGATGCATCTGTGGTGAGGGTCTGGGAGGCGGGGTTGGGGAGAAAGGCAGTCCCTTGTTGTGGGAGCATGCTGTTGCCCACCAAAGAAATTACCATTTGAGGCATGGAATTATAGGTAGAAGAGTTTCCAGGTCTTGAGAGTGCTGACACCAAAGGCTCTTTAGGTACCACTGAAGTTTCCTCATGTGCAGTCTGGCATATGGAATGAGTAGTATGCAAGATGCCATAAACGCCAGAGCTTGCAGCATTTTCCTTGCAGAAAGCTGGGGCCTTGTGTCCAGTTGAGAGAAGTAAGCTGTCAGGAAAAAGTGTTTCTCTGGTGTAAGGTATGCCATCTGAGATGCTGTGTCCAGACTTGTTCCCAGGAAGATTATCCTTTGGGTGGGCACCTGTTTTGATTGCTTTTTGCTGATTGTGTACCCTAGGGAGGTTAGCAGGGTCTTTACAAAGGCCAGGTGCTTGAGCAGCTTTTCCTGGCCGTACGCCTGAATAAGGCAGATGTCCAAGTAGGGGTACATTTGAATATTTCTTTGTCTACAAAAAGCAATGGCTGGAGCCAGACATTTTGTGAAAACTCTTGGAGCAGTATATAAGCCAAAGGGAAGCACAGAGAACTGAAAGTGTTGAGATTCTGCTCTGAAGCAGAGATATTTCCTGCATGATTCCCTGATAGGAATGTGGAGGTAGGCCTCTTTTAGATCTAGTGTGGCTAGCTAAGCATTCTTGGAGAGCATGGGTAGCAGCTGCTGGAGGGTGAGTATTTTGAATTTTGGGATCACCAGGAAGGTGTTTAGAATGGACAGATCGAGGATGGGGCACCAGGTGCCCTCTTTTCTGGGTACCAGAAAAAGTCTGGAGTAGAAGCCTTGGCCTATCTGTTCTGCAGGAATGTGCTCTACTGCCCTCAAAGAGAGGAGGAAATGGATTTCCATTTGAGCTTCTGCCCACTGATTTGGTGGTAGATCTGGGAACCCTTTTGGGGTTGGTGTGGAAGGAGAATTTGTAACCCAGAGACGCAATGTTCAGAACCCACTGGTCCTTGGTAATGGTGGCCCAGGTGCTCAAGTGAAAGGAAAGGAGAGTTTTCCTCCTAAGGGTAAGTTGAAGGTGGGCAGAGGGAAGGTCGGGAGGAGGTGAGTCATTGTGAGTTCTTACCATAAGGGGGTGGCTTTATAACTCCCTGGTTTTGAAGTGGAAGTAGTCCATTGCTTAGATCTCTGCATTCCCTAGGGCTGCTGTCTGAGGGGTCTGTTTCCACGGGGCCTAAGCTGGGCTTGTCTACTCAGAGCAGGAAAGGACCAGTGCTTGGAGGGACAATCTTAAACTGTTTGCATACATTTTGCTTTTTCTTCCATCTTTTTTAAGACTTTTTCTGCCTTAGTGCCGAATAAGCTATCCTTATGCAAGGGGGCATCCAACAATCTAGATTTTACATGGTCTGGCAGGGGGTGTTCCTTAAGCCATGCATGTCTTCTAATGACAGATCCAGTGACTGCTGCCCTGCAAGAAGCTTCTAGGGCGTCAAAACCACAGTGCAAAGTGTGCTTAGTTACTTGACTTGCAGAATGCATTAAGTCTTGTAAATCTTTAGATTATGTCCAAGCAGAAAAGACAGACATTTTTGTTTATGGAGTTCCAATGTATGTTTCTGACATTTAAGCATATGGAACGGACAATTTAGTGCTCTGACAGCAAGAGTAGCTGAGGTGTATACCTTTTTACCCCATCTGTCCAGTGCTCTGGAATCCCTGTCTGAGGGGTGGGATTCTTAACAGAGGTTGCCTTAATCCCTTTTGGCACTTGAGAAATGATCTCAGGGTCAGCTGCTGGATTTTTAAAAATATATTTATGTGAGTCAGGGAATCTGTAGTACCTGTCTGTTTTTTAGGGAGCAGGAGATAGGGCATCTGGAGTCTAGCTGGACTCAAGGAAAATATCATCCACCACATCCAGGACTGGGGGGGGGGGATGTCCAAGGGTCTGTGCTGTGGTAGATCTAGGAATTCCCTGAGGTTCTTTTTAGACTTGAGTGTAGTCCTGACTCTCCCATTGGAAATGCTCCCTTAAGGTATGCAGGGTTTCCCCAAAGGGAAAATCCTCTGGGGGAGAGGCTGAAGGAATGGATTCCTCATAAGTGGAGAGGGGTTGCATGTCTTCATAGTCAGATGCATCAGATTCATCTGACTCTTGTTCAGACAAAACTACTGGGGACAGATCTCTTTTTCCTTTTTGAGGGGGTGGCTTGGCTTCCCTTTATTAGCATGATAAGGTCTTCTGCCATTTTAAGCATTTGATACTAAGGTAAGGAAGCAGGCGCCCGAGAGTGGGTAGTTGGTTTCTTGGGTGTGGTTTGAACCCTGGGCCTAAGGAACTTGGTGGTTTTCGAAAGAATGGTAGTCGCGAAAGAAGACGTCGGTTTGTGTGTAAATTCGGTAGTGTGAAGGACTTCCTCAGAAGATGGTGCCTGCTCAGTGGCTCCAGACCCAGCCAAGGCAGAGACAACAGCAGGATCTTTAGACTAAAGAGTTTTGCGACATACCGGACTCTGAAAGGGTCTTGGTAGCAGCCTGGGAATCAACCGAAATGGGCATCAAGGGCTGCAAAAGCTCCTCACTGAGTAAAGGAGAAATGACGACTAGCTTAACGAAAGTGTCGCCAGTAGGTTTGGACCTGTGCGGTCTGTCTCTGTCTTTACATTTTTTCAGAAGATCTGCTGTTAGATGGCTTACCAAAGCCATATTGGAATTCAAGGATTGTAAACAAAAATATCTGGCTACAATAAGGGCCCCAACGATGGATAGTTCTGGTGTTGAACAAAGCACAGACGCGACAACAGGGGACGTCGTGGTCTGGGCCTAGACAAGTGACGCAGTTAGTGTGGAAGTCTCAGTGTGGTATTTGCTTTCCACAGGTGATACAATTATTAACTTTTTCTGACATCAGTTAGTGCAAGAAGAAAGGATCTCCAACGGGGTACTTAGTGCGAGAAAAAAGGATCCCCAACGGGGTATTTAGCTTTAGAAGACTTCAACTTCAATTCGGAAACGAAAACTCGGGTAGCAGCCAACCAGCACTCATGCGAACTACTTTTGCTTCGGGCTCCACGGCAAGAAAGACTGATGTAATGGTGTCAGCTGCTTTACTTTATACTACTGACGACCGGACTTCAGTCCTCAAGCGACAGCAATCAATGCAGAAATATTAAGTCCCTGGTATTCGGGCTGGCCGAAGGCTACCCTGGTAGGGATAACCCAAATGTGATGACTGCAGCACTGAAACACGAAGAACATCAGCACATTAGGACAGGGAGAGCAAACTTGAGTATTGCTTGGACTTTATTCCTAGATGCCAGTGCTATTTTCAGTATTAATTTTAGTTTTCTAAAATGTTCCTTACTAAGTTTTATACGCATTTGCTCATGTTTTATTGTTGATCCTTCACCAATTCCCAAATATTTATACACTCCCCCTTGCTTAAGTTCTCTTATATTACATTCCTGCCCCAGACTGATATTTTCTTGGTGCTGCAGCTTTCCTGCTTCAAAGATTGCTTTTGCACATTTATCAATACCAAATGACATTCTTAAATCAATTGAAAAAGTTTTGACTGCTTGCAGTTGTGCTTTCAGTTCCTCATCTGATGAACTATACAGTTTTAAATCATCCACAAAAAGAAGATAAGAATGCTTTACACTTTGTTTTCTATTTTCTGGGAGCCAAATTGTACCCATGACCTAATCTGTTAAGTAGACAGCTTAACAGGTTAAGGGCAAGACAGAAGAGTAGCGGTGACAGAGAGTCACCCTGGAATAATAATTTGTCCTTTATCATGACTTAACTGCAAAGTGGTTTGCCACTGTTTCATGGTCTCTGTACTGTAATCAATCAGTGTAGGGTGTGTATATTATGCATTTGTAAGCAGTCTTCTCCATGAATGTGCTATACTGTCAAATGCTTTTTTGTAGTCTATCCATGCCACACACAGATTCTTCCCCTTTTTACAGTTCTCCATGATGACTTTAACAACAAATGATCCTTTGTTCCACATGAATTTGTTTAGTTACCCTTTTGTTCTATTGCCATGATTGAGTTTTCCTCTAAAGGACTATAAACTCTGTTGGCATCAATTCCATTGTATAGTTTATACATTGCCAGAAGGCAAGTAATTGGTCTATAGTTTTTAAGATAGCTTGCAGGTTTTAAGTAGGAGCACTATTTTTCTTGTTGTTAACCAGGCTGGTGTCTGTTCGGGGTGCACATATAAATAGTTCTTACTCATGGATAAATTTTCATGTAAAGTAAAACTTTTAGCCAGAAGTCAGGTATTGCATCTGGGCCTGGGGAGTTCCAATTAGAAGCTTTTCTTAACTTTGCTTCAATCCCTCTGGATGTTACTTCATCCCATTTCATATCCTGTACATTTGAACTTCTTATTCTTTCTTTTACTTCTAACCATTTAGCATCTTTGTTCTGTTCCACAGGATCTTCATAGATATTTCTCCAAATTGTATGTATGTCTTCCTTTTTTGATGGTGTTTCAATTCCTTTTGCCTTGTTTCCCAGTTCTCTATAAAACTTTTTTGGGTTATCAATAAGATGCTTAGTTTGTACTTTTCCTTCATATTTACCTGCATACCTTCAAAGTTTTTATTTTCAGTTTATTATTTTCGATAGTGTATGACAGATGATCTGTTCTGCAGTATCACATCTATCTTTGAGCAGTTTTGTTGACCTGCTCCCTCTTCTATACTTTTCTAACAGTAACACATCTTGTTTTAATTGCTTTATAGTTTTCTCTGTTCGATACTTCCATGATGGGATTTGACTTCTCCCCTTCCTTTCCCTTACTACCCTGTGTTTTTGTGGTAAGATTATCTGTTACCAATTTAGCTGCACAGCAATATATCCTATTCACTTCTGTTATATTGCATGAATTTCTGTAAACAGTCCTAATTACTGTTGTTCATTTGTTTTATCAAACTTCTAACTTTTCGGGCTTTATTGACTTTCTGTAGTCTGTTTCTTTCACTGATCTTGATATGTCTGTCCATCTCTATTAAATCAAGCAACTCTTCTCTTAGATCATCTTCTTATAAAATGAGGGTACATTCATTGTTCTCCATTTCCTGTGGGCATTCTATAGAACGTTCCACGGCATCTTCCTGTGCCACATTCTCTTCAATTTCATCCTGTGTCATCCATTGCTCCTTCATATGGGAACTCACTGGCCTATAACTCCACATTAACTGCGTCAAAGCTGCCACAGTTTCCTGTTCATTCCCATGCTGTCCAACTCCACTGAAAGTTTGTAGTAATTTCCTAAAGAAGGCTCCAAAGTATCTTCAGACGGCAATGTTTCCTGCTCCACTGGTTCTCCTTAACTTGGGGATCCATTGTTCTATCCTGCTGTGATGTTATCAGTTAGACTTTATACACTAAATCCTTCACTTCGCAGGTAATCCAAAACCTCAGTTTGTATTTCTTTAACTTCTCCATTACTAATCCTCTTTTTTACTTTTCCTATGTTCTCTTATTTTTTATATTGTAAAATTTTCCATGTCTGGATGCCTTTGCCTGGATCTACTAACGAATTGCTGTTTTTTTTTAATGTCTCCAAGTCTTTTGGGTTTCTAATACCATGATGGGAATGGACTCCATTCCTAAAAGCATGATTAAAGTTCATGAAATTAGTATTGTTTCAATCTTTGATGTCAGTAGTGCTCTTTGCAGCACCCGCAATGTGCCTAGTAATGACTCCTTCTGCAGTTCGTATGGAGTTACATGTATTGGTAACATATCCAAATACGATTGTAAATTCCTTTTTATAAGATCTGTTGCTCCTACTACTATTGGAACTGTCTGGGTATCTTTTTTCCACATTGCTCTCGTTTCTGCCTGCAGATCCTGATATTTTATGACTGTGTCTCTCTGTACACAAGACACTGTAATCACTGGGTGTGGCAATTTCAATGATCAATGCTACTTGTCTGCTTTTCTCGGACCACTATATCCGGTTTTCTAGCATCTACCTTTTGTACTGTTGGTAATGGGTACAGCGGTCAGTAAGGCCAAACTGATGTCCAACTAGGCTCCAACATAGAGAATTTAACAGAAAGCTGCTATTTAGAGCAATCGATCATGTGCTGACTATCATCCATAATTAGCAGAGGTAAGCCCCCTTTCTCTTTCTTTGTTTAATAAGATACCTCTCTATGGACAACATAAAAATAGTCACTGGAGAAGTTTGCTTTATGCTCAGTTTTGACAGATGTACCCAAGTTGTCCGACATTACAGCCTTCATAAAATTTTCATCAGAGGTGGGTGAGTCGTTAGATGCCAGATCAAGGTCTAAATAGCATCCATCTCTTTACTAGCATCCTCAGACCAAGAAGGTTGGGGCATCTTCAAACTCCTCATGCCTAAAGTGAGATTTCCGACAGTGGATATCTGCATGACCACTACCAGATGCTACTCAAGAATGATAAAACGGTGCTAGCTTTTTATGACTTAGGAGCACAAGCATGGAGTCCCTCCTGGCTTTGACAGTTTCAGGCCCACCTTTTTTGTACGTGTCATACAAGACATTGCTGAGGTTGAGACTTAAAACAATAAACATATTTATGCTCGTTCTTAATAATTAATCCATCTTTTGCATGCATACGCGTTTTGCTGGGCCAGCACCCCCAAACCTCAAAAGGGAATGTATAGTCCCCAACAGATCGGCAACTCAACTTTAATCAAGAAAACACTACAAAGACCTACAAAAGCAAACATCAAGCTCTGTAAGTCATAACAGGGCTAGTTACTGGTGCTCTTCTACTCAGGGTCTGGCCTTAAAGACTAAGCAAACATCTATATCACACCATCCATCAAGAAAGAACTGAAAATGGTCAACCATATGTCAGCCTTTATACTGTAACATGGAGACATCTGGAGGGCAGGAGATGTAAGCCTGGAAAAGAGGGAAGAGAATGAGCTCTGAAACTCTGGCAAAATACAGGACTCCTGTTCTGGCAGGGAACCCTTAAGTTGCGACTGCAGCGGTGACTAGTATGAAGAACATATATGCACAACAAAAATCCTAAAACATATTTAGTCAAATTTCTTCAAATCAATGATTAGAATATAAAGTTAAAGGAAATTCGCCCCTGCATAAAAATAAAGTCTGTGACTGTAACTTCTGTGATACCATATAATGTGTGCTGTACAGGCTGATATCACATAATACGAAGAAAAAAGCAGAAAAAGCTGCTCTATCACTATACATGTAGCAAAGCAGCAACTCTGTAGTCTAGATCTTGGTACTAACTTCTTCTTTCGGCTTTTCCCGGTTAGGGGTCGCCACAGCGGATCACCTGTCCGCTCATAATTGGCAGTGGATTTTTACGGTGTCGAGTTGCCAGCCCAACACCCAACCTTCCACAGAAGGCACACACGCACTCAGACCTAGGGCCAATTTAGAGTGTCCAGTCCACCTACAGCATGTCTTTCTGATGTGGGAGGAAACGGGAGCACCTGGAGGAAACCCACGCGACTACACTAACAAAATAGTTTAAACATAATACTTCAGGCATGTCAACACAAGAACAACAACAACAACTGCAATGTAAATGCTGACTGAAGTACAAAAAATTACTTACAAAAAGTATAAAATCTTTGTACTTTGGCAAAATGCCTCAAAAGACAGTATGTGCACTTTTTCATTACTTTTTATCCAGATTTGTGAAGCAGTTGTATTTAGTCTTACAAATTTGGTTTGTTGTTGCAGAACTATGTACCAAGTTAACAGAACTTACGGGATGGAGTTCTCCTATGACATACTGGGTTGACATTGTCCTGGCGTCTGTGGAATGGCCAACATCTTCAAAACTTTCAGTTGCATCTCCCCCTGCTTGCTCTCTAAGGACTTCCTCACCACCTGGGTGCTGAAAACAAAAATCAGAAGTGCCATAATTAGCCAAAAGACTGAAAATAAAAATACATAAATGTACTCAACAACCGTGCTGAGACTCAAGACAAAAAAGATAAAATGCAACTGTGTAGGAACTTGCTTTTTTTATTTTTAATTCATTTGTTAACCTGGTAAGCCCCCTAAATACAAAACTACCGTTTCAAGGGTGACTAAGGAGCACTGTCTGGTTAAGTGATATTTGAGGAGATCACTACTGCAGAAGTCTTAATCCCCCAATGTCCAGCCCAACCTCTTGAGCCTTTCTCCAAGACGTTGTGGATGTCCTCCACCTGGGATGTCGGGACCCTCCTAGAGTAGAGTAAAGCCGGCATCCACTTATACCATATAAAAGCTTTCTTTCCCAGACAGGAGAGTAAGGCCTTTGCACACACATTAAAGTCAAAGGTGTGTGAACATGTGTGTTCGTGTGTGTGTGTGTGTGTGTGTGTGTGTGTGTGTGTGTGTGTGTGTGTGTGTGTGTGTGTGTGTGTGTGTGTGTGTGTGTGCAATGAAAGTAAAAGTAAAGGAAATCAAAACCTGCCCAATCAAAAAGGGAGACAGAGAGAGATTGAGAGAATTAAAAGCCTTCTCCAGACAGCTACCCAGACTACAGCATACCGAAGCCCAGGAAGGGGAAGATTTCAAGGATAGATACCCCAAGCCAGGCCAGGATACCTATATCTAAGGAGAAAAGCAAACTACAGGGGAATAAAGGTATAGATAAATTATTATCTGCAAAAACACCTACTATTACTTTACAATCCTACACAAATGTACTCTTCTTTAACGGTGTTAACTGATATCCAAAAGTCCGTTTCCAGAAAAGCTTGAAAAATAAACCTATTAAAAGGAATGCCATAGTACCAGTAGTTGTGTCTCTGATATGTCTTGACTATGCCTGCCGGGTGTTTACCCTTAGAAGGACTTACAAAACTGCATACACTGTGCTAGCCATATGAATAAATTCAGAAACATCCTCTCCCTCTTTCTTAGCAGCAAAGGGGACAAACAGCTGGATGAAATTTTTACTGTGCAAGATTCTTTCCCTTTTATTTTGGGGTTTAGGAAAGAAAATAGGCAACTATATGGTCGGGTTCAGGAAAACTGCCACAATACTGGGCATGAAAGACATATTAGTTCTCAGGCTCATCTTATCTCCATGGAGGACTAGAAAGGGCTTTTTGCATGTCAAAGCTTGCAGATCCGACAGACACCTGGCTGAGGTGATATCGACAAGCACAGCAATTTTTCATGTCAGAAAGTTTACAGGTGCTGTAGTCTTCTCCAAGACGTAATTTAGATCACAAGGAGAAACAATTCCTTTCCATGTGCCTTAGTTGTTAGTACCCCTTTGAGGAATTGTTTCACTGACCTCAGGGGGGGCAACAGCAGATCCACTGGCAAACAGACTGAAATGGCAGACAGAGAGGAGCTTTAATTGAAATGTAAGCATTGCCTGTTCCAAAACGCTCAGATAAACTGATGGAAGGGGGACATCAGTGCAAAGTGAGGGCTCTGTCTTTTGTCCGTCACCAGCAGGGTGGATAGATGCTATTAAACTACTGTCAGCCTTTCTAGCTTCCCTAAGTATATTCTACAATTTCTCAGTATACTGGTGCCTAAAAGGCAACAGGATCAGATTGTCCAAACTGTAAGACCTAGTGGCACCAGGTTGAGTGTATGATGGACCCTTTGTTCTGTAGTAGCACTTCATGCTTCCCATTGGAGAATTCCAGGAGGAGGAGGAGGAAACAGTGCTGCCTGGATCTAAAGGGTGCTATCAAAGTAAAGTTGTGTACACTTACCATAAATGTAGATGTTTGAGTGTATTCACTGTTGCAGTCATCACATTTGAGTTATCTGCCTGCAGGTAGCCATCAGTTAGCCTGAATACCAGAGTCTTTGGATTTCTGCGTTGGATGCTGTCTCTTCTTCCATGACGTCAGGCCATCAGGGGTATAAAACATGCAGCCGATACCATTACATCAGGTTTTCTTGCCCCAGATGTCAGGTACCCCCACAATAGGAAGCAATTATATGGTATGGTACACCCCCATCAAAAAGCAAATACACCAGACAAGAAGGAAAGGTAGAGCCAAGAGAAGTCAGGGGGCTGGAGGGAGGGTAACCAGGACTGCAACAGTGAATACACTCGAACATCTACATTTATGGTAAGTGTACACAACTGTACTATGTTCTTCGTGTTTCACTGTTGCAGTCATCACATTTGGGTTGATTTCCAAAGCTAAGGAAGGGAGGAGGAAGTTAAAGAGCATTAGCGCCAGCTATTAAGCCCTGCAAGACTGCAGTGGCAAATCCAGCTCTGGATTTAGAAAAGATAGGCATGTGGTAATGCTTGGTGAAGGTATGTACAGAGCTCCGGGTAGCAGCTTCTAGAATGTCCCTGGTAGGGACTCCTCTGAGAAAAGCCGCAGAGGTAGATGCAGCCCTGGTGCAATGTGATCTTATCCCCTGTAGGGTAGGTTTTCTATGGTGTTTGTAGTAGAAATGAATGCAATGGGCTATCCATTTGGAGATGGTTTGCTTTGAAATAGCCTTCCCCCTCTGCCCCTGCAGCAAAGCTAACTAGCAGCTGTTCAGATTTTCTGAGAGGCCTAGTCCTGTCCAAGTAAAATCTAAGTTGTCTGTGCACATCCAAAGAGTGCAGTATTCATTCACCTTTGTTTTGTGGATTAGGGAAAAAAATAGGCAATGAATGGACTGATTTAGGGCCACACTAGACACCACCTCGGGCATAAAGGAAGGATTAGCCCTGAGGGAAACACTGTCCGCATGGAAGATAATGAAGGGTTCCACTGCCATGAGGGCCTGTAATTCAGACACTCTTCTTGCTGAAGTGATGGCTAGAAAGAAGGCTGTTTTCTAAGAAAGGAATTTCAACGCTGCTGCTGCAGCTGGCTCAAAGGGGGGGGAAGAGTGAGCTTTTCCAATACAAAGTTAAGGTCCCAGGCTGGAGTGGGAGCTCTCCTGGGGGGGGGGGTCTTAAATTTTTGTCCTCTCTAAGGAATTCTTTTAGCAAGGGGTGAGAGAAGAAGGGTGGGCTCAGTATTACAATGTGTTGAAATGGCAGAGGCATGAATTTTAATTGACGAGAAGGATAAGCCCTTGTGGAGCACTTGTGTTACGTACCGTAGAATATGAGGCAAGCTGGGCACCGTTGTGCCCATCCTCTGAGCCTGGCTCCAGGAACAATATCTTTTCCACTTTTCAGCATAGGCTTTTCTAGTACTAGGCCTCCTTGCCTCCAGAACAACATCCAGCACCTGCTTACTGAGGGATGCTAGAGGAGAGCTGAAGGAATTAGCCAGGCTGCAAGGTTCAGGGTTTGAAGCTGAGGGTGCAGAATCTGGCCCACCTGCTGGGATAGCAGGGAAGGGGTCAGAGGCAGGTGCCATGGGTGCAGCAGTGTCATACTGTGCAAGAGGGGGTGCCAGTGCTGGCGTGGCCAGTCTGGTGCAATCAGTATTGTCCTTGGCTTGTCCTGTTTGATCTTTAGTAGAACCTTCGAGAGGAGAGGCAGAGGGGGAAAGGCATAAACAGAGAGGCTCTCCCAGGTAAAGAACAGGGCATCCACTTTCCAAGCTTGACTGTGGGGAGTTCTTGTGCAGAATTTGTTCAATTGGTAGTTCTGAGAGGAGGCAAACAGGTCTACCTATGGAGTCCCCATTTGTTCCTCAAGAGGTTTAATATTTTGGGTTCTAGTTTCCATTCGTGTGGGTCCATGAGATTTCTGCTTAAGTTGTCTGCCAGTGAATTTAGTTTGCCTGGCAGGAACTGAGCTTGTAGGTGTACTTGGTAGCTCAAGGCTGTCTTCCACAGAGCCATGGCTAGCCTGCAGAGAGGGTACGAGTGGGTTCCACCCTACTTGTTTATGTACCACATAACTGTGGTGCTGTCTGTCTTTACCAATAGTTGTCCTGGAAGAATACGGTCTTTGAAGGCTGTCAGAGCATTCTGTACAGCTAACATTTATTTTTGATTGATATACAGGTGCATCTGTCTCGGGTTCCATTTGCCCTGAATGCACTGCCCTGCCATGTAAGTCCCCCATGCATAGTCTGATCTATCTGTTGTTAGTGTTTGGGCTGCAGGGGGTAGAGTGAAAGGGAGTCCCTTGTTGTGGTAGCAGGCCTCTGCCCACCAGAAGAACTCGTCTTCATACAAGGAATGATGGAAATCATTGTTTCCAGGTCCTGAGAATGTTGACACCATAGGCTTTTTAGATACCATTGGAGTTTCCTCTTGCATATGGAATTAGTAGAATGCAAGAGGCCATGAACCCCAGGGCTTGCAGTATTTTCCTTGCAGACAGCTGGGGTTTTGTGGCCAATAGTTTGAAGTAGGTTGTCAAATAAACTTGTTTCTCTGGAGTGAGGAATGCCATCTGGGAAGTTGTGTTCAAGCTTGCTCCCAGGAATACAATCTGTTGGCAGGGTACTAGGTGAGATTTCTTTTCGTTGCTGGTGTGCCCCAGAGAGGGTAGAATTTTCTGTACGAATGCCAGGTATTGTAATAGTAAGTCCTGGCTTTCTGCCTGAATCAGACAATTGTCCAAGTATGGGTAAACTTAAATATTTCTCTGCCTGCAAAATGCAATGGCTGGAGCTAGACACTTTGTGAATACCCTAGGTGCAGTGGATAAGCCAAATGGAAGTGCAGAGAACTGATAGTGCATGAAGCCTACCCTGAAGCGTAGGTATTTCCTGCAAGATTCCCTTATTGGGATGTGCAGGTAAGCTTCCTTTAAGTCTAGGGTTGACAGCCAGGCATCCTTGGTTAACATAGGAAGAAGCTGTTGAAGAGTTAGCATTTTGAATTTTGGAACTACCAGAAAGGTGTTGAGAATAGAGAGGTCCAGGATAGGAGGTCAGGAGTTGTCTTTTCTGGGTACCAGAAAAAGTCTTGAATAAAAACTTTGTCCCCTTTGATCTGCTGGGACAGGATGAATACCCCTGATACTGAGAAGAGAGAGAACCTGCTGTTGGGCCTCCGCCCATTGATTTAGGGGTAGGTCTGGCCAACCATTTGGGGTTGGTAGTGTGTGGAAGTGGAATCTGTATCCTTGGGAGACTATGTTCAAAACCCATTTGTCCTGGGTAATGAGTTCTCAGTTTTTTGCATGCAGGGCGAGCTTTCCTCCTAAGGGAGCAGGTAGCTGAGCAGGGCTTGGAAGGGTTAAGGTTAAGTCATTGTGCCATTTTTCCATAGGGGGGTGGCTTACTACTCCCTGCTTTGGAAGTGGGAGGCCCCCACTGCTTAGGTCTGTGCGTAGCCTGAGACTTCTGGGTGGTCTGCTGTTCCTGGGTTTGGACTGAGAAGGCCTGGAAGGGACTGGAAAGGACAAGTTCTTTGAAGGCCAATGCCTACTGAATCTGGGAGGCTGTATTTGTAGGAAATCTTTAACAGTTTGCATAGATTTAGCTTTCTCCTCCAACCTTTTGAGGACTTCTTCTGCTCTGTTGCCAAAAAGGCGGTCTTGGTTTAAGGCAGCATCCAGTAATGAGAAGTTATGTACCTACCATAAACGTTCCATGTTAGTTGTCTTCTCTCGCCTTCTTTCTTGCTGGATGGGTTCGGCTCCGACTCGGCCACTTACTAAAGCTCGAGAGCTAATTTTACCGGCTTGAGGCAACCCTATATCCCATGATGCAAGGCGATGACTACCCAGATCTCGTTTGGTAGCTACGGAAATTATGCAATATATTCCTCCAACTGGAGAGGAGGAGGAAGAGGTAATAATAATAATCCCCCGAAAAGGACCAACCTGATCTAGTGACACTAGTAAGCTGATTAGCTAGAAAAATTGGATCAAGACTCTTCAAGGAAGAGGAACAATCTTCTCGGTCTGACCAGGCTAGGGGGATGGTGGGCGGGGCCGAGAAAGAAGAAGAGAAGACAACTAACATGGAACGTTATGGTAGGTACATAACTTCTCAATGTTAAGTTGTCAATCTCGCCTTCATTCTTGCTGGATGGGACCGCGTCCCTAGCACCTCTATCCTGGGTGGCTCAATGGAACAGACTCTTGAGAACGGTGGAACCAAAATTTGCTCTGTCTCTGGAGGCCAAGTCTAATTTGTAATGCGAAACAAAGGTATGAGGAGAGGCCCATGTGGCTGCTGCACAAATAGTGTCTACTGGGAGTCTAGCCTGAAAAGCTGTAGATGTAGCTAGTGCTCTGGTAGAATGGGCTTTTGGCCTAGAAATCAACTCTTTACCTCTGAGCTGATAAATGCATGTAATCACAGAAGACAGCCATCTAGATAGGGTTACCTTGGATACTGGAAGGCCTTTCCTGTTCTCTGCATAGGATAAAAACAGTTGATCAGATTTCCTAAAATGTTTGGTTCTGTCCAGATAATATCTGAGTTGGCGGTGAACATCGAGATAATGTAGTTTTTGTTCCGCTCTATTAGAATAATTTGGGAAAAAAACTGGAAGATCAATAGATTGATTTAAGTTAGTCTGCAATGCCACTTTGGGTAAGAAAGACAGATTAGTCCTTAGAGAAACTCTGTCTTTGTGGAAAATTAAGTAGGGAGGACGAATGCAGAGGGCATGAAGCTCAGATACTCTCCTGGCAGAAGTAATGGCGACTAGAAAGAGTGTCTTCCAAGAAAGAAATTTCAATGAACAGGTAGCACTTGAGTACGAAAGGGGGAAGAATCAAGGATGTTAAAATTAAATTTAGATCCCACTGTGGTGGGGGGTCTCTAATCGGAGGTTTAAGTAGAAATATACCTCTAAGAAATGCCTTGCAAAGTTTATGTGACATGATGTTGTGGTCCAACAAGCCGATATGAAAATTTGAAATGGCTGCCAGCTGAACTTTTACTGTGGAGGAAGAAGATCCTGAATGAAAAATCTCGGCTAGGAAGTCCAAGACCGAATGAATCGGAGCAGTAAAGGGATCTATGTTCCTAGCTTTTGCCCAGAAGGAGAAACGTTGCCATTTACTAGTGTAAATCCTTCTGGTGGAAGATTTAAGGGAAGCTACTATGATATCCCGGACGGGATTAGAAATCATAGGAAGCCTGGCTAGGGATGGAAATCTTGGCTCTCAAGGCGGTTGCTTTCTGAATTACTTGTGGTATTAGAGGGAAAGGAGGAAAGGCATAGAGAAGTCCCCAGGGCCAATCTTGGATTAGAGAGTCTCTGGGGGGATGGCCTGGAAGGGGAAAGAGAGAGAAGAAGTCGGGGCATTTGCTGTTTTGAGGGGTAGCAAAAAGATCGCAGCAAGGAAGGCCCCACTTCTGAAAAATCTCTTCCGTCACAGATTGTTTGAGAGACCACTCGTGAGGCATGAGAATAGCTCTGCTCAACCTGTCCGCTATGATGTTGGATTTCCCGGGGATATGCGTTGCTATCAGAAACCGCTGAGAAGAGATTGCCCACTGCCAAAGTCTGAGTGCCTCTCGACACAGTGGATAGGACTTGGTTCCGCCCTGCTTGTTGATATACCACACTACGGACATATTGTCCATTTCGACTGCAATAGTTCCCAGGGGAAGAGAGTCGTGGAGGGCTTGCAACGTTAAAAGCATTGCTCTCATCTCCAGGACATTTATGTGCAGGTGGCATTGAAAGGTTGCCAAGTGCCATGGACCATCCTGCCCTGATAATGCCCCCACCCGATCAGGAGGCATCTGATGTAACCGTGGCGACGGGCGGAGGAACAAAGGTCTGCCCTGATGGACTTGAGGGGACAATATCCACCAGGTCAGATGCCTTTTGCAAATTGGAGTTATTATGATCCTGTGACGCATGGGAAGTTGTTGAAAGGACCATTAGGCGAACAGCATCCATTGTAGGAGACGCATGTAGAAGCGGGCAAGGGGAAGAAGTGTTATGGCGGCCGCCATAAGACCCAATACTTTCAGAGCAAATCTGGCCTGAATTTTGTCACTGTGAAGAATCACATGGATGTGGTTTTGAATATCCAAGATCCTTTGGTCTGTTAACTTTGCTGAAAGTTGTACGGTATCCAACTTGGCGCCTATAAAGGTAATAGATTGACAGGGCGACAAGGCAGATTTTTCGAAATTTATAAAAATCCCTAGCCCTCTGCAAATGTGAATGGTGTAATCTCTGGCTTGGAGAAGTTGATGCCTGGTGGTGGCACTGAGGAGCCAGTCGTCTAGATATGGAAACACCTGAAATCCTTGACGTCTCAGGTGAGCCGTAACCGCTGCCATACATTTGGTGAACACTCTGGGGGCTGTAGTGAGTTCAAATGGCAGGGCTCTGAATTGGAAGTGACTGGCCCCCAGCCGAAAGTGGAGAAACCTTCTGGAGCGCCTGTGAATTTTTGTGATAGCATGCATCCTGAAGGTCTACTGAGCACATCCAATTGTCCTTGCCCAGAAAGGGTAGAATGGACTGAAGCGTGACCATCCGGAATCTTGTTTTCTTTACAAACTTGTTTAGTTTGCCGAGATCTAATATTGGTCTCCAGTCCCCTTGTCTTTTTTGGTACTAAAAAGAACCTTGAGTAGATTCCGGATCCTATTTGGTCTGCTGGGACTGGCTGGATGGCTCTTTTTGCTAGCAGTTTTGAAATCTTTGGTACTGCTAGTTCCCTTAGACCAGGTGGAACGTCTGGAAGGGTTCCCTTTTGCTGAACTGGGGTTTGAATAAAGGGAATTTTGTAACCCTCGGATATGATCGACTGTACCCATTTGTCTTGAGAAAGGGAAAGCCAGGCTTTTGGGTACAGCGATAATCTTCCCCCGACTGCCTCCGAAGGTGGACAATCGGGCAACATCTCAGGGATGCTGGAAGGGTTTGTCAGAGAGAGGCTCCCTGCTACCCTGATTCTGCGGACCCCCTCTGCCCCTAGGGCGGCGTCTGTTGTTGTTACCCCCTCTGCCTCTGGGGATAAACTGACCTCGTCGTCAGGCGTGACTCCTTGAGATTTGGAACCACATGTTCCCTCCCATCTGACCTTTTGGGTAAGGTCTTGAAGGGGTGGAGAAACGGACTCCTACGGCAGAAAGAGTCTTGCCATCTGGTTCGCATCTAGTCAAGGTGTCTTTCACTTGAGGTCCGAACAAAGTCGAGCCATCAAAGGGAGAGTTTGTGAAGGCCTTGAAGGATCTGCAAAATTACAAAGCCGCATCCAGGATTGGCCTTAAAGCCACTCCTGTGCCTGCGGCCTACTCTCCATCGGCTGCATATGAAATGAGCCGCATGGAGGAGTTAACAATGGAGTTTAGGATTCCTAGCTGTGAGTTAATTTTATCCTGGGACCCAGCAGCTGACGGATCCTGTAAAACTTCTCCCAACTCTTTAAGAACATCTCTTTGAAGGTGGGTGAAGTGACACAAGTAGTTCAGCGACCGCATGGCAAAAGTCGCTGAAGAAAAAATCCGCTTGCCATACCTATCCATAGTCCTGGAATCCTTGTTAGGAGGATGGACAGGTACTGAAGGATCAGCTAGTTCCTTCTTGGTGGCTGCAGCCATCACCATGGCATCAACTGGGACACCTTTTGTCAAATATTGCCTATCAGGTGGGGCCGTGATGAATTTAGAAGGCCTCCGAGGAATAGGTTCCACTGAATCCGGGGCCATCCACGCCTTCCGAGCCACCACGTCCATAAGAGGGTCGAAAGGCGGAGACACCCAGGAGGTGGAGGGTCGATACCCGAACGCCTCCAGGTATACAGACTCGTCCTCGGAAGGATGAAGGGAAGGCCAGTTCCCCCTCTGCTTAAGGAGTTCAATGATGTCTGAGAAAGAGACATCCTCAGAGAGGGACCTTGGGGATCCCTCCGACTCATCCAAGTCAGTATCGGATGTAATAGACTCGGGGGAGTCTAGATGCTTCCTCTTACATGTCCTCTTACGCGGAGGTTCACCTGACGGGTCAGGAGAAGCCTTGGAAGAGGAAGATATTCCCAGTGGGGAAACCTGAGGCGTTGGATCTCTGGGTCCGGGAGCAAGAGAGTGGGAAGAGACGTCAGCAGGCACTGTAGTGGGAGGAGCTGATGGAACTGACCGTTGACTACGCCCTGGGGCTAGTACACTCCTCATTCACCTCGAAGGCTCCCCCGTCAGAGAGGCCAGAAGGCTCCCGCTCCGAAGACATAGGAACCCCAGGCCACACCGACGGGGACGACTCCGAGGCCGATGTCGGGGCTGAGCTCACCAGCGCCGAAGCTCCGAGAGGGAGAACGGGGTCGGACAAGGGTCCGATGCCACTCGCCCCCTCGGAGCCGACGAGAGAGACCAGATGCCCGGATCCCTCCAATGAAGGCATCAAGGAGGAGATCGGAGCAGAGGACGACGGAGCCGAAGGGGGGTGTGGTATCGGCTCCGAAGTCACAACAGTCATGGCTCCGAGGAGCTCCGGCTCCGAGCTCTGTAAGAGAGTCGAAGGAGGAATGTTAGGTGGATGTATAATAGCTACCGTCTGTTGAGACGGGCTATGGAGCATTTGAGCCAATGCCTGAGACTTTAATAGTCTACTCACCACTCTCTCAAGGTCGTGGTCGGACAGCCTGGATGACCGAGAAGACCGGCTCCGATGGCTCCGCTCTGAGAGCAGGGGTGATCTCGGAGCCGAATGTATCGACTCCAATGAAGGGGATCTTGATCTCTTTTTTGAGATAAGTGGAGCCAAGGATACGTCGGCTCCAGCTGGAGCCGACACTGAGTGCCCAGATTTAGCAGAATCGGTGCCGGATGGAGCCGATACCGTAGCTTGTGACATAGAAGGATCGGCTCCGGCCGGAGCCGATCTCGTCACAGAAGGCGAACCAGTAGCCGATGGCTTAGGGCTTGGAGCCGAAGGCTTAACTGGTTTCGAGGGCTTCCCCGGAGCCGACTTAGTCGGGGAGCTCTCAGGCTTTAATAAGCCCCTCAGTATTAATTTATTTCTGCGCTCCTGCAGGACTCTTGGGCTGAAGGCATGGCAGACAGCACAAGAGTCCTGCAGGTGCAGAGGTCCCAGGCAGTAAACACAAGAAGTGTGACCGTCTGTCAGAGACATCTTCTGACAGCACGAGTCACACTTCTTGAAGCCTGAGAACTTTGTGTCCTTCGACATAACTGTGTCGAGGAAACACTAAGTGACAAAAACAGAGACACACACACAATAAACACCCAATCCAATAAAAATTAAAAAACAGGGATACAAACACACCCAAACACCACACAGAATCCCTGACAAAAATTTAGGAAAGGGGAAGGCTTAAGGCCTAACTTAGGGGAAGGGATAAATAACTGGAAAAATAGGGAACACTAATGGAAATAGGGTTAAACTAATCGTTAAGAGTTTACACAACAACGGTAGTGACTAAAACTAAAGGGGGGAGACTAAAAGTCTGAAATTTGAAAAACTTACCAGGAGCCGGTAAAAAAAGCACCTCGCATGGCCAGCGGCAAACGAGATCTGGGTAGTCATCACCTTGCATCATGGGATATAGGGTTGCCTCGAGCCGGTAAAATTAGCTCTCGAGCTTTAGTAAGTGGCCGAGTCGGAGCCGAGGATCGGCTCCGAACCCATCCAGCAAGAATGAAGGCGAGATTGACAACTTAACATTTTAGCTTTAACATGATCTGGCAAGTTTTGTTCCTTAAGCCAAGCATGCCTTCTAAGTACAGATCCAGTGACAGCAGCCCTGCAAGATGCTTCTAAAGCGTCAAAACCACATTGCAAAGTATGTTTACTAGCACAGATCTACTCATGTGGGTTTGATAACTAATGGCACTAAAAGCCAAAGTAGCAGTAGTACATACTTTTTCACCTACCTCTCCATAGCACAATGTTCTTGTGAAAAGCCAACGGCTTGGAAGAGGAAAGTACTTTGGATGGCTCATCTGTGGACATGGAAACAAGAGCATGATCAGATGATCGACTTTTATACAAGTATTGATAATCCTCAGGAACTTTATAAAATCTGTCTGGCTTCTTATGGGCCCAGAGGTTGAAAGTAAGTAGCATGAGAAGCTGCTGTAAATGCATCTGAAAGGGCAGCTAAGACAGGAGGGATTACAGAGGGTCTAGGTGAGTCCATTTGGAAGAGTTCATAATATCTCTTTTTGAACTTCAGAAACCTGGGAACAGTCCCACTTAAAGTGGTCCATCATATGGACCAATGAATCCGCAAAGGATAACTCTTAAAAAGGAGAGTCAGGTGACAAAAAAATCTTCTTCATCAGACCCCAGGGCCAGGGGAGAGTGATCTGGGAGGAATGCCAAGATTCTTCACAAGAATCCAACTCTTCATCAGGAGAATCAGAATCTCTAGGTTTCTTAGAAGGTGTGGAAGACCAGGGAGCAGAGGCAGGGATGGACAACTTTTGTGGGGGGGGGGGGGGGGGGTTCAGTGCCATAAATACATTATGCATTCCCTGAGTAAAGTCTTGCTACTATGCAAGGATCCTTAGCCACATAAGTCACATTTGTTTTTGTTTCTTTTTTTAAAGGAACATCTGTTAAACAAATCTAGGAGGTTTAGACCCTTGCCTAGATTCAATGAGGGTACCAGACACCTCTTCTTTAACTAAAATTTGGGGAAATCCCCCTAGGCCCTTCAGATATAATCAGCTGTGAGTCCCCCTCTACATCTTTTCAGGCCACATGCACAGCTTCAGTGCAAGTATAAGTAGGCAGCTCTGTGTCGGCCTTCCCCTGGGTCATGGCTGAGGGAACTGTCATCAGCACTGGACAGTCCACGGGTTCTTTATCCAACCCAAGGGAGACATCCACTGGACGCTAGACAGCAGCAGGTTTAGTATCTACTGTCCAGAGGGATATGAATCATGCAGTCTCTGGACACTACCTCCCTGATCCACTTGTCCTGTCTGATGGACTGCCATGAAGAATGGTGTAGGGAAATGTAATATTCAACTGCCTCCAGCATAACAGCTAGGCAAGTCCTTAGGGACTAAGTTCCTCCATAAAGGGGATTGTGAAATCTCCAATTCTTTGCAGCACCTCTGACTTTAGGACAGCAACCATTTTGAACATCTCTGCAGCTACACTGGTTTCTATCAAAATGGTGCTCAAATGAAAGCTGTTTGCCTTTTCTAAACCATAAGGTTCCTAAAGCAGACTCTATTGCTGCTGCTGCCATAAAGAAATGGCCTCTCTTTTGATTGCAAGAAAGGTTGTCTGAAGTATAGAAAATTTCACACAAACAACTGCAGACATCATCCCTCCTTACTCACTGCTTTGCAGGTGCTCTTTCACGAGGCTAAAGCAAGGATGAGCCGTAGTAAGAGGCATTACTTAAAATGTCGAAGTGCCTGGTGCAAACATGGCAACAAACAGCAATGCTCACTCAGGTGTACTGGCAGCTCCACCTACTGCATTATACACCAGTTGCAGGGACAGATTATTAAAATTCACCAATGCTGCTACCTGTGACTCGGAGTTACTCTGTAAATTCCAACAAGGCAGATTTTCCAGTGTCTCAAGCATCATCTTTCTGCAAAATCAAGCTGAAAGTGGGTCAAGTGCTTCAGACAGCTGTGATCATGAATGGAGAAAGTACCTGACATAAGCATGCTTACTAAACTGTCTGTCTCCTGAGATTCCTTACCAGAGGAGTGGACCTACGAACTCTCTACGGATGGCTATTTCTTTACGGAAGCAGCAGCAACAGAGTCGGCTTTGGGAGCCTTATTTCAAAACTTATGGTCCTTGGGAGGCTGGAAGATATTGTCCAGTCACCTAGGTACACATCCAGACCAAGGACACCATACGAAAGGCAGACGCAACTATCTAAGAGAGAGGGGTTCGAAAGGAATGGCTCCTACACAATTTGCTCTTAAGGGATCATGACCCACTGACTCACTCTCCCACTCTGCCTTATTAACTAACATTTCTCAAAATATGGATCATCAGGAGAGGATCATGGAGAAGCCTTTCCTTCTAAACTGGCAACGGTGGGGGGGTCTCTATAGGGGAGCCCAGGTGCCTCCTTTCTTGGGAGGCCTTGCTTTTTTAGTTTAAAAAAAGAGAAGGATAATTCTGATCCATCTCTGCTGGGGCTTTAAACCATCTAGCACAAGGTTAATGGGGACAGGGTATCAGGCTGACGGTAACTAAACAGCAGAGTGTGAATTCCAAGGGAGTCCATCAATTCAGTAAGCTGCATCTACAATATTTTCAGTCCCTCTGTTACTAACATTAGAATTATGGCACTGATGGCACGTGGAATTGAGATTCTTCCTGCATAGAAAGGGTTGTTACAGTACTATAGCCAACTCTGGTACAGACAACTCAAATGCCAACTTGGTAAACACCAACAGCATTCCCAAAGGTATTTGAGTTGAGGCTGTTGCCAAACCACTTGCATCAAATCTCGTACTTACTGACTTTTAGAACTGCACTCGAGAAGTCAAAAGAAACACACTCAATGACTAAATTTGACAGTCAAAATGTTCACCTGGCAGGACTGAGGAGACCTGGCAAGCAAACTTGCCAAAAATGACTAACTTTACAATCCAAAATTTAATAATGGTATCTGTAAAAGGTAAATGGTGTAAAGAATGGATATGAAAAAATGAAGATTTATTTAAATAAAACTGAAGATAAAACTAAAAAACTTACACCAACATGGCTTGGAGCACCTATCAGTGCTTACAGGGGCAATGCAAAGGAGATCTGCAGAGAAGGGGAGGTGGCGTCAAGCCTGAGAGAGTCTTAAAGGTGCCCAGTGGCTGTTACCTGCATTTCTCAGTCCTGATGGAGAAGAGAAAGGACAGGATTGTATACAATTTTATTTTCATTCAGAAATTAAAGACAGAATGGAGACTGTTCAAAGGCATAAAAAAAATGTAGAGTCACTAGAAGCCATATGAAGTGAAGAGCAATTTTACATGTAAACCCTCTGGGGTGACACAGACTAAATTACTTTAAAAACCTGAGGAGAGTCAAGTGTCTAATATCCACATGCAACAACAGGATACAGTATGAAGATTAAGGGATGCCTACTCCTTTTTGTTTTTTTTTTAACTTCAGGGAAGCAGATGGACACCTTCTAGAGGAGACTAAGAAACACTGACAAAATTCAAAAATTACATAATTCTTAATGGGGAATGGGAAGTAAGCTGTGTAGAATGGGATCTTATTCAAAAGGTAAGATAAATGGTTAGACCAGGCAAATGAAACAGATGTCAAAATAACAAGTTATGCACTCACCATAACGTTCCATGTTGGTAGTCCATCTCACCCTTCATTTTTACATATGGGTTCGGAGCCGATCCTCGGCTCCGACTCGGCCGATTTACAAGCTGGAAGACTTCTGGTTGGCTTGTTGCTAAGCAGGTATCACATGGTGCACCAGTACAATCCCCAGATCTTGTTTGCTGCTCACTAGAATAACAACCATAAAAGCAAGCAATACTAAAGGGTCTCCAACTAAGGGCAACCAAATTATTACTTCCAGATCTTCCAGGATGGGGGCAGGAGGGCGGGTTGGTAAAAATGAAGGGTGAGATGGACTACCAACATGGAACGTTATGGTGAGTACATAACTTCTTAATGTTAGGTAGTTCGAGCTCACCTTAATTTTTACATATGGGACAGCATCCCTAGCACTTTATTCTTGGGTGGCCCATTAGAAAATACTCTTGAGCACCGTGGAGCCAAAGGATGCTCTACCCCTGGATGCCAAATCCAATTTGTAATGTGTAATAAAAGTGTGAGGGGTAGCCCACGTAGCTGCTGCACAAATATTATCAAGTGGTACCCCTGGCTTGAAAGGCTGCAGAGGTAGACAGCGACCTGGTAGAATGAGCCTTGATCCTGTAGGGTAAAGGTTTGCCCTCTGAGCTATAGATAAAGGCTATACAACTGGAAATCCAATTAGATATAGTGTCACTTTAGAAAATGGTAAGCCCAATCTAGAGTCAGAAAAGGAAATAAATAATTGATCTGATTTCCTGAAAACCTTAGTCCGCTGTAGATAAAAACGTGGTGGTCTATGAACGTCTAGCTGAAGAAAATGGTACTCAGCTGCATTACAGTGGTTAGGGAAAAAAACTAGGAGTTCTACTGATTGGTTTAAGGTAGCATTAGAACAAACTTTGGGTACAAAGGAGGGATTAGTATGTAATGACACCCTGTCTTTGTGAAAAATCAAATACGGTGGCTTAACTCATTGACCCCGAGTACTTTCTCATGGCGCCTGTGTGTTTAAGCCCAAGCGCGCCATGAGAAGATACAATTTTCAAGCAGTTACCCCCGAGTGCTTCCACAAGCGAGAGAAAGTGTACAGCTGATTTGTAGTTCACCTTTATGTAAAACACTCTGAAATCGTAACTAAATATGTAATTTATCATATCAAGTTACTATTCAGTGTGTTTTAACATTAAGGTCACATTGAAGTTTTTTCAGAAAAAGCGTTTTAAAAGTTCTTGCTAAGCAAGTGGTGGCAGCCAATCGGATTCTTGCATTCCGAGCCACCACTTGCATAACACCTCCACCCCCAACCTATGCTTCTTTTGTTCTCCCCTAATAAAAAGTGGGTCCAGCAGCAGGTATTTCCTTCTTTCTGCGAAGAACTGGAGATTTTACCTGCTACTGAATCCTCTATTTTATTTCACCAGTCAAGGAATTCACGGACCACCATATAGGCACTACCAGGAGTTCCCGTTCAGCCACTGCAGTTTAGAGTTCCCGGTCAGCTCAGCGCAACAACTACCTTCTTTTCCTGCCGTTCCCTACCCAAGTGGTGAGGTACTGTACTTGTTTGTTTCTGCAAGAGTGCTCCGTTTATCTATATAGTACATTCTACTTTAGGTTGCTGCCATACGTTAGCTGTGCAAACTATCACAAGTTCTTCCTATATAACACTGTAATTTTAACAAATTTGTACAGAGGATAGTTGTGTTTGTGTTTTCGTTATGTCGCACATGGAGTTGAGTAAGTGGTGGCATAGGAAGTAGTACAGAGGCATGTTTGGTTATGCATTGTTATTGCCACAACACACTCACACACACACACACACACACACACACACACACACACACACACACACACACACACACACACACACACACACACAACACACAACACACACACACACACAACACACACACACACACAACACACACACACACACAACACACACACACACACACACACACACTCACACACACACACACTCACACACTCACACACTCACACACTCACACACTATTTATTTAGAAGGTCTGGAAGGATGCGCATCATCAGACAAACAACCGGCTTGCTGTTTTTTTTCCTCTGGGTAAAATGTGACCTAAATTATTATCATCGGAGCTCTTGATTTTTTAACCGTTTCTTACGAGGTAGCCTTTTCTCGTCTGCTGTTGGGTTCCGGGTTGTACGTAGCATGATTTACAGAATATCGGTTAATTCAGCAATTCGGATAATTAGTTGTTTACTATTCCTGCTTGGCTAAGTTTTCAATCAGTAAATAAAACCGTGACTTACCACTTTCTTGGAATGCATGGTGAGGTATTTGAATGTCTTATAAAGCAAAGACCAAGCTTGCCTTTAAACATCCAAGTTGCTGTTTATTTATCTTATGCTGCCAGCAGTCTAAAGGAGCTGATGTGGTCAGCATTTTGGGCTTTGAATAATGCAGTCTTTAGAGACTTTTTCTAGCTGCTGTACCATACTGTCAGAATAGCCCTCCATTGTCTCTTGAATGCTGCTGCCATAAGACATGGGCTTTGCAACTTGCCCCTAGATTGTGATGTGCTCAGTGTAACCCACTGCTTATGTTTCATTTTTTTGGTAGTTAGCTGTGCTTAATTTTAATGCCTGAGTTGATCTCATTTGCTTGCCATCTCTTAAAATTGTTGCCAACTGCAATATGTTGTCCTTATTTATTGCTTTTCTGAATTATTGTACATTTAAGGTGTAGAGATTAGCAGTCACAAAGGGGACTCAGCTACTGTAAGAAATTAATTTTGACTATGTTGATATACATTATATGAATAAGGCACTGGTGATCATACTATTAATTTTATATTGACAACACTTCTTTACATTGGCAAAATTTAGAACTATGGCAGCATTCTGCTGAGGGGTCATTGTGAATAGTAACTTCATATTTGACTTAATGGAACAAAAGTATGCTATTAAAATGATAGCTAATTCAGTGCGATGCAGAGTTTGGTCAATAACATATCAAACATTTTTTGGAAGCACAATCAGAAGGCCAGAAGGAAAATGATAATACATAATGACAAAGCTAAAAGAAATGCAACAAAAAATGTGATTTTAGGTAGAAAAGACATGAATCAACACTGCAGTAGGCACTTTTTAGCTAGTCTTATGAGTGAAGTTAGAATGCATTCAAATTAATTTGAGCAGATTCTAGTATAACAGCAGTTTTGATCAGCTCAATGTGCCAATCATTTGAGTTAGACATGCTGGTAACTTGGTAATTCTAGTACGTGGTTGATTTTCTCTGGGGTTCACACTGAGAATAGCAAAGGCTCCACTATCATAAATGGAGAGAGTCCGTCTTTAGTATAAGTGAGGTGGCTGTCCTTTTAAAGGAATTTGGCAAGCTTGACAGACACTAATAATGATGCCAAATAAAAAATACAAATTTAGATTCAGATTAGCCACTTCCCTCCAGTTGGTTAGTATTACAGTATTATTTCAAGAAATATATAATAAAATAATCAAATGCAAGCAACAGGAACTAATTTTTGCAGAGGTAATGCGTTGTGTACTTGAAGTGAACTCTCACAACAGTCAAACTATTATGCCTGATCCTAAGATCACATGTTCCATTCCAAGCCTTATTAAGAGACTACATCTAGGAATAAGGCAATACACATGTCACAAAACATCATTAAAATTATTGCATATGCCTTTGTACAATAGGTAAGAAAAATGCCATACAGAAATTGATTTCAAAATAAAAGACAAGAGCTGCATCATATGGAATAGCCTTGATACTCCAAACCACCTGAGAGCTTGTCCAGATCATACTTTAAAAGCCTTTAGTGATCCATTCCATAAAAACAGCAGTTGTAGCTTTGACAGCTAGCAGATCTATATAAATCTGGTTCTTAGCTGCCAGATCTAGACAGAACTGTTAAAATTATTTTAGCAGATGTGTGGCAAGAAACAATTTTGGCCACAGGGAAGCTTTGCTTAGTCAATCTAGCCACTACTGCAATTAAGTAATTATTGTATGTAGTAGTATATCTGGTTCAGAGTTCATGTTCATGCAGAACAGGATCCAAGGGGTAACTTCACTTCACTTCAAGAGCTAACTTATTCCAAAGTTTTTGAAGTCTTTGGGAAATAAATGTTTACGTGTGTGTGTGTGTGTGTGTGTGTGTGTGTGTGTGTGTGTGTGTGTGTGTGTGTTAGAAGCAGAAGTGCCCCATACAAGGGGCCATGCCTCTGTAGTTTTTTTTTTTTTTTTTTTTACAACAAAAACGTTATTCAGTGTTAATGAAATCAATAGATAAGACTGTTAGTCAAGTCATGGAACAAAAATTGAGGATAGATTTGCTCAATAAACAAGCACAACAACTAAGAATGGACATCTCAAACAGAGTAGAAATTAAAAAAATAATGCATTAGTGGTTGAGTGACCACATAAACAAGAAAATGCGCCCTAGATCATTAAAAACTTTTAAACTGCAGTTATTTTGGTAGGGATGGCACAGTTTATTACTGTGGCAACACAAGTCCTTCATTATGTTTTTACTTTATTTAAATGCTATAGCTGATATCATGCAAATCAGGTGCAGGAGCCATCTTTACTCCGTTAATGTCTGGCCCAGATTAGATAGCACAATACTAAGGACCCTAAACAAATGATTCATCAAAGGGGGTAGTACCTTCTGTAAGGCATATTCACTGTGTCCTTTACTGCTAACCATATTGGTAGTGACTCAGAGCATTCTATAAGTAGATCAAGGTAGCTGGCATTGTCTTCACCACACCTCCAGCATTTAGCATGACCTCCTAATCTGATTTTGAACATTTTTGCCAAAAATGTTTTTTTTTAAAATGAGCAAATTATGAGAAGTGGAAGAATCCCCAACATAGAGATCAAGCCAAGTTGTTCTTCCAGATGCTATAAGGAATAGGGTTGTGCAGCAATTTTTCCTGGGTGCTTCTGTCTTTGTCAAAGATAGTGAAGCTGTAATCATCTTTAGAGCCTGTTAAATGCTTTGTGTTCATGACTGCTCATTGTGATTGAATTCTCATCCGATTTTTTTATGCAGTTTATTTGTTGACGGCATTTAAATGCAGTCTCCAAGTTTAGCATTGTTATGTGTGTATAATAAAATTTACAGTGTTAGTGTATTATGTAATCTCTTACAATGACTTTGAATGTAAGTTATGCTTTATTTTTGTGAATATGCCTGAGGAATAAAATGTAAAACTAATAAGAAATCTCTGATTTTTACATGCAATCTGTCTGCGGTATACTTCAGTGGTCGGAATAGTAAACTGCACATTTATGATTGCTGTCTGTGTTTTAGATCATGTGTGCTGTAGTCTCTCTTGTGTTTTCATTTTTAGTTATATATCTGTGTACTCTTTGAGATTACTTTACAGTTGCTTTTGTTGATTAGGTTAGTCCGTTTAGGCTAGTGGTTTCTTTTCAGGGGAGATCCGAGGTGGTACTGATACTACTTGAGAAAATGTAGCTATGACATTGGGGAACTTACTCTACCCTTTCTGACCTCTGCCTTACGCACAAGGCCATGTCAAACCCTGAATTAATGGACATGCTCCACCTAAGGAAAACCAAATCTCTTAGAGCCACACGCTCTAGGGAATTAAACCTCAGCACAACAATAAATAGGACAAGCTGGAGGGATAGATTCCTGTCCCAGAGACTTTCCTTGCTCTCAAATAGAATCCCAATCTATGTTAGGCAGAGCCCCTCACTGACTCTCTTCAAGAGAAATCTTGACGAGTGGATGGGAAATCGTAAATATACACCTGGGATCACATCAGTGGCCCTACTGGACAGAGACCCAGGAAACTAATCTAAAAGGGAGGCGAAAGCAAACACATTTTGGCTAGGCTGCTGGTATCAAATATACCCCTTTAACGTGTGTGAACAAACTATCTGTAGCAAGAAAATGCTTAAGGATACTGATTTTCCACTGTTACCAGGAAAAATACTGGTAAATCCTGAATTTGGACTTGATTATTGGAAAATCATGGGATTTGACATTTTAGGCTTGAGCAGTCATTCACCATATCCTTTAATTCTTCTTATATGTACAACCTACATGGAAAAAAATGTCCTGTTTTAAAAATGGAAATAAGCTGAGCATCCAAGGCTAGTTTTGGGCACATGTGTTCAGACAGGTAGGTGTGCATTAGTCAAGATCAGGAAAGAGAAAAGGACAGTTGTGCACCTACCATAAATGTAGATGTTCAAGTGTATTCACTGTTGCAGTCATTACTCTTGGGTTATCCTGCTGGCAGGCTACCCTCAGTCGGCCAGAATTCCAAAGTCTAGGTCCGGCATCGGTTGCTGTCGCCTCTTCCCTGACGTCAGTGCACCAGGGGTATAAAAGATGCAGCAGACGCCATTTTCTTCAGTTTTTCTTGCCCCAGATGTCAGGTGCCCCAAACAGGTAGGCTGAAAAGTATACCAATAAGAAATGCATGCACAAAAATAACATTTCCTTCATCTACAAGCAAATACACCAAAAAGGTTGTATAGGACAGAGAAGTGCAGATTAGTCCCAGCAAAGAGAAGGGGGTGGTGGGTGGGTAACCTGGACTGCACCAGTGAATACACTCTAACATCTACATTTATGGTAGGTACACAACTGTACTATGTTCATAGTGTTTCACTGTTGCAGTCATTACTCTTGGGTAGAATCCCAAAGCTGAGGTTGGGTGACTGGGCTAAATAGGATTAGGAGAGGCTATGAGGCCGTGCAGAACTGCAGTGGCGAAGCCTGCTCTGGACTTAGAGTAGAGAGGCAAGTGGTAGTGCTTTGTAAAGGGGTGCACTGAACTCCAAGTTGCAGCTTCTAAGATATCTTGGGTTGGTACTCCTCTGAGGAAGGCTGCTGAAGTGGCTGCTGCTTTGGTGGAATGACGCCTAATGCCCTTAGGCACTGATTTGCCATGTTGAAAATAGCAGAAATGGATGCAATGGCCTATCCATTTAGAAATAGTCTGTTTTGAGATAGCCTTCCCTTGTGATCCTGCAGCATATGACACTAAAAGTTGCTCAGTCTTTCTGTAAGCTTTAGTTCTGTCCAAGTAGAAGCACAACTGCCTGTGCATGTCCAAAGAATGCAGAATTTTCTCACCCTTGTTCTGTGGGTTTGGGTAAAAGGTACGCAAGTGAATGGTTTGGTTGAGGGCCACACTGGACACCACCTTAGGCATAAATGAAGGGTTTGTCCTCAGAGAAACCCTGTCTGGATGAAAAATGATGAAAGGTTCCACAGCCATGAGTGCTTGTAACTCCAAGACTCGCCTTGCAGAGGTTATTGCTAGGAGCAGAGCTGTTTTCCAGGATAAGAATTTTATATCTGCTGTTGATGCTGGCTCGAAAGGAGGCAGTGTGAGTTTTTCCAAAACGTAACTGAGGTCCCAGGCTGGAATTGGTGCTCTCCTTGGAGGCCTAATGTTTTTGGCCCCTTTGAGGTACTGCCTTATTAAAGGATGAGAAAAGATAGGTGGTTCCATATTGTAATGTGCTGAAATGGCAGAGGTATGGTCTTAACTGATGAGAAAGAAAGGCCTTTGTTCAGAATCTCAGTTAGGTATTGTAAAATTTGAGGAATATTTGGTACAGACGTGTCAATGCCTTGTTTCTGGCTCCAAGCACAGAATCTCTTCCATTTTTCTGCATAAGATTTTCTGGTACTGGGCCTCCTGGTCTCCAAGATAACATCCGTAACAGCTTTTGAAAGAGGAGCGTTCTGAATGGCTACATTATCCGCCATGCTGCCAGATTTAAGGTCCTGAGTTGGCTTGTGCAGGATCTGGTTGTTTTGTTGGGTCAGCAATTGAGAAGTTTGAGGCAATATCCATGCTGGACCTTGAGACAAGCTCTTTAGGATTGAGTACCAGTGCTGGCGTGGCCAATCTGGTGCAATCAATATCATTTTTGGCTTCTCTTGTCTGACCTTTACGAGTACTCTGGGAAGGAGAGGCAGTGGGGGGAAAGCATATACTGTTAGATTTTTCCAGGTGAATGATAGGGAGTCCACTTTCCATGCTTGCTTGTGATAAATCCTTGTGCAAAATCTCTGCAACTGACAGTTGTGAGGGGAGGCAAATAGATCTATGTCTGGGCATCCCCATTTCCTTATTATCATACTGAAGACTTGTGAATCCAGTTTCCATTAGTGGGATCCATGAGGTTTCTGCTTAGTTCGTCTGCCAGAGTATTTGTTTTTCCTGGTAGGAATTGTGCTTGCAGGTGAACTTGAAAAGCCAATGCTGTATCCCATAAGGTCATTGCTTGTCTGCAGAGGGGGTAGGAATGTGTACCTCCCTGCTTGTTTATGTACCACATGACCGTAGTGTTGTCGGTCTTTATCAGTAACGGTCCTGGATGAAGCAGGTCCTTGAAAGCTGTCAGGGCATTTTGAACAGCTAGCATCTCTTTTTGATTGATGTGAAGACGCATCTGGTTTGCAGGCTATGTGTCCTGAATACATTTTCCTGCCATATGGGCCCCCCAGGCATAATCTGATGCATCCATTGTCAGTGTCTGTCTGGCTGTGGGTAAACTGAATGGCAGACCCTTGTTGTGGTGACAGGCTTCTGCCCACCATCGAAACTCCTGTTGTAGGCAGGGAATGAGTGCAATTACTGTCTCCAGGCTGTGGCAATGCTGAGTCCAAACACTTTTCAGATACCATTGTAGTTTCCTCATATGCAGCCTGGCATATGGAATTAGAATGTAGGATGTCATGAAACCCAAAGGCCTGCAGGATTTTCCTTGCAGATAAGTGGGTTTTTGTTGCCAATTTCTTGAAGTAAGCAGTCAGTTGTTTTTGCTTGCCTGGTGTGAGATAAGCCATCTGGGCAGTTGTATTTAAGCTTGCACCCAGGAATATTATCTCTTGAGAGGGCACTAGTTTTGATTTCTTTTTGTTTACTGTGTACCCTAGGCCAATTAGTAATCTTTTTACAAACGCCAGATGCTTTAGAAGAGTGTCTTTGTTCTCTGCTTGAATTAAGCAGTTGTCCAAGTAGGGATATATTTGATGCAAAATGCAATTACTGGTGCCAGGCATTTTGTGAAGATCCTGGGAGCAGTAGATAAGCCAAAGGGCAGTGCAGAAAATTGGTAATGCATTGAGCCAGCTATGAATCTGAGGCATCTTCTGCAAGATTCTCTGATTGGGACATGCAGGTATGCCTCTTTTAGGTCCAAAGTTACGAGCCAAGCCCTCTTGCCCAGCATGGGCAGTAGCTGCTGTAGAGTCAACATCTTGAATTTTGGAACTTCCAGAAACGTATTTAGTATAGACAGGTCCAGAATTGGTCTCCAGGTTTTGTCCTTCCTGGGTACTAGGAAAAGTCTGGAGTAAAATCCTTGCCCCTGCTCTTGTTGCGGTACTTGCTGAATGGCCCTCATGTCCACGAGGGCTGTAATTTGCTTTTGTGCCTCTGCCCATTGATTGTGTGGCAGGTCTGGCATGCCCTTTGACCTTGGCAGAGTGTGAAAATGGAACCTGTAGCCTTGGGACACTATGTTCCGGACCCATTTGTCTTGGGTAACAATTTGCCAATTTGATGAAAAAAGTGCTAGTTTTCCCCCTAAGGGGGCTGTCAAAAGAAAACTGCTTGGAACTGGTACAGGAAAGTGATTGGGACGGTTTCCTGTAAGGTTGTGATTTGTCTTCTCCGCTTTTGGCGGTAGGAGCACCTCATTGTTTAGGCCTGTATGAGCCTTGGGGCTGAGATCTGCCTCTGGGATGCCTGTATCTGCCTCTTTGTGGTCTGTCTGAGACTGGAAAGGACCAATTTTTAGAAGGCCAGTTCCTGCTAAACCTGGGTGGCTGTGCCTGTAAGAAATCCTTGACTGTCTGTATGGATTTTGCTTTATCCTCCATTTTTTTCAACACCTCTTCTACTTTAGTATCAAACAAAGTATCATGCTGTAATGGTGCATCTGATAATTTTGCTTTAACATGATCAGGCAGGTTCTGTTCCTTTAACCAAGCATGCCTTCTAATAATAGAACCTGTAACAGCGGCCCTGCAAGAGGCCTCCAGTGAATCATAACCAAATTGCAAAGTATGCTTTCCCACTTGTTCAGTTGCATGCAATAAATCCTGCAATTCCTTGTTCTCTGAACATTCAGTATTTGTCAACATTTTCTGCTTAAGTAGTGACATTAAATATTGCTGATATTTAAGCATATGAAACTGACAATTTAAAGCCCTTACAGCCAGGGTGGCAGAAGTGTAAACTTTTTTCCCCCATCTGTCTAGACCCCTAGAATCTCTATCAGAGGGGACAGGGGGTTTGCAGTGGAAGCTTTAACCCCCTTGGGACCCTGAGATATAGTTTCTGGGTCAGCAGCAGGGTTTTTATATAGGAATTTATGAGAATCCGGGACCCTGTAGTATCTGTCTGGCTTAGCAGGTGCAGGGGGTAAAGAGTCAAGGGACAGACCGGACTCTGAAAATACATCATCTACAATGTCTAGAACAGGTGGAATAGCAAGGGGTATGTGCTGAGGAAGCAGCAGAAAGTCTCTGAGCCTTTTCTTAGATTCAGAATAATCTTGGCTCTCCCAGTGGAAATGCTCCCTCATAGTATGCAGTGTTTCCCCAAAAGAATAATCCTCAGGAGGAGAGGCAAAGGAATGGATTCTTCAGCATCAGAATCCTCATAGGGAAGCATGGAGTAATCCTGTTCAGAAGAGGAATTAGGTTAGTCCTTCAGGTAGTGGTTTCTTTTCAGGGAATCCAGGTGTCTTATAGGATTGAAAAAGGGTAGCTATGACATTAATTAGTCTACCCTTTTGACCTCTGTTTTAGGTGGACTGTGGCAAACCCTGAATTAATGTGCTCCACCTAGGCCATTTTCTTTGAGCCAAGTAGGGAATTAAACCTAGAGCAATAAAGGACACCCTGGAGGAAGATTCCTGCCTCAGCGACTTTCCTTCTGGGGAATTGAATCCCAATCTATTTTATGCAGAGGCCCATCGGCTCCTTCAGAGAAATCTTGGATGGATGGAATCGTGATAGCGGGATCACATCAGTGGCCCTACTGGACAGAGACCAGGAAACTGGCCTAAAGAGGCTCGCAACACATTTTGGCTCGGCTGCTGTATCAAATGTACCCCTTTTGAATCCAGAACTATCTGTAGCAAAAATTATGTTAATTAAATTTCCAAATTTAATGAAAAATGCAAAATCCTGAATTTGGATTGTTTGGTAAATCAGGGATTTGACATTTTAGGCTTGTGATCATTCACCATATCAAGGAATTCTTTATATGTACAACCTACAGGAAAAAATGTCCTGTTTTAAAAATAAATAAGCTGAGCTTCCAAGGCTAGTTCTGGGAAAAAAAGTTCAGACAGGTAGGTGTGCTTTAGTCAAGATCAGGTAGAAAAGGGAAATTTAAAAACCTCCTAAATGTAGTGTTCACGTGTATTCACTGTTGCAGTTTTTACTCTGGTTATCCTGCTGGCAAGATCCCTCAGTCGCCAGATTTCCCAAATAGGGTAGGTCCGCTTCGTTGTGTCGCCCTTACCAAGCATTGCACCAGGTATAAAAGATGCAGCAGCGCCATTTCTTCGGGTTTTTTTGCCCCAGATGTCAGGTGCCCAAAACCAGGCTTTTTTTCCCCCCCAAATTTACAAATGCATGAAAAATAAATTTCCTTCATCTACAAGCAATACACCAAAAATGTTATAGGAAAACAAGTGCAGATTAGTCCCAGCAAAGAAAGGGGATGGGGTGGAGACTGCAGCAAGTGGATACACTCGAACATCTACATTTATGGTAGGTAAAACAACTGTACTATGTTCTTCGTGTTTCATTGTTGCAGTCCTTACATTGGGTAGAATCCCAAAGCTGAGGTTGGGTGGATGGCAAAATAGGATTAGGGGGCTATGAGGCCCTGTAAATTGCAGTGGCAAATCCTCCCTCTGGACTTAAAAGAAAGAGAGGAAGTGGAAAGTGCTTTGTAAAGTGTGCACTGAACTCCAAGTTGCAGCTCTAAAATATCTTTGGGAGCTACCCTCTGAGAAAGGCTGTGAAGTGGCAGTGCTCTAGGGGGAATGAGGTCTGAATCCCTTGGAACTGATTTACCATGATGGGAATAACAGAAAGAAATACAAAGCCTATCCATTTAGAAATAGTCTTTTTTTGAAACAGGCTTTCCTTTAGAACCCAAAACAAAATGAAACAAAAACTGCTCAGACTGTCTGAAAACCTTTTGTTCTGTCAAAAATAAGAAAATGCCTGTGAATATCCAAAGAATGCAAAATTTTCTCCCTTGTTCTTGGGGTTTGGGTAAAAAGGGAGGCAAATGAATAGGGTTTTGGGTTTAAGGCCACACTAGGGAAAACCCCCTTTTGGCATAAAGGAAGGATTAGTCCTCAAAGAAACCCTATCCCGGATGAAAAATCAGGAAAGGTTCCACAGCCATAAGGGGCCTGTAACTCCAAAACCCTTCTTGCAGAGGTAATGGCCAACAAAAACAGTCTTTTCCCGGATAAAATTTTAACTGCTGTTGATGCAGGCTCAAAAGGTTGTAGAGTGAGTTTTCCAACACAAAATTGAGATCCCAAGGGAGGAATAGGAGCCCCCTTGGAGGCCTAATGTTTTTGCCCCTCTAAGGAACTGCCCTTAACAAAGGATGAAAAAAAGGTGGTTCCATATTTTAAAGAGCAGAAATGGCAGAGGGATGAACCTTAATTGAGGAGAAAGAAAGGCCTTTTTTCCAATCTCAGTAAGATATTGAGAAAACACTGAAATAGCTTGGTACAAATGTCAAAGCCTTGTTTGGGTTTCCAAAACACAGAATCTCCTTTCCCTTTATTTAGCATAAGATTTCCTGGTACTAGGGGCCCCCTGGCCTCCAAAATAACATCCAAAACTTTTGGGGGAGTGCTGAATGGGCTAAAAAATTTTGCCAGGCTGCCAGATTAAGGACTGAAACTTGACTTGAGGAAGTGATTGTTTTCCTGAGGGCAGAAATTTGGGAATTAGAGGCAATATCCATGGAGGACCTTGAACAAGCTCCTTTTTGGAGTTTGGGGACCAGTGCTGTCGAGGCCAATCTGGTGCAATCAATATCATGGATGGCTTCTCTTGTCTGACCTTCAGGAGTACCTTGGGAAGGAGAGGCAGAGGGGAAAGGGATATACTGTTAGATTTTTCCAACTGAATGATAGCATCCACTTTTCCCAAACTTTTGGATAAACCTTTTTTGCAAAACTTTGCAACTGGTAATTTAGTGGAGGGAAAACAGATCTATGTCTGGGATCCCCATTTCCTTTTATCATACAAGAGGATCCAGTTTCCATTAGTGGGATCCATGAGGTTTCTGCTCAGTAATCTGCTAAGGGGTTCTTTTTTCCTGGCAGAAATTGTGGGTTGAGGTGAAAATTTAAAAAAGCAGTCTCCCAAAAGTCATTGCTTGCCTGCAAAGGGGTAGAATGGGTACCCCTTTCTTGTTTATGTACCACATGACAGTAGTGTTGTCTGTTTGAATCAAGTACCTGTCCTGGATGAAGCAAGTCCTTGAAAGCCATCAAGGCAAATTGAAAAGCTAACATCTCCTTTATTGATATGAAATGTTGGTCTTTCAGGCCATGTGCCCTTTCACCCATTTTCCTTTAGGTGGGCCCCAAGGGATAATCCGAGGCATCCTTTTCAGAATCTGTCTGGCTGTGGGTAAACAGAAGGAGACCCTTGTTTGGTGACATTCCTGGGCCCCCCACGAAACTCCTGTTGAGGCAAGGTATTACTGAATGACTGTCTAGATCTTGGCAATGCTGAGTCCAAACACTTTTGAGATACCATTGAAGCTTTTCCCCATATGCAGTCTTTGGGATTGGGAAACCAGAATACAAGGGTGCCATGAAAACCCCCCAAAGGGCCCGAAGGACTTTTTTCCCTTTCAGTAAGTGGGGTTTGTAGCCAATTTGATGGAAATAAAAAGAAAGGTTTTTGTTTGTCCGGGGTGAGAAAGGGCCCTCTGGGCAGCTTTTATTTTAAACTTGCACCCAGAAAGCATTATCTCCTTTAGAGGGCACTAGTTTGGATTTCTTTTCGCTCACAGAATACCCTAGGCAACTTAAATCTTTCACAAACGCCAGATGATGAGAAGTTGTCTTTGTCTTGTTTAATCAGGCAATCGTCCAAATAAGGGGTAAATTTTTTTTTAACTGCAAAAGGCAATCACTGGAGCCAGGGAAACTTTGTGAACACCCTGGAGCAGTAGATAAGCCAAAGGGCAATGCAGAGAATTGGTAATGCATTCCAGCATGAATCGAGGTATCTTCTGCAAGATGGGCCTGATAGGAACATGAAGATAAGCCTCTTTGAGATCCAAAGTTACAGCCAAATCTCTTTTCCCAGCAGGGCAATAGCTGCTTTTAGAGTCAACATCTTTTAACTTTTTGGGAATTCCAGAAAGTGTTGAGGATAGACAAGTCCAAAATTGGTCTCCGGTTTTTCCCTTTGGGGACTAGAAAAGGCGAGAATAAAATCCTAGCCCCTTCTTTACAGAGGAACTGGCTGAATAGGGCCCCCATTTGAAAAAGTGAAATCTGCTTGTGAGCCTCTCCTATTGAGGAGGCGCTGGCATGCCCCTTTTAAACGTGGCAATGTATGGAAATAGAACCTTTTAGCCTCGGTTTATAAAGTCCAATACCCATTTGTCCTGGGTAACAATTTCCAATTTTTCTTGAAAAAAGTGCTAAATTTCCCCCAAAGGAGCTGCCAAAGAAGAATCTTTGGGAGCTGGAAAAAGGGCATTGGGCCTGTTTCCTTAAAAGGGCTGGCCCCTGCCCTTTACCGCATTGTGCAGGTGGGGAAATCCATGTTTAGGCCTGAATGACCTGGGGTGAGATCTGCCTCTGGGATGCCTGATCTGCCCTTTTGACTGCTGAAAAATGGAAAGGACCACTCTTAGAAGGCCAATTCCTACTAAACCTTGGAGGCTGCACCTGCAAAAATCCTTGACAGTCTGCATGGACTTTTTTCCTTGTCCTTTCCCTTTTTTCAACACCTCCACAGAACCAAACAAAAATTCAGCTGTAAAGGTGCATCCAAAATTTTGCTTTAACATGATCACAATTCTGATTTCCTTAACCAAGGCATGCCTCTAAAATGAACCAGTGGCAGCCACCCTGAAGAGGCCTTTCCCGGGAAACAAAACCACATTGCAAAGAATGCTTACCCACCTTTTTCAGTGCATGCACTAAATCCTGCAATTCTTTTTAAAACTTTTATTTGTCCAACATTTTCTGTTTAAGCTGAGACATTAAATATTCTGATATTTAACATATGAAACTGACAATTTAAAGCCCTTCAGCCAAAGTAGAAGAAAGGGAAACCCTTTTCCCCATCTATCCAAAGCTCTAGAATCTCTATCAGAGGAACAGGGTTTTGCAGAAGCTTTAACCCTTAGGGGCCCTGACTAAAAGTTTCTGGGTCCGCAGGACTCTTATACAGAATTTATGAGCCTCAGGCACCCTGTAATACCTGTCCGGCTTAACAGGTGCAGGGGCAAAGAATCAGGGGTTAAGGGAACCTGAAAATACATCTTAAAAATGTCCAAAACAGGAGGAATAGCCCAAGGGTCTATGCTGAGGAAACAAAAGTCCCTAAGCCTTTTCTTGAATTTAGAAAATCCTTTGGGCCTTTCCCCGTGGAAATGCTCCCTCATGGAATGCAGAGTTTCCCCAAAAGAAAAATCCTCTGGAGGAGAAGGGAGAAGGAATGGAATTTCCCCAGCATCAGAATCCATAAGGGGAAGCATTTTTAATATCCTTTTAGAAGAAGGGCTCTGAGTCAATTAGGCCTGATCCCAAATATCCCAAATCTCTCCCCTAGGCCTCTTATCAGGAGGGGATGGAACCTCTAATTAAAGTAATAGTCTTTGGGCCCTTTTAAGCATCTGTTTTTAGGCATGGAAGTCTGGAGAGGAAGGAAAACAGACCTTTTTCCTTTTGAGCCTTTAGTTGCTTGAAGGCCCAACCAGCCCTTTAAAATAAGGGAGGTCCCGAAGACCCCTTTAAAACCTGCCTGCTCCGTCCAGACCCATCCCGAAAATTTTAAAGTGTTTCCCCTTTAGATCCAGAAACTTCAGCGGATCCATGTTCCCTGTGGCTTTTGAGGACCGGCGTCCGGGAACCGGGACTGATCAACCTGCTAGGTTTTACTGGATCTATCCTTTGCGCTTTTTTAAACCGATGTCGGGGATCCGACGGCATTTTGTAATTAAACCGCCAAAGAATAAATGCAAAATCTAACCGTCTTATAGTGCTTGGTTAAATCTAGCACAAAACGACAGCTACACGCCGTGATCAGGCCTAAGCAAGGAATACAAGGAAGTGAAAATCCCTTTTGGTATCTTTCTTTTCCCCCAAGAAATACAATTATTAACTTTTTCTGACATCCCGGTTCTGGGGGCAAGAAAAAAAATTTCCCCAACGGGTACTTAGCCTTAATTTGGGCTTCGGTCTGAAATTCATTGAAAATCTCAGGGGCCGAACGGCACTTGCAACCCGCTTCTGCATCGGACCTGCGGCAAAAAGACTGAAGGATATGACGCCGGTCATTCTTTTATACCCTGACGCCTGATGTCAGGGGAAAAGTGACAGACCGACGCCAGCCTAAAACTTTGGAATTCTGGCCGACTGAGGGACCCCGCGGATAACCCAAGAGTAAGGACTGCAACAAGTGAGATGAAGAACATTCTTTCCAGGAGAAGAAAGACTGAAACAAAGGCGTTTGCCCTTTTTAATAAGTCCACATTGACTCCAGGTAAAGAGCAAGCATTTAGAAATTTGGAATTTGGCACTAGGGTAGCCTCCCAGCAGGATAACCCAAGTTGTAATGTTTGCAACAAGTGAAACAAGACTTATTCAGGGATATTTTTTATTTGACAAACACTAGCAAATTTTGCAGGTAAGTTTTAAGTTTACAGATAATTATGAAACACCTCTGAGGTTAAATGTTAGAGCATGTATTATGGTTTAATAACACCAGCATTCCCACAAGACTGTGTTACTGTTTAACTAATGACTGCACAAGTTCTTCATATAAATGTTTACTGTTACAGACTTCTAACAAAAATCAGGTGAGATGTTATGATAAGGTTACAGATATTTGAGACCTGTGAGGATTACAATGAAGACCAGAGATACTACAGGTTCAATAACACCAATACAGACTGTGTAACTGTGACTAAAGGGCAATAACTATTTCATGAATTTAATGTTTGCTTCAGAATGGAATATGCAGGAATGCTACCATTTTCAATTATTTTTTGAAGTTTGTGAAAGTCCATTGGGCCAGAATGAGGCAGTTTTCAATGGAGGCCAGAGAAAAGGGGTAGCATCAATTATTACAAAGCTAATTCAACAAAGTGTGACATGCAGACTTGAAACATTTGGGAAATAAGTTTTCTAGGTAGATGTATGGAGAACTGGTATTTGCCATTATTTGCATGGGCATGTCAAATGTTTCAGCAAATATGTCTACTAATTGAGTCCTCTGTTTCATGTTGGTTGTAGTACTTGGAAGGACTTTTTTAATTACATTTCTTTGCATAGTAGGCAGACTTTTTGAAATCGAAGATGTTGCATTTTATGTTTGGCATACCAGACTTAGGAAAGTTTATTTTCAGTTTTAATAAAGAGAGCATGGAATTTCAGGAAATGTGTACATTTCTCCTTGCATTTTCATGTTTTGTGTTTTATTGTTCATGATGCATTAGTATTTCATTTTAAATTTATGGGGTTAGCTGTTGTGCTATTTGCATGGCACCAAACACTACACCAAGCTCAACTGCATACTACATACACAACAACATGTTAAATAGATTAAGTAATTTTGGCTTACTGGAATTTTTCAGATAGAAAAATCTGTAGAAAACTAGACAGGTAAAACCTTATATCATGATTGAGTGTTACATGGAATTTTATTGAGGCTACCTATATGAATCAATATTGCAAAGTTTGGTGTTTCGGGGGAATTTGGGGAATTGATAAGTGACTGAATATAATTCAAATTGGCCCCTTGTTTTTATTTACCATTTTGATGAGATAACAGTAAAATTATCATTTTTGGATTTAAATTTTTTTGGTTTTAATTTATTTTATAAATTAATAAGGGAAAATTTTATCTTTTTTTCTTATATTTAGTAAGGATTCAAAGGAAAATTTTAAAATTTCACGTTGGGGTCCCAAAAAGTGGCCTTTTTATCACTGTGGGAAAATTTAAATTTTAAAACCCCTTTTTAAAATTTTAAATTTTTTAAAAAAAAATAACAAATTTTTAAATTTTATTTAAATTTTTTTTTAAAATTTTTAAAAAAAAATTCCCAAAAAAAAATAAAATTTTAATAAATTTCAAATGGAAAATTTAAAAAAAAACCTTTTTTTTAAATGTTAAAAAAAAAATAAAAAATTTTAAAAAAAAAGAAAAAAAAGAAAAAATTTTTTATTAAAATTGAAATAAAATTTTTTCCCTTTTTCTTTTTTAAAAATATTTTTTTAATTATCAAGGAAAACCCCAAAAACCAAAAAAAGGGGTTTTTAAAAACCCCCACTTTGGGGGAAAAGTTTGTTTTAAGGGGGGTTAAAAGTTGGAAAAAAAAATAAAAAAAATTTGGTAATAAGGGGGCCCCTTTTTAAAAGATTTTTAAAAATTTTTTTTATTTAAAAAATTTTTAAAAAAAAACAAATTTAAAAACTATTTTTTATATTTAAATTTTTTAACTAAAACCCAAAAAATTAAAAATTAAAACCCACCCAAAAATTTTTATTTTAAAAATTTTTTAAATTAAATTTAACCCCCCCCCAAAAAATTTTCCAAATTATAAATAAAAATTTAAAAAAATTTAAAAAAATTTAATTTAAATTTTTTTAAAATTTTTGGGGGTTTTTAGGGGATTTGAGTCCTAAATTTTAAAAAATTTTAAAATTTTTAAAATTAAATTTTTTAAATTTTGGGGTCAGGGGCAGCCCCTGGCAGGAAAACCCCCCCAAATTTTGGATTTGTTTTGGGGGGGCAATTAAACAGCCCCAAAATTTTTAAAAAACCCAAACCTTTAAAACAAAGGTTTTTACGGGCCCCCCCCTTTTCCCGGGGGGGCCGTTTTCCCCCCAAAAATTTTTTTTAAAATCATCACCTTTCCTGAAAGGTGGGAAAAAAATTTGGGGGCCCCCCAAAAAAATTCCAAAGGGGGGAAAAACACGACTCCCTGGGATGGAACCCCCGGGGGAAAAATTCCCCCGGGCCCCACCTATAGAAAGTTCCAAATGGGGGGTTTTGAAAAATTTTTCCCCCGGGATTTTAACGTTTTCCCTTTTTAAAAAAGGAAAAGGGGGTTGGGTTTTTAAAGGGTTTTAAAATTTCCCGTAAAAAAAAGAAAAGAGGGGCCCCGGGGGGCAAAGGGTTTTGGAGGGGCAGGTTTGGGAAAAACCTTTTTCCCCAAATTCCCTTCCCCCCCGGGCCAGGGAAAGAGCCCATAAAACCCTTTAAACCGAATGGGGAAAAAACCAAAATTTCTCAAAAAAGAATTAATTTTCCAGGAAAAAAGATGAAAAAAATGGCCGGGCCCCGGTTTTTAACTGGATTTTCCAAAGAAAGCCTTTCCCTTCGAAAAAGGGGATGGTTTTTTTTTGGCTTGGGATGGGTTTTTTTAAAGTTTAAAAAATTCCAAAGGGTTTGTCAGGAACCCCTGAAAAAGCCTTAAAAACCGAAGGAACCCCTTTTTTCCCCCCAAGATCCCCCGGAAATTTTTAAGGGGACGATTTCGGAAATTTTTGGCAAACAAAAAATTTGGGGCCGAAAAGGGTTAGGGGTGGGACCCCAAAATTTTTCCCGGTTTTTGAAGGAAACCCCGGCCTTTTTTTGCCCTTTGGGGGGGGTTTTTTTTCCCCCGGGAAAAACCCCCCAGGGGCCACCGTCCTTTTTTTTGAAAAAATACTGCTTTTAAAGCGGTTTTTTAAAAAATAAAAAATTTAGTACGTTTTAATGGGCCTTTTTGTAAAAAGTAAAAAATGGCCCGCTCCAAATAAAAATAAGAAAGGGGTTTACAGGTTTAGTTTTCCCCCCCCTGGGGGAAAAAAACTGGGGAAAAGTGAAAGGGGAAATGTCCCCTTTTTTTCCCTTTTTCCATTTCCCCCTTTTTTCCCAAAAAATTTTTTTGGGGAAATTTTCCAGCAAATTTTGGAAAATGGCTTTTCCCTTTTGGGGAAAAAGACCGGCCCCGATGAGGATTTAAAAACCCTTCATTTGGGAAATTTTTTAAAATTCCCCCAAAAAATTTGGGATCTTCCCCCTGCCAAAAATTTTAAAATTTAAAAACCTGGAAAAACTGAAACCAAGGGGTTTGAAAAGGGTTAATGGGGAAAAAATCGAAAGGGGCCCCTTTTTTTGATTTTTCTTTGGGGGGAAAAAAAAACCCCCCCCCCTTTTTTTTAAAAAAGGGGGGTTTAAAGGTAAAAATTTGTTTTTACCAAACTTTTATTTTTGGGAAAAAGGAAAAAAATTTTAATTGCCCCCCAAGGGGAAAACCCCCGGGGGTAAAAACCCCCCCAAAAAAAATTTTTAACCCCTTAAAAAATGGGCCCTTTATTAGGGCAAATTAAATTTTTTTTTAAATTTATTTGGTTTTAAATTTTAAAATTTCGGCCCCTTTGGGAAAAACCCTTTTTAAATTTTCCCTTCCGGTTTGGGTTTAAAAAAACCCCCATGAACCAGGGTTGTCTAAAAGGGAAATTTCAAGTTTTTTGCCCGGGGGGCTTTAACCCAGGGTTTTTTGGTTAAATTTTCCCGGGGGGGGCCCTTAAGAGAAAAAAAGGGGCCCCCGGGGGGAAAAGGGGGTTAATTTGGATAATTGAAGCAGCGGTCCTTACCCTGCTTCTTCTCTTTACATGTGCCCTTGCTGTGCACCCTTGTCAGTGTCCACCCATGCTTTATTTCAGGTAAGGTAAGACTGCCTTCTGCTGTTCAGACGTTTACAGAATGCATTCGTGGATCTACAATATGCCATAACGGCATCACTGCGGAAGATGTTCACCTGTTCAGAAGGGATGGCATTCGCCTAACTGAGGAGGGCATTGCAATGTTCTTGACCAATCTTCACAATGGCATGAGGAGAGCCATGCAAGATTGCTAACATGCAGCTTGTGAGAAGAATGGAACACACCCATGACCAAGTCGGACAAGTATAGTAAGTAAAACACTGTTATGAAATGTGTTGTGTAAAATTCATTTCTCTGAGCTTGGCAAATAACTGTTATGGAAATTATGATTTTTTTTTCATATTTTGGTAAATAACTTTGCAAGGGAGCATCTGCATGTGCCAAGTAATATCTCATTTTGAAGACAGTATTGCTGGTTCTAACATGGTAAAATAATTGTGCCTGTATGTTTGACACAAGTGCAGATATCAAAGTTTGTTTGGGACTTAGTTTATGGAAATTATGATTTTTTCATATTTTGGTACATAACTTTGCAAGGGAGCATCTGAATGTGCTAAGTAATACCTCATTTTGAAAAGATTATTTATAGTTCTAACATGGTAAAAGAATGGTGCCTGTATGTTGTACTCATAGACAGATATCAAAGTTTGTTTCGGACTTAGGTTATGGAAATTATGATTTTTTTCATATTTTGGTAAATAACTTTGCAAGGGAGCATCTCATTGTGTGAAGTAATACCTCATTTTGAAGACAGTGTTACTCCTTACAACATGGTAAAAGAACCGTGTCTGTGCACTGTACACACGTATAGATATCACAGTTTGTTTAGTCTTGTACGAATATGAAAATTATACATTTAACAATGTTTGTTTGTGTCTTTCAGCTTTTCCCGGTTAGGGGTCGCCACAGCGGAACTCTGGTCCGCTAATGATTGGCAGTAGAGTTTTACGTGCTGGCTTGCCGGCCCTAACGCACACCCTTCAACGAAGGAACGCCCATTCACGCATGTCACCACGCAGAAGACTCTCTGAGAATCGAACGGGCAACGTCTAACTGTGAGGCGACAACTCTACCGCAGCACCACCACCGCAGTCCATAATACATTTAACAATACTTCTCATTATTATGCCCATATCTTTGCGAGGGAGCATGGTAATCACACAAATGATGCATCATTTTGAAGCTGACATTCAGATGCACAACTTCTACACTGATATGTAGGCTCTGTCTGTAACAGGTGATGAGATATTATGCTTTATTTATCAATGAGAAATATATTAATCATATTTCTGTGAATATCTCATGAAAGGAGCGTCACACAGTAATGGTTAAGTTGTCATTTTAAAGCTGACATTCATATTAACAAATTAAATTGAAATTGTATGGGTCTGCATGGTACATAGACCAATATATTCTGCTTTGCTTTTCCAAAAAGGTAAAAAATATGCACAATATCAGCATTCCTTGCCAAATATTTAATAATGACTTTGATATGCACTATCAACATTTACAGTGTTGAAAAGGTCGGTGTCTGCTGAACAACATTCGCGTTTACATTTTTAGTGTAGCTCTTATAGTTAGAGTTATAAACATTTGTTTTCTGTATAGTATTACAAATGGATTTTCTGAAAATGAGCTCAGGCTGCACTGTTGTTCCTATTGTGGAATTAAGCAGGCAGCTTTTTCTGAGTTGCTTGTGAATGAGTTAACAGACAAGGCCTGTAGCTCCGATACCCGTCTAGCTGATGTGATAGCTACCAAAAACAAGGTCTTCCAAGACAAAAATTTTAGAAAAGATGAGTGAGAAGGTTCAAAGGGAGAGAAGTCAATTTGGACAACACAAAATTTAAATCTGAAGAAGCCACTGGTTCTTGCAGAGGTGGTCTCAATAGAGTGGCCCCTTTCAAAAAGGTCTTGCATAGCTTATTGGACATTAAATTGGTATCTGGAAAACCTAAGTGAAAATGAGAAATCGCCACCAATTGGACTCTGATAGTGGCAGCAGCAGATCCTTGCTGAAAAAGCTCAGAAAGAAAATCCAGAATCACAGGGATAGGAGCAGTCTATGGCTCTACATTCATTCTCTGTGCCCAAATAGAAAATCTTTTCCATTTACTGCTATACAGCCTCATAGATGAAGGTTTATGGGAGGACATAAGAATATGTGACACTGAGGATGATACATCATGAAGCCTAACTAGGGATGGAACTGGAGCAGCCACACTGTCAATTTGAGGGTGTGGACTGAGGGGTGTAGTGAACCCGACACGTGCGTCAATAGATCTGGATCTGGATCCAGAATCCAAGGATTGTCCAGGAGGACAGGCTCGAGGAAGGGGAACCAGACCTGACAAGGCCAGTAAGGAGCAATGAGGATCAACTTGCTTCCCAAATGACTGGCTTTCTGAATCAATTTGGAAATAAGAGGGATTGGAGGAAAGGCATACAGAAGTCCCATGGGCCAATCGTGAGCCAGAGCATCTCTGGGAGTCTCCCCCAGAGGGGGAATGAGGGAAAAATAGCTGCTGCATTTGGTACTGACTGGACTGGCAAAAAGGTCGCAGCAAGGCTGTCCCCATTTCCGGAAAATCTGATCCACTGTTTCCCATTTCAGAGACCACTCATGAGGCATAAGGATTGCCTGGCTGAGCTTGTCGGCTATCACGTTGGTCATCCCTGGAATGTACGTTGCAACCAGAAAGTGCTGGGAAGAAATTGCCCATTCCCAAACTCACATGGCCTCTCGACAGAGTGGGTAAGATCTGGTACTGCCCTGTTTGTTGATATACCAAACCATCAACATGTGTATCGCAATTGTCCCTAGAGGAAGAAGGTCTTGAAGTGCTTGCAATGCCAGAAGCACCACCCTCATCTCCAGAACATTGATATACAGATGAGCCTCTTGTTCTTGCCATGTGCCCTGGACAGTCCTGTCGAGATAATGCCCCCCCCCTACCCGATCTGGAAGGCATTCGTGGTCACAGTGGCAATGGGTTGGGCCAGAACAAAGGGGCTATCCACCAAAGAAGGTCCTTCTTGCATGATTCCATCAGCAGGATAGGATGACTCCGTGGGAGAGATTGGAAGGACCATTGGGAACTCAGAAGCCACTGGAGAATTCTCATGTGCAACCTGGCTAATGGTACCAATAGAATTGTGGAAGCCATAGTCCCGAGGAGCTGAAGAACCCACTTCACTTTGAAAACATTGAACTTGGGAGATTAAGTTCTGTGCCCTTTCGGCGGGGAGAGGAGCTGTCATGTTCACTGTGTCTACCTCTGCGTCTATAAACATCACAGATTGAGAGGGCAATAATGCAAATTTTTTTCCAATTTATGGAGATCCCTACCTGAGCAAAGTTGAATAGTGGCGTCCCTGTTTTGGAGGAGTAGATGCCTGGTGGGGGTGGTCAGGAGTCAGTCATCCAAATACGGAAACACCTGGAATCCCTGACGTCTCAGGTGAGCTGTCACTACTGCCATGCATTTGGTGAACACCCTGGGGGCTGTGGTGAGACCAAAGGGCAGAGCGCGAAACTGATAGTGACCCGGAAGCGTAGATGGCTTCTGGACGCTTTGTCCATTTTTATGTGGTAGTAGGCATCCTGAAGATCCAGACAGCACATCCAAAAAAGTCTTTCCCTAACAACGGGAGTATAGACTGCAGTGTTACCATCCGAAACTTGTCCTTCTTCACTGATTTGTTCAATCTGCTGAAGTCCAATATTGGCCTCCAATCTCAGGTTCGTTTTGGAACTAAAAAGAACCTGGAGTAAGTTCCAGATCCTATCTAGTCTGCTGGGACGGGCTGGATGACTCTTTTTAAGAGCAACTTGTTGATCTCCATAGTTGCCTGATCCCCGAGATTGGGTGGTACATCTGGGATCCTTTTGGGAATAAACGGTGATAGGGAAAAGGGTACGATATAGCCTCTGGTAATAACTCTTTGTACCCACTTGTCTTGGGTGATATTTAGCCAGGCTTCTTAGTACAAAGAAATGCGACCCCCAACCAGCCCCAGAGAAGCGCAGTCGGGCTTCACATCAGGAGTGCTGATAAAGCCGTCCTCGAAAGGAATCACGGCCTAGTTGGTATTGCGGACCACCCCTGCCTCTAGGGCAATGTCTGCCATTTACTTCTCCTCTGCCTCTGAAGGAGGATTCACTGTGTGCGTCAGGAAAGACCCTCTGGGATTTCTTGAACCACATTTCACCGCCCCTTTGACCCTTGGGGTATGGTCTGGAAGGGACAGTAAAACACACTCCCACGGCAGAAAGAGTCTCTCATTCTTGCTCACACCGAGTGAGAGTATCCTTCACCTTGGAACCAAACAATGAGGAACCATCAAACGGGGCGTTGGTGAAATTAGACTTGAACGGTTCCGCAAAATTACATAAGCGCATCCAGGAGTGGCGCCTCAAGGCAACTCCGGAACCCGCTGCTCTACTCGCTCCATCCACAGCATAAGAGATAAGTCGCATGGAGGAGTTAACAACAGAATTTAAGGTGGACAACTGAGTAGAAATATTGTCAGGAACTCCCTCAGTACACGCACCTTGTATGGAATCTCCTAACTCCTTGAGGAGATCCCTCTGCAACTTTGTAAAGTGCGTGAGACAGTTCAGCGATCGAAGGGTAAAAGCTGCTGAACTAAATATACGCTTCCCAAATCTGTCCATCTGTCGAGACTCCTTGTTTGGCAGATGAGCAGATGAAGAAGTCTCTGCTAACTCCTTCTTCATGGCCACCGCCACCACCATGGCATCTACGGGAATGCCCTTGGACAAGAACTCTATACCAGGAGGGGCAGACAAGAACTTATTCGGTCTCCTGGAGACTGGCTCCACGGTGTCAGGAGTATCCCACGGTGTCAGGAGTATCCCACACCTTTCGACTAACTAGATCCATCAGTTCGTCAAAAGGTGGAGACACCCAAGAGGCAGAAGGTTGAGACCCGAAAGTCTTCAGGTACACAGACCCCTCATCAGAAGGGTTAACAGTGGGCCAATCGTACCTCTGCCTAAGGATCTCTAAAATATCCACAAAGTAGACATGATCAGAGGATGACTTGGGGGACCCTTCAACTCCTCGAGGTCAGTGTCCGATGTCAAAGACTCATTCTGGGAGTCAACAATTTTCTTCTTACACAACCTCTTCCGGGGTGGCTCCTTGGAAGGATATTCCGGGGAAGCCTCAGGAGTGGGGGCCACCAGCTGATGGCTCCTGAGGCTGCGGGTCTCTGTTGTCTCCAGAGAGAGTAGGGGCTGAGACTGAAGTGGGTGTTCTCGGGGGAAAGAGTGCTGGTGCCACTGGTAGGGGCTGGAGAATGAGACAGCGCACTCCTCATCATCTCAAACACCGTCCTCTCTGGCTCCGAAGACCTCCCACGCTCCGAAGAGATGAGGGTTGGCACCAGAGCCAGAGCTGTCAGCTCCGAAACAGATGCAGAGTCCGAGCTCACCCTGGCCGAAGCACTGAGAGGAAGACTCGGAACCGAAGATAGATTCCAACCCTCCCTGTCAGTGCCGACAGGACAGCTTCGGCCCCTGGACACGATGGACAGCACCGAGCATTTGGCTCCAAGGCAGCAACAAGTAAGCTGGAGCCGGCATTTCCTCCATTGGCACCAAGCACTCTGGCTCCGAAAGGACAGTATGGCACAGAGGAGGAATAGCAGACAAGGGCAAAGCTGGGCCAAGTGGCTCCTGAGCTGACTGGGTCGGAGCCAACAATAATTTTGGTAAGGCAGACGACTTCAGGAGTCTCAGCACTACTCTCTCCACATTTTCTTCTAAAAGGCTCCTGGAAGACACAGTAGGGGATCTTGACCTGGGGGGCACTGGAGACTTAATTGTTATGGAAACCAGTAGGGAGCTTACAGACCGGCTCCGAGTAGCAGAGTCAACTGCTGTATCAATAGGTTCAGAGATCGGTTCCAAAACACCTGTAACCGACTGTTTCGACTCTGACACTACCATGACGCTTCCCTTTGGCTCCGAAGGCTGAGGAGTCAAGGAGGCAGATTTGGATTGTTTCGACTGTTTAGAAGGTGGCTCCGAAACATCAGCCAGTGCCGGAGAAGGCCTTTTTGAGGATTTTGATTTCCCAGACTTAGAAGAAGCCGAAGAACTGGATAGTACTTCCTCAAAGAATGGTTTCAATAGACCCTTGAGTATGAGTTTGTTCTTTCTCTCCTGTAACACTCTAGGAGAGAAACCATGGCAGAACAAGCACAACTCCTGTAAGTGGATGGCCCCTAGGCAGTAGACAAAGCTACTGTGGCCAACCGTTAAGGACATCTTTTGGGAGCATTTCATGCACGTTTTGAACCCCGAGGGTTTATGCTCCTTACTTTCCTTACACATATTACACACACAAAACCCACAGAGACTGAAATAGAGAAAAAGAATGAGGACTAGGTTCTCTAACTAAAACGGGCCTAGCCCCAAGAAGTAGTTACACGAAGACTAGGTCCTCTAACTTAAACGGGCCTAGCCCGGTGTAGTGAAAAGTAGGTCTTCTAATTTAAACAGACCAGAAAGGAAAGCCCATTCACACAAGAGAAAACGTAAATGACACAATAAATTTCTATATTCCTAATAACAGGTAGTATACTTGCAATCCTAGTAAATTCACAAGCGGATCCCCGCCAAAACCAACAATGTCAAAATAGCAGAAACTAACTGCCAACGGTGATTAAAAAAGGTCAGAATAACAACAAACAAGACAACAGGAGCCCCTGTTGACTAACAGCGGAAAACCGACAAAAACTCTACCTAATAATCAAAAAATGCGCAACCGCAACTAAAACTAACTGCACACAGGATACCAATAACTACTAGTAAACTAAATTGCACACAAAAGAGCAAGCAATACAATTGCCTAATATATTAGCATCACTAAATATACCATAAAGGTTCTAATCAAGCATTGAAATACGATAGAATATAAAGAATTTTGAAAAATTTAGCCAGAGCCAAGAGAAGCACAACTGAACTCGTCGACGTGGCAAACAAGATCTGGGGATTGTACTGGTGCACCATAGGATACCTGCTTAGCCACAAGTCAACCAGAAGTCTTCCAGATTGTAAATCGTCCGAGTCGGAGCCGAACCCATATGTAAAAATGAAGGCGAGATCGGACTAATATCCCATATTTCCAGGTTACTGGTTCAGGTGGGGGGTGCATGCTGCCCTACAAGGACTAATTAAAATCCTCTGCAACTGTAATTAACCTGCAGACCAGCAACAAATCCAACCAACAAACATTCACTGCAAGCTATGACTTAGGGTCTTAGTCTGGGAATGCAAAATCTCCACTTAGAATACAGGAAAAGTAAATTTATGCAAAAAAATAACAGCACCCCATCTGGTTAGAAAGGCAAGATGGTCGAAGGTTCTATTACAACACAATGTACTCAATATAAGAGTGCCATAAAGTAGTGGAGAAAGGACTGCATGGAAGAAGTACTGTCATTCAAATTATCTGCTCGTCATGCATACTGCCTGAACATGTTTGATGTTTTATTTGCAGATCCGTCATTCTCTCTCCAACAAATAAGCATCACTGCAAAAACACTGAAGAAACTAACTGGCTACCTGTGAAACAGGTTTACTTTCTACTGCCCACTTAGTTGTTTAAACTGATCAAGAATAAGATCTCCCCCCACTAGCCTCCAGGACTATTTAGAAATGCACCAACGTATAAAGTTAGAAGTCTTAACCACTCAGGTCCTCTCCTACAACCCCCCCCCAAGTAAGTTTCAGTGCACAAACCATGTATTCTCAGTCCTTGGTCAAAATCTATGGGAACCACTCTCTTCCTTTCTTAAAGACAATTCCTTTTACCTCACTTTCTGATCAGAACTAAAAGAACATTACAAGAGTCCAGGGAAATGGAACTGCCATCTCTCTCTGTTCATGTAACAACCTCTTCTTACCTGCTTCCCTCTGCATGACCTGCTCTAGCTCTTCTTTTCACTGTGACTCTTAGCATGCCAACTGTGATATCCACCATGTTTTGTCAGTCGCTCCACATATAATGTTATGTACCTATTGGGTTTACTCCCAGACGGATGGTGAAATAGGTCCAATAGAATTAGTGGTCTACCTTGTCTAACAATTTCAAAATATATTCATAAATGTACGCTGAATTACACATGCAAAGTAAACCATCTTAGTCTTATTTTAAAACTAATGTACTTATTTTTGTTCACACTCACTAGTTTTCAACTCTTACTGCAACACTTCTACCTTTAAGCTTGGCTCTGCCTGAAAAGGGTTGCTTGTGATAAGCAGTTACCCTGACATAAAACGATTTTATATAGCTCTGGGGGTGATAAATGATGTGCCAAATCAAGTATAACAAAATCCTCACACTTTTGTTGCCCGTTTACAAGCTTCAGGGGAGTAAATGGAGAAAATACATGTATGCTTCATCTGCTATCTCTGTACTTAAAAGTTTAGTGTGATTTTATACTGAACTCAACGTGGTTATCAACAGTTATACTACAGAACACTGAGCTATAAATAGTTTATCTTTACTGTTAACTCATGTTAAATGACAGTTGAAAAGTATATAATGTACTGCTTTCCTCTCCAGGCCTCCTCTGGAAAGGAGTTTTGAGCAGTAGACTTTTGAATAATCAAAGGCAAACAAAAACATTTCATACACACCCTCTGCTTTGCTTTCCTGATCTTCTCCCCAGATTAGCTTTCAATAATTTTTCACATTTAGCTAAAAATATGTTTTTTCTCAGCTTGGTGTTACTTGTTGTATCCTGACAAACTGGACACTGACTGCCTGCTTTTTTAACTTGAACCACAAATTAGGTCTCCATTATCAAGGGGGAATACATTACCACAAGAATGCTTTTGTTATCCATTTTGCAGCTATGTGGTCTGTTGTCTACAGATTTAAAATAAATAGTTAAGGATGCAAGCAATTGTTAAGGTACATACAACAGTACTTAAAACTAGTCGTTTTCTAATTGCAGTGTTAGAGCTGCAGCCCTAAAACCATGGTGTTACTTACATAAGCTTAGGGTGTGAAAGCATTTTAAAGTCTCTCTAATAATGGCATGCAGACAAAACATGACGGTACCAGTTTTCTTTTCCATGTATTTCTTTAAGATATTTTATACACTTCTTGTTTCTGTATAATCCCAGTCATTTAGAGATTTAAATTGCATGAAAAAATAGCCTAAATGTATTTGTTTGCAATGCAAAACGATACCACCTCTGTATTACAGAAAAGTTTAAATTGACATTCTGGCTTCCTGTATATTTGTGATAACGTGCACTGCCTCACATCTACAGCCACTGGAATTCTTAACACTGTATACTCAGAAGCATTTAAACTACATTCTTTACAAAGGAAAATAACACTAAAATGGGCTACAGTTCACAGAAAACAAGTTTGTCATGTGGGTTTGAAAATAGTTACTCCACTTACTGAGCTAAGCGGCAGCTGCTACTCCAATTTTCTGTATAGTACGTTTACATGCATCTCTTAAATGTATTTTGGGCTATTATTTCCAGTGTGGGATCTTGCTGCAACATGTTTTCCAGATCACTCATAATCATCAACACAGATATGATGCGTCTCACAGCACACTTCATTCTTAACTAATTTAAGAAACTAGATTCTATTTTAGTAAAATGAAGCCCTTTAACGTTTATGCATTTAGTGATGCTGAGGCGTTCCAGATATGGTACTACATTTCTTGTCATAAGATGCGTCAATATCATATTCCTATCATTATTCAGTGAAAATTTAGGAAATGACTCTAGTTCATTCCCATCACCTGCACAGTCTCTCAGCAAAGGAGGTTCACAGGTCCTTTGGTAAATACTAGGTAGTCAGTCTGCAGACTACTTCATGCCTACCCAATAAGAAGTGACTAGAAATCAGAATCAAACCCTGTATCTTGTTTCTGAGGTGTGCACCTTAACAATTACATCAATCCTTCCCCCTGGTTGGGCAGCAGGGAGCTCCTCCTGGTTTGTTCACTTATTACACCACTACCACTTTATCAGTGTGGACAAAAACTGTACCTTGGGAAAGGGCTGTCCGCACTTTCAGAACACCAACTTGCAGACTGGCCTCAGTCTATGACCATACACACCTTAAAACATTTGCCCTTGATAATGCCCCTCTCATCCTATGGCACAAGCATCTGTGGAGGGGGCAAAAAAGGGTCTTGAGATGACACCAATGTATCTTCACAATCCACTGCTGTACTCTCAGATTAATACCTGACACTAGGAGCCATGCAAACTGTTGCTGCTGTAAGAACCAAACTCTAGAAGTAAACTAAATTAAGTACTGTTGGGCTTGAATGACCTACGTCACATCATTTGGATGAGGAAGGATCGTGTTAGGCAGAAGTAGTAACATGCAGGATAGTATCAAACTTGCATCTGACAGCTGCAAGTCTCACAGATTAAGATTACACTGACAGTCATTGGGAACAATTAGGAAGCAGTAATCCAGGGGTGTGGAAATACTTGAACACCTAGCAGCTTCTGACTCATGACAACTTTGAGCATGCATTTGGTGAACACCCTGGGGGCTGAGGCAAGCAAAAATGGAAGGGTCTCAGATTAACACAGGCTGGCTCTCACCTGGAACTATAGAAACCATGTGGACTCCTTTGTGATCCTGAAGTGAAGAGAGGTGTCCTGAAGGTCACTAAGATCAAGTATTCACCTGAGACTATGTTTTCTTGAGAGCTAAACAAATCTGTAATAGTGCCTGATCCTTTTAAGTCTGCTGGGACCTTTTTACTGCCAATTTTCTGTAGGAAGTTTAAGATGTATCTTTTCTTGTTGTACTCTTGATAGGGCATGACATCTAGCAGAAGGGACTAATGTTCCTTCTGGATATTCCTGATCTTCTCTACTTGTCCTGAATAATGGTAGGCCAAACATGCAAGTAAAGGGACAGTCGGATAAAGTCTGGTCTTGTCCCTCGCTTTATTTTTTTCTAGTACAGCTTTAATAGCAATGCCAAAAAAGAACAGGCCTATAAAATAATGCATTAAGAAAATTCATCTTAGCATCCTTGGCAATGTTTGAAAGACACAGCCAGGTTTAGAGACAGACAGCTATGCTAGAGCATGCTGTTTTTGTTCCACTGTCCCCAGAACAGTCAGCCAAGTGTATGATGACACCAGTTACTGAAGACATGGTCATCATCTCAGACCAACTTAAAAGTATATAGCAAGCAACCTTTTCTGAAACTGATTCAATGTATTAGCTAGCTCTCAATGGAAGCGCAGCATTTAGGATAATCGGTTCACTGACTATGGAGGCCACCAACATCAAGTACTGGGGTACATGCAAATGCTTTCTGATATAGCCACTGCCCTGGATTCCTTGCCTGGGAGATGGAATGCAGGATTCTGCAGTGTTGGAACATTTTTAAGGGTTGATACCCCAACTATGGATCCAACCTTGCATGTCTCTAGCCAGCATGTCTGGTCTTTGGGAGGATCTCATCTGGCTTCTTCATGACAAGCAGCACAACATCAGGGTTCTTGCACACTCCTTTGACACTACCCAAATCATTTCATTGATTAACTGGAACTACCAAGATAAATGCCGGGAGGATGGAAGGCCTCCTACAAGATGCACTGAGGAGAGGTAGTGGGGTGAGCATGCCACTCCCATCTTCTTTTCTGACTCACTTCTGAGCTGTTCCACTGTTCCTTTCTGATTCATCATCTGCAAAAAAACTCACCAAATTTTTGGTCATTTAGGGTCTGATGGCAATAAATAGCGCACTACAGCAACCCACATCACCTAGCCTGCAGTTGCCCACCAACCATTATGTCCTAATCTGAAAGAATATAGGCAACCAACATTCCGGACAAAGTGATGCTTTTGGCATAAACTGTACAAGTTCAGAGTATGGTAAATGCAGAGAAGGCTGCATAGTCTGTATCATGTCTGAGACTGATGACAAACCCTAACACAAGTGGACTGAACACGATGACCAATGAGGGATGACGCTGGTACTGAAAGGATCAACCCCAACCCAAAGGAACTTGGCCCACAGCTTTGAGACTTACACCAGTCAAGCATGAGGTTGACGCAGGGGGCACTGACCTAAAGGGGTTAGAAGGCCAACCTTGGCATCACCACAAATGCCCTTGAAGATATCTGGTCCACAACCGAAGCAGACAGACCAAGCTGAAGCCTTGGGGCAAAAGAATCACCTGAAGATTATGGCATCTGCACTGAGACAGTCAACACCGATCTCAAAGTAAACACCAAAATCTCTGAACCAGACGGCTGTAGGCCCAAGACTGGGACCATAGCTAAGGTTAACATAAGCAATAACGACATGATGCTTGTGAATCCATTACTGGATTCACAGAGACCATATCTGATATCAGGCCCAGTGAACAGAACTTAAGAGTGAGGAACTGAAGGAGGAAAGGCCTCTCTCTCTGCTCATCCCAGTACCAGAGGGATGGGGGAAGGCATGAGAAAACATACCTGCTGCTTGAACCTTACAAAATGCCTCAATCATTTTCTGATAATGGATCTTGACAGAAATACTTCTATGGGCCCTGAAGGACTTAGCAGTGGATAGCCTTGGAGAAATAAAGATCTTGTCCCCACCTCTTAGCCATAACCAGCATCATATGAGAAGTCTGAGAAACAACTTTGAGTGAAAGCATGCGAGCCCCAGAAATGGAATTCATAGAAGACTTGTGAAAGGTACAATTGTCTGAAAACTACAGCTGTGTAAAAACTTACCATAAACAGCAGATTTTCATGTAGATCACTGTTGCAGTAGTAATGACTAATGACACAAAAATTCTTTTAAACAGAAAATTTAGAAAATACTGAATATTGTATTGTTTATAACTACAGTATATTATTTCTATTTGTTTTTACGTTTTATGTTTTACATTTACGAAAATTTAGAGAGTTATAAGATATGCAAAAGTTATAAAGTGGCTTCTGCTTGTTATTATATGGTGTTTTGAAGAAGTCCACTGTACCAAGGATGAAAACGCTAAAAGTTATTAAATAATTTTTGTGTTTTTTAAGTGTTGTTTTTTCATTTATTTATTATTATTTTACTTTTTGGTGCCGCACTTTGGAAAGTTCATCATTTTCCTTCAGTAATGGCTACTGTATCTTCTACTGCAGTGGATACAACATTCAGCCAGACTTCCACAACTTTAGCACACTTCACTGCCTGGACATTTGCCTCAAGGGACATCATCACATTTCCTAAATAAAGCTTTTGTTCATCCTTGCCATCTTGGACCTTTCACGGCCAGGAGAGTAGAAGGATGCCCACTTTGTCTTTCATTGGCCACGGTTCAAAGGATCTTGACCATGAAGGAATACACATGAATGTACTTTAGACCCTAGACTTACAGAAATCTGGTTCCTCAAGTCTATATGGACCTAAGCATGCCTGAGGCCTTAAGAAAGGAAGGGAGACAAGGAGTAAAAACATAGGCATCGGGGTAGCAGCACAGCCCTAGAATGCCAAAAGAAGAGAAGAGGGGACAGTGAACGGGAAACTGATACTGCAACAGTGATTTAGTAGAACATTTACTGTTATGGCAAGTTTTTACAAAGTATTACGTTCGACATCTGCTTAAGGTGGTGGTTGCTCAGGTGAATGTAAAAGATCCCAGAGCACCTATCAAAAAAAAAAAAATGAATATGGGAAGTTCCCAGATGCCCTGGCCAAATTTCCCCAGTAGTATAAATACCACCTCCAGTATCCCCTGAAAACAGGCCACAAGCCTAGTGGGACTAACCTAGTGAAAGGATAAATAAATAAAATAAATAAAACTTTAGAAAATATATGTACTATTAAATACTATGAATAAAAAAAAGAAATTAAGTCACAGCATCTATGCCAACACCACAGACAGTAGAAATGAGAAGGATATAGTAGGCTTGGCTACACAGAATTTGCAAAATATCTACATTTAAACTTGCAACTGATGTGCACACTGAAAAATTTTCTTGGTCATCTCACCAATTAGTGATAATAGTTACATGTGCGTAACCTACGGATATAAAAAGTTTTATTTGGTTAATCAATGCTGCATTTCTAGGGGTATTTAAATACAGCAGGAATCACTTAGTGCATATTGTCCAAAGGTATTACAAGTATAAAGTTTAACATTTTCTATGCCTGGTTTCTCTATCTGCAAATAGCTGCTCACGTCTGCACTGATAAGACAGGGTCAATGTACGTATTTTCTAAGTGAATGGTTGGCAACAAGAAAAGCTTCACAATGAGAAACTGTGTGACTGCTCTTCTTAAATGACCTACTTTTACATCTTCGCTATAACAGTCCACAGTAGCTGCCTAAGTGCTCCCCACCCATTACAACCTTGGTTTCTCTGAATTTTGTTGCAAATTTCTCAGTAGAAAATAGTGAATTTACCCTAGTTAATAACTTAATAATACTATTTTTTACAGTACACTGCTCTAACAGGCAGTTTTTATGCACGGACATAATGCTGTCTACAAGACTAGGCATAAACTGGATTTTGTAAAAAGGCTAACTGCTTGACTGATTAGAATGAAACTAAAAACATTTTGTTTGTGCAAAAAAGTATTGCTTTTCTGCCAGGACAATTACTAAAGAAACACATAAACTGGCAAAATATGGGCTTTCATCCAAGGACACAACTTGAGAAATTGCCCTAGAAAATCAGAGCACTTGATCAATATGGGTACTTCTAGTTCTCAGTAGGTTTAACATAATTTCCAGGTTGCAGCAGGTGGACATTAACTTACTGAGCTAAAAGGGAAACATGACAGGAAAAAAATTAATGAGATGCAGCAGTAAGGGGTTACTGTCGGGGGGAGGACTACACTGGCATGTATTTATATTTAACCTAAAACTAAGATTTAGAAGAGAATTTTGGGATAAATCAGCTTTCAGCAGGGAATATTTCTTTAATGTGTATGGCCTGGGACTTGGTTTGCAATAGTGGAGATGTATCAGGAGGACATAGATGGGAAATATGATAAGAAAGGGTAAAATTTCTGACAACATATATGAGAATATTTGGCAATGAATATGTGAATTCGGTAGTAAGAACCCAGACAGAATTTATACATTATTCCCAAAGGTAGAGTAACACAGCTAGTTTGGTTAGAAATTATACTTCACAGGTTAGTGTATTTAATTGAAAGCCCTGCCACACATCCAATAATCATTGCAGATCATGCATCCTTAAAACCTACGATAAACATTTAGCATAATGAAGTAAAATGCAGACAATTGCACTTTCCTACTTAACTGTTAAAAAAAAAAAGAGAGAGATTTAAAAATGGGTAATGTAAATGATTAGAAAGTTGTTAGGGAAGACAGAGATTGCTTTGAAAGGGACAGCTAGTGAGTGGGATAATGAAAATGGAATTTAAAAACAGGGTAGAAATAAAAGAAGAGCAAGAGATATGGGGAAGTAATAGGAATTTAGAGGGGCTGACAGATGAGTACTACAAAATAAAGGGAATCTCACAGAACAGGAAGAGGAGGTTTAATGGAAGGAAGGAAATGAATGAATTATGTAATGAAGGAATGAATCACTGGGACATGTCAGACACCAAAGGAGTCACAGACAACACTGGGGGACTCGCACACAGTAAAGGCATGCCCAATGGACCTCCATTTTGAGGAATCACAGTCAAGAAAGGTGGCACTGAGTAAGATTCTAAGACTCTGTAGACCAAGGAAGTAAAGGAACACTAGCTTCAACCTGGGAACCTGGAAGAGCAAAGACCAAAAACTAATCACTGCAGCACCAAAACAGAACACTCTCCCAACTTCTGTAGTCCATGACAGTGACTACGGGAGTGAAATTCTATCTCAGTGACATAGGCCTTGGGAATATGGACTCCGAAATAACCCATAAGTTATCGAACTATGACCTGACTGGTGTTTTAAGAGTGAAGAAAGGTGAAAGCTGGTCAATCACCACATACTGCTACTAGAACAGAATAACTCTTGCAAGAACAGCCCCATGACCTGTATCATAATTTTTAAAAATTGAGGTTCCATAGCAAAAATGGATGCCACAGACTTGAAAGGGAGATGCCTGTATCACAGTCTTTTTAAACACCTCTCAACACTGGGGCTTAAGGTTAAAGACCTCTGTTACCTCTTGGTGCTGAACACAGCAAATGAGAACAATACTGTAGCACCAAAATCCCTCAAGGTTCATGGGAGAGGACCAGAATTTGAGTAGATGACAAATCAGTCAAGGTCAAAGGTGAAGTCTGGGCAGAAACAGCTTGCCTGTATAGAAGAAACCTCTGCCTTTTCCAACAATGTTGAAGGAAGGCAGGTGTAACTTCCTTCACAAATTTCACAGCTGTTGTCTCAGTCAAATGTGACATCTTAACATGGTCGCCTTTTATATTGCATCAGGATCTTTTTCTTCCTAGGCACTTACGAAACCATCACTTCTCAGCTGCAGATGAAGGGTAAGCCAAAATGAAACACAAAATAAACGAGCAAATTATATAGAAATAAATGGAATTTATGTTAATGGGGAGGGGTGAGGTTTAAGCGAAGTCAGGAATTCAGCAATTTATGTAATGTTGGAATGATAATTGTTAAACATGTCAACTGCTTAAAAATAATGAAAAATATTACTATGGCTTGATTTATTTTCTATTACTGTATGTGTATCCATGTCACTGTTTACAATGTTATTTAATAAAACTGAAGATGCTAAAAAAATGCCCACATTACAAGCAATGCTGTAAGAAAGGAGTTCAAACAAAAAAGGAACCAACCAGCAACAGCAAAATAAACAGAACCAGCAAGGGGGAAAAAGTACACAACAACAATTAAGAAGGAATCTTGGTTTCAAGTGAGAGGAGAAAGCTACTACATGACAGAGCAAAATCCCTAAATGGGAAGGCATCTCTGATCAATACTAGCAAAAAACTATGATCACTCCATCCAAGGCCAACTTTGAGAACTGAACATATCTATCCCACCAGAGTCTAGCCTCCCAAACACATAGGTGGTAATCCATTAAATGCCCTAGGGCAGATAGCCTAGTATGAACCTATGAACCTATAAGGGTGAAATTAATTCATTCAAAATGTGTAAATGCTAGAAAGAGTGGGAGTTTTAGGGCAGAAACCCCAAAGGTGGCAAAAACTTCTTCAAACTAACTCAAGCAACAGAACAAAAACAACCAGAAAAGGGGAAAAAACACAACTTCTGGAAATCTGGAAATTCTAAAGTAGAGAGGAATAATCCCAAAATTCAGAGTTAAAAAAAATAAATAAATAGCTGAGCAGCCTGGGGCCATTCAGGAAATAGAAAATGAACTAAGCAACACAACAAAAATCTAAAGGGAGCCCGAGTTGTGCATTGTGAGATGCACAGAAATGATGCAGTAGCCTGGAAATGTCTGGAATTCCAGGTGGTTCCAATGCCTATCAGACTGGGGATAAGGGACTCGAGCAGGAAAACCCTGATGGCTAACTGAATGATGGCATCAGGGGAAAACCGAAGGTCAGCAGTTCTGGTTAGGAGAGAACAAAACTGTCTCTCAGTTAGTGAGCTATAGCATTTAGAAGCTAATTACCTATGAACTGAGGGAGGAGCTGGAGTCCAGTATTTCTATGTAAAAGGAAAAGAAAATATTCCAAGGTTTTTGGCCACAAGGTGCCTCCCATTCCTCATTCAATGTCGTCTTGTTAGTAAGCACAAGCAAGTAAGTTAGCAAGCACAATCAAGGTCTTGTATCTTTTTCTGGACACACTCCCACTGTAATTAAGCTAGTTATACATTGTGCCCTCAACTTTCACTCCAGCACTGATGTTAGACCTACACAGTTTGTAGAGTCTATTAGCCATCTGTGTGATTAATAGCCCCCCCAAATGCCAGTCACCAAGGAGTCTCAGCTTGGATTAGCCTCACCTCTAGCCAGCCTATTAGCACTTGATTTTCTGAAGCAGTGTAGCAACTACCTCAGGTTTACTGACAACTGACTTCTTCTAACACACATTGATTTTACCTGCAAGAAAGATTCACCTACTGATCTAATCTGGAGGCTAATCTCACCATCCCAATCACTGTTAGTAAACAGCATCACAACAAACTCCACAACATTATACCTACATATGTTGAGGTAGTAAAGACATCTTTGCTCAAGTTTCCAAGGCCTTCTAGACATCCTACTAGCCTACCTCAGCTATGCAACACAAATACTAATATAACCTGATCTGCACCCTCACTCATGCCTGCAGTGACTGGAAGTCATCTGGTCCCTTGATATCCCATAAGTCTGCAGCACAACCTAAAAATGTTAAAGTCATTGGTGATTCCACTGTAAGGAATACAGACACAACACTTACCAAGCTGGCAAAGGACAGATAGGTTGATGGCTGCCTTTCTGGTGTAAGGATGTCACTAGGGCCCACTGGTACCCTGCATTTCCCCAGGTACAGTTACAATCTTGCAGTTGTCCATGTGTGGGTGAATGACCTTAGGCACTCCACCCTAGGGGGAGTTTAACAGACACATTCCTGAGCTCTCTACTCTTGCCTTCAAAGAGGGCAAAGCCCTAGGACTGAACAGCATTCTGGCAAAAGATCATTGTGCCTGTAGACTTCCAACCCACACCAAAGATCATGGAAGTAATAATACCAAAAAAATCAAATCCAGGTCCACATCAAAGGTGGAATCCACTTGGAAGGCCAAATGTTTAAAAAACAGACCGGTTTTGATGGACTAGCCAGACTTCTTCAATGCAATCTAATAATTTCAACATGCAATGTCTTTTAAAAAGGAGATCTAGCTAGTGCAACATCACAACAGTAGGTGGTACAAATAAAAGCCTATGACATTTACAAGTATATATACCTTAATAAAGCATAAAAATAACAAAGAAGGTGGGTTTTCCCCTGAAACTAGCTTGTGTTTTTTAAATGTTTGGCCTTCCTATAATAAAGTATATTTCACCTCTGATGTGGTTGTTTCATGCCTGTGGAGCTGGATTTCATTTACTGAACAGCATTCAACCATCATAAAGAATGATGCCTAAATTCAAAGATAAAATAATTGGCCTGAATAATTGTCTAGTAAACTAGCTTCATTCTAAGGGGATAAACTGCATGTCTCCATGGTATGAAATGGTCAACAGAACTACCTGCTTTGCTGGTGGGGGGAGGCTGGCATCTTTTACCCTTTAATTTTCCCATATTAGCTAACATTATTGTGACCTTATAGTGCCTTTTAAGCAGAGTTCACCTGATTTGCAATAGGACGAAGATAGCAGTGTAGGATGTCAGAAGCCTAAACTACAAAATCTCTGAACTTGAGGCCTCCCTTAACCTTGAAGATATCTGCATTTGTGTAATTACAGAAACCTAGTTCCACTGTAGTGATGGTACTTCCTGCATTCCAGAGTACAGTAACCATCGTACATCCAGATCTATGGCTAACTGTGGAGGAGTACCTGTATTTATTCATAACCCCACTTTCTCTCGCTCTCTCTCTCTCTCTAAAATATTTTGAATGATATGCAAATCTAGAACTGGTTTAAGTCCTAGTTACACTCAATAAAATTAACTATCACATTACAGCCAATTATAGAACCACATCTAAGCCCCCTTCAGAGAATGCAGAATACGTTAACCAGTTAGAAAAGTTATCAGTCAACCAAAATACCTCTTACTACTGACCAACTATTTACACATAAACTGGCAAACATTTACGATCTACAAGAATTATGCCCAGTGATTTCTAAACATTCTAAATGCCAATACACAGCTCAAATTGTCAACCTACTCACGATCTTGTCCTCACAGACATTTCTCTCAATTCCTCCACCCCACTTGTTATTCTTATCTTAATCCAGTATGACCATCTCTCAGTGACTTTCCTTATGAAAACCTGCTTTGTGGTGCCTAATAATTTGTCTACATTCAGAAATTACTCCAAAACCAGTTATTTGTTATTTACTGATCTTATAATCACAAATGGTTTAGCTCCCTGGCAATCCTTGTAACTAAAGTTACTGCCTACCACTATGAATTTTACTCCTCCTTGGATAAACAGATTGAGGAATCTGTTCTAGTCTGGCATAACTATAACAGCAAGTTTAGAAATAAAGTCAAGGATCACATCAACAGACTCTACAATAAAAAGAAATACCACCTGGACATCAGCAAAAGATCTCCATGTCATCATTATAAAAGTGACTTAAAACTGGTAGGTTAAGTCTTACATTTCCCAATGGTAAGTTTGAAAGGCCAACTATGAATCTAGGATTCTAACCAATTCAAAAGACATCAAGAAAGCATTATTCAGCTACATTAGGACAATTACAAGCAACATAAAATTCTGTACTGAACTTATCTCAAAGGGTACCTCATTCTCGGACCACAAAAACATTGGTAATATTCTTGCAGACAATTTTACTTCCTACTTCACTCCACTCACCCTCCCCTCTGTTCCCTCCATCTCCTCCCAAACACCTCTCCAGAGATAAATTTTGGCCAAATTCTTTTGGCACTTTCCAAAATTAAAAATGCTACTTATATGGGTCCTGACAATATCCCTGGATGTCTGCTGAGAAGCATAAAATCCCACCTAACAAAACTCCTCATCATCCCTTCAGAGCCTCTACTATTTATGTCCTCCATGGGCTGACAATGCAAGTTGGACTGTCGTTGCAAAAAGGTGGTCCCTCTACTGACCCCAAGAATTACAGAGTTAGCTTCACTAGTATTATTTGCAAGGTTATGAAATATATTATAAATGAAGAAATAATGATACAGGTGACCCTATAACCCTGGACACATACTGGTTTGGCTTTGTAAAGGGCAGGTCACGCCTGTTAATCTTGGTTGAGCTCTCTGAAAGGGTTGTTGAGGTCATGGATAAAGGGCATTTAGTCCACACTCATCAGGGCCTTTGACACTATCACGCATTGCTGGGATTATTGACAAACTCGCCCAACCAAACAGTAACCCATACATAGCTCACTGGAGTGGTAACTGTCTGACAGAGCCAATGCTATTAAGGTTGTGTGGAAGATTATCTGCTCTAGACAGAAAAATGTCACCAGTGGTCTCCCACAGGACTCTGTTTTGGGTCCATTCCTCTTTGGCATATACCTTATATGACATAAAAAAAAACATCAAGGAACTATGGCTAACCATATCTGCTGATGACTGCAAACTGCAGGGGGGGGTTGGACCAAAGAAATGTTTTGTGTACTAACTGTGGTCCTCTAAACACCGTGAAATGCAACATAATTTCCTTCACTGAACCTAGCATCATTATTGTTTACCACAAAATGCACTTAAATTTGGCACAGTCATCAGGGACTTTAGCATGTATGCTGATAATGGACTCTCCTTTGACCACCATATCTCTTTGGTGGTTAGAAAATCCTTTTGCCTTACACAACTTATCCTTTGTGGCATCTCATCAATGTCCAAAGTAATTATAGTCCCCACTCTATTTATCCCATATTAAGCCCATCAAATAACATAATGCACCCTTCAGCATGTACCTTGCTAAGCACATAATGAGATGCCATAATTTCCTCAATAAAAAGCTCTTTGGTCTCAATCCTCAACTATTTTCATAGACAAAGAGCCCCGTCCCTTTACTCAGAATCATACAGAGTCTAGAGGAGTGAGGTTTTTTTAGCCTTCTGTGCTAGCATTCTTTAAATTCTTTGAACTGTTACACCTAAATAGACCCAGTGGAAAAGAAAACACCCATTCTGGAGACCTAAACCTGTACTACCACATCAACACTACAGATACCCATCCCAATATCATCTCTCAATTCTGAAATAGGCTGCCCTTATATTTTAAGCAGAGTACTTCCCTAGCAATCTTTAAAACTAGTCTGGATGACCGAATGAGTGATCACAAACTTTCAATGGGGATATTTGCAGAAAGTCTACTTAAAAACAGACACCGTTAGTCTCCCCACTAGAATTCAGTGAAGTGGCCGAGCTTCCTGATGGTCTTCTTTCGGTAAGAACCTCTGAATCAGAAGAAAAAGGACAAATAAATAAAGTGAACTCTGCAACACTTATTTCATCCACTGCTTGAATGTTACAGTCTAACCCATGTCATTAACAGCAGCATGAATTTCATTACACAGCCTATCAACGTGAAAAATGTGAACGTGGTTCTACAGTTAAGCTATGCAAGTGTCCCATGGTCAAACTAGCAGTAGGGCGGTGGCAGTTAAAAGACGATATGGGTTGGATTCTGAAGCCTGTGTGCATATAAAACCAACCCTTCTGCTAACTTCAGCTGGAATACTGCGTAACATGGTAAGACAAACCACGAAAAGCCACAAAGACCATTAAAAGTGCTGGGTACTAAAACAGAAACTAGGTTTGTTGGTTCTTAATGCCAAATTCAAGTTTAAGTGCTTATGCTCTACCCACTTTATAAGACTACAGTTAAGCATGATAATGTTAACTGACCAATATGAATTACTTGCCAAGAAATTCAGACAATTAAGCTCATACTGCAAACACTGAACTGGAGTAATTACTTGTGGACCACAATGTTAACAGTCTTACTTAAATGTTTATCTTTTCACTTGCACTTTTTCATTCATTGTACATGTTATTGGTCTTATTTATATTTTATAAATGGACTTTTCTCTCCCGGTCTCCACTGAAAATAGGCCTCAAGCTCAGTCGTACTTTCCTGGTAAACAAAAGCAATAAATAAATAAATCAAAATTAAAGTTCATATCCCCCAAACAAAGATGTGCATGCAGTGCCTCGGATTTTCCATACAGAAACAATGATAAGACTAGCACTCATTCGTAAACAGAAAGGGCGAACCATAACTCAAAATGTTAACCAGAGGAAGCAAAACTAAAAAGGCTGAGCAGAACTAAAAATAATGTAGCACAAAACAGTAAATATGCTAACGTTGAAGCTGCTGGCCACAATATTCTCCAATATTACATAGCAACTGTGTTAGTACGTAGCAACAACGCAAGTCAGACTAAATCAAACATCAAAGGTCAAGGCAGGAAGAAAGCATCAAAATGTTCCACTGCTGTTCTGCTGTTAGTCTCCTACACTGTAGCAATTACCAAGCAGTCTTCCCTAAGCAAGCACTTGGTCTGACACAAGACAGATCAGCAAAACCAGTAGTCCAACAACTAAATAACAGGAAAAAGATGTCAAATGGCACTCTAGTCTGTTGTAAAAGCCAATCATTTCAGCAAGTATTAGGATCAACAACACAAAAATAGCACTCTAAATTAACTCCATCTCCTGCAAGTTGTGTGGCAAGTGGTTAAAAAAAAAAATCTTCCATTTCTTACAGGAGGAATATGTGATGACATATGAAAACAGATCTGCAGACATTCGTCTATGCAAAGAACATATTTTCCCATCAGCAGCAATCTGGTGGCACGACAGACTGAAAACCTTATATATAAGCTAGCACCCGCAACTAAAGATGTGAAATAAAAAGTATGTATGTTTGACTTTCAAGCATAAACTTGCATACCTATGGAAATAAAATAAATGAAAACCTTATTAAAAAGGCTCTATTTTTGAGGATATATGTAGCTTTCTGAATTTGGACAATTAGGGCCTTGCGTTTAGATACAGATGTTCTAGATGGGGGAAAGCTAGATCTTTAGGCCACAGGGACTAGGGCTTATCATTAAAATACAGATGAGCCCTTTACCCAAACTGTGCTGAAGGGAAGGAAAGGAAAGTACAGACGGCCAAAAAACCTTCACTGCTATTTGGATGACAGCTCTCTCTGGATGTTCCTCACCCCATAACTGGTCTCTGAAAGGACAACATACTGGTAGAATAATGGGTTCTTTACTTTAATGATGAAGGGGAGAAGCACACAGAAAACAAGAATCTTCCTGTTCCCCACAGGCACAGCTTCTATACCAACCCCACAAAAAAACAACTGGGTCAGCAACTCTTACAAAAACTACTCTTTCATATATGCGATCCACAGAGACAAACTAGGACAGAGAAACTGTACCAATACATCACAGCCGAAATACAAGAGTGAGTCTTCCTAACAGATCACAAAAAGAAAAATCTAGCAAAGCTAGACTTTCCACTGTGTGATTCCTTAAATCTCAAGTTAGAGGCGGCATGGGATATATGCAAATTTCCTTTTAAGGACATCAGGTGCTTCAGCTAAATGGGAATTCTGAATGTCCATGGCTTTTTCTTTTAAGTCTATTTATGGACAAATTCAGAATTGCCATTTAGCTGAAGCACCTGAGGTCCTTAAAGGTAAGCTACATATATCCCATGTCGCCTCTAACACGAGATTTAAGGAATCACACAGTGGAAAGTCTAGTTTTGCTAGATTTTTCTTTTTGTTTTTTAACTGATTGTTTTAGTTTCCTAACATATCACAGTAAACAGAACAAAAGTGATCAGTCAGCCAGTTTTCGGGATTGGAAACTTTTCTACAGCTGTAAAATGCAGTACGAGTAGCACAGTAGACCAATTGTTAGCAGTGCTACTACAACACATCTGATTTCTCTAGTTTCATTTTCAGCTGGGTTGCTTCTATGCATCGTCTTTTCTTCCTGCAAAGGTTACTGTAAGTGAATCGGTGATCTCTCAACTACCTGTAGATAAGTGTGTGTGCACGTTTCCTGTAACACACTTGTACCCTATCCTCTGACTGCAAAGATAGGCTCCAGCTCTGTGTGAACTATAACATGGTACTTTTTTCATTCTATAATATGGTAATTTGATACTAACAGATGTTCTTTAACAAAAAAGCTGATTTTAACAGGTGTTCTCTAAAAAGCTGATCAACTCAAGTGAAAAAATATAACTCACTGTTACATCTGAAATAATTCTCAGAAATGTGCCATCTTTGAAATAATAATTAAATAAAGTATGTTAACCAGTTAAGACCACTGAACCCAAGTGTCCAGCACTGTCTGATTAAATGACTTCCTCGGAGTCACAGTATGCAGATGGAGATGGAAGGAATCAAACTCTGTACCCTTGGTTATAAGAAGCAGCTCATTAATAGTCCAGAGAGAATCTTAATCCTCTGGACCACTCATTAATGCAACAACTTGGTTATGCATCTGCTAATTTGTCCTGTACAACCAGCTACAGGCATTTGGGGTTATACAATACTCGTAGATTTTTGCTATTCTTTTATTTACAGACATTCAAATAGTATCATAGTCAAAAATATTAGACATTCACATTTTAACAAGTACTTTATACAAACAATTTATTGCCAGTTAGTGTATTTCCAACACTGCACCCTATAAATCACTAACTTGAGTTTATACTTCCTGCCCTCTCCTCGTGTTTTGCCTGTCCACCCCTTCTCCTTACTGAATTTCAGTGAACAGATTAATGCAGGAAGCATTAATTAGGAAAGCTTTTTTGTATGACTGCTACAAGGGGAACAGAGGTAACACACCCTCCCCTCAGAAGGCACATGCACACAAACCCAAACACATCCTTTGCTCCACCCACTATTCTACCCACTAATTATTAAACATGCACTGCTTTTCTTTCACAAATCTATAGTTACTGATCATGTACAGTGTTTATTTTGCATAGTTAATTGTTATGTGAGTGACAACCTTAAAAGTATGCTTAGAAAAATTCTAGAGTAGCTATATAAAAATTCTGCACTTTGAAAATTTTTTTAATACCCAAAATATTTGCTGAAAAGTTATCTTAAACTGTCTTTTGCTTTAAAATAAAAAGCACAGTACCCAATACTTAGACTGTAATTCTTTTTCAAACATTTTTCATATCCAGTCCGTCAGCTATCAACCTGCACCGCCAACTATTAGAGTTGGAACAGCAGCCCAAGCTCTGGAGGTCTGGCTGGAGTTGAAGTATGAAGATTTTGCCTGCCTGCCCCTATGGAGGGGGCTCAGGGAGTACTTTGTGCAGCTAAATCAAGTGGGGGCCAGGGACTCAACAGGAAAAACCTTCCTTGTTGGTGGATGGGCGAGGCAGGGAGGGCTGTAATACTTGAATGACTGTGTACCATGCATGCTCACACTTCAGGTGCTTGTTAGGACACAACAGAAATGGTAGAAGTGTAATAATAATCACAAAGCAGTGATAAAAACAGAAATGTAACTACATTTGGATACCACTGCCTACAAAATATATTTTCCTGAATGCACTTTTTATATCATTCATGCAATTTGCTTTATGAATTATTTTCACACACTGCACTAAATTTTCTCTGCACCACATTTTATTACCTTTGTTGCATATGTTGTATCTTTCGGCTTTTCCCGGTTAGGGTCACCACAGCGGAACTCCGGTCTGCTAATGATTGGCAGTAGATTTTTACGTACCGAGTTGCCAGCTCCGACGCACAACCTTCAACGAAGGTACGCCCATTCACGCATGTCTCCACGCAGAAGACGCTCTAGCTGAGAATCGAACAGGACAATGTCTTACTATGAGGCGACAACGCTACCACAGCACCACCACCGCAGTATTACCTTTGTTGCATATAATTTCCAAATATATACCACCACGAAAGGTCTAAAAATGCTACTGCTGCATCAGTGCCCCAACTTGGTGTTAACAAATTCAAATGTCCATAATACTTTGCTTGAGCCAAAAATGCACACATATATCTTTAATGCAGTCTCATTTCACACCTCCCAGGTTGCCTGTAGGCAAACAGAAAAATCAACAACTTAAAGACATCCAGGTGAAAAAAAAGTATATACTTAAGAACCTGTGAGTTCCGATATATTTCTGAAGTATATACTAGACCAGTGGTGCAGAACGTCTGGCCCAGGGGGCAAATCCGGCCCTCGATGCAACACCATCTGGCCCCCACAGAGTAACCAAAAATTAAAAAAAAAAAAAAAAAAATGAAAAAATTGCTATGCCTTACTCCAGTCATGCAAACTTTCCAGCATGTGCTTACTTACCTGCAGTTGTGCATACATCTAATTTTAGCTGCGGAAGTAACTATTCTTTGTTGTTAATAAGCTGCAGTCTGTAAATAGTAGTAACTTTCTGCAAGAGTTTGTAATAAGTCATGGCTGCAAGCCAGAATAAAGTTAAATGCAAAGTTGATGTAGAAAATAGGCAATTTCATGACTGCTGTCAAGTAAAAAAGTCAGTCATCTGTACCTATTGTTAACTTGTAACGACTTACTATGTTTTGTGGTGGCCCGCAGATGCATTTAGAATTCGTGTAGTGGCCCTCCCCATGCATTACGAATTTGTGTAGTGGCCCTCCCCAGAAAAAGGTTGTGCATCACTGTACTAAACTAAACTAATGACAACTAGGGCCTTTATAGCCAAGTCAACCAACCCAAAACAATTGTGTCCCCTTATAACATGTGCATCATAATTGGGGGAATACGTTTGCTAGGAGGAGAAAATTAGTTGCTACAAAGTTATGTAGGGGCTATATACAGTGCGTCGTGTAAATGCATACTGCTGTAGTATCATAATGTAGTTAGGCAGGGGTTTCAATCCTGCACTTGCCAACTGTGTGTGTGTGTGTGTGTGTGTGTGTGTGTGTGTGTGTGTGTGTGTGTGTGTGTGTGTGTGTGTGTGTGTGTGTGTGTGTGTGTGTGTGTCTCCCCCTAGGGAGGAGCAACCTTTTGGGGTTGGGAGGGTGGCCTAATGGTTAAGGCGTTTGCCTTATAAACACAAGGTGCAGGGTTCGAGTCTCACAAGGGATAACTGGCTAGGCTTAAAATGGCTCACAAGGGCAGTTAGTCTAGTACTAACCTATGAACCTATTTCAGTTAGGGAATGTTTACTATCAGCCTCTGAAGAGACATGAGGGCCAGTGTAGAGATGAATTTGTGATTTCCCACCAAATGGTCAAGGTTATGTATGAACAGGGTTAGGGATGGACTCTGCCTCACATGGATGAGGAGCCTACACCACAGCATGGGGATCCTTTGAGTCATATATGCGATAGCATGTTCTATTTTGTCACAAAGTTCAAATCGCTGGAATCCAGTGTTTCTGGTGCTGCTTGTTTTGCAGATGTGCAAAAGCTCCTCTCAACAACCTGCAGGAGACCAAGTATAGAGAGAGGGTTTTAAGGCAATCTACATAGGACAGTGTGTTAATACCCCGGATTCTCTTAGTGAAGAACCTCTGTGGGCATTCCAACTGTTACATATGCCTAGTCAGGTACATGCTGAAAACGGCATTGTATTCAATTAGGGGTCTAATAAGGACCAAGTAGAGTGGTACTAGAACTTCCTTCGATCTGGATACCCTACCCTTACAAATAAGATGGGTGACACACTATGATTTCCTTACTACCTTGGCTATGGGCGACACACAACGATTTCTTTACTACCTTGCTTACATGCAAGTCAAAAGCCAGATTACCATCCACGTATGTTCCCATACCAATAACTACCGACTCAACTCTTAGGGGTATTTTATCACTGAAGTATTTGAATGGGTAGAGGTTTTCTCAAAAGGCACTATAATACACATTTCCTTGCATTGAGTTTTAATCTGTGGGTTTGGCACCAGCCATTTGTCTGTGTTAGACTCTCTTGCAAGATATTAGTGTCAAGGGAGAATTTATGATAGCTCCCAATATGCAGTCACCTGTGAATCTGGAGGGACACAACCCTTGATATTACCCTTGATTTCAGAGAAGCAGATGCCAAACAGGAGTAGGCCCAGTATGGAGCCCTATGGTACTCCACTGGTGACCTCCCTCTTTGTGGAAGCGGTCTTACCAATCCTGACTTCTTGGGTCCCATCAGTCAGCCAGCTGGCAATCCAGCAAGTTGTGTAGGGATTTGTGCCTAGTTCGATGCGTTTGTCCACAATACCCAAGTGAGGTACTGCTCTGAATGCCTCAGCCAAGGCTAGATAGGCGGTCGGTACAGTTTTCTCTTTGTCCACTGCCTTGGTTACCCTCTCAAAGAAGTCTACCAGGTTAAGCAGACATGACCTTCCTTTGACAAAACCAAAAGTACAGTTGTGTACACTTACCATAAATGTACATGTTCGAGTGTATTCACTGCTGCAGTCATTAAATTTGGGTAATCTGCTGGCAGGTTGCCCTCAGTCGGCCTGAATATCAAAGTCTTGGGTCCTGCATCGGTTGCCGTCTCTTCTTCCATGACGTCAGGTCGTCAGGGGTATAAACATGCAGCGGATGCCATTTTATTCAGTTTTTCTTGCCCCAGATGTCAGGTGCCCCCCAAATGGGGAGCAAAAAAAAAAAAAAAAAAAAAATATTTTATATATATATATATATATATATATATATATATATAAAATTATATAAAAAAAAAACAGCAATATACATGTAAATGCACTTTTAGCAACATAAACTTCACCTTCATCTAAAAGCAAATGCACCACAAAGGCTTTAGAATATAGTGAAGGAAAGAGAAGTTCTAGAAGAAAGAAGGATGGCGGGTGGGTAACCCGGACTGCAACAGTGAATACACTTGAACATCTACATTTATGGTAAGTGTACACAACTGTACTATGTTCTTCATGTTTCACTGCTGCAGTCATTACATTTGGGTAGAATCTCAAAGCTATGGATGGGAGGATGGAACTAAATAGCATTAGGAGCGGCTATAAGGCCCTGCAGAACTGCAGTGGCAAAGCCTGCCCTGGACTTAGAGAAGAGAGGCAAATGATAATGCTTTGTAAAAGTATGAACAGAGCTCCAAGTAGCAGCTTCTAGAATGTCTTTGGTTGCAACTCCTCTGAGAAAGGCTGCTGAGGTACAGGCAGCCCTGGTGGAATGTGACCCAATTCCCTTGGGCACTGGTTTATCATGATGCAAGTAGCAGAAAAGAATGCAGTGGCTTATCCACTTAGAAATAGTCTGCTTTGATATAGCCTTACCCTCTTATCCTGCAGCAAATGCCACCAGTAGTTGCTCAGACTTTCTTAGAGATTTGGTCCTGTTTAAGTAGAATCTTAGTTGTCTGTGTACGTCCAATGAATGCAGAATCCGCTCCCCCTTGTTCTGCGGATTTGGGTAAAAAGTTGGCAGGTGAATAGTTTGGTTAAGAGCCACACTGGATACCACCTTAGGCATAAAGTAAGGATTGGTCCTGAGGGACACCCTGTCCGGGTAAAATGTAATAAAATGCTCCACAGCCATGAGGGCCTGTAGTTCTGAAACCGTTCTTGCTGAAGCGATTGCCAAAAGGAAAGCTGTTTTCCAAGATAAAAACTTTATATCCGCAGTAGCTGCTGGTTCAAAAGAAGCAGGGTGAGTTTTTCCAGCACAAAATTGAGGTCCCATGCAGGGGTTGGTGATCTTCTGGGGGGCTTTAAATATTTGGCCTCTCTAAGACACTGTTTTAGCAGAGGATGAGAAAAGATGGGAGGCTCCATGTTGTAATGAGCCGAGATGGCAGAGGCATGGAGGCTCCATGTTGTAATGAGCCGAGATGGCAGAGGTATGGATTTTTATTGAAGAAAAAGATAGGCCCTTGTCAAGCATCTCAGTCAAGTATTGTAAAATCTGAGGAATATTTGGTTTTGCTGTGTCCGTTCCTTGTGCTTGGTTCCAAGCACAGAATCTCTTCCATTTATCAGCATAAGATGTTCTAGTACTAGGCCTTCTGGCTTCCAAAATGACATCCATCACAGATTTACTGAGAGGTGTTTGAATAATTACATGATCAGCCACAGCCATGCTGCCAGGTTCAGAGTTTGGAGCTGATTGTGCAGAATTTGATTGCTCTGTTGAGACAGTTGATGAGGTATTTGAGGCAAGTACCAAGGAGGGAGTTGAGACATATTCCTTAGAATTGGGTACCAGTGCTGGCGAGGCCAGCCTGGTGCAATTAAGATCATTTTTGTTTTTTCCTGTCTGACCTTTAGTAAGACCTTGGGGACAAGAGGCAGAGGAGGAAAGGCGTAGACAGACAGGTTTTTCCAACTGAAGGATAGGGCATCCACTTTCCATGGTTGTCTGTGATAAGTCCTTGTGCAGAATTTGTCCAGTTGATAATTTTGGGGAGAGGCAAATAGATCTATGTCTGGGCTCCCCCATTTCTGTGTTACCATGCTGAAGACTTGTGGATCCAGTTTCCACTCGTGTGGGTCCATAAAATTTCTGCTTAAGTTGTCTGCCACAGTATTTTGTTTTCCTGGAAGGAATTGTGCTTAAAGATGCACTTGGTAAGTCAAGGCCATGTCCCACAATGCCATGGCTAGTCTGCAAAGGGGGTAGGAATGTGTATCCCCCTGCTATCAGAGTATGGGTAAGGGGGAGGAGCTTGGAGCTCAGATCTTTAGCTTGGTAAGCTGCCGGCTCGGATCCGTATCAGATACGGAACCCACAGGTTGATGATCAAATGAAGTTAACTACTTCAGATATTGTGTTTTGGTGACCTTACCCAGAATGAAGATCAGGAGCTACCGACAGCATAGTAAGAAAAGAAACTTTGACTGCCAGGCACACGACTAGCATAATGGTGAAGATCTTCACCTCCCAAGCAAAAGACTGAGGGCTCGATCCGGACCTCTGGCCAACGTTTGTGTGGAGACAAAAAAATTATGACACTAGGAAAGAAGAAAAGTAGCTCCAATTACAGATAAGGTCAAACAGAACAGATTAGAGTGGTTTGGGCACATGTGCAGGCCAGGAAAGCATAAAATGATTGGTTGGGGGTTAGCATATTGGTCAAGGTGTTTACCTTACAGACAAGGTACACGGGTTTGATTTTCACCTTTGGGAAGCATGGTTAGGCTTGCAAAGCCCCCCTTGGAGTCATTAGCCTAAGAATTACCTATGAACTTAAACTTTGAACTTATACCAGTTACAGAATTTAACTCCGTTTGGTTTCCATAATCTAAAATCACCATACATCCAAAACAAAACATACATAAAATGTCAAAAAAAAATGAAACTGTACAGGTGTTTACTGGTTTACTGCAGAAGCCAACTAAATGTGGATTCCTGATAAATGCAAATTACAATAGGGTTAGTTTCAAGTTTTTTGCTAAACTTTATCAATACTACTATACAGGATCCTATTTTGCTTACAAAAAGGTAGCTCTAGCTTAATAATGGAAAGAAAAGTTGTATGAGGAACTCTCAGGTTGCAACCAGGCTTATCAAAATGTTAAGATATTGGAATGAGCAGACAGCTGGTATATATTCAGCACAAATAGAAAGTACTGCACCTGGACCACAACAATTCTGGTGTGAGGTGTCACACGAGGGGACCAGAACTGAAGACAAGTAACAAGAAAGCAATAGGAGATGTTGAACGAGTGTATTGGTGCTAGGAGGAAGAAAGGTCCCCCTGGAACAGGATGCCATGTTGTAGTGTTTAATAAATGGGTGGACTGAAGACCATGTGGCCGCTTCCAGAATTTCTCTGGTTCACACTCCTTTGATGAAAGCAGCAGTGAAGCCAGTAGCTCTAGTTGAGGGAGATCTAACGTGCAATGACAAACTGTTATTTGGGTGTCTGTAACCGATTGGAGAGCCACTTAGAAATGATCTGCTTGTTAACAGGTTTACCTAGTTTACTACGTGCCAAGTCGACAAAAAAGCTGCTCTAAGTTTCTGAAATGTTTTGATCTGTCCAGATAAAATCCGAGCTGCCACTGAATATCTAGGAAGTGCAGAACACTTTCTCCTGTGTATTGAGGGTTTAGAAAGAAGGCAGGGAAATGAATGGCCTGACTGAAAGACACTTCCATAATTAGCATGGGTATAAAGGTGCTATTAGTCCTCAGGAAACCTCTGCCAGAATGAAATCTAAAGAAGAGGTCTTTATACATTACAGTCTGCACATATGAGGTCCTACAAGCTGAAGCGAGTTCTCCAAGTTAAGAATTTAATATCTGCTGAAGCTACTGGGTCAGAAAGGGGGTGGGGTAGGGGGCTTCTCCAGAACAAAACCGGGATCCCAGGAAGGGAATTTTGCTCCCCTGGGTAACTTAAGGTGGATGATGTCATGAAATGGTTACTTAAAGGCAGGTTGAGAAAACAATGGAGGTTGCAAGAACAGGTAGACATAAATGCAGAAAGATGGATTTTGATGGATGAATAAGTCTTTTGGAGAAATGTTCCACTAGGTAAGCGAGAATCATGGGCAAATTTGCCAGTGAACGGAGATGCCTCTTGCTCTGGCACCAAATAGCAAATCTCTAACTTTGACATGCTAAAGTTTCCAGTGTTGGGCTTTCCAGCATCTTTTTAAACAGATACAGATTTCAGCCTGGAATATAATATTTTCACTTGTCAGGGAGATTATTATAAACAACAGGGTGTAGCCATGGGCACACCCTGTGCGAACTCATATGCCAACCTAGTGTTGGCATATTGGGAGGACAACACCATATTTGAAGTTACACATGCATGGACTAATAATTTACATTTTTATGTACGTTTTGTTGACGATATTTTCTTTTTATGGGATGGTACAGAACAAGAATTGAAAGCTTTTATAGCTTATTTAGAAGGGAGTTCTGAATTTTTCAGGTTCTCTGCCACTTATTCTGAATTAACTATAGACTTTTTAGATGTACGCCTAACTAGCCGAGATGGAGGTGGCCTCATGACGTCGTTATATAGAAAAACCTGTTGGCGTAACAGTTTGCTACCTTTTGATATTATGCACCCACGTCATACCTTTGACAATATAGTCAAAGGGCAAGTATGCAGGATTTCAAGACTATGTAGTGAGGATGCTAAATGTCATGAAGAGGTGGACGACCTTCAAAATAACTTAATGCTGGGGGGCTATAAGCGTGACAGGCTAGAATCCTTAAGAAATAGTAAGATCAAACGTAATAACATCGCCAGACCTTGGCTCAGAGTGGGTGGAAACACTGCGAATAATGAACAACAGGGGATATCTTTTGAGGGTAAAGGCAGAACTAATATGGTACTCACATACAGCAGTGATGTGGGTAAAATTTGCGAAAATTATTAAACATCATTGGCAGGTGCTACAATCCGAAGTTGAAGGAGATTTTAGATGTTACACCAAATTTTGTGTTTAGGAAAAATAAGAACTTGAAAGATATACTTTGTAAAGAACCTAAGCATTATGTAAAGGGTAATTTACTTACAAGGAAGATAGGTACATATCCTTGCCACCAATGTAGAGCATGTCGATATATTCTGCAAGAACATACATTTATACATCAGAGGACAGGTAGACAATACACATTTAAGGGATATGCAATTGTAGAACAAAGAATTTAGTGTATATAGCCGTGTGTCAGAATTGTGAATCATATTATGTGGGTAAGACCAATACAATGTTTAAGACAAGCATATTCCAACATATATCCGATATTAAGCATTCCAATGAACATAATGCACTAGCTCAACATGTAAGAGTGAATTTGAATCATACATTTCTGTTTATGGCAATACAAATGATTACTCCCAATGTTAGAGGAGGTGATTTGTTCAATGATACGGAATGTGCAGAAACTAGATGGATTATAAGACTTGGGGTGGATAAGCCACCAGGTATTAATGCTGTTGTACCTTTAAAACCTATCCTTAAGAAAAGGAGAGTAAAATATTGAAAGCCGATTGGTTGCTCTGTATTTTAAAAATGGTCTTTTGTGATGTTCTTTGTTATCTGATGAAGTGCATGTAGCCTAAAAGCGCTTATACAAGGTTTTATTTCTGATTTTATTGAATAAAAGATTTGACCAGCTCTACATGGAGTCCTCTTGCCTTATTGTGTTCTTTGGACTTTGCTGTTTATGTACCACATAACAGTGGTGTTGTCCGTCTTTACCATTAATTGTCCTGGAAGAATGCGGTCCTTGAAGGCTGTCAAAGCATTCTGTACAGATAACATTTCTTTCTGATTGATATGCAGGTGCATTTGACTTGGGTTCCATTTGCCCTGAATGCACTTCCCTGCCAGGTGAGCCCCCCCATGCATAGTATGATGCGTCTGTTGTTAGGGTTTGGACGGCAGGGGGTAGAGTGAATGGTAGTTCCTTGTTTTGGTGGCGGGCCTCTGCCCACCAAAGGAACTCTGTAGGCAAGGTATGATAGGAATCATTGCTTCTAGATCCTGAGAATGTTGACACCATAGGCTTTTTAGATACCACTGTAGTTTCCTCACATGCAGTCTTGCATATGGAATTAGGAGAATGCAGGAGGCCATGAACCCCAAGGCTTGCAGTATTTGCTTTGCAGATAACAGGGTTTTTGTGGCCATTAGTTTGAAGTAAGTTGTGAAATTAATTTGTTTCTCTGGCATGAGGAAAGCCATCTGGGAAGTTGTGTTCAAGCTTGCTCCCAGGAATATAATTTTTTGACAGGGTAGAAGATGTGATTTATTTTCGTTTCTCGTATACCCCAGACAAGTTAGTACCTTTTGTACAAATGCCAGATGATTCAAAAGTATGTCCTGGCTTTCTGCCTGAATTAGACAATTGTCCAGGTATGGGTATATTTGAATATTTCTTTGCCTGCAAAATGCAATGGCTAGAGCTAGGCACTTTGTGAATAACCTGGGCGCAGTAGATAAGCCAAAAGGCAGTGCAGAGAACTGATAGTGCATGTAACCTGCTTTGAAGCGTAGGTATCTTCTGCAAGATTCCCCGATTGGGATGTGCAGGTAGGCTTCCTTTAAATCCAGTGTTGCCAACCAGGCATCCTTGCCTGGCATAGGAAGCAACTGATGAAGAGTTAGCATCTTGAATTTTGGGATCACCAAAAAGGTGTTTAGGATAGAAAGGTCCAGGATAGGATGCCATGAATTGTCTTTTCTGGGTACCAGGAAAAGTCTTGAGTAGAAACCTTGTCCCTTTTCTTCTTCTGGTACAGTTTGAATAGCCCTTATGCTTAAGAGAGAGAGTACTTGCTTTTGAGCCTCTGTCCACCGATTTGGGGGTAGATCTGGCCAACCGTTTGGTGTTGGTAACATGTGGAAGTGAAATCTGTATCCTTGGGAAACTATATTTAAAGCCCATTTGTCCTGGGTAATGAGTTCCCAGTTTATTGCCTGCAGAGCAACCTTTCCCCCTAAAAGAGCAGTCAGTTGAGAAGTGCTTGGAAGTGTTAAAGTTATGTCATTGAGACAGCTTACCATAGGGGGGAGTCTTACTACTCCCTGATTTGGAAGTAGGAGCCCCCCCCCCGCTTAGTCCTGTGCGTACCCTGGGACTGAAGCGTGGGTGTTCTGCTGGTTCTGGGTTTGGACTGAGAAGGCCTGGAAGAAGCAGTAAGGACCAATTCTTAGAGGGCCAATGCCTACTAAATCTTGGAGGCTGTACTTGTAGAAAATCTTTTAACAGTTTGCATAGATTTAGCTTTTTCCTCCAAAAAAAAAAAGGCGGTCCTGATTTAAGGGAGCATCCAGCAATTTAGCTTTAACATGATCTGGCAAAGATTGCTCCTTAAGCCAAGCATGCCTTCTAAGTAAAGACCCAGTGACAGCAGCACTGCAAGATGCCTCTAGTGAATCAAAACCACATTGCAAAGTATGTTTTCCAACTTGTTCAGCAGAATGCATTAAATCCTGTAAATCCTTACTTTCAGCACAGTCAGAAATCAACTTCATTTTCTGTTTAAGCAATCCAATAATATGCTGCTGATACTTTAACATACGAAAGTGGCATTTTAAGGCCCTAATGGCCAAGGTTGCAAAAGTGTATACCTTCTTACCCCATCTATCCAGCGCCCTGGAATCTCTATCAGAGGGGGAAGGATTTTTGGCAGTAGTAGCCTTAATGCCCTTGGATCCCTGCAAAATGGTCTCAGGATCTGCAACAGGATTTTTAAAAAGGAACTTGTGAGAGTCAGGAACCCTGTAATATCTTCCAGGTTTTCTGGGAGCAGGAGGTAAAGAGTCAGGGGCCAAGCTAGATTCCGAAAAGGCATCATCAACAATGTCTAGTACAGGAGGGATAGCTAAAGGCCTGTGTTGGGGCAGGAGTAAGAAATCCCTGAGCCTCTTTTTAGAATCAGAGTAATCATGGCTTTCCCAGCTGAAATGCTCTCCAAGAGTATGCAAGGTTTCACCAAAAGAGAAATCCTCTGAGGGGGTAAAGCAGTGGGAATAGAGTCCTCTGCATCAGAATCCTCACAGGCAGATAAGGGTAAATCCTGGTCATCAGAGGAAACAGAAATTTCAGAATCCTGATCAGAAGTATCATATGCAAATACAGTCCTAGGACTCAGAGGGGGGGAAGGTTGGCTTCCCCTGATTAAAGTAATAAGGTCTTCAGCCATTCTTATCATTTGTTTTTTTAGGTATAGAGGCCTGACCATGTGGTCTGGGCATCGGTTTTCTAGGCATAGTTTGAGTTTTAGGCTTTGAAGAAGAAGATGGCTCTGGTTTAATATGCAAATCAGTAGGCCTGAATACACCCTCAGAAGCCAGTGCCTGCACAGCTGCTCCAGATCCATCCAAGGCAGAGACATCCGCATGTTCTACAGTTGAAGCATCTCGCGGCATACTGGACTCCGAATGGGTCTTAGTATAGGTCTGTGAATCATATCAGGGGCTGCGAAAGTGCCTGAGTACTGGCGAACTGGCAACTTGCTTAGGAGAAGCATAAATATACAGACGACAAATAGTTTGCTGTTTAAATAAGGCACCAAAACTGACAGTGAGGTACATTGTGGTCAGGACCTAGGCAAGGAATACAGTACGAATGAAAATCTTTATGAGGCATTTGCTTTCCCCAAGAAATACACTTATTGACTTTTACTGACATCGGTTTAGAGCAAGAAAAAGTTTCCCCAATGGGGTACTTAGCTTTAGTTGAAGACTTCGGTACTGAAACTCGAAAACAAAAATTTCAGGAGTCGGCCGACCAGCACTTGCGAACTGCTGCTGCTTCGGGCACCGGATGGGAAGAAAGACTGATGTAATGGCGTCGGCTGCATGCTTTACACCACTGACTACCTGGCGTCGGCTGCATGCTTTACACCCCTGACTACCTGACGTCATGGAAGATGAGACAGCAACCGACGAGGATCCAAGACTTTGATAATCAGGCTGACTGAGGGCTACTGCAAGCAGATAACCCAAATGTGATGACTGCAACAGTGAAACACAAAGAACCTCTGACCAGATATTGACTATCCTGCATCAAGTGGGACAGCTGGCATATGTCACTTCGTTACTGAAGACACTCAGCACATTTTGGAAGCCTGCTGTATAATATACTGTCAGTCTATACTACATTACCACCATTCCACCACACAGTACTATATGCCATTAAGGCCATATCAAAATTCACTTATGAAACAACGTCCAATACAACACTTAGTACGAGTTTGTGCGTTATGGGGTCCTCACTCTGTTATAGGAAATATTAATCACAAGGGTACCACTGCCTGTCTTTTCTCTCTATTACTGAGATTAGAAAATAAGACTATATTTGAGACAGTGCAGCTCGCCTCCAAATGCATGCCGTTTCTGATCATACTGTGGTATGCTTTGCTTTTTCGTTGACACTGTACATACCCTTTCAACCCCTTAGCTCAACAAATCTGGGGAATGTTGGAAGTATTGGGGAAGGCCCAAAATCAGGACTGATTTTAGATACTGATCTTACAAACTTTGAAAGTTGACAGAATAGGGTTATATTAACATGCATTTTCTAAAGGATATGAAGCCTGAAATTCAAACATCTGTCATTTTTTTTAGTGACTACAATCCTCAGTGATTTGCCAGAAAATTACAAATCTTATGAGAAACAGACAAAAAATATGAGGCGAAAATCTGGACATTCTACAAAAACCTGGGCATTTGTCAGGTACAACTGTGTTACTAAAAATACTGTATGCTTCATTAGCTAGTATGGCACCTTTTGTTCAACACTGCTTTTTTTTTTTTTTATAAGGGTATATCAAAGATGCAGAGGACAGGAAGAAATGGAAACAGTTGATCTGCTGTGGCGACCCCTAACGGGAACAGCCGAAAGAAGAAGAATATCAAATAGCCATTAGGACCACTACACATCCACCTACAAGCCACTTGTCTGGGTTTTGGCAAAATGACAAGGATACCCCACACTTTCCCATGCCATTCAAGACAGCCTATCATGTGGAGCCCGTCTGCATTTCTAGATCTATCACAGGGAAACCTTTAAGGGATCTGCGACTGTTACTCACCAAACTGAATTAGCTCACACTGTGCTCTAACAACCATAACTCAATCAAAGTGGAATATCAGAGACTGTATTCCGAGATCTCCTAGACCACAAAAATATGCACTCTGTACTGTTGAGAGTGCCTATCTATATCATATGAAGCAATGTTATGTTGGTCATTTTTATCCATTAGCTCATCCACAGAGCATTCCTTGTCTGAGTGGGAAAAATCTTATACTCTCCACTCACAGACTTCTCTTAAAGGTGCCATCACTTTTACTTTAAAGCTCATCTGTATGTCCTCCAGGTGCATCTGCCATGTAAAGGTTTTGGGTTCCATACACGTGGACTTCTGTTACTAACACTGTAGCACAGCATGAGCAAATTGTACATTCCTGAATGTGCATTCTTCAGAGGAGATGTTAAATAATTGAAGGTCACATCTAACAAAGCTGGTGATACCTGGAAGTCAAGAACCTCACAGCACTTATTAAAAAGAGAAGGGGAATTTCCCAGGTGCCCTGGTGAATTTTTCCATACTTACCAACCCATAGTTGTGGTAGGAATCCTCATAACAGAACACTGATTTTTGATAACTTCAAATGTAGAAAGTCCTTTTATACAGCTATGCTGTAATTGCCTGGTTTCACTGTTCAGCTGTAAGAATGACACTTTTTTGACTGTATATACAGCCTGCTATGTGACACAGGCAAATTCCATCTCCATTACTGCTTCCTATGAATTAAATAGTAAGACCAGAAGTGCTGAAACCAGCTGGGGGGGTTAAAACAACTGCTAATATACAAAATCACTATCACTGTAAGTGGGTGCACATTGAGACATTTGTTTCCCCAGAGACTGCCCCTCCTACGGGACAGGCTTCCCATCCATGTGAATCGGAGTTAATCTATTATTCAACCAGACCAGTGAATGGGGAATAGTAAATTTACACTGGCCTGGCACCCATGTCCCTTACGGGCAGAGGTAGCTTATAAAATTCCCTAGCTCCCAATGTCCTACTCGGATACAGGACATAATTATTCTTTCAGGAAAACTTGGCTAGGCTTAAGAAGGCCTCCCTGGATCATTACTCTAGTAACAATCTATGAATCTATGAGTAGCCCAGTGAAACTATTACAAAACAATTGCTTAGACAAAAATGCAAGTTATGACTTTGCATTATACTTTCAAAAGTGCAACTAAAAGAATTTTACCAAAATTTACAGTTCAGAAACTTGAGTGAAAATTCAACCAAACACATGAAGTTACTGCATAAATCCATGTCAGGTGAAGGATCTGGTCATTAGTTTTCCATTCAACTGACATTACTGCACTGTTTTTACAGTCTACAGTCTCTCCTTATGTCCCTAAAATTTGTTTAAAAATGCAATGTGATGCTTTCTGCAAATTAAGAATTCACTGAATTACTACTCACCTGTTGGGTGGCAAACATCAGATAAAATGGGCCTGTGGTACACATTATTTGATGCCCTAAAAGTGAGTGAGTCTGCTCTCCAAAAACAGCAAAGAAAATATGTACAATAAGGAGATATACAAGCCGAAGATTTGACAGAAAAAAATGTGAAATATTTAATCCCTATATATAAACACTTGGGAGCCACCACCTCAAAAAGGTGTGTACTTCTGCAGACATCAGCTTAATATCATAAACATGTACAGGTATTTCAAAACTATGCACAACATTTTTCCTGCATCAATCTGAAAGCAAAATGAAAATAGACTAAAACAGTTAATGTGTATAGTGTTGAGAAAAAGAGGTTGAGGGCAGTAGGATTTAGGATTTTATTTTGATGCCTCAAGGAAATCTAAATAATGGAAACAGGCATCACACTTACTTGTACAAATCAAGAGATGATACAAGGCATGCATGTTGTGGTGTAGGAATAGAATAAAGCTTTAGTTCACCAAGAGGGTAATGTATAATTCAGGGACCTTGGACTACTCACAAATCTCAGGATTTGTCTGAAGAGAGACTAGGGAAAATGCGGCAGTACTCAATAACATACAAAATCTAAATAAGAATCATAACAACTGTAACCCTAAACATCCTCAAAACAGGGATAGATCTCTGTGTATTTCTGACACAACAGGTCATGTATTTCAGTGGACCATTTAGCCAAACAGGTCATCAAAAACACTTGATAACATGGCAAAGGACTGTGCAACCCTATTATTCATACTTGTTTAGCTCACTGTGTGAAAGCCCAATACATTCAGTTATTTTGAGGTTGTTTACTCATAAAAAATCAAACAAAATCAATACATTAAATATAGGCTAAACTGCACCTCTGCACTGCCCACCTCAGGCATACCTTACAAGACTGACAGCCCAGCAACTCTCTGATTGCCAATATCATTAAGGGAAAAAGAGTTCAACATTAACAAATAAAAATCTTTACTAGGAGCTAAAATGGAGGAAGTTAAAGAGCTAGTAGGCCATATTACAGGCACATGAATACATACAAATGTGTCTTGAGTCCAGGTTGCTCTCTATCATGCAAATAGAGTGACAGAAAAAAACTCTGAGACCCTCAAAGACCACTGTGACAACTCTACTAAACTAGGTTAATGGGAACTGATGTACAGTAGTTATTTTAGATTAAGTTGCTAAGAACGTGAATTTGTCCAACTGCTTGGCATACGTGCAGAGATCGCCATCAGGAAGCCACTGATAAACAGTCACATTCCTTATCATTAACCTCAAACAAAGCAGGCCTAATCTGAAAGTATACACAGTACAGACACGTGTACACACAAAAACAAGCAAGCGAATACTCAGCTAATCCCCGCCTATGAGTAAACAAACTGATCCCCATAATGTGTTTTCAGTTTAAACAGAACTGAAATAAAAATAAGCCAAAAATGTGGAAGATTCCACTCGAGTAAAATAACCACCCACAAAAAAACCCCCACAAAATCAACACTACAAAGTACTATATTAAACCTATATTAAAGTCAATACTACAAAGCATTAGTGTTTAGTCAGAAAAACACTGAAGTACACAATGTACAACTTCTACATATTTCTTCCTCAACATGTACAGACAGCTTTACAATCCATGAAAAAATAAAAAGCTGCACCTACCTGTAATCACCAATAGCTATCGGGTATTTGTCTTCTGGTAGTAATCATCTTCTTCTACAAAACATTCCAAATAATTTCCCCAAAATGTAGCTGTACAGCCAATATCCATGTAACAAAACATGGCCATTATCCCTGGCACATGGCTCAACTGGTGTACTTCCCTTTTACATGCGAAGTAATATAAAATTAATACACTAAACTCTCTTCTGGCTTTTCACTGTGTATCCTCAACTGAGCCACATATCCTGCAGAAAGTTCAAAGCATGTTTCACCTCCTACAAGCCAACGGAAATTTCAATCCCTTAACTGTGAAGCATTGACAGAATGGGAATCTGTCAGACCTGAAGAAAGAAACGTGCATATGATAGTATTCAAGTTTCTGGTGCCATTACCCTGATAAAAATAACCTAATAGCAGGGTTGCCAGTGCTGAAAAATCAGAATAAGTCAATGGCAGCATTGCAGATACCGGGTAATATAGTTTTGAAAACTATGATGACATCACAGGAAGAAATCTCAGAGATGTGATTGTAGAAAACAAAATGCTGGAGCCAGCAAGACAAGGGGTTACACATGGTGACAGAACTACTGGCAAAAGATGCTTCTGGGAAACTGAAGCATGTGCCCTGGCATAAAAGTTTACAGGGGCCAAGGGATGCATTTTTTGACCTTCTGGCGTCAAATATGCAAATACTTTCCACCAAGTTGTCATACCCTGCGACAGAAACAGGCAAAACTTATCAGATCTCGGCTAGAAATGTAGGAGGCTAAACAATGAAGGCAATAAGAAAAGCACACTGCATTGTAATAACTGAAAAGTATCCTCATACACTGATTAGATTCTTTGAAAAATTATTTGAGGTAAAATGGCTCATGACCCATGAAGGAAGAAGAATTAGAAGTACCTGATTGAAACTGGAGGTGTCATCCTAGTGGGAATTCACATCAAAGGAATTTTCTTGGAAGGAACAGCTCTAGCAAACTTCTCCAAAGAACAAGAAGATCTCAGGGGATGAATGGCAAAGGCAGCTTGTGACACTAAGAAGGCATGTAAATCCTTTCTTCTGTTTTATCTGGTGACCCCTTATTAAATCAGAGGAAAAGTGTGCAATGAGAAACACTGACATTTCCCCAGATGATTATCTCAGACAGCATAAACAGAGTTGAGTATGCTGGCAGCGGGAAAAATGAAATACAGTCACAATTTCTCAATAATGGAGTGGATATCATGAGAATGGAAAAGGTCTAGGCACGATCACACAAGAGAGCAAAGCCAATGGCCGGAACACTGAAAGCTGTCAATTTGTGGCCAAGAATAAAAAGGAAGTAAAAATAGTTTAGACGCTTAACAAAAACTGTTCACCACTCAAAAAACATGTTTAATGGCATTTTCTTTTAACCAATCTTGCAGTGTATATATATATATATATATATATATATATATATATATATATATATATATATATGTGTGTAAAAAACAAATGAAGAGCAAGAGATGTGTAATGCATGATGAGAAGGGGAGGTCCTAATACCTGGAGCATCAATCCCAAGGGCCATCATAAATGGAATTCTTATTAGATCAAGAGTTTGTTTTCTGTCTGATATGCCACTTTCATGGCCAGGATTGTTTGAAAAAAAGAGTTACTTGAGATCACACACAACCAGCTGCTAAATAAAATAAAAATTAACTATATGGAAAAATCATGAACTCATAAAGAAGATGCATGGTTTCAAAGTATTGCTGTTTTTGCATGAGGTTTCAGCAGCATAGTATAAAACTATTAATTGGTATGAAAGCAATGCAGTCTCTAGTTTCTCACTGTATCCAACCTTCAACAGGGGATTATTTCAGAACAGAATAACTCCACTTGAAGGCCTAGCAGTAAACTATTTTTCTTACGATCCAATGCCAAGGTTACTCACTTTGTGACAGTACTTGCTTTAAAGTCACCTCTTAATGGAAGGTGAATAATGAATCAAAATACTGGTTGAGGCAAAAAGATTTTATGCCCAGACTAATTTTCACAACCTCTACCATCTTCTCTGGACCTGCTCTACATATTTTTTCTTTCCTCCTGTACCCAAATTGACCCATTTGTTCCTCCATAAGGACAAAAGTCCTCCAACCCAATCCGTTTCCCTGTGGGTGCGAGCCAGGTTTTAGGGAGCAGGCCAATCTGCAGATCCTGTGGACTATCCTATAACCACTCTGAAGCAGTGGGCAACCTAGTTGTTGAGATCCACCTGTATTTCCTGCAGATGTCAACAATGCAATGTGCATCCTTTGCTCCAGGATGTGAGGACTGCCATCCTCACCACCTGGTCCTCCTACTGATTTAGTTGTTAACTGTGTGGGTTGACTTGACCCTTTTCAGCCACAGCATATAAAAGCAGACATACATTCAAAACAATTTAGTGAAAACAGGAAGTGTATACTACTATAGATAAGAGTTTATCAACTGAAGTGAACTTACTTATTTTGGTGGGGTGAGGATTTGATGGCCAAAACAGATGGGACCATAAAAGATGAAGCAGCTTTTTTATTCTTCCATTCTACAGGCAAGCACTGCAGTGTGGGCAACAGAGGGCAGAAAGTGGCTGTCATCCAGAAGGATAACGTATTTTATTGCTTAACCAGCATCCCACTGTGTCTATGGACAGTCTACCAAAGCAGGGCTTACAATGCATGTGCACACAAACACCCCAGAGGGCTTACAATGCGCACGCACACACAAACACCCCACAGGGCTTACAATGCGTGCACACAAACACCCTGGACACCCAGCCGGAGCACTAATGTGTATCTATCCTGCTGCTGCACTATGCAGTGGCTGATGCTGCCTTAATCCCCCCCACCCCCAAAATATGTAAGCTAATCCTTGCCAGTCACTCTAACATCTCTCGGGCTGGCTTCTTCTGTTCCTGTGCCATTAGTCACACCCAATAATGCTAGGGGTGCAATCTGTGCTCCACCCCTCTGTGTCATAGAGCCAACTTAAGAATGAAGTGAAATTGTGTTATTTACAAATAATCTACATGGTTAAAAGCAAAACGTACATAAAATCAAATCACTCAGTGCACAGCACATCAGTGAAGATAAAGTGCACTTAAAATATGGTGAAAATGCCAATATCATAGTTACAATTAGTGCAAACAAAGTGCTCTGCTAAATAAATATTGTACTCCCTTGAGCAGACAAATTTCCAGCTTACAGAAAACATGGCAAGTCAGTTAGGACATGCAAACCCCTTAACTACATTTTCAACTATGATCTAGTTTTCAGCTCTGTGTGTGTGTGTGTGTGTGTGTGTGTGTGTGTGTGTGTGTGTGTGTGTGTGTGTGTGTGTGTGTGTGTCTTTCGGCTTTTCCCGGTTAGGGGTCGCCACAGCAGAACTCCGGTCCACTAATAAGTTATCAAAAACACAGGAATGACAAACCTAAGCAGCATACAGCTATTACAGTGGCAATAAAATGTGGTTACTTATTTTAGAAACTTAATCCTAGGAAAGAAGCAATTCACCTGCTCTTAAATTCCTGCCTGTTACCTTAGAATAAGATGACCGCAACACTGCAAATAATAAAAAAAATCCTCCTTTCAAAGTCTGGTTGAAAACTGACACAAATGAACTTGGGCATCTCGGTCAGCTTAGATCTTGCCCTACAAGGGAAGAAGGTTTGGCAAAACTAGTCTTAAATGGATACCAACCCTTTCTCCTCAACAGCTTAGTGTAAGGGAAGCCATGCTAGAGTCTTCTGTGATTAATCCTTTGTCTCCTTACTAAAGAATTCCGAATTCCTTCTAGAATTCTCCACAGAGGTGTTCTGCACCACACTTCCTAAACAGAATAAATCACCTCTCCCCTCCCTTCTGACTATAGGTGGTGCCATGGAATACTTCCAAGGGTGCTCTCTGTTATCATTTGGACAAACATGCATCCACCAAAAGGATACGATATGAGCTAAAGGAAGAAACTAGTTGCAACCCCATGGAAATCAAATGTTGCACTGGACCTACCCCATGGAAATCAAATGTTGCACTGGACCTACCCCATGGAAATCAAATGTTGCACTGAACCTACAGCATGGAAATCAAATGTTGCACTGAACCTACCCCATGGAAATCAAATGTTGCACTGGACCTACCCCATGGAAATCAAATGTTGCACTGGACCTACCCCATGGAAATCAAATGTTGCACTGGACCTACTCTCTACAATGATTCCAGACTGTATGTTCAAACAGGTACAAGTCCTTTATTCAAGGATGGCCAGAGATCTTGCTTAAGCTTTACTTATTTTATTTTACATTTGTTTACTGGGATAGTCCGACTGGACACAGGTCCATTTTCAGCGGAGGCCCAGGAAGAAAAGCTCCACATTGAGATAAAAGTTATACAATAAGAAATATAAAGTAAAAAATCACAACATGCTAATAAGCAAAAATCAAGAAAATATATATTCAGAGATAATTTAAGTTAACATAGTTTGGCTTGTATTAAACAAGAGATCACTATACAGTAATACAATTTCTTCCAGCAATAAAATGTTTCTTAAAACTGTAGCAAATACTGCATTAGGTGTTATAGGAAGTGAGGTATATACAGTGGTAAGACTGAGCAATTATGTAATGCATGGGCATAACCAGGTATTTATTAAGTGTGAATTGAGCGAGTTTTTGAACTGAGTAGTAGTAGAAGCAGAAATTACAGCAGAGAGGAGGTTATTCCAGATTCTGGCTATGGTGTGAAAGAATAGTGCTTTACCTGTAATATTGTTAGCCTTTGAGATACGGAGGAGTGATTTGTCTGTAGGGCGGAGAGGCCGATTTGTTTTATAGTGAGTGAGCAGTCGGCTAAGTGTTGGGGTTTTGTCAGGTTACCTTACAATATTGAAGGCAATGATAAACAAGAAGTTATGTACTCACCATAACGTTTGATGTATGTAGTCCACCTCATCTTACATTCTTACCCCTGGGTTCGGTTTCGACTCTGTCATACTCTAGCTCGAAGTCTTCAACTGGCTCATGGCTAAGAGGTATCCCATCATGCAACAGGCCCACTCCCCAGATCTTGTTTGTTGCAAGCGCACACACCCACATACTGAGAAGAACAACCCCAACCGATAGGACTACTGACACCTAGAGACTACACCTCCAGGTCCTCAAGGAGGGGGTAGGAGGGGGGGTTGGTAAGAATGTAAGGCGAGATGGGCTACATACATCGAACGTTATGGCGAGTACATAACTTCTTGATGTTATGTAGTCCAATCTCGCCTTCATTCTTACCCCTGGGATAGCGTCCCTAGCACCTTGACCTTGGGTGTCTCAGTGAAAAATACTCTCGAGCACCGTGGAACCAAAGGAAGATCTGCCTCTAGAGACCAAATCTAATTTGTAGTGTCTAATAAAAGTATGAGGCGAAGCCCATGTTGCTGCAGCACAAATATCATCCATAGACATCCTAGCCTGAAATGCAGTAGAGGTGGCCACAGATCGTGTAGAATGAGCCTTCACTTTAAAGGGTAATTCTTTGCCACTGGAACCATAAATAAATGAGATGCAATTGCAGATCCAGCGAGACAAGGTTACTTTAGAAACAGGAACCCCAAGTCTAATGTCTGAAAAACGAGAAACAGTCGATCTGACTTCTGAAAACTTTTGTCCTATGTAAATAGAAATGCAATTGTCTATGAACGTCTAGCTGATGAAACTTAAAAATTCTGCCTTGTTAGAAAATTCAGGAAAAAAATACAGGCAACTCAATGGATTGGTTGATACTGACAACAGAAGCAACCTTTGGAATAAAGGAAAGATTGGTTCTAACAGAAGCAACCTTTGGAATAAAGGAAAGATTGGTTCTTAAGGAGACCCTGTCTTTGTGAAACACCAAATAAGGTGGCTTAAATCGATAAAGCTTGGAGCTCAGAGACCTGCCTAGCTGAAGTTATGGCTACCAAAAATACTGTCTTCCATGACAAGAATTTTAGGTCACATGTAGCTGCGGGCTCAAAGGGAGCCGAGGTGAGCTTCTGTAATACAAAATTGAGGTCCCATGGCGTTACTGGATCAAAGACTGGAGGTCAGAGTAACATTGTCCCTTTCAGAAAGGCCCTACAAAGCCTATGAGCCAAAAGGTTGATTAGCAAAGTGAAAGGTAGAAATCGCTGCCAATTACACTTTAATGGTTGCTGCAGCTGATCCCTGACTGAACAGCTGAGAAAGAAATTCTAATATTGCCAAAATAGGAGCTGTATAAGGATCAATATGTCTTTCACAGGCCCAAATGGAGAATCTCTTCCACTTACTGGAATAAATCTTCCTGGTAGAAGGCTTGTGGGAAGAAGACAGAATGTGGACCACTTACGGGGAAAAATCATGAAGCCTGACTAGGGACGGAAAGTACAGTTTTGTACCTACCATAAATGTAGATGTTCGAGTGTTCACCCTGCTGCAGTCATCACACTTGGGTTATCCTGCCGTCAGACGGTCCCGCAGTTGGCCCGAATTCCAAAGTCTTGGTCCGGCGTCGGTTGCTGTCGCTTCCTCCCTGACGTCAGTGCGCCAGGGGTATACAAGAGGCATCCGACGCCATTTTCTTCAGTTTTTCTTGCCCCAGATGTCAGATGCCCCCAATAGGTAGGCAAAAAAAAAAAAAAAAAAAAATATATATATATATATATATATATATATACATACATACATACATACATATATATATATATATATATATATATATATACATATATATATATATACATACATATACATATATATATATATATATACATACATACATACATACACACACACACACACACACACACACACACACACACACACACACACACACACACATAGCTATATAAAAATAAAAACAAAACCCTTAGGCACAAGCAAATACACCACAGAGGTAGTATAGAATAGAGTGGTAGAGATAAGTTCAGCTAGTTCAGAGGGGATGGAGGGAGGGTAACCTGGACTGCAGCAAGGTGAACACTCGAACATCTACATTTATGGTAGGTACAAAACTGTACTATGTTCATCATGTTACCCTGCTGCAGTCATCACACTTGGATTGAATCCCAAAGCTAAGGATGGGAGGTGGAGTCAGACAGGGTTAGAAGAAGCTAGTAAGCCCTGCAAAACTGCAGTGGCAAAACCAGCTCTAGTCAGAGTATAGAGGTAAGTGATAGTGTTTGGTGAAGGTGTGCACTGAACTCCAAGTCGCAGCTTCCAGAATATCCTTGGTTGGCACTCCCCTGAGAAAGGCTGCTGATGTAGCTGTAGCCCTGGTGGAGTGGGACCTAATGTTAGCAGGTACTGGTTTCCCATGATGTGTGTAACAGAAACGTATGCAATGCCCTATCCATTTTGAAATGGTCTGTTTTGAGATAGCTTTTCCTTGTGATCCTTTAGCAAAGGCTACAAAAAGCTAGTCAGTTTTTCTGAAAGCCTTAGTTTTATCCAAGTAGTAATGTAATTGCCTGTGAATGTCCAAAGAGTGCAGGAGTCTATGTGGGCAAGTGAATGGTTTGGTTTAGGGCCACACTGGATACCACCTTTGTCATAAAGGAAGGATTTGTTCGTAGAGAGACTCTGTCTTGATGAAAAATGATGAAAGGCTCCACTGCCATTAGTGCCTGTAGCTCTGAGACTCTTCTATCTGAGGTTATTGCTAGTAATAGGGCAGTTTTCCATGAAAGAAATTTTAAATCAGCAGAAAAGGCTGGTTCAAAGGGCGAAAGTGTAAGCTTTTCCAGAACAAAGTTGAGATCCCAAGTAGGTGTTGGAGCTCTCCTTGGCGGTCTTAAGTTCTTAGCCCCTCTGAGGAACTGTCTCAGGAGTGGATGTGAGAATAAAGGAGGATCCGTGCTGTAATGAGCTGAAATTGCTGAGGCGCGGATCTTAATAGATGAAAAGGAAAGTCCTTTGTGTAACATCTCAGTTAAATATTGTAGAATCTGAGGGATGTTTGGATCAAGGGGGTTTAGGCCTTTAGCCTGGGTCCAGGCAAAAATCTTTTCCATTTGTCTGACTAGGTTTTCCTGGTGCTGGGTCTCCTGGCCTCCAGAATGACATCCATAACAGCTTTGGATAAAGGTGTTGGCTGGTTGTTCAGGTAATTTTCCATGCAGCTAGGTTTAAAGTCTTGAGCTGGCTGTGTAGAATCTGATGATCTCGCTGGGTGAGCAGGTGTGGAATTTGTGGCAAAATCCATGGTGGGCCGTGGGCCATGTTCCTTAAAATTGGGTACCAATGCTGGCGTGGCCAGTCTGGTACAACAAGTATCATTTGTGGTCTCTCTAATCTGACTTTCAGCAGTACCTTTGCTAGAAGAGGTAGTGGAGGGAAGGCATACACTGTTAATGTTTTCCAACTGAATGAGAGGGCGTCCACTTTCCAAGCTAGTGGATGGAAGGTTCTTGTGCAAAATTTTTGAAGTTGGTGGTTGTGGGGGCTTGCAAACAGATCTATGTCTGAGCGTCCCCATTTTGAGCTATCATTGCAGATACTTGTGGATCTAGTTTCCATTCGTGTGGATCCATGATGTTCCGTCTGCCAATGTGTTTCTGTCCTGGCAGGAATTGTGCTTGTAATTGAACCTGTAAGACAGTGCAGTGTTCCACAAGGTCATTGCTTGCCTGCATAGAGGGTAGGAATGTGTGCCCCCTTGCTTGTTTATGTACCACATGACTGTGGTATTGTCCGTCTTTATTAGTAGTTGTCCTGGGTGTAGAAGGTCCTTGAAAGCTGTTAGGGCATTCTGTACTGCTAGCATTTCTTTTTGATTGATATGCAGATGCCTCTGATCTGTAGTCCATTTGCCCTGAATGCACTGCCCTGCCATGTGTGCTCCCCAGGCATAGTCCGATGCATCTGTTGTCAGTTTGCCTGGCTGTGGGTAAGGTGAAAGGCTGACCCTTGTTGAGGTGACATACCTGTGCCCACCATAGAAACTCCTGTTGAAGGCAGGGAATGAGTGGTATCATTGTTTCCAAGCTGTGGCTGTGCTGAGTCCATACACTTTTCAGGTACCATTGTAATTTCCTCATATGCAGTTTTGCAAATGGTATTAGTAGTATGCAAGATGCCATGAATCCCAAGGCCTGCAAAATTTTTCTTGCAGGGAGTTGGGTCTTTGTTGCCATTATTTTGAAATATTGAAACAGTTGTCGCTGCTTGTCTGGTGTGAGATAAGCCATCTGGGCCGTTGTATTCAAGCTGGCACCCAGGAATATTATGTTTTGTGAGGGCACTAGTTTTGACTTCTTTTCGTTTACTGTGTACCCTAGGCAACTTAAGTGTGTGACAAATGCCAGATGCTTTAAAAGAATGTCTTTGCTTTCTGCTTGAATAAGGCAGTCGTCCAGGTATGGGTATATTTGGATTCCTCTTTGTCTGCAGTATGCAATTACTGGTGCCAGGCATTTTGTGAAGACCCTGGGCGCAGTAGATAAGCCAAAGGGCAGTGCAGAGAATTGGTAAAGCTTTGAATCTGCAATGAAGCGGAGGTATCTTCTGCAATTTTGTCTGATGGGGACATGCAGGTATGCCTCCTTGAGGTCCTAAGTGACTAGCCAAGCATTCTTGCCCAGCATGGGAAGAAGCTGCTGTAGTGTTTGCATCTTGAATTTTGGTACTTGCAGATAGGTGTTCAGAATTGAAAGATCCAGAATGGGTCTCCATGCTTTGTCCTTTCTTGGGACTAGGAAGAGTCTTGAGTAAAATCAGTGTCCTTGCTCCTGTGTAGGTACCTGTTGAATGGCTTTCATGTTCATGAGAGCTGTAATTTGTTTTTGTGCCTCTGTCCATTGATTTGGTGGCATGTTTAGCATTCCCTTGTTCCTTGGTAAGGTATGAAAGTGGAATCTGTATCCTTGAGAGACAATGTTTAGAACCCATCTGTCTTTTGTGATGATGTGCCAGTTGTCTGCAAAAAATGCTAGTTTTCCTCCCAAGGGAGTTGTCAGGAGAGAATTGCTTGGTAGTTTGAGGATAGAGTCATTGTGATGGTCTTCTGCTAGCTTGGGGCCGGTCTTCTCCTCCTTTCTGGGTAGCAGAACCCCATTGGCGAGATTTGTAAGGGCCCTGTGACTGATCTCTGCCCCTTGGGCGTCTGTATTTACCCCTCTGTGATCTGTCTGAAGCTGGAAAGGACCAATTTTTTGTTGGCCAATTTCTGCTGAATCAAGGGGGTTGTACCTGCAAAAAATCCTTGACCGTTTGCATAGACTTTGCCTTATCCTCCATTTTCTTTAAAACCTCTTCTGCTTTGACACCAAATAATACATCCTGTTGTAAAGGTGCATCCAATAATTTTTCTTTAACATGGTCAGGGAGGGTTTGTTCTTTTAACCAAGCATGCCTACGTATGACAGAGCCAGTAACAGCTGCTCTACAAGAAGCTTCCTATGAGCCAAATCCGCATTGTAAAGTATGCTTGCCCACTTGTTCAGCTGCATGCAACAGATCCTGCATTTCTTTGAAATCAGGCAGTTCTGAATGTGTGCTCATTTTTTGTTTTAACTGAGACATTAGAAATTGTTGATATTTCAACATGTGAAACTGGCAATTTAATACTCTCATAGCCAGAGTAGCTGAGGTGTACATTTTCTTGCCCCATCTATCTAGGGCTCTGGAATCCCTTTCAGAGGGCACAGGATTTTTAGCTATTGAAGCTTTTGCTCCCTTATGGGTCAGCTACAGGGCTTTTATAAAGGAATTTATGTGAGTCAGGTACTCTGTAGTATCTGTCTGGTTTGGCTGGAGCAGGAGGAAGAGAGTCTGGATTTAAACTACACTCCAAGTAAACATCATCCACAATATCCAAAACAGGAGGGATAGCAAGAGGTCTGTGCTGGGGTAGTAAAAGGAACTCTCGGAGCCTTTTCTTAGAATCTGAGTAATCCTGGCCCTCCCAGTGGAAATGTTCTCTCATGGTATGTAAAGTTTCCCCAAAGGAGTAGTCTTCAGGGGGAGATGCTGAGGGAATAGAGTCTTCAGCATCAGAATCTTCATAAGGTTGAAAAGTGTAATCATGTTCCTCAGAGGAGAGAGAAACCTGGTCAGAGGATACATAATCCTCCTCTTGTCTTGGTCTTGGTCTTTTATCAGGAGGGGGATGGGAACCCCTGATAAGGGTAATCAAATCTTCAGCCATCTTAAGCATCTGTTTCTTAGGCATGGGGCTTTGAACTGTAGACTGATGTACAGTTTTCTTAGGTTTTAAAGGAGTTTTAAGTTTAGCATAAGATTTAATGGTGAGTGTAGTCGGTCTGAAGACACCTTCAGAAACCGAAGGTGTTTCCGTTGCACCGGTGTCTAGTTCTGCTCCGGTGTCTGTAGAAGGCTGCGTCGGCCTAGTAGACTCCGCATGGGAATCCACAGCTGTCTGGGGTTCCAGCTCTGCGGTCGTCAGGGGCTGCGTAGGCACCTCACTGAAAACCGGAGAACTGGCGACAGGCCCAGCTGAGGCCTCGGTGTCTGGCTTATTCCTAGGCTGCCTGTCCTTATCCTTGCGGTTTTTTATGAGTAGCGGTCGTCGGCTGCTCCGACGGCATGATATAATTAAATTTCCTACCAAAGTAATGCCGTGCGAAGTCAAAACAGCATTTGATAGTTCGTTTATTAAACCTAGCGCAAAACTGACAACCTGTGACGTCGTGGTCTGGGCCTAGGCAAGGAATACAAAAGGAATGGAAGTCCTTATGAGGTATTTGCTTCCCACAAGAAATGCAATTACCTTTTTCTGACATCGGACTGAGGCAAGAAAATGTTCCCCAACGGGGTTACTTAGCTTTATTGAAGACTTCGGACTGAAATTCAAATCGAAAATCTCAGGTGTCAGCCGACCGGCACTTGCGAACTGCTTCTGCTTCGGGCACCACGCGGCAAGAAAGACTGAAGAAAATGTCGTCGGATGCCTCTTATATGCCCCTGACGCACTGACGTCAAGGAGGAAGCGACAGCAACCGACACCGGACCAAGACTTTGGAATTCGGGCCGACTGCGGGACCGCTGGACAGCAGGATAACCCAAGTGTGATGACTGCAGCAGGGTAACACCATGAACATCTGGAGCAGCCAAGCTGTCATCTTGAGGGTCTGGATGGAGGGATGGAACTGTCCTGACATATTTGTCAGTAGATCTGGATCTGGGTCCAAAATCCAGGGATCGTCCATTAGATAGGGTTGAAGGAAGGGAAATCAAATCTGACGAAGCCAGTGTGGGGCAATCAGGATCATCTTGCTTCCCAAAGACTGTGCTTTCTGAATGACCTTTGATATCAGAGGAAACAGTGGAAAGGCATAGAGAAGACCAGAGGGCCAAATGTGAACCAGAGAGTCCCTGGGTGTCTCCCCCTCCGGAGGGGATAAGGTAAAAGTAGCTGCTGCATTTGGCATTGAGAGGGCTGGCAAACAGATCGCAACAAGGCTGACCCTATCTGCGGAATATCTTCTCCGTAACATATTTGTTCAGGGACCACTCGTGAGGCATTAGGATAGCTCTGCTCAGCCTGTCGGCAATCACGTTGGACTTCCCCGGTATATGCGTTGCAACTAAAAAGCGTTGGGAAGACCCCGCCCACTGCCAAACTCAAAGTGCTTCTCTGCAAAGGAGGTATGATTTGGTTCCTCCCTGCTTGTTCAGATACCATACCACTGACATGTTGTCCGAGTGGACTGCAATTCTCCTTAGAGGGAGAAAGCTCTGCAGTGCTTGCAACGCTAATAGCACTGCTCTCATCTCAAAGACAGTGATATACAAATGGGTCTTGTGATCCTGCCACGTGCTTTGGACTGTCCTGCCAAGATAATGCCCCCCCAACCCAATCTGAGAGGCATCTGTGGTCACTGTGGCAACTGGAGAAGATGGGGCAAAAGGCTTGCCCACGTTGAGATTGCTGGCCTGAAGCCACCAGCATAGATCCTGCCTGCACGTGTCTGTAAACAGAATAGAATGGGAGAGTGGAAGATGTTGAAGTGACCATTGGGTGAAAAGCAGCCACTGAAGAACCCTCTTGTGTAGTCTAGCAAGGGGAACTAGCATGATCGTGGCAGCCATGGTCCCTAATAACCTGAGGACCACTTTTGCCTTGACCTTCCTCAATGGTAGTAAGGCATAGACCTGCTGTTGTAGAGCCTGAATTATCTCTTCTGGTAAGAAGGCCCTCATGAGCACCGTATCTAGTTCGGTGCCGATAAAAGTGGCATGCTGCGAGGGCAACAAGGCAGATTTCTCCCAATTTAGAGTAATTCCTAACTTTTGGCACAGTGTAATGGTGGTGTCCCTGGTCTGTAAAAATAGATGCGTGGTGGTGGCAGAAAGAAGCCAGTCGTCCAGGTATGGAAACACTTGGAATCCCTGACGTCTCAAGTGAGCCGTTACCACTGCCATGCGTTTGGTGAACACCCTGCAGGCTGTGGCGAGACCAAAGGGCAGGGTGCAAAACTGAAAATGACTGGCTCCCAGCCGGAAGCGTAGATGACGTCTCGATGCCCTGTCCATCTTGATATAGTAGTAAGCATCTTTGAGGTCGATGGAGCACATTCACGCACCTTTCCCTAACAGAGGGAGTATTGACTGTAAGGTGACCATACGGAACCTGGACTTTTGTACATGTAGGTTCAATCGGCTGAGATCCAAGATGGGTCTCAGGTCCCCTGTTCTTTTCGGCACCAAAAAGAATCTGGAGTAAGTCCCTAATCCTACTTGGTCTGCAGGGACAGGCTGGATGGCTCTCTTTGAAAGCAACTTTTTTATTTCTAAAGTTGCAGAATCCCTGTGACTGAGTGGAACATCTGGCATTCTCTTGGTTGGCGGGGGAGGAGAAGAGAAGGGAATATGATAACCTCTGGAAATTATGTTTAATACCCACTCGTCTTGGGCGACGTATTGCCAGGCTTCTGGGAATAAAGAAATGCGACCCCTGACCGGCTCCAGAGATACACAGTTGGGCCTCCTTTCAGGAGCGCTGGTAGGGAGAACTGCTCCAGAGAAGCACAGTCGGGCCTCCTTTCAGGAGCGCTGGTAGGGAGAACTGCGAAAGGAATCACGGCCCCCCTGGTTACGCGGGCCTCCTCTGCCTCTAGGGTGGTGTCTACCTGAATTTCCACCCCCTCCCCTACTTCTGGAGGGGGAATCACTTTGTGCATCCTGAAAAAAACACTGCGACTTCCTGAACCACATTTTCCCACCCTTCTGGCCCTTAGGATAAGGTCTAGAAGGCATGGAAAAACAGACTCCCACGGCAGACAGGGTTTTTCCTTCCTGCTCGCACCTAGTGAAAGTGTCCTTCTCCTTGGTTCCAAATAATGATGAACCGTCAAATGGGGGCGTTGGTGAACATAGACTTAAAGGCCTCCACGAAATTACACAGGCGCATCCAGGAGTGTCTCCTAAGAGCGACTCCAGAACACGCTGCCCTGCTCGCTCCGTCGGCTGCGTATGAGATCAGCCTCATGGAGGAGTTGGTAAGGGAATTTAGGGTAGACATCTGTGCATTGACCTTCTGTGCCACGGCATCAGAAATATTAGCCTGTAGAGAATCTCCTAGCTCTTTTAGGAAATCTCTCTGGAGCCTTGTAAAATGTGTCAAGTAGTTCAGCGACCGCAGAGTAAAGGCCGCTGAGGTAAACACATGCTTCCCATACCTGTCCATGGCTTGAGACTCCTTGTTAGGCGGATGGACGGTAGACGAAGTTTCAGCAAGTTCCTTCTTGGTGGCTGCTGCCACCACCATGGCATCTACTGGAATGCCTTCTGTCAGATATTCCTTGTCTCTGGGAGTGGACAAAAACTTATTGGGTCTCCTAGGGACTGATTCCACACTGTCAGGAGTTTCCCACACCTTTCGACAGACGAGATCTAGTAGCTCATCGAAAGGGGGAGACACCCAAGAGGCAGAAGGTTGAGACCCGAAAGCCTTCAGGAACACCAACTCCTCATCAGAAGGGGATTTGGAGGGCCAGCCGCCTCTGCTTCAAGATCTCCAGGATATCTGAAAAATAGATATCTTCAGAAGACGACTTGGGGGACCCCTCTTACTCCTCGAGGTCAGTGCCCGACGCAAGAGACTCATCCAGACAGTCGACGTGTTTCCTCTTACACAATCTCTTTCTGACGGACTCCTCAGGCAAAAACTCTGGGGAGACGTCAGAAAGTTGGGGACCACTCATGGAGGTATCCTGAGGCACTGGGTCTCCGCTGTCCATGGATAGAAGGTGATCTGAATCTGACACTGGTGCCGGAGGGGGCAGAGTGTCGGTGCCGTCGGATGCAGCCGACGACCTGGCCAGCACACTCCTCATAACCCTGAAGGCTAATCCCCCCGGCTCCGAAGGCCGACTAACCATAGAGGATACAGTAGTAGCCCTCGGCGCCGAGGAGATGAGGTCCGAAGCAGATGTTGGGTCCAAGTTCACCCGAGCCAAAGCACCGAGAGGAAGGCTCGGAACCAATGAAGATCGATCAGAGCCCTCCCCCTCAGGTCCGACTGGGGAACTGTGGACCCTCGACCCCGTGGACGGAACCGACGGGGTCGGAGCAGAAATCAAAACTGAGAGGCCAGGCGAAGTTACTGGAACCGACCTAACGACACCCGACAGAACCGACAACTCTGGCTCCAAGGGCTGAGAAAGGCTCGGTGGAGGAACAACAAAGAATGAAGGGGCCATGGTCTCCGGAGCCGACTGGTCAAAGCCGAAATCAATTTGGCCAGCACCGATGACTGAAGCAGTTTCTTCACCACTCATCAACGTCCTCATCAGAAAGGGACCTCGAGGACCTGGAGGGTACAGTTGGAGATCTGGATCTCCCTACAGAGGGAGACTGACGTGAAGGAGAACCTGGTCGAACTGGAGACCAGTGCCAAACCAAAATATCCGTGACCGGCTCCGAAAGGCTGGGAGCTGATACAGACTTAGTCAATACACTACCTTCTGTCAGCACCAAAGCCAATGTAGCTGAAGGAGAAGCTGTTCTAGCAACCTTCTCTGGCGGCTCGGAAGAAATAGATGGAGCCGGAGAGCGCTTCTTAGCAGTCTTTGTCCTTTTTAGCTGGAGAGGATATGGCACTGGAAGACTTAGCCAAGTCTTCCTCAAAGAAGTGTTTAAGCAGTCCTTTCAGAATGAGCTTGTTCTTCCTCTCCTGGAGCACGCGGGGACTGAAGGAATGACCAAACAAGCAGGACTCGGAGGTGAATAGCCCCCAAGCAGTACATGCACATGGAGTGCCCATCAGTCAAAGACATTTTATTGTTGCATTCAATACACTTCTTAAAGCCCGAAGGCCTGTGTTCCTTAGAATCCTTAGACATGCTGTATAAGGAGTACACACACACAGACAAGCTGCAAAACCACACGTACACACAAAAGACCTAACTAAACCCCACGCGGGAAACTAGAGCCTCTAACTAAAAACGGCCTAGTAACCAATGGGAACAAAAAACTACAGGGAGGACTAGGTCCTCTAATTTAAACGGGCCTAGCCCTTGGGAAATAAAGGCAGGCTAACACCACTATCAGACGACGGAAACACTAAAGTTACAAGTAACAGGAAGCACAACACAAAGACCACACGGAAAACAATGGGGAGGACTAGGTCCTCTAACTGAAACGGGCCTAGCCCGTTGGAAGAAAGGGAGTGAACGGGATACCAAAAAAACAGCCAATGAAAAGGGCCACACAACCAGCAGCTATGAAAATAGCTTTTTATGATCAACAAATATCCAAAACTTCAGAAAAAAGTATACTTAGCCACGGCCAAAAGCAAGACCACGTCTGAGCGTAACGAGCGTCAAACGAGATCTGGGGAATGGGCCTTTTGCATGACGGGATACCTCAGCCACGAGCCAACTTAAGACTTCGAGCTAGAGTATGGCAGATTCGGAGCCGAGGTTCGGCTCCGAACCCAGGGGTAAGAATGAAGGCGAGATTGGACTACATAACATCTGGTGTTAGCTTAGAAGCTGGGGAAGTTCTAGCCATTGTAGTTCCCTTAAAACCTGACAGTGGTGGGTTCTGAAGGTGGAGCTGTTAGCAAACTTGGCGATTTTATTATAACATGACTCCATGCTTTTGTTCAGGTAGCAACTGTGGCATCTTCTATTCACCAACTACAGAATGGTACTTTTTTATATACTGTACAATGACAAAAAGGCCCAGAAACAACCATCCTTACCAGAAGTGAAGAAGGCATTCAATAAATTAATCTGCTGACAGACACCTGCCTTGATGCTAGATTCTTTTCCATTGCTAGTCATTTGAGTTACTACCTTCTCTCGAAGTAAAAATCAGCCTTACAAAAGTAGAACACCTGATACATGATACTTCAAGTAATGAGAGTAAAAAAAAAAAACCCTGACACACAAAAAACAGAAGCAGACAACTATAAAACAGCAAATTATGAAAGTCACTGATGCATGGTTTGTGGGGCCTTCACCTTGTTGACCCTCATATGCCTGCTAACTTACTGGCTCCTAGGTTACATTAGCTTAGGGTAGGGAGAATACTACCACAACCCCAGACTTAATTCTGTGTTATCCCACATTCGTTACTACAGTCTCAGCCGCTTGAGGACTACAATTACAGTTTTTTTGACCTTACGAAAGGTAACTGAGATGGTGACAGTAAATAAGGCAGCCCATGGTTTCTCCTCAGTTACAACCATGTGCTGTAAGTAGCACAGACAAGTGCTGCGTTACTGGATACAACTGTGCAGGCTTCTGTGCATGACCCCCTCTCTTGCATGTTAGGACACTGCCACTGGTCTACACCAGCAAGTGATTCTGTGCCAGGTTACACTAATCAGTCTCTCTGGTTGGCCATCTGAAATGTTAAGTGAATTAAAATTTCCAACAGAGCAGGAAACCATACCAGAGTTACACATCTTTGTGTCCTTCACCACTTTTACTAGCCTCTGGATTAGACACGCCACTGATAAAACCAACTCAGGTCTCCCATGATGCTTAGTCCAGTCATCAAAAGTAACAAGAAAAAGAAAGTGAAGTACATAAATAATATCACTAGGACATACTAGAAATGTAACTAGAACAGAGAAAGGAAATAAAGCTACAAAAAGTAAGAGTACAATTCTTCCAGTCAACTGCTGAAGACAATTCAGCTACATCTTTGAGCATCTATTACTAGGATCATAGGAGATTACTAGGCTAATGGTCCCTGGGCCCTTACAAGCCTAGCCAAGCAGTTTATCCCCAGAAAAGTAACCTCAGTCAGCACCTGTCGCCCCTATCAATGAGGGACACAGGTAGAACCGCTGGGATAAATTTGTGGTTTCCCATCCACTCATCAAGGTTGCGCTTGAAGAGGGTCAGTGAGGTACTCTGACGTGTATGGGAAGTCTATTCCAGAGACGAGGCAGCCTCTGGGAGACAAACCTGTCTCTCCAGCAGGTTTTGTTGATGTTGCATATTAGATTCAGGCCTTTTGAGTGGGTAATACAAGAGGAGTTAGACTTGTGGATATGAAGCATTTCTAGTAGGGCAGGGTCCGAGATAGCCTTGTACGCAAGACACAGATCACCTCTGAGCAATCTGTATGATACCAAGCAGAGTGACAGTAATTTGAGCCTGTCCGCATAGGACATGTTTTGGAGGTTATGGATTCTCGTTGTGAGGTATTTCTGTGGCCTTTCCAGTTGATGCAGATGTTTGGAGAGGTACATACCAAATGGGGCATTACACTCGGTTATTGACCTAATGAGGGAGGAGTATAGAGATGTAATAACCTCCTTTTTTCTGGATGCAATCCCTTTACTTATGAGATGAACCAAGTAAAAGGCTTTTCTGACCACTGCTGCTATATGTCGGTCAAATGTGAGACTTATCAACCTAAGTTGTGTGCTTAGGGGGTTGCCATTGATGTGGTAATTAGTAGGGGCCGTGTTTTTGTCGAATGGTATGATGATACTTTTTTTTGTGTTTAGCTTGAGGCCATGACTTTGGCACCAGTTAGATGCTGTGACACTCTCTTGTAGTATGTTAACATCATTTGGGGAGTCAGTGACAACACCCAACTTACAGTCATCTGCAAACATGGTCAACCATAGGCCTTTTGTCTTTGCCCAGACCTCTGAGAAGTAAATGCCAAACAGTAGGGGTCCCAGGACAGATCCTTGGGGAACTCCACTAGGTCTGCTATTGAAGGTGGAGCTACCTATTTTGACTTTGAGGGCCCTGTCGGTGAGCCAGTTGGCCACCCACCTGATGAGATATGGATTTAAACCATGCTCTGTTAGTTTTTCGATGATGCCTGAGTGGGAAATTTTGTCAAAGGCTTTGGCCAAGTCAAGGTATGTTGTATGTACTGACTTTCCCTCATCCAGTGGAAAACCAATAATGGGCCTGGCCTGTAAACCAGAACATACACATACTTCCTCTGTGTACCTCTGCATGAAAAAGCCAATTCCATGAAGCAACCTTCTGTGAATAAATAATTTCAAAGACTGGATGCAGTTCTGCAACTGCATAAGCATACATAAGCAGACTACAGCATTCTCAAATTTTCAGAAAACAAAGGTAGACAGGACTAAAATAGCAAGAGACCCATTTAGAGTTAACTTTCACCAACATTTTAAAATTTCACTAAAATGATAGCATATGCAGCCATGAACTCCAACTGAACAATTATCCATAAAGTTGAGATGACCTTGTACACACTGTCCGTGACTGCATAATGATAAGAAAGGCTGTTTGACAAAGATCAAAGGTCTCCTTGCTAACAAAGTATAAACTCAAGATTAAAAAAAGGTGCATGCACATCAAGAAATAAAAGCTAATGTTTTTTCCTCAAAGGACAGCAGCCTTCCCAAACTATAGTCAGTTAGATATTCTAATCCACTATGTGCAGACAGTACTGCTAAAATCAAAGATTCATCATTGTTACTGACACTGCAATAATTTATCGTTTAAATTTTGTAACGCAGCATAAACTCTTAATGTGCCTACTGGCTAAAACTTGTTAATTCAACTTAATCCCAAGGTTAGGCTTGATTAAAAAGCATGCCTGTACATTCTATATAGTTAGAACAAATTACGAAATACAGACGTCAGTGTCAGTACAGGGGGAAATATGCTAAAAGGAGATGCTTAAAATCAGTTTTGAAAATCAAGACAAGGTTTGCTAACTCCATAATGCAAAAGGATGGAGCATTAACTGCGACATAGGCAACCTAGGTCCCAGTAGGGACCGAGCACCTGATTTGTCAGCTGGAAGACAGCAGATGTAGCTGTATTTTATTGGCTTGCCTACCCAGGGGGAGGGGAAGGGTCTCAAACATAAGATACGGCCAATGATGATACTGGAGAGTATGTATCCTAAGTTTATAAATACTGGGACACTCACCAAAGTCCTCTGCCTAAATGGTGTTGCATCATTCACTGCATGTTGAGTGCGGGAGCTGGGAACGGGCAGAAAACAAAAACAAACCAACAAACAAAAACTTGGACTGTATGTATGATGCTGCACCAAAATCCCTCAATCTCCTCTTAGACAATGGTACAAAGTATTGGACTAGGTCCCGAAGGAGGAAGGAGCGACTCCTGGCATCCAAGAATGATGAAAGGCATCAATGGCAGCTGATGATCTACTTACACATGGACCAAAGAAATACCTTGAGGAGTTTGGAGTGTCATAAAAGGGGCACATGAAGCTTATTTTGTCACATCATATACTGCTAGCAATTCCAAAAGGTAACAAAAAAAACAATATGTATATTTTTTTTTAATAGGAGTTAAGTTATATGCACCAGGTCATGGTAAGCCTGTCAAATACTCAACCATCTGCAGCAGTAATGCTCCTAAGTTAAGGGACAATACAGAGAAACTGATGAGGTCTGCCCTTGGAAATTGTATTTTCCTGGGAATTTTTCTGCTTAGAGATTACAGTGTGAGCTTTAGTCCTGATTTCTGGTAGACGTTGGGGCGTGTGCTTTTTGAAAGCCTGAGAATTTTAACTTCGAACCTCAGAACATCATCAAGAATTTAACCGACAATAGGTGGAATATATACAATGTTGAAGGCTGAGGTGCATCTGACAGCTCCCTCTGTTCCAAGGCACGGTGATCTCAGAGTTACAAGTTGTAAGAGTGTTGGCAGCACAGGCATAAAATAACTTTTGCTGTCTCTCCCCTCCATTGGAATACCCCTGTGCATACATATATCTACATACACCCCCATATAATATGAGCGGGGTCATGACTAGCACTCTTACCCAATTAAACAAACGTGTGCTGCCCATCAGACATTAGTTAAGCAACACAACATACCAAATACACACTGTCTCATACAGGCACTACTTCAGTGTTACTATATATATAACAAAAAAGAAAGCTACACACTGCATTAAAGAAGGAAGCACCCACCCCACACTGCAAGTAGAGCTGGAGATGTCAAAGAGGTGTCCACGTTTTGTCATGCATAGCTTAGAGAGGTTATGCTCTAGACCTGAGCAACAGCATACACAGTGGCCATCACAAAGCAGAGGCAGGAACCTATAAAGGCAGTAAAACACTTCTTGCTACCATAGAAAAAGAATGAAGTGTAACTGCTTTTAAATCGATTAGTGTTTTTAAATCCGTCAGTCCATCAGAGGGACACAGATATTCTGACCACCGTCTCTGTGGCAACACTAAGTCTCATATGGCTTTCAAAGCTGTGAAACATGCTTCTCCTACATGAAAGCTTTTCTTGCAACTCTTAATGCAGGAGCAGATGCTCTATGTACGACAAAGAATTACTGTTGGGTTTCTCTGATCATAACCAAGCTATGTATTCAAACCAGGGACACGGAGGAATTCGCCTTGAAATTAGAACAACGTTGTTAGGTGTATTAACATAGATATAAAAGATTCACCTCTTGAGCTTTGCATCCCTCTGCTCTCATGGTGAATTCTTTTGACATCAGTGACTCAATCACTTAACGAGTTACTTTTTATCAGAGACCTGATCTCCTAATCCTCTAAACAAACATGTATAAACATATATACTTGTGTGTGTGTGTGTGTGTGTGTGTGTGTGCGCGCGTCTGTATTGAGTGCACACACACACACACACACACACACACACACACACACACACACACACACACACACACCAACTCCAAGACTGACATTCCACAGAGAAATTTGAATATTCCAATGAACAGCAAACTTGGACTTGGTATGTGCAAGTCTGCACTTTGGGTCAATAAGTCCTGCTATTTTACTGCATACACTGAAACATGCATACATACATATGTTATAAAATAATTCAACAGCAGTGGAAGTATGACATGCATAAATGCCTGTATATGTTACAGTGATATCTCTGCATGTATGAACATACTGGTCGTCATCACAGTTTTATACTATTAAGAAAACACGCAAGTCATATTTTCCTAGTGGCCCATTTACAGCAAAGAATAAGAAAACATGCTGCAAACTCCAACTACGCCAAAATAAACAACAAGACTGTCATTTCAAGAGGAAAAGATAAGGTAAGGCTGCATAAAGCCACCTAGGATACAGACATGATGACAAGTAGGTCAAGGCCATTCAGGAAAGCTATGCCCCATAAAGCCCACTACAGGACTGGGAGTCCTGTGTAAGAGTGTGTTAATCCTCAACTGCTTCTTTTCCATGGCCACCAACATACACCCCAGTATGCAGAAAGAAGTTTACTCATTTCCTCTTGCTGTTACGCTAGGATACCTGTAATTGTTGTAAAAACAAATCTCCTATACACAAGTTATACACCTTCTAGATACACCAATTTGGAACAGGCACATAATAGAACCAGTCCTATCCCATGCACTCTCAGTCATATGATATTACCACTATCCTCCTACACTTACTACTATCTCCCCTCCCCTCCTACATAATTTTATAACTTACGCCATCATGTACCTTGAAATCTCTTCCTTTACTGAGATGTAAGAACACTACACTTCTTTGCAATGTTTTCCTTTCAACAGTGTCAATCCATTTACTTTCTGCAATATGTTAATGCTACAAGTACTGTACAGACTTAACTGTCTATGCAAATACTTGTATACACCTGTCTTGTAATCATGTTTTTTCTGAGAAATGTAACTGTCGTTTTTATGAGAAGTGTCTGAAATTCACTTGTTAATATAAATCCACTGTGATGGAGCTTTTCTACCCAGGCCTCCACTGAAAATGGGCTCTGCCCAGTCAGACTTTCCTGGTCAACAAAAACAGATAAATTAAATAAATGAATAAAAACGTTACAGTATGTATTTATATGCTTGAACTTTCTGTATTACAACATATGGAGCTTTTCTCCCCAGGCCCTTGATGAAAATGGGTCATGAGCCCAGTCGCACTTTCCTGGTAAACAAAAGCAATAAATAAATAAGTAAATAAAATACATACATAAATAAATATTACCAAGGTGACAGGAGATGTCCTCACCAGTGAGAAGTCTATCAAGAGTCACATCCTTTTGCATAACTGTTTGATAAGCTTCATCAATGGTCTGTCAACACGTTTCCTTCAAAAACGTAACACAGAGATGAAAACTTCATAAGTGAAAAAACAAACATGGAGGTAAGTGTAATGAGTAGTACATTAACAGCCTATGCAAGCATGCTATCCATGTCCATAATGCCTGCACTCTCAGCACTGTGCTACAGACTGTGAGAACATGTACTTCATGTACTTTCATGTACTTATCCTCCATGTCCATAATGCCTGCACTCTCAGCACTGTGCTACAGACTGTGAGAACATGTACTTCATGTACTTTCAAGTACTTATCCTCCATGTCCATAATGCCTGCACTCTCAGCACTGTGCTACAGACTGTGAGAACATGTACTTCATGTACTTTCATGTACTTATCCTCCTCGCCACATTATTTCAGATCCAAACAACGACGTACCTGGAAGAAGTAAAGGTCTCCAACATGGCAGGAAATCCTGCAATGTCTGTGAAGACCCACTTCTATTGTATAACTTAATCAATAAACAGCAGAAATTCTTACTTCTTTTAATAACAATGCACAATCTCACAGTTTTTTTTAACTTATCAGTACTGCACAGAAACTAAGACTGCTTGTTACTACCAATGAATTGGTACATCCCATCTGTCTTTAAATAACACTGCATGATCTTGTAGATTTTTTTAACTTATCAACACTGTGCAGACATTAAATGACTGCTTGTTATTATGAATGCACTTGAACATCCCAGCTGTCATGAATTATCAGTTTTACTCCACCTGAAAACTATACATCATGTTCTCTACGATGAATCATTCAGAACAAAGTACAAAAATAAACATGCTGAGAATTCCTACCAATGACCATTATTTTATTAAAATGTTGTTTAAAGATGATCAGACAAAAAACAAACAAACAGACTTTAGAAGTCTACAACTAAACACCAGCAAATATGGAACATCCACAACTAGAAGACTTTTTATTGCATAAGAAGTAAAAACAACCTTTCGTTTGTTTCATTCATAACTTGTTACATTTGAAAAAAAAAAGTAATAAGTGGTTTGGTAACAGAAGTGCCAACAGATGGCACATGTACGAAGTGTCAGAGCTATAGATTTGTGGAGTACTAGCAAATACACACACACACACTTCTGTATATCACAGGTGACAGACATACCACCACCAAATTCCTAGAAATGGTTTAAAGGGTGAACAAACACACAAAAAGTAAAAACTGACACATAATAACTATTTTATTTAATGAATCATTCAATGATGAGGTAAAGTGGGTTGATAATTGTGGAGCAATTTTCAACCACAACATGGAACAAAAAATTAAGTTACAGCAAATAAGAAAACAAACAAGAGGTCTTCCATTGACACTTTTAGAAAATTACTTTAACACTTGTGGACCAAAACATAACTGAACAGATTAAATACCTAGCAACCTTCATCGAACTTGAAACCGCGAAATTTGAAAACACTGAACGTCCACATAAGTGGCTTCTTTCCTTGGCCATCCTCGCCAGTTTGCCGTTTTCTCTGCTATAGTGCGATCTCGGAATTGGTATATTTAGTTAGGGGGAGTGGGGGATAACCACAGACACTACAAAGTGGGGGGCTGTATTCGTTGGCATTTGCAGGGCAAGCAATTTCGTTCCAAGGGAAAGAAATCGCTTATGTGGAGGTTTGATATTTTCAAAGTTCGCAGTTTTAGGGTAGATGAAGAGGCGTTCAATGGAATGCCTCTTTGAGGAAATAATATAGATCTTGTATGCATATGTCAAGCCAATCTGCATTGGTGGGTGGGGATTTATAATCCACACATGTGTACACACACTGTGAATGTCAGCAATTTGGATAGTATCACAGCTTGTAGTGTACAAGTTCATAAATGCACATATTATCCTGTACCAATGCCACATGTGTGTGCTGACAATAATTCTCCCCTACAACTCCATGGTTCCCTCTGGTGTGGCTGGGGAACATCAACCTGAAGCCGGTGAGTGTGGAACTGTCATATTGTGGCTCACCTATACCATAGGCACGTTAAGGGCTACCAGGTTTTCATGCACACAACTGCTAAGCTTAGTCATATTGCAATATGTGCATGTTCACTTGTGGTGGGGATCACTGCAGTGCATCACACTGTTTATCACAGGAGCTGTAACATATTCTCAAGTACTTTTGTGTAAGTGTAGTCACTGTGCTATACAAGGGTACATTAGTAGTGTGTACACGGGTGCACTGTGTTAGGTGAAGGTCCATACTCCCACTTCTCATGCATCTCACAGGTGTATAGTAGTAGCAACATTAACTGGACATAGCTGCACTGCGTGTTGTTGTGGGCCTGTCCAGAGGGTGTCTGTTGTGGTCTGATTGTGTCGTGCATGGCATCGGTCAGAAGGTGTGGTCTATATACTGCCTATGTGGCACCTCACGTGTGTGTGTGTGTGTGTGTGTGTGTGTGTGTGTGTGTGTGTGTGTGTGTGTGTGTGTGTGTATAAATCAGCAAACATTATAGTGCAGGAAGTAATTTACTTATGTTGTCTTCCCCTGACAGGTGAACATGGGGGTTGGGGTCTCTCCCCTCACAACCTGATGTCAGTGTCTCATCGGACTGTGATGATGATGGTGGCCAAAGTGAGGTACAGGTGGGTTTCTTGGGGGTTGAATCTGTGGCATTGGCTGACATCCCACTTCCACTCACTATGTCCCGGACATGGTCAGTATGCCCACACATACCCAGTCCCCAGCAGCCACAGATATTGAACAGCTGGAGTTGTGGTGGGATCGAACAGGGCAGTGTGGCGGCTATGGCATCTGTGACTGTAGACACTAACCATAGCCAGAGAGCTGGCGAGGTCCCACAAAGGCAGATTGACAGGGGTGCTCGAAGGAGGACTGCTGCTCATCCAGCCCCTGTCAAGAGTGTCACCCAATGCACGTTTCGGTCCATCATGGAGGCACAGGCACGTTGTGAACAGTACACCAGACGGACACTCAGGGTCATGGATGCAACACTTCCTGGCAAGCATGACACCCTCCATGGCACTGGTGATGCTGTATGTCATTTCGCTGATGTCGTGGACAGACAGCGGGGTGAGACATTGTCAGTCTTTAACTGTGCAATGTCTGTGGCTGAACATGTGGTGGGAACAATATTTGTGTCAAGAACTTCCAGAACTGTAAATTTAAACCAATGTTCCGGACCCATTTCATATACATGCTTTACTACAGCAATTTTTAACCTGAAATTAAGGATGTTCCAAATATATTCTAATATCCTCTCTAGGAGATCTATTAGACTTTCCAATAAAAAACAAACAATCCGATTTTTTACACTTCGTATAGTACACACTATTACTGGTCTTACAGTCTGCAGAGAAGTTCAGACTAATAGCAAAATTCAAGGTCGGATGGAAAATAGTTGTAGTAGTGATAATGTAACTGCACATATTGCAGAACCTACAAGGGAAGGTTCCAGTGCGCTGAGACAATATATCTTTCGTGAAAAAAACAAAGATCACGTTTCAGGGACTTATTATGAAAAGAAAAACGGGGTGCAGTACCAAGCATTCTTTCAACACCCTCTTGCGACACGAGCACTGATCAGTTCTTAAAAACTTCAGATTACATTAATATCACTTGAATAAGTCAGAGATAGTCGTATCATCACTACCAAGACCGAAAAACGGTCTAGCTATTGAACTCCTAAGTGACACAGATTCAGAAACTGCTGTCTTAACCTCTTCACTCAAATAGCCTCTCCTCATGAAATCAATAGCCAGAGTATCCATGGCTGCCATGCAGAATCATAGTCATTATGCAATCTAAGGGTTCTCAACATCTGACCCCTAATCACATTTTCAGTCACATGTCTTGGGTGCAAATTGTTCCTGTGAAGGATATATTATTCTTTTTGCATGGTTTCTTATATATTTTAGTTGTCACTTTGCAGAGGCTATCTAGGCTCACTGTGACATCTAGGAAGGCAATAGATTATTTCAAATAACTACATGTGAAACGCAAAAAAGTAGTAGTACTATGTAGGAACTCGACAAAGGACATGAGATCTTCACTGGTACCCTTCCATACCAATAATACGTGATCCACAAACAGTCTAAAATATCAAACATTGTGGATAAACCTTGTCACCACAATAAACTGAACATGCTGGGGGGATAGATTCCTGTCCCAGAGACTTCCCATACTCTGGAACAGACTACCTATCTATGTCAAACAGAGCTCCTCACTAGCACGCTTCAAGAAAACTCTTGATGATTGGATGGGTAATAAGACATTCACCCCAGGGATCTTTTCTGCGGTTCTGCTTGACAGGGGCACAGGAAAATAATTTTCTTGGGTGGCGAAAGCCAGGGTACCTTTTTGGCTAGGCTTGTATAGGCCCTAGGGCCAATAGCCTAGTACCTACCTATGAACCTATGAAAGGATAGTTACCAAAAATGTGCTCATGCTCCCAATGGCCTAAAACCAGATTAGCATATGAATTGGCATATACTGTGCCCATAGCTATTCCCACACATTGGAAATAAAAATTGTTCTCAAAGACAAAGACATCATTTTCTAAAGTAAGTTCCAATAAACTACAGACCAATTTGATCTTGTTATCAGAAACGTCAATATGTGTGGTTAAATATGACCTTATACAGTGAATGCCACAGTCATTAGGAATAATGGTGAAGGGAGATACTACATCCAGCGTTGACAAGAAGTATATCTTCACTCAATCATTCCTGTCTATACCAGTCATAAAGATATCTCAGAATATTTTTAGTGTCTCTAAAGACACTGGGGATCTGATCAAGAACAAGTCTAACTATCGGTTTCAACATAAATTGACAATGGCTCTGTCACCCATCCACAGCTACAGTGGATATAAAAAGTGTACACACCCCTGTTAAAATGTCAGGTTTTTCTGATATATAAAAATGAGACCAAAATAAACCATTTCAAAACTTTTCCCACCTTTAATGTGACCTAATCCCACTGAATAGCAAAGAAATTGGTTAGGGGGAAAAATATAAAAAAAAAAAACATACAATAAGCTGGTTGCATAAGTGTGCACACCCCTAAACTAATACTTTGTTGAAGCACCTTTTAATTTAATTACAACATTCAGTCTTCTTCGGTACACACCTGCCATCAATTAAATATACTCTGATTAACCCCAAATAAAAGTTCAGCTGTCCTAGTAGGATTTTCCTGACATCTACTCAGTTGCCGGCTACAGCGAAAGCCACGGTTCACAGAGAGCTTACAAAGCATCAAAGGGATCTCATTGCTGAAAGGTGTCAGTCAGCAGGGTACAAAAAAATAAATGTTCCACAGCATTGGATATACCATGGAACACAGTGAAGTAAGTCATCAAAAAGTGGAGAGAATATGGGACAACAGTGATGTTGCAAAGAACTGGACGTCCCTCCAAAATTGCTGAAAAGGCAAAACGAAAACTGGTCAGGGATGCTGCCAAGAGACCTACAGCAACACTGAAGGAGCTGCAGGAATTTCTGGCAAGTACTGGTTGTGTACTACATATGAGAACAATCTCCCATATTCTCCATATGTCTGGAGTACGGTGTAGGGTTGCAAGGCAGAAGCATTTTCTTACACAGACAAACATTCAGGCCAGGCTAAAATTTGCAAAACAAAACATCAAGTCTCCCAAAAGCATGTAGGAAAATGTGTTATGGTCTGATGAGACCAAGGTTGAACTTTTTGGCCACAATTCCAAAAGGTACGTTTGGCACAAAAACACTTCGCATTACTAAAAGAACACCATACACACGGTGAAGCATGGTGGTGGCAGTATCATGCTTTGGGATTGCTTTTCTTAGAGCTGGAACTGGGGCTTTAGTCAAGGTGGAGGGAATTATGACCAGTTCCAAATACCAATCACTTTTGGCCCAAAACCTTCAGGCGTCTGGTAGAAAGCTGAAGATGAAGAGAAATTTCACCTTTCAACACGACGATGACCCCAAGCATACATCCAAATCAACAAAAGAATGGCTTCACCAGAAGAAAATTAAAGTTTCGGAATGGCAAAGCCAGAGACCAGACCTAAATCCAAAAGAAAATCTGTGGGGTGACCTGAAGATGGCTGTGCACAAGAGATGCCCTCGCAATCTGACATATTTGGAGTGCTTTTGCAAGGAAGAGTAGGCAAATATTGCAAAGTCAAGATGTGCCATGCTGACAGACTCCTACCCAAGAAGACTGAATGCTGTAATTAAATCAAAAGGTGCTTCGACAAAGTATTAGTTTAAGAGTGTGCACACTTATGCAACCAGCTTATTGTATGTTTTTTATATTTTTCCCCTAACAGATTTGTTTGTTTTTCAATGGAATTGCTTATAGGTCACATTAAAGGTGGGAAAAGTTTTGAAATGATTTACTGTGGTCTCATTTTTATATCACAAAATACCTGGCATTTTAACACAAAATACCTGGCATTTTAACAGGGGTGTGTATACTTTTTACATTCACTGTATATGATCATCATCTTCTTTCGGCTGTTCCCGTTAGGGGTCGCGACAGCAGATCACCTGTTTCCATTTCTTCCTGTCCTCTGCCATCTTGCTCTGTCACATCAACCACCTGCATGTCCTCTCTCACCACATCCATAAATCTTATCTTAGGCCTTTCCTCTTTTCCTGTTACCTGGTAGCTTCATCCTTAGCATCTTTTTCCCAATATACTCAGCATCCCTCCTCAGCACATGTCCAACCAACGTAATCTTGCCTCTCTGGCTTTGTCTCCAAACCTTCCAACCTGGGCTGACCCTCTAATATACTTATTCCTAATCCTGTCCACCTTCGTCACACCCAGTGCAAATCTTAACATCGTTAACTCTGCCACATCCAGCTCAAACTCCTGCCTTTTTGTCAATGCCACTGTCTCCAACCCAAGAGGATAAAGGGTCTTAAACATATGTCATATGCTGCCCGACTGAAAAAACTCCAGCTCTATTCAGTCGCATACCGCCTACTCAGAGTTGATCTGTGCCTGACGTACAAGGCCATGTCCAATCCGGAATTAATGGACATGCTCCACCTCAGAAAATCCAAATCCATCAGAGCCACGAGAGCAAGAGACTTAAACCTCAACACAGAAATAAATAGGACGTGCTGGAGGGACAGATTCATAACCCAGAGGCTCCCTACACTCTGGAACAGAATCCCAATCCATGTTAGGCAGAGCCCCTCACTAACTCTATTCAAGAGAAATCTTGACGAGTGGATGGGAGATCGTAGGTTTACCCCGGGGGTCATCTCTGTGTCACTAGTAGACAGAGGCACAGTAAACTAAACCTTAAAGGGCGTAGTATTCTCATCCTAACGGGTGGTGAAAGCCACACACACTCTAGCTAGGCTTATAAATGCCCTAGGGCAGATAGCCTAGTACGAACCTATGAACCTATATAATGCAGCTGGTCTCACTACCCTCTTGTAGACCTTCCCTTTCACTCTTACAGGTACTAGTCTGTCACAAATCACTCCTGACACTCTTCTCCACCCACTCCATCCTGCCTGTACTCTCTTCTTCACCTCTCTTCCACACTCACCTTTACTCTGAACTACTGACCCCAAGTATTTAAACTCATCCACCTTCACCACCTCTACTCCTTGCATCCTCACCATTTTTCTATCGTCACTCTCATTCACACACATATATTCTGTCTTAGTCCTGCTGAACTTCATTCCTCTTCTCTCTTGAGCATATCTCCATCTCTCCAGGGTCTCCTCCACCGGTTCCCTACTATCACTACAGATCACAATGTCATCTGCAAACATCATAGTCCATGGGGACTCCTGTCTGATCTCATCTGTCAACCTGTCCATCACCACTGCAAATAAGAATGGGCTCAGAGCTGATCCTTGATGTAACCCCACCTCCACCTTAAACGCATCCATTACTCCCACTGCAGACCTCACCGCTGTCACACTACCCTCGTACATATCCTGTACCACTCTTACATACTTCTCTGACACTCCTGACTTCCTCATACAATACCACAACTCCTCTTTTGGCACCCTGTCATATGCTTTCTCTAAGTCTACAAAAACACAATGCAACTCCTTCCGACATTCTCTGTACTTCTCCATCAACACTCTCAGAGCAAACATCGCATCTGTAGTGCTCTTTTCCAGCAAGAAACCATACTGATAAGTTACCTAATTTAATAAAGATAAAATGTATGAATCTCTTAATTCTAAGCACTAGTTCCAACAGTAACTAACATTTTGAATGTAAAAACACAGTACTTTAACAGTTAGTAATGAAGAGGTTGCTGGTTGCTGCTAGCAAACAACTTTACTTGCAGATGAAATAATGAAATATAAAGTGTCTGTTGCCCTTTAAGAATAATTGCCTAGGATACATTAAAAATGATAACATGGTAATATTGTAATACGGAATGGATGGCAAACTGATAACAGGTTCATAGTTACTAGGCATCTCCTCCAAGGGAGGACATACTTAGGACTACAGCATAAAGTACAACAGTACAGTGCAGAAATTCATCTACATACTGTGGGAGTAGAACCCACAGCCTTCTGCATCAAAAGCAAGTATACTACCTGATGTCCTACTAGCAATGCTTTTAAATATTTTAGCACAGTAGTTATATATTTTGCTAAACTGTTCCACGTTGCAAACAGACTTGACATAAGGAGCAGTAAAAACTTTTCCCCTGCAGCTCTCAACTCCTTGTAAAATGCACTTGACACTCCACTACACATCTCAACTTTGCAGCACAAGAAATCTGAAAAAAGCCAAAATTTATTGCTGAAGGGACAAAGGCCCAAAACCAGGGACACATTTTAAACATCGCTTGTATAACCTTAGAAAGTTGCCAGAATAAAATGTTTTATGTTACCATGCGTTTCCCAAAAGATAGGAAGGAAACTTAAATGACTGTCAGTGAATTCAGGCCTCACTGATTTACCAGAAAACCACAAATTTTTAAGAGAAATAGGCCAAAAAGTATGAGCCAAAAGATCAGCTATGGACCCAACTCCTTAAGTAGTGGTAGGGGTAGAGAACTCAGGCTCTTGTTGCTTGTAACCACCAGGCCCCCCTAACTGGGGCAGTTTACACACACACACACACACACACACACACTCTCTCTTGCTCTCTGAAACCACAGGCCAGGGTTTCTCAGCTGCTCGCGGCCTGATATAATTGATGCCAGGTCCCAGTACCGGGCTGCAGCGAGGCGGTTGAGAAACACTGCTCTATATAGCAAGAAGGCAGGAGAGCGAGATCTCCCAGCCATTGAAGGATACTTGCTTATTAATGCAGGAATCATGTAAACAAGATGAGTCACATAGAAAGTGTTAAAAAATGGGCACCCCGGATCAGTCTTGCAGATTTATATGAGACCAGGAGAAGTTAAGGGAAGGATAACATAAATGTAAATCTTTTGTAATACGCCAGTTTTGTCAAATAGCATTGGTGGTGCACACTAAAGAAACTGATTTTTCAGAAATTCACTAGTGTTTATTAGTTTAAAGGATAGACTATTACTTGTGCTCAAGTCTTTTTCAGAAAGTTGCATGAAGTTTAATACACAAGTACAACCTGCTAATGCATAAACTGTAACAGATCAAACACTGTTACTTTTTTACTGTTATGTTTTTTCAATAAACTTTTTCACAACTGAGACTTCCTTTTTTAAACTATTATTTTTGGACATTTGGAAAAAATAAAGGTTTGGTGTTTTTAAAAGAAAAAAAAGTACTGCAAGTTGGACAAGCTTAACTTGTTTGAAAGTTATGAAGAGAGTTTGAGGTGAAGCAATATGTGGACAAGAAAATAAATAGAATCAATGAAGCTCCAAGCTCCATATATAGCCATGTTCATTGGTGTTAATCGAAGTCAATAAGACTATATATTTTTTATGCCTTACCCCACACCTGACTATGAAGTCTCTTGCTTCCAGTTGTTATTCATTCACCTCAGACTGAGAGTCAGGTTCAGGAAGTGTATTAGCAATCCAAGGTGGGAGAGCGCAGTTGTCTTACTCAGACCTACTGCTTCCTCATGCATGCTCAGATATAACAGAGTTGCTGAAATATTACGGATACCTTTTGCAGGGGAAATAACTAAGGGGGCACAGACACTGAAAGAAAGAACTTAAGAGAATGTACGGAAGAGGAACAATAAGACTAAGTTAAGTGCAAGAAGAAAAGAAAAAGGCCATGCAAGGGAAGACCAAAGTGGAAAAGAGACTAGTAGCTGGGGGCTTAAAGAGGGAATAACAGGGGGGGAGGGGTGCAGACCGGATTAAATAAATAAGGATTGAAAAAAGAAGAGAGAGACAGAAAGGAACCAAGACAGACTGAAGTGAAGAAAAAGAAATGAGAAGACCATAAGTAGCAAATGTCCCTAGTCACCATAAAATAGTTAAAATGTTCATTCCCTTGGAGAGAAAAGTACACTTTTGTACCTACCATAAATGTAGATGTTTGAGTGTTCACCCTGCTGCAGTCATCACACTCGGGTTATCCTGCCGTCAGGCGGACCCGCAGTCAGCCCGAATTCCAAAGTCTTGGTCCGGCGTCGGTTGCTGTCGCTTCTTCCCTGACGTCAGTGTGCCAGGGGTATACAAGAGACATCAGACGCCATTTTCGTCAGTTTTTCTTGCCCCAGATGTCAGGTGCCCCCAATAGGTAGGCAAAAAAAAAAAAAAAAAAAAAAAAAAAAAATTATATATATATATATATATATATATATATATATATCACACGGGTTGAATCCCAAAGCTAAGGATGGGAGGTGGAGTCAGACAGGGTTAGAAGAAGCTAGTAAGCCCTGCAAAACTGCAGTGGCAAAACCAGCTCTTATCTTAGAGTATAGAAGTAAGTGATAATGTTTGGTGAAGGTGTGCACTAAGTAGCAGCTTCCAGAATATCCTTGGTTGGCACTCCCCTGAGAAAGGCTGCTGATGTAGCTGTAGCCCTGGTGGAGTGGGACCTAATGTTAGCAGGTATTGGTTTCCCATGATGTATGTAGCAAAAACGTATGCAATGCCCTATCCATTTTGAAATGGTCTGTTTTGAGATGGCTTTTCCTTGTGATCCTGTAGCATAGGCTACAAAAAGCTGGTCAGTTTTTCTGAAAGCCTTAGTTTTATCCAAGTAGTAACGTAATTGCCTGTGCATGTCCAAAGAGTGCAGGAGTCTTTTTACTTTGTTCTGGGGATTTGGGAAGAAGGTGGGCAAGTGAATGGTTTGGTTTAGGGCCACAGTGGATACCACCTTTGGCATAAAGGAAGGATTAGTTCATAGAGAGCTCTGTCTTTATGAAAAATGATGAAAGGTTCCACTGCCATTAGTGCCTGTAGCTCTGAGACTCTTCTAGCTGAGGTTATTGCTAGCAGTTGGGCAGTTTTCCATGAAAGAAATTTTAAGTCCGCTGAAAAAGCTGGTTCAAAGGGCGGCAGTGTAAGCTTTTCCAGAACAAAGTTAAGATCCCAAGTAGGTGTTGGAGCTCTCCTTGGTGGTCTTAAGTTCTTAGCCCCTCTGAGGAACTGTCTTAGGAGTGGATGTGAGAATAAAGGAGGATCCGTACTGTAATGAGCTGAAATTGCTGAGGCGTGGATCTTAATAGATGAAAAGGAAAGCCCTTTGTGTAACATCTCAGTTAAATACTGTAGAATCTGATGGATGTTTGGATCAAGGGGGTTTAGGCCTTTAGCCTGGTTCCAGGCGCAAAATCTTTTCCATTTGTCTGAATAGGTTTTCCTGGTGCTGGGCCTCCTGGCCTCCAGAATGACATCCATAACAGCTTTGGATAAAGGTGTTGGCTGGTTGTTTAGATAATTTGCCATGCAGCCAGGTTTAAAGTCTTGAGCTGGCTGTGTAGAATCTGATGGTCTCGCTGGGTGAACAGGTGAGGAATTTGTGGCAAAATCCATGGTGGGCCGTGGGCCATGTTCCTTAAAATTGGGTACCAATGCTGGTGTGGCCAATCTCGTGCAACGAGTATCATTTGTGGCCTCTCTAATCTGACTTTCAGCAGTACCTTTGCTAGAAGAGGTAGTGGAGGGAAGGCATACGCTGTTAATGTTTTCCAACTGAATGAGAGGGCGTCCACTTTCCAAGCTAGTGGATGGAAGGTCCTTGTGCAAAATATTTGAAGTTGGTAGTTGTGGGGGCTTGCAGACAGATCTATGTCTGGGCGTCCCCATTTTTGAGCTATCATTGCAAATACTTGTGGATCTAGTTTCCATTCGTGTGGATCCAGGATGTTTCTGCTTAGGTCATCTACCAATGTATTTTTCTTTCCTGGCAGGAATTGTGCTTGTAATTGAACCTGGTAAGACGGTGCAGTGTTCCACAAGGTCATTGCTTGCCTGCATAGAGGGTAGGAATGTGTGCCCCCTTGCTTGTTTATGTACCACATGACTGTGGTATTGTCCGTCTTTATTATTAGTTGTCCTGGGTGTAGAAGGTCCTTGAAAGCTGTTAGGGCATTCTGTACTGCTAGCATTTCTTTTTGATTGATATGCAGATGCCTCTGATCTGTAGTCCATTTGCCCTGAATGCACTGCCCTGCCATGTGTGCTCCCCAGGCATAGTCCAATGCATCTGTTGTCATAGTTTGCCTAGCTGTGGGTAAGGTGAAAGGCTGACCCTTGTTGAGGTGACATGCCCGTGTCCACCATAGAAACTCCTGCTGAAGGCAGGGAATGAGTGGTATCATTGTTTCCAAGCTGTGGCTGTGCTGAGTCCATATACTTTTCAGGTACCATTGTAATTTCCTCATATGCAGTTTTGCAAATGGTATTAGTAGTATGCAAGATGCCATAAATCCCAAGGCCTGCAGAATTTTTCTTGCAGGGAGTTGGGTCTTTGTTGCCATTATTTTGAAATATTGAAACAGCTGTCGTTGCTTGTCTGGCGTGACTTAAGCCATATGGGCCGTTGTATTCAAGTTGGCACCCAGGAATATTATGTTATGTGAGGGCACTAGTTTTGATTTCTTTTCGTTTACCGTGTACCCTAGGCAACTTAGAAAGTGTTTGACAAATGCCAGATGCTTTAAAAGAATGTCCTTGCTTTCTGCTTGAATAAGGCAGTCGTCCAGGTATGGGTATATTTGAATTCCTCTTTGTCTGCAGCATGCAATTACTGGTGCCAGGCATTTTGTGAAGACCCTGGGCGCAGTAGATAAGCCAAAGGGCAATGCAGAGAATTGGTAATGCGTTGAACCTTCAATGAAGCGGAGGTATCTTCTGCAATTATGTCTGATAGGGACATGCAGGTATGCCTCCTTGAGGTCCAAAGTGACTAGCCAAGCATTCTTGCCCAGCATGGGAAGAAGCTGCTGTAATGTTAGCATCTTGAATTTTGGCACTTTCAATTCTGAACACCTATCTGCAAGATCCAGAATGGGTCTCCATGCTTTGTCCTTTCTTGGGACTAGGAAGAGTCTTGACTAAAATCCTTTTCCTTGCTCCTGTGTAGGTACCTGATGAATGGCTCTCATGTTCATGAGAGCTGTAATTTGTTTTTGTGCCTCTGCCCATTGATTTGGTGGCAGGTTTGGCATTCCTTTGATCCTTGCTAAGGTATGAAAGTGGAATCTGTATCCTTGAGAGACCATGTTTAGAATCCATTTGTCTTTTGTGATGATGTGCCAGTTGTCTGCAAAAAATGCTAGCTTTCCTTTCAAGGGAGTTGCCAGGATAGATTTGCTTGGTAGTTTGAGGATAGAGTCTGTGTTTGTCTTCTGCTAGCTTGGGGCCTGTCTTCTCCTCCTTTCTGGGTAGCAGAACCCCATTGGCGAGGTTTGTAAGGGCCCTGTGACTGACCTCTGCCCCTTGGGCATCTGTATTTGCCCCTCTGTGATCTGTCTGAAGCTGGAAAGGACCAGTCTTTTGTTGCCCAATTTCTGCTGAAACGAGGGAGCTGTACCTGCAAAAAAATCCTTGACCGTTTGCATAGACTTTGCCTTATCCTCCATTTTCTTTAAAACCTCTTCTGCTTTGACACCAAATAATACATCCTGCTGTAAAAGTGCATTCAATAAATTTTGCTTCAACATGGTCAGGGAGGGTTTGTTCTTTTAACCAAGCATGTCTACGTATGACAGAGCCAGTAACAGCTGCGCTACAAGAAGCTTCCAATGAATCAAATCCGCATTGTAAAGTATGTTTGCCCACCTGTTCAGCTGCATGCAACAGATCCTGCATTTCCTTGAATTCAGGCCGTTCTGAATGTGTGCTCATTTTCTGTTTTAACAGAGACATTAGAAATTGTTGATATTTCAACATGTGAAACTGGCAATTTAATGCTCTCATAGCCAGAGTAGCTGAGGTGTATATTTTCTTTCCCCATCTATCTAGGGCTCTGGAATCCCTTTCAGAGGGCACAGGATTTTTAGCCATAGAAGCATTTGCTCCCTTAGGACCCTGGGAAATTGTTTCTGGGTCAGCTACAGGGCTTTTATAAAAGGAATTTGTGTGAGTCAGGTACTAGTATCGGTCTGGTTTGGCTGGTGCAGGAGGAAGAGAGTCTGGATTTAAACTAGACTCCAAGTAAACATCATCCACAATATCTAGAACAGGAGGGATAGCAAGAGGTCTGTGCTGGGGTAGTAAAAGGAACTCTCTGAGCCTTTTCTTAGAATCTGAGTAATCCTGGCCTTCCCAGTGGAAATGTTCCTTCATGGTATGTAAAGATTCCCCAAAGTAGTAGTCTTCAGGGGGAGATGCTGAGGGAATAGAGTCTTCAGCACCAGAATCTTCATACGGTAGAAAAGTGTAATCCTGTTCCTCAGAAGAATCTGAGGAGAGAGAAACCTGGTCAGAGGATGCAAAATCCTCCTCTTGTCTTGGTCTTTTATCAGGAGGGGGATGGGAACCCCTGATAAGGGTAATCAAATCTTCAGCCATCTTAAGCATCTGTTTCTTAGGCATGGGGCCTTGAACTGTAGACTGATGTACAGTTTTCTTTGGTTTTAAAGGAGTTTTAAGTTTAGCATTAGATTTAATGGTGAGTGTAGTCGGTCTGAAGACACCTTCTGCAACCAAAGGTGTTTCCGTTACACCGGTGTCTAGTTCTGCTCCGGTGTCGGTAGATGGCTGCGTCGGCCTAGTAGACTCCGCTTAGGAATCCGCAGCTGTCTGGGGTTCCAGTTCTGCGGTTGTCAGGGGCTGCGTAGGCACCTCACTGAAAACCAGAGAACTGGCGACAGGCCCAGCTGAGGCCTCGGTGTCTGGCTTAGTCCTAGGCTGCCTGTCCTTATCCCTGCATTTTTTATGAATGGCGGTCGTCGGCTGCTCCGATGGCATGATATAATTAAATTTCCTACCACAGTAATGCCGTGCGAAGTCAAAACGGCGTTTGATAGTTCGTTTATTAAACCTAGCACAAAACCGACAACCTGTGATGTCGTGGTCTGGGCCTAGGCAAGGAATACAATAGGAATGGAAGTCCTTATGAGGTACTTGCTTCCCACAAGAAATGCAATTGTTAAACTTTTTCTGACATCGGACTGAGGCAAGAAAATGTTCCCCAATGGGGTACTTAGCTTTATTGAAGACTTCGGACGGAAATTCAAATCGAAAATCTCAGGTGTCGGCCGACCGGCACTTGGGAACTGCTTCTGCTTCGGGCACCGCGCAGCAAGAAAGACTGGAGAAAATGGCGTCGGATGCCTCTTATATACCCCTGGCGCACTGACGTTAGAAAAGCCGCGACAGCAACCGACGCCGGACCAAGACTTTGGAATTCGGGCTGACTGCGGGACCGCCTGACGGCAGGATAACCCAAGTGTGATGACGGCAGCAGGGTAATACGATGAACATCTGGTTAAGTTACTTTCAGCAATATCCCATCCGGGAGAAAGTAGGTGCCTACAGGTGCCTTTTGATTAGTCAAGTGTAAAAAACATTTCAAGGACTGGATTTGTTGTAGAATAGGGACAGAAAATTTAGGACGACGAAAACTGTTCCAGCCAATAAAAATAGGTCCCAAACCCTTCAATAGCTATGCATAATCTGAGCAGTGCTTCTGGGTCAAAACTTTTAGAATCTTGAGAAATACCTCATCCAAGTAACAAGTGCTTCAAAGACCTCTTCAGGCCAAACAATGCAGAGATTCACATGCATGGGGTCATTGTAAAGTAGGACTATGCCCTTTAAAAACCATGAGAAATATCCTGCTCCACTGATGGCAACAGCCTGCTCAGCTCCTTTTACTAGGCAGCACAAGCAGATATTCAAAGACTGGATTTATGCAGGTGGTTAAAGAAACCCTGCTTATTTAAAAAAATAGTCTGTGTTCAGAAAGGTGTTAAGTATTTTGTACATGTTAATTATCCTAACTCCAGCAGTCCCCACAAGCTCCGTTCTTGACCACTTATCACTAGAGCAGTTCTTTCAGCAGGTGGTCTTCAACATGACTTTCCTAGACAATCTCCTTCAGACTTATTAGCCCACTCAGCATTCCATGAAAATTCATTTCAACAGTCATACTGGTGCTAACTCAAAATGACATGGGGAATTCCTTCTGTCATGTGTTTGTTAAAACAAGACTGTGCCTTAAGAATCCTGAGACATTAGCTGAACAGACAACTGCAACACTTGAGGGCTGAGAGCGCATGCTGCTTATTATATGCTTGCAAAGAATTTCAATACTATTACATGCAAAGGAAAATAATTAGTCCACACGGAATAGGTAAAACACATGTTACGGAACAGGACACAACAAGTAAGGGAGAATGTTACCAGACCATAACGAAAGAATTTTCCACTGGTGGCCTCATAGGGCTCTGTACTGTGGCTACTACCTTTTGGACCATCAGACTTGGTATAAAAGTGGGAAATGGACCACAGATAACCAAATATACTGATGACCGCAACCTGGATAACAATTACATCAAAAACAGATGTCAAAGTTATACAAAACTGAACGCAAAATATATCTTGAATATCAATAAATGGATTGTGAGGTTTGGTAAATTAAAGATTAGAAACTAAAATGATCAAACCATGAAAAGATGGCCTTATTAAAGACCTACATACAAATAGTAGATGCCAACTTGATTGGTAGATGCACAAACTGGTCATCAAAGACAGAGGGCAGGATTCACGAAACCTCCGTGTAAGAGTTAACAAGTCTTACACGGAGGCTGCAGTTAAACGGTGTGACGTCAGCATGCCATGCATATTCATGAGGGCATGCTGAATCACACCCTAGGCTAACACGGTCCGTGTAGGAAAGTAGGGGGCATGTCCGCACGGTGAGTCCTGCAAAGGGACACGCCCCAGAAGAGTCACAGTCCTGAAAGGAAACTCCCACGAGCGAGTCCGCGGAAATGTCAAGAAACACAACACCACACATGCCCCCACAGACTATAAACCCAACTGTAAAGTAAAACGTAAAAATTAACAGTTTAATTTTTTTTTATAATTTCAAAAATGTTTGCCCGTAATTGCACTCGTTTGCACGGGTGTGCCCTTCGCTCAGCCACAGTTAGCAGTCATTGAAAAAGCATACAAGATCTAAATATGCAAATTAAGCCAAGTAGCAATAGCGCAGCGGTAGAAACGTTGGCCAAAGAGGAGGTAGCCACGGTTCGAGCCCCAACAACATAATTTTGTACTTTTAGTGAAATAAGCAGGAAACAATCCCCTGACATATATGTACATATATAGAACTATAATTTAAGTAAAATGTAAAGAAATGGGCCATGTATTTTGGAAGAAATCTGATACAATAAAAAAAAAAATTATAAGTGCCCACAGTTGAGCAGCGCTCTAACAAGCTGAGTATGACTGCCAGCAGGTGAGCAGTAGTTTAACAGATGTAATATGAGTGCCCGAAGTTGAGCAGCGCTTTAACATGCTGAAACTGTGTGCCCGTAGCTGAGCAACGCCTCACACAGTGTAATATGCGTGCTCATAGCCAAATGACGCGTAAACCAGCGTAACCCGTTTGCGTGGAGCTGCGCAACGCGCCAACCAACTTACCGGCGGGCAACGTAGGGCCGGCTGTATCAAAGCCGCCTTTACACAGACACACCTCCTAGCCTGTGTAGACAGTCATAAAATAAAAAAAGCAATGCCCAGGCTCGAACCCAGGATACTGTGCACCATAGTCAAAGTACTGAACCACTACGCCATGACAGTTGTACTGAGAAATGCAGTATTAGCATATATATAGGAATGAATGGAAACAGAAGCATGACAAGGCAGGTTTTTTTAAGCAGATACATTTCCAAAATGGCCAATCACAGATAAGTGCGGGGAAAAACGGCATATATAAGCCCCATAGGCAGGAATACACAGCATAACTGATTGTGGAACCTATTTGCAGTCAGGATGGCAGGTGTAGGAGAGGGCAGTCGCTTCCGAGCACAGAGGTGGGGTCTTGAGGAGTCCAAATATATGGTTTGGCTCCTAGTCCACGATCATGAGGCTCAACTCATGCAGGGCCAGGTTCTGTGGGGTGCGTACAAGGCAGAGGCATGGAACCGGTTGGCACATGATCTCACCAGTGCCACAGGCATACCAAGGACTGGTGAACAGGTCCGTCACCACCATGCGGACCTGAAGAGATGAAAGCAGGACCAACTGAACCGTTGGATCCAGGTGGCCCGGAAAATGCCCAACGCCCCACTACTGAGTAAGTATCCATGTAATTACTTATGTAAGAAATTATCCTAGCTGATATTATGAAGATGTATGTTCCAATATTACTTCATTTATATTACAGCTGCAGGTGTGCGTTCCGCGAATCGGCGAGCCTATGGTGATAGGCTGGTGTGGTTGCGCCACCAGGCAGGTTAGTAATTATTTTTCTGTAATTGTTAAACAATATAGGTGAGACAGCTTGTAAAAGAGTTCAGTGTAGTTACACATTAGTAAAGTTCAAATACTAGAAGAAAGATTCTGCTAGTAAAGTGATGCAGCCTGTAATCCAGAAATAAGAGATTTTCCACCTGTACTGTAATATCAGATAACCTGCTGCAGCCTGAAAATTAGTGGTAAACAAGCTAAAGACAATAGACATGTGTCAAATACATCCCCTTTTAAAATCTGCCATATGAAACAAGTGAGTCTGTTGGAAAGGATTGTTGTAACCAAGTAAGACATGTTAATAATGCCTAGAATTAAGTACCATCTTGAATTGTAAAAATGTGAGAAAGAGGTATGAATCCACTAAGAAAGCTGTAATAACTCTTGAATAAAGTATACTGCAGTCAGTACATAATGAAATGAATGAGACAGCCACAACCAAACTGAAATGTTTGTAATAAAGTACTGAAGCTGGAAAGTGTCTGTCCCACAATTTGGATATGTTGCTGTACCCTTGCAATATGGAGATAGTATGGTTGTATGAAATAATGAACATCCACAGTTGTCTAGAGCCATATAAATCAAATGTACCAGGATGCTGTACCTGAACACAGCCAGATATGAACGTGTATGAATAAAAATGCAATGTATATTAATGTAGCAGTAACATTCCCATCACCAACATTCCTAAGGTTACATATAGGAAACTGTACTAAGACCTGTAGGGTATATATATCTGCAGCTACTAGAAATGTACAGCATATGTATAGGTAGTTGAAGTTGTTAATGAAATATGTCTTCACCCTACTCTATATTCACAAATAATGCCATTCCACACCAAACTGGGTATGTGTATTCACAATTAATTCCTATGGACATTTGTCCTGTTGGTTCATACATATTTGCATGTACGTTGATGCATGTGCACTGTTCACATACCCAAACCTGATGGCCTGTTGCCATAAATCAACTCTGCATGCTGTTGGATTGTGTACTGTTGTTCAAAATATGCATGTGTTATGCTTGCTGTTCAATGTTTGGAATTCATGGGTGTTTGGTTAATGGGAATACTGATGCATGCTGTTACAACTAATTTTGAATGGTAAGTAATATTTTTTCCATTGAAATGGGTATATTAAGAAGATTTTTTCTTAATAGAGGATATCAAGCTTCTTGGTTAAAATCCATAGAGAAGGAAGTAATAGTACTTCGTGACAGTAAGGCAGCACCAATTCTGACATTAAATTCACCCACAAATGAAATTGGGTTGAATAATGTGAAGGAATTTAGTAGTGCATTTATGTTACCTATTTGTAATGAAATGTGGATCATCAAGGATATTATAGTTGAAAATTGGAAGATAATATTAGGCAATCAAGACTTGGCTAAAACTACAGGTACAAAACCCTATTTTACTTTTAAGAGGGTGGTTAACCTTAAAAGCATATTAGAGAAAAAAACAGATAGTGTAAATAGAAATATAAGCGAATTTATTAGTACTAGAAGGACTTTTTCTTGTCACAATTGTAAACAGTGCAGGTACATCAACAATTCGTCTTCAGTATATTTTCCACATTTACGTATTACTCACTGGTCAAAAATGTATTATACTTGTAACTCTACTATGGTCATTTATGTAGCTCAATGTCAAACATGTCCTAGTTATTATATAGAAATGACCACTAGAGCTTTTAAGGTTAGAATCAGTGAGCACCTTTTAGCTATTAAAAAGAAAGACGCCAATAACGTATTGGCCAGGCATTCCGTCCACTGTAATCAATTTAAAAAGTTTGTATTTTCAGTATTAGACAGCATAAATAATGATATGTTTACTGGAAATAAAAAATTGTTGTTAGAATGTAAGGAATCTATTTGGCAGGTGTATTCGGGGGCAGATAATGCCTGGTCTAAATGAGACTATTAATTTAAAATGTTTTTTGGAAATTAACAATTAATATTTCCAAATGCAATTTATTAATTTTAAATTTGATTATAGTTTAATGCTTTTTTAATGTTATTCCCTTGAATATGAAGGCATATTTACATAAATACTTAAGTAAGTTTTTATGACTATTGCTTTAATATTTAATTAAGTAATTAGCTAATTATGTAAACTGGTTATGTATTTAAATAACGTTTGTAGGATGGTGAAGTTGTTTCTGAGGAAGTTCACTGTATAATAAATGTGAATGAAAGCGCTAAAAAACAACTGTTGGTGTCTCGTACTTGGCTGGTGTACTTGGACTGGATTCGTTGGTCTTTTTGTGTTTTACTTGGTTATTGAACGTTTGTCTTCTAATTTTGAATGGTATTGTTTGTTACTAACCCAAAATGTCATAAAATATTGCTAAACATAGGACAACAGTGCAGGCGGGTTCCAGCGGACCCACCTCTCCCACCTCAGCTGGCGAGTGCACCTGGCACTAGTGCCCAGGCCGGAACCTCCTCCGGTGGCCCTGTGCCACCTTCGGGTGGAAGCGCTGCAGGGGATGGGGCTCGTCCCCCCTCTGCAAGTGTGGCCGGAGAACGTCCACTCACCCTCCAAAGTGTCTAGTCTGTGGTGCGTAGCGAGATCAGGCATTCTGTGCTTGAACCCCTATGCCAGCTTGAGGCACGGGTGGCGCAACTCACGGGTGTGCCTGCTGCCCATCCTACACAGCCCCCAGCACAGCCATGTCCTGGGCAGTGAAGGCGCAGTGGCAACTGCCCATGGATGGGGATCTCAGTTCCACTGTTGCCATCTGTGGGCTCGTGATATACAAACATCCGTCCCCATCAATTGTGTCCCCCCCCACATGTCATACTCCGCCCCTGAATGCATCTTGTTTGTCTTGTCTGTTAACCTCCCCTACCTACCTCCCCAAATATACCTACTTCCTTTACCTCACATTCCACTCTCACCTGAAAAAAAAATTAAAAAAAGGGCACTCTGTTCCCGCAAAAAAAATACGCCCCATACATAGTTGCTCATTTTGCAGACATGTCTGCTGGACATGTGAACTGGTAATTACACATGGCTGTACAACATATTTTGTTGTCCTCACCCCTCTCTCAGGGGTGGAAGGTTTCAAATTTCACACCAAATTACACACATATGCACAGCTGTTGCTGATAAAGAAATGGGCAGCTATGGGCCTTTCCTACATCCTTCCTGCAAATCCCGAGCTTGTTTTCCTACTGTCCTACCCTCTTTCTGCCCCCTTTTTCACCACTTTCCTATCTCCCCATTTTCTTTTCTTTCAAAGAAATTAGCGCGGGTGTGCGCAAGAATAAGCACTTTTAAGCAGTTGTAAGCGTGTGTGCGCGAAGCTAAGTGCCACTGCGCATGCGTGAGCACCGCGCAATCCAACGCTAACCCGCTTACAACTGCTTAAAAGTGCCTTAGTCACTCTGAATGACAAGGCCTGTAGTCTGCTCAGCAGCAAACTAAAATTCCTCTGTCAGTCTCGAACCCAGGACCTTGGAAACACTAGTCTGCATGACTTACCACTAAGCCATGACTGATATACAAGAACTTTGTGCTGAAAGCAATATGTCATGAAATAGTAGGACTGAATGTAAAGGGAATATAGGAAGGCTATTACACAAAGCTTTTCTTGTATCTTTACTGGCAATTCTTGTGGATTTGCATTACATTAGTGTGAGAAGAGAAACAGCCATGCTAGTAGGTAATAATGTGACAGTAGCACCTTGCAAACCACACACACTATCAGAGCAGGATAAACACTGCCATATTTGAATAGTAAGAGGCCAGACCTCGCAACTGTGACTGATTTACAGGGATGTTCCCGATTTGCAAACAAATGTTAACTGTGCCCCACTGACTCCCTGTGAAATGTACTAACAGTAGGCAGAAAGGTGTGGAATCCCACATAATGGTAACTGTCAATTACTTAAAGTACGCACTACTTGCATGTCAGAAATGGTGTAGTAATACATATGCTCAAAATACCCCACAGTCACAACTGCAGAATATCTGAAATATATCACGGGTGTATCCCACTGATATGTACCATTCCCTGAGACTGCTAAAAGATACACCTGAGAGTATCTGAGGCCTGCAAGTGTCAGAAACTCACAGGCATATCATTCTGTCTGCTGTGAATAGCTGTAGAATTGCTTCTACAAGCACACCCTCATGTAGGAGTACAACCCAGAAATATCAAAGGATGTAGCCAACTAATAAAATAAGGACAGTATAGCAGTTTACAAGCACTGCATGTGCCTGATATCCATAACTATTAGTACAAAGTACAAGGCCCCACTACTGCTCAGCAGCAAAATAAAATACCCTTGTAGGTGTCAAGCCCCACACCTTGGCCTTACCAGACTGCATGAAGTACCACCAAACCACACCAAACATATAAGGAATTGCTGCTGAAAGAAATATATCAAGCACTACAAGGAGCGAATGTAAATGGAAAATAGGAAAGCCATAGCAACACATTCCAGTAAAAAGACACCTAGCAAGCCTTCAAGGAGTGAATGTAAAGGCTAAATAGTGAAACCATAGCAACAAATTGCAAGAGCCACTGCTGTATACCAGTTAATCTACAAGTCCCACAGGAAAGCACATACTCCCATTTAAACAGTATTAGTATTATTAGGTGTCAGTTAACATACACACTGAGAATAATGAACTGGAAGAAGCAACAGTCAGGTTTCAGTACAACATGTATTTCAGTGCCTACAACACAGCCTTAAATATGATAGACACACCAACCTTTACACTCACAGAACAGTGTCCACAGCATACCAGCATGGTCCCCACCTTGAAAATCTGTAAGGGCTACGCCTACCTAACCTAACATTTTATAGCACTGTCCGGAAATCACAGTGAGAACTGCAATTACCACACAGCAGGCTGCATGCAATTAATAAATGCTGGCTAACAATTGGTGCAGAAGCCATCACATGCACATATGCAGATACCTACAAAAGCAGCCTGTACTCCCAGTCCACACATGCAATAGTTTCATTGCAACAACTGGAGAGAGAGACAGAGAGAGAGAGAAAGAGACAAAAAAAAATAAATGAATAAAAAAACATCAAGCCAACCATCAGCAGGCCAGCCATCAGCAAGCCATCCCAAACAGCAGTCAGAAACAAAGGTAATGTAAACTACATAATCTAATAATCTACATACTGTGAACCCTCCATATGTGTTAGCAGTCTGTATCTACATATATATGAAGATGTGCATAGGGCAGGGGACACACTGCAACTGTTAGTGAAGGCTGGACATACATATGTATTTGAAGGTTGCTATGTGCACATATCAATGTAGGTTGTAGTACAACGTACAATGCAGTTTGTACAGTAATTGATGTTTAGCAGTATGTAAAAAAAAAAAAATTATATATATATATATATATATATATATATATATATATACACACACACACACACAATATGCATATATGTGTACATAGAGAGGTATGTATAAATAGACATATATAGATATATATGTATATACATATTCTATGTAATAGACACATACATATATAGATATATACACATATACAGACAGATATGAATGTCTAGAGATATGCATGTATACGAATATCTCTCTCTCATTATATATATATATACATACACACATATATATATCCATATATATATCCTGAGAGAGGCACATGTGTGCAGATGTATTGCAACAGGTGCCTGGTGACAAAGGCATGGACTGAACACCAGTGTGGATACTGGAGTACCATACCCCATTCCAAAACACTTTCACCACTAACCACCACATAGGTGGTTGCCTGCCTACTACTGGATGTGTCAGAAGAGAACATGGGAAACAAGTGTACAATAGCCTCCCCTTTGATATTCACAGTGGCACACTAGTCTTGTAATCCCTGTACATGGTAATGTCAGCACAAATGGTGTGTCAGCTAGGAAATGTAGGTCACTGTACCCTCTACACCTCACAATGTCCTACATGGTATGTACCTCCCATGACAACTACAGAAAGGGAGAAGGACACAGTCATACCTAACAAACAGTGATAATGCCCTCAAACACATTACCTATGCAGAGTGACTGACAAAACCACAGATAGAGTGCCTTTCATACTACCTACACAGAGGTTACCACTGCTGGATATACATAGTTAAGTCACACCCATAACAGTTGTCCAACAACCATGGTAACACCTCACAATATCTCCAGCCTAAATGACCTATGTCTGTCATCCTTGGCACCGCAGTAAAGAGCACATGGTGGAGGTACAGATTCCTACCCACAAATAAGCCATACCCTGGAGTAAACCACCCAGCATTAAGAAGCAAGGCTCCTCATTAGTAGATGTCAGACATACCCCTGTTGAATGTTATGCAGATAGGTAATATGCCATATGAGTCACCCTGTGTAACTGTTTGACAGGAGCAAGTACAATCACATTACATGTGTCCCAAGGGACAGGGTAGCATAAAAGTATGCTGCTGTAGGCCCACGTACCATGTGTGAGATGCGTACTGTGTTTGTAGCGGTTATCCTGGAAATTATTGTGCAAGATTGATATTCTCAATATCAGCAGTAGACCTGTGAAAGCCAACTGTTGTACTACTGTACTGTATCATACTCACAGTATCAATGGCACAGTTGTGCCCACTGACAATAAATGTCTTATTTGTGCAGGTCCCTCTGGAGTAACAGTAATACCTACCTATGACACAATGCACACACACATGTACTCATTGCAATACCAACTATGTGAGGTGGAATGAGTGTGCCACTGACTGTGTGCAATGTCTGTAATGGTGTGATTGCTCAGCATGACTTTGTGTCTGTCATGGTAGTGTGTGCCCTTGGTGTGAGGCCAGAGAAAGATGCGTCAGGTATTGGGATACAAAACATACTACATTGCCATATGTAGTGCTGTGGTTCCCTGTATATGACTGCGGTGTAGGTAGGGGTATGGCCGCAAAGACTAGGGTGCATTACCATTGAAATTTTAAACTATGCATTGCATGGGATGACAATGTTCCCCATCCATTACCTTGATACATACCCCCCAGTGTGAGGTTGTGCACTGGACCTCAAACAGTGTGCCGACTGCTGGTGTATACTAGTTTGTTGTATGGAGTGTGCCAGGCACTGTCACGCAGTTGTTGGCTGAGCACCGATATGTGGTCATTTACATGTGTATCCCCCGATAGACAGACAGATGCTGTATATGGCAGTTCAGTGATATCACTACAGTAGAGTATTATGTGTGCCATATTACTTGCTCACATATTTTTCTTTTCCTTCCAGGGCGATGGTGCAGCAGTGCAACCCCACTTATTCGGCTGCAGAGGATGAGGAGATACACCAGAGCCTGGTGCGGGATTTTGCAACACTTTTCCCGGACCAACCAGAACCAGCAGGAGAGGGCTGCACTGTGGCAAGACCTTGTCCGTCGGGTAAATGACATAAGCATGCATAACGACATATGAGCAGGTACGCCATCACTGCAGTGATTTTATTAGAAATGTCCGTCAGCGTGCATCTGATATCCACAGGCAACAGCTTGCCACAGGTGGTGGGGCACCTATACACCCCCCCTCACCAGACTGGAGGAGCTCCTCCTAAGTGTTGTGGCTCCAGCCCAACAACATCCACAGACGTGTGTAATGATGGAGGCTGGAGCCACCCAGCATGTGGACATGGATTGTGCAGGTAACATGCCATATCTATAGTTGACTGTTCTCTACACTGGTAGTTTATGCATGTGTGAGATGCGTACTGTGTTTGTAGCGGTTATCCTGGAAATTATTGTGCAAGATTGATATTCTCAATATCAGCAGTAGACCTGTGAAAGCCAACTGTTGTACTACTGTACTGTATCATACTCACAGTATCAATGGCACAGTTGTGCCCACTGACAATAAATGTCTTATTTGTGCAGGTCCCTCTGGAGTAACAGCAAGGCAGCCAATCCATGCTGGTGAGTGTGTAATAACAATACTTTTAATACTAATGATAATAATAGTAATAATACCCTCAAACAGTATTGCTATGCGTTGGATTGCAGGTGCATTTGTGTCTGTGTGTTTGTATCTCATGTACTGAGGAGTGTGCATGTGCCCATGTGTGCATGTGCATGTGCCCGTGTGCATCTGTGGTAACATTGTGTACACATTGTAAACTGTGTTTCCTGTCTTCCTCTCACAGGTTCTGGTGTTGCTCTGGTGGTGTGCAGCAGGGAACCTGAAGCCACTGCTGGGGATAGTGATAATGATGATACATGTGTAATAGCACAGGGAGGTGTGACAGGGTCTGTTGTTGGTCAGCCAATCAACAGTACACAGCAGTCAACCCCATCAATGCGCACAGTCATCCTGCCGATACATCCATTGTCACCAATGTCCTTAGGTGAGGGACAGCATACAGTGTGCATTGACCAGGGTAATGTGGTATCAGTGGCACATGCATCCCCTCACAGCAGCCATGGCCAGAGTCCTGACATGGTACCACACAGGCAGATGTCCAGGGGTTCTCGTGGGAGCATCCGTGGTCGTACTGCCCCTGTCAGACGTGCCCACAGAAGTCTTTCAACCTCAGCTATGTTCTAGGCTGTAATGCAGGCACAGGCACGTATGGAACGGTACACCAGCCAGGGTCTGAGGGAGCTTAGAGCACATCGCACTGCTATGAATGACACTATGCGTGACGTTGTGGCTGCCATCCGTAATTTCATCGAGGTCACTGATAGACATTGGGGGGACACATTAGATCTGTTCCACGACTACATGTCCATGAGCCAGGGCAATGCAGGACGGTTGAGGCATCAACGTGGACATATGCCAGCAACATCAGCAGCTGGCAGCCGTCGCGGACGACAACAAACCCGCAGCCGCTCCCATAGTGCCAGTACCAGCCCCAGCAATGCTGGGTCTGTGCTGTCATCAGACCGCCCTAGGAGACCACGTGCATGTGGCTCTGGACAGTCCCAGCAGGGACATGTGTCCAGTCATCAACCAACTGCTTCTGATGACAGTACCCAGTCTGGCTTAGTACCTAATACTGTCAGTAGCACCCCTGCCAGGCACAGGTACCGTGTCCGTGGCCAGAGACAGTGATCTGTATGTCCTGGCAGGTACAGTCTGTGGCTGTCCACAAACACCCGTATATGGCAGCCACGAGGTGGAAAGTACAGTTTTGTACCTACCATAAATGTAGATGTCTGATAGGAATGCATCTGCAGTCCTTACAAATGGGTTGTCCTGTCGTCAGGCAGCCCTTCGGTCGGCCGGATTCCAAAGTCTGGGTCTGGCTTCGGCTGGTGTCGCACTTCACCCGACGTCATCGCTGCAGTTTTTCGGGTATAAAGGCATCAGCCGACGCCATTTTCCTCAGTGTTTCTTGCCCCAGATGCCAGGTGCCCTCTTGGATGGCTAAATTTGGATAAATGCCAATGTTTCCAAATAGTAGAGAGCAAACACATAAAATAAGCATGTATGTACATATATACAAACAAATACACCATAATAGATCCCCCCAAGCTAGCTGAAGGATGGCAAATACCCTAGGAGTACCACAGAGGGAAGGTGGGTAATCCTGACTGCAGATGCATTCCTATCGGACATCTACATTTATGGTAGGTACAAAACTGTACTATGTCCTTCAAGGATGCATCTGCAGTCCTTACAAATGGGTAGAATACCATAGCTAAACTAGGAGAGGATGAAAAAAGGAGAGATTATGGTGTAGTTAGGATCCCTTGCAAAACAGCAGTGGCAAAACCTGCTCGGGATCTAGAGTATAAAGGTAAATTGTAATGCTTGGCAAATGTATGCACGGAGGTCCAAGTAGCAGCCTCTATAATGTCCTTGGTAGCCACTCCTCGTAAGAAAGCTGTGGTAGTGGCTGTAGCCCTTGTGGAGTGAGGCCTGATATTCTCTGGAGTTTTCTTTCCATGGTAGGAGTAACAAAATCTAATGCAATTTCCTATCCATTTAGAGATTGTCTGTTTTGAAATTGGTTTTCCTTCCTTTCCTGTTGCATATGCTACCAGAAGCTGGTCAGTTTTTCTATTGGACTTGGTCCTGTCCAGGTAGTAGCGTAATTGTCTATGTACATCCAGGTAGTAGCGTAATTGTCTATGTACATCCAAGGTATGCAAGAGCCTTTCTCCCCTGTTCTGTGGGTTGGGGAAGAATGTAGGTAGGTGGATAGCCTGGGTTAAAGACACTCTGGATACCACCTTAGGCATAAATGTAGGATTTGTTCTCATGGACACTATCTTGATGGAAGATCAGGAAGGGTTGCACTGCCATTAATGCCTGTAGTTCAGAGACCCTTCTTGCTGAAGTTATTGCCAGCAGGAAAGCAGTTTTCCAGGATAAGTATTGTAATTCTGCTGTTGCTGCTGGTTCGAAGGAGGAAGTGTCAATTTTTCTAGCACAACGCTCAAGTCCCATGCTGGCAATGGTGGTTTCCTGGGAGGTTTTACATTTTTAATTCCTCTCAGAAACTGTCTGAGCAGAGGATGAGAGAAGACAGGAGGATCCAAGCTGTATTCTGCTGAAATAGCTGATGCATGTATCTTGATGGAAGAATAGGACAGGCCTGTATGGAAGAGCTCTGCCAAGTACTCCAGGATGTTGGCTATGTTTACCAGTGTCACATCTTTTCCCTTTGCAGTACTCCAAATGAGATATCTTTTCCATTTTGCTGCATAATTCTTTCTTGTTGAAGGTCTACGAGCCTCCAGGATTATGTCTTTAACCCTTTGGGATAAATTTGGGTTAATTGCTCTTATGTAATGTTCCAGGCAGTTAGCTGCAGAGTTTTCAGGTTTGGATGCAGGATGTTGTAGTTGTTCTGTGTTAACAGTAATGGGATCAGGGTAGTGTCCATATTTGTTCCCAGACATGCTCCTCAGCAATGGGTACCAATGTTGTCTTGGCCAGTCTGGAGCTATCAGAATGATCCTTGGACGTTCCTCTTTGATCTTCAAAAGCACCTTGTGCATCAAAGGAAGTGGTGGGAATGCGATGCTGTCAGGTTTTTCCAACTGAAAGATAGGAGTCCACCTTCCAAGCAAGTCGGTGGTACGTCCTTGTGCAGAATTTCTTTAGTTGGTGATTGAGTGGGGATGCAAATAAGTCTATTTGTGGTAATCCCCATTCTCTTGTGATGGCTTTGAAGATGTCCGGATGCAGCATCCATTCGTGGGCATCTGTGGTAGTTCTGCTTAATATGTCTGCTAGAATGTTTTCTTTTCCCGGTACATAAATTGCTTGTAACTGAATGTTGTAGCTCAGAGCCACATCCCATAGGTCCAGTGCCAGCCGGCATAGAGGATATGAATGTGTGCCTCCCTGTTTGTTGATGTACCACATAACTGTGGTGTTGTCTGTCCTTATCATCAACTGACCTTCTTGGAGAAATGGTCTGAATGACTGGATTGCCAATTTTACTGCCAGCATTTCCTTTAGATTTATGTGCAGGCGCAGCTGGTCTTGAGTCCATAAGCCTTGAATGCACTTGCCCAGCATGTGTGCCCCCCAACCGAGGTCTGAGGCATCTGTCGTGATGGTTTGGCTTGGTTGACTGTTGCAGAAGGGCAATCCTGTGTTTGATTGACAGGCCTGAGCCCACCATAGGAACTCTTGCTTCAGGCATGGGATTATTGAAATTTTGGTTTCTAGGCTGTACTTGTGTTGGGACCACAAATTCTTTAGGTACCACTGTAGCTTTCTCATATGCAGTCTGGCATGAGGGAGCAGAATTATGCAGGATGCCATGAAGCCTAGGGCTTGTAGTACTTTTCTTGCAGTTAGATGGTTCTGCTTTGTTAATGCCAAGAAGTAGAGAGGTAGTTGCTCTTTCTTTTCTGCAGTTAGGAATGCCATTTGTTTTGATGTGTCCAGCTCTGCACCCAGAAAGGTTATTCTTTGGGATGGAATCAGCCTTGACTTTTTTATATTGACTGTATATCCCAGGGCTTGCAGCAGGTAAATGACTCTTTGTAAGTCTTCTGTTAGCTTGCTTTTGTTGTCCGCTTGTATCAGGCAGTCGTCCAGGTAGGGATAAATTTGGATCCCTGAAGTCTGCAATGAGCAATTACTGATGCCAGGCATTTCGTGAACACTCTGGGCGCAGTAGATAAGCCAAAGGGCAATGCTGAGAATTGATAATGCTCTGATCCTGCAAGAAATCTGAGGTATCTTCTGCAAATTGGTCGTATGGGGACGTGCAGGTATGCCTCCTTGAGATCTAGAGTTACCAGCCAAGACTCCTTGCCCAGCATGGGAAGAAGCTGCTGTAGGGTCAGCATTTTGAATTTTGGAACAATGAGGAATGTGTTTAAAGCGGACAGGTCTAGAATAGGCCTCCATTTGTTCTCTTTTCTTGGTACCAGGAAGAGTCTGGAGTAAAATCCCTTTCCTTGCTCCATAGATGGTACCTTTTCCACAGCTCTCATTCTTAATAGTTGAGATATTTGCTTTAGAGCTTCTGCCCTTTGAGTAGGTGGTAGGTTTGGCATTCCTCTCTTTTCTGGTAGAGTATGGAAATGGAACCTGTAACCTTGGTCTATAGTTTGCAAAATCCATTTTTCCCTTGTGATGCAATGCCAGTTCTTTGAAAATAGGGTTAGCTTTCCGCCTAAGGGTGCTTCTAGTTGTTCCCTGGTAGGCGGTGCCACAGCCAAGTCACTGTGATTGTGTTGTTGTAGTGGTGGTGGCTGCATCCGTGCCTCGCTGGTTGTTACCTTGCCACTGGCGTCCCCTGTAGGCACCCCTGGACTGATTTCTGCCTCTAGAACGCCTATTCCTGCCTCTCTGTGTCTTAGAGGAGTCCGGAAAGGACCAATTCTTAGAGGGCCAGTTCCTGCTAAACCTTGGCGGTTGAACCTGTAAGAAATCTTTCACTGTTTGTACAGATTTCGCCTTCGCTTCCATCTTTTTTAGTACCTGCTGAGCAGGGGAACCAAATAAATTGACCTTGTCCATGGGTGCATCCAAAAGCTTTGATTTGACATGGTCTGGTAATGCCTGTTCTTTCAACCATGCATGTCTCCTGATAACTGTGCCAGTCATTGCTGATCTAAAGGAAGCCTCCAGTGCATTATTGCCACATTTTAAAGAATGGTTACTAACCTGCTGTATGTTATGTACCATATCCTGAACATATTTTTTATCTAAAGATTCTTCAGAGGACGGCTTTTTAGTTAACTGGTCAAGCATAAACTCTTGATATTGAATCATATGAAATTGGCAGTTCAAAGCCCTAGCTGACAAAGTAGCAGAGGTGTAAACTTTTTTACCCCATCTCTCTAAGGATCTGGATTCCCTTTCAGAGGGGAGGGGGTTTTTAGTAGAAGTAGCTGCTACAGCTTTAGGGCCCTGGGAGATAGTCTCTGGATCTGCAAAAGGAGCCTTGTATAAATGGTGATGAGCCTTGTATAAATGGTGATGAGTGTCCGGGACCCTGTAGAACCTATCGGGCTTAGCAGGAGCCAGAGGTAATGAATCAGGAGCAGTGCAAGCATCATTAAATGCATCATCTACAACAGAAAGAACTGGAGGTATAGCTAAAGGCCTATGTTGTGGCAAATGTAGAAAGGTTCTAAGCCTTTTTCTGGAGTCTGAGAAATCTTGACCCTGCCACTGAAATTGTTCCCTCATAGCATGCAAGGTTTCCCCAAAGGAAAATTCCTCAGGTGGAGAGGCTGAAGAAATGGACTCTTCAGCATCAGAGTCTTCGTAAGGGGAATAAGGAGCCTCAGGAGGGTCTGTATGGTCTGAGTCATCAGAGGAATCATCTGTGGATACTAGCTCAGGGGGCTCTGCTCTAGGCCTCTTTTCTGGAGGTGGGTGAGAGGTCCTGTCTGGATGAGGGTGGGATCCACGAATTAAAGAAATGAGATCCTCAGCCAAAGAAAGCATATGGGAGCTGGTGCTGGGCCTGTGTGAGGGGGGTTTGGCAGGCACCGTTTTTGAAGCTTTGGCTGCTTTAGCCCTGGCAAAGGCCTTAATAGACATGGCTGCAGGAGGCCTAGCAGCTCCACGTGCAGGGGAAGAAATATCCAGGGGAATAGTGTCTGATAATTCCTGAGAAACCGCAACAGAAGGTTGGATTTCAGAAGCCGATTCTACCAGGTTAGAGGAGGCCTCGGTAGAAGGCATGGCCGCTGAAGAAAGAACCGCTTGCTCGGTTTCGCCGAAACCGAGACACTCGCGGTTTGCTTAATCGCGGTTTCGGCCGAAACCGCGGACCGCGAGTGTCGGTCCTTTTCTTTGTGTTTTTTGGTAATTTGCGTAGTTGGAGGATCCGACGACATAATATAGGCAAAATCAGAGCCGAAAATCTGTTCAGCAAACTCCAACCAACATCTAAGCGTCCGTCGGTTAAAAGAAGCACAGGCTAGACAAGCTGCTATGTCGTGGTCTGGGCCTAAACAATGTATGCAGTAGGAGTGGAAATCTTTATGAGGTATTTGTTTCCCACAAGATAAACAGTTATTCACTTTCTCTGACATCGGCTGAGGCAAGAAAGAGTCCCAACGGGTACTTAGCTTTTAGAAGTCTTCAAGTAGTATTCGGTAGTAGTAATCTCTGGATCTGACCGACCGGCACTTGCGAACAGCTTCTGCTTGGGCGCCACGCCGCAAGAAAGACTGAGGAAAATGGCGTCGGCTGATGCCTTTATACCCGAAAAACTGCAGCGATGACGTCGGGTGAAGTGCGACACCAGCCGAAGCCAGACCCAGACTTTGGAATCCGGCCGACCGAAGGGCTGCCTGACGACAGGACAACCCATTTGTAAGGACTGCAGATGCATCCTTGAAGGACATCTGTGTGTATGCATACACACATGCATAATGTTAACACCTAGGGCTAACACATACACGCACACACTGCATCAACACTGCCCCATCTTGTACTGTTGTCCCTCACCAACACACACACACATACATGTCGATTGGATGTATCAGTGGCAGATTCAGGCATACCAAGTACACACCCTGTGCATATGATGAAACTGTGCCACCTCCTGCAATCTGTTAACACTGATGCAGGAACAGGTTAACATGGTGCTGATGCACAGGGTGACTACATAGAAGTGCAGCAATATTATCATGTTGTTAACAGTACAGTGTAATGATATCATTGTGGGTATATCCCAGCATGCCTGATGCATTAACAGTATGATTGTCATTGTATTGTTTTGTACATCACTATTACAGTAATGTCTGCACATCTTTGCATTCTGGTGGTAAGGCTGAAAACACAAGGCCACCTACATAGGTAGCACAAGGGATAAGAAAATGGAAGTAATGATACTCAATGCCGGACATGTAAACCGCAAGATGCATGCAGTCCAAACTCTCAGCATGGAGAATGTTGATATCTGTGCAGTAATAGAAAACAGGTTCAAGACTCCCAAGAGCACCCTAGCACTACCAGGTTACACCTCATACCATGCTTGACAGCCCCAAAACACGGAACTAACTATGATAGGAGGGTGAGTCTCATTAAATGTCAAGGATACTGTGGTGGCAGAACAGTTAGCTTACATCCTTCAAAGTTGGGAACTGCTGATTGAGGGCTCAGTGTCTGTTATTCTAAAAGTGTATTAGTTCTGGTTTAAGCACTTGGGCTTCAGGCCAGTTATTTTACATTAAGAAGGTTCGTGGTCTGCACTCTGTGGGAGGAGAGGCTGGACTCTGCCCTTCTGAGCTGGGAATTTCTGGTTAAAGGCTTATAGTGCCTGCATATTTGAACTGTTTCTTACTGAAATTGTTACACCTTGTTTGCTGTAGCATAGACTAGATCCAGGCCTGCTGGATCTAGCTTTGTTTGTATGCTTGTTTGCTTATTTCCCTGAAATGCTAATTCCACCTAAAACACGGCTTTTCAGCGCTTCTGTGGATCCCTAGTGACATCTGCATTGCTTACTGTACTTATTTCCTTGTTTCACTTGAAAGAAAGTTACTGTTTGTCATTTTTGCATTTAAGTTACCTGTAACACACTGCATTTAAGTTACCTGGCACTTGTTCACTAAAGCAGTTATATAAGTCAGCACTAAAAAATTAAAAGCACTACACCCTCACAAACTCCCCTTGAGTACCTTGTTCCCCATTGGCCCTTTTTTTTTCAATTAAAAAGGAATTTCCAATGCTATTCTAGCATGTCCAAAGATCAGTTGTCAATCTCCTCTCCGGTCCAGCTGGTGAATCTGGGAATCTTGAGGCAATTTTACAACTGCCTCATGTACACAGACAACCCTCTCCTCCTCCCAACAAATTCCAACACATGTGAGAGATGCAACCATATAGCCAAACTGGAGGCTAAACTCTCTCAACTCAGTACTGGCGAAACCTGTCAGGAGGAGAAAGAAACCACACTCACTACAATTTCAGTCACACATAGACCTACCACAACAGCAAACCAAACACATAAACACACAAAAACATACTCGGAGGCTCTAAATAAAAATCTGCCTAACCAGCAGAGACCTCCAAAGCAGACACCCAAGCAACCGCTACCCCAAAACAAAACACGTGCAACACATAGCTCACAAAGCCAGTGTGCTGAACAGTCACAGCCCTTAAGGCTAAACAACACACCTGATACACTTGTAATAGGTGACTATCGTCAGGCACACTGACGTCCTGCTCACCAGGCTGAACAAGGAGAAGGTCATGGTGAGCTGCCTGTCGGGCGCTAGGATCCGCCACATAACACAAGCACTCAGGTCACTCCAAGGCAAGTACAAATATGACTCAGTCATTGTCCATGCTGGAGTGAATGACCTGAGACGTACCTCCCTGGACTACATGAAAAGAGACATAGAGGAGCTCTCTGAGCATGTGGCCCAGGCCGGTATGACCCTGACCTTGAGTAGCATCTTACCCTCACCAAGAATGATGCCACAATATGAAGACAAGATGATCAATTTCAACAAATGGCTTAAGTATTGGTGTCATTCAAAGGGGATCCAATGCCTGTCAGCCTGGGATGACATGCTTGACAAGCCACGATGCTTCGCTAGGGACAGCTTGCACCTGTCACCCCTGGGCTTTCGGATATTGGCAAAGGCTCTTGCTACCCCCATAGTGCCTTTTTTAGGCAAGACTCAAAAGACAAACCCACCTCCATAGGTATCACAAGGGATAAGAAACTAAGAGTAATGCAACTCAATGCCAGAATTCTAAACCTGCACTGGAAACTCTCCTTAGCATGGAGAACATCGATATCTGTGCAGTAACAGAAACCTGGTTCAAGGCTCCCGAGAGCACCCCAGCACTACCAGGTTATACCTCATACCATGCTTTTCGGCCCCAAAACTTGGACCGAACCAGAAAAGGAGGGGGAGTATCAATATTCGTCAAAGATACCCAAACCTCCAGGTTGGTGGCACAGTACGAAGCATCAGAGACTATCCATGTGCAACTAACAGTGGGTAAAACTGCCTTCCAGTTAATAGCCTGCTACAGACCACCCTCCCAAACCCAGGAACCCCACTCGGCCTTCCTGAGAACACTGGAAAACATGAAGGTCTCTCCAAACACCATTATATTGGGCAACTTCAACTACCCAAACAGACTGGGAGCATTACTCTAGCTCCAACACCCTAGCTCAAAGGTTCCTAGAATTTATAAACTCAAATGCTGTGGAACAACTTGTTACCACTCCCACAAGAGGGGAAAACGTACTGGACCTGATCATCACCAACATGGGGACTCTATGCTCCAGACCAGAAGTGTATCCCTCACTAGTAAGATCAGACCATAAACTAATCTCACTGGATATTTCACATCCCGACCCCACCCCCTGCCCAGAAAACCACAGTGGAAAACTTCTCTAAATCAAATTTCACACTCCTCAAAACCGAGGTGGAATCATTCAAAGCCCCCGGGCCTGTGGAAGATACGGCCCAGACTGCAGAATCCTTTATAAACGCATTCTATGAACACCTTCAGGAATGCATGGATCATGCAATCCCAAATAAAACCAAGACCCAATCCTCCAAAGGCAGACGTCCTGTCTGGTGGACCCCAGCCATAAACAAACAATACAATAGAAGGAGGAAGCTACTACATGATAGAGCAAAATCCCAAAAAGGGAAGGCATCTCTGATCAGTGTTAGCAAAAAACTACGGGCACTCATAAAACAGTCTAAGGCCAGCTTCGAGAGAAAAATTGCACAGGACACCAAGGATAATCACAAGGCTTTCTTTAGTTATGTTAGGAACCTGGGTGGGAATTCCCAGATATGCTCAGAATTGGTCCAAAATGACAAAAAATACACCGAACCCACAGACATTGCCAACATCCTAGTTGACAGGTTCAGCGCAAACTTCTCCACCCCCCTCCCCAACAAAAGGGCAAATATCTATCCCAGCAGAGTGCTGCCCCTCTGACATCTCAGTTGCTCAGGTAGCAGCCGCCCTTTTCCAAAGCAAAAAACACAGCATCAATGGGACCAGACTGTGTCCCGGGCTGCGTCCTACATGAACTCCAAGAAGAGCTAAACCCAAACATAAAACTACTGTTCAATCTCAGCCTTACCACAGGATATGTACCCAAAGAGTGACGTACAGCAACAGTGGTCCCTCAACGGATCCTGGAAACTATCGCCCCATAAGCCTGACTAGCTTGGTCTGCAAAGCTATGGAAAGGATCATCACAGACCTCATAAAAAAAGATATTGGGACCTACAGATACTGGATCCTACCCAGTTCGGCTTTGTTAAGGGCAGATCCTGCCTCTTAAACCTGGTCAATTTCTTTGAAACAGTCACCAAGGCCACTGACGAGGGGAAGGTGGTCCACACAGCTTACCTAGACCTCGCAAAAGCCTACGATACAATACCCCACTTGGGCATTATAGATAAGCTCACCAGCTTAAATATAAACCCCTATGTCACTAGATGGGTTGCAAACTGGCTCAAGGACAGAACCCACATGGTTAGAATTGCTGGAGCCATGTCAGACTCCAAACCAGTTACAAGTGGCGTCCCACAAGGCTCAGTCCTGGGACCTCTCCTGTTTGGTATATATTTCTCGGAGGTACAGGCCAACACGGAAGGACTGTGGCTGACCAAGTTCGCAGATGACTGCAAACTGGGCGCTATAATCGACTCTCCAGCTGACACAAGCATCCTCCAAAAGGGCCTCATAGAAACAGACAACTGGTGCCAGAGCCATGGCCTCAAGCTAAACACCCAAAAGTGTATATCATCCCCTTTGGCAAAAATAAAGTGCCCACAAATTACCACATAGGTGGTAATCCATTAATTATTGAAGAAGTAATTAGGGACCTGGGGACCCAAGTTGATAGCAATCTCTCATTTGACAACCACGTGGCCAAAGTGGTTTGAAAAACATTTTATATAGCCCACCTAATCATGAAGGGATTCACATCTAGATCGGGGGAGGTCATCGTGCCTCTTTACTCATCCCTCATCAGGCCCATAATTGAGTACAATGCCCCTTTTGGGATGTACCTTACCAGACACCTGCAGCAACTGAAAAGACCCCAAAAGTACCTCACCAAGAGGATGAAAGGGCTCAAACAGATGCCATATGCTGTCCGGTTAAAGAAACTCCAGCTCTACTCAGTGGCATACCGCCTGCTCAGAGGCGATCTGTGCCTGACGTATAAAGCCATGTCCAACCTGGAATTAATGGACATGCTGCACCTCAGAAAATCCAAATCCCATCGAGCCACGCCGAGAGACTTGAACCTCAGCACTGAAATAAATAGGACATGCTGGAGGGACAGATTCATAACCCAGAGGCTCCCTTCACTCTGGAAAAAAATCCCAGTCCAGGTTTAGGCAGCATCCCTCACCGACTCTCTTCAAGAGGAATCTTGATGAGTGGATGGGGGATCGTAGGTTTACACCGGGTATCACTTCTGTGTCACTGTTAGACAGAGGCACAGTATACTAACCTCGAAAAAGGGCATAACAAAATTAATTTAAAATGGGTGGCGAAAGCCAAACACACTCTGGCTAGGCTTATAAATACCCTAGGGCAGATAGCCTAGTATGAACCTATACCCACACCCCCAGGTTGTTGCCACAGCGTGATGCATCACAGACTATCCACGTGCAACTAACAGTGGGTTAAACTGACTTCCAGTTCATAGCCTGCTACAGGCCACCCTCCTAAACCCAGGTAACCCACTTGGCCTACTTAAGAACACATGAATATATGCAGGTGTCTCCAAACAACAATATATTGGGCAGCTTCATTTACCCACACATAGACTGGGAGCATTACTGTAGCTCCAACACCCTAGGATAAAGTTTCCTAGAATCCATACACTCAAATGCTATGGAACAACTTGTTACCACTCCCACAAGAGGGGAAAACATGCTGCACCTGATCATCACCAACATGTGGACTCTATGCTCCAGACCAGAAGTGTATCCCTCACTGGTAAGATGACACCATAGAGTAATCTCACTGTATATTCACATACCAACCGCAGCCCCTGCACAGAAAACCACAGTGAAAAAGTTGTGTAATGCAAATTCCATGTATTCACATAAGGCAGGCTTCACACATGGGAACTATTTAAGGTCACAGGTACATATGTCTATGTGGCACACACATACCTCATGTGTGCATTGAAATTACTGCTATAATATATGTCATACAATATTAAGAGCAACACCCAACACACATGGACAAACTGTGTGACAAAAACACACATGGCATTTGTAGGATTCAAACCCCTACCTAACTCTGTTATGACACTTTAGAGAGACGCATTAGCAGAGCGCGCTATTCACATTACTGTGAGGTTTACCTTCTCCTGCTATACTTATAGGGTGCTGACATCATCAGTGTTTAGAAAGAGGACTGTACATCATGTAGTGTGTTCTTCTAGCTGCCAAAAGGGACATTTCTTTCAAACAGAATTGCAAACACACTAACCCCCCCCCCCAAACACACACGCACACACTGAGCATTTGCAGGTTTCAAACCCCTACCTAACTATGTTATGACACTTGAGAGAGACGCATTAGCAGAGCGAGCTATTCACATTACTGGGAGGTTTCCCTTCTCCTGCTATACTTATAGGGTGCCGACATCATCAGTGTTTACAAAGAGGAATGTACATCATGTAGTGTGTTCTTCTAGTTGGCAAAAGGGACATTTCTTTCAAACAGAATTGCACACACACTAACCCCCCCCCAATCACACACACACACACACACACACACACACACACACACACACACACACACACACACACACACACACACACACTGTGCATTTGCAGGATTCAAACCCCTACCTAAACGATATTATGACACTTGAGAGAGACGCATTAGCGGAACGAGCTATTCGAATTACTGGGTATCTTTTCTTCTCCTGCAGTAATTATAGGGTGCTGACATCATTATTTATAAAGAGGTATGTACATCTATTACTATCCGTCAGTAAGGGGGATAGCATATATATGCATTAACAGATGCCTACTTCAGGGTCACGTATGCACATCAGCACTGCCAGGTTATGTTTTATACCATGCTTCGTGACCACAGGACTTGTAACACACAACACAACCAGTTCAGACCACCCCCCATATCCAGGAACCACACTTTGCTTCCCTGGGAACAGTGTAGGATATGAAGGTGTTCACATACACCATTACAGTGGTTAACTTCAGGTACAGGTATATTGAGTGAGGGAACTACTCAGGCCTCAACAACATCACCCTACAGCCACTACAATTTGTGAATCCATGTGCTATGGCAGGACCAATCACCACAGCCACAAGGGGGAATACATATCGGACCTGACCATCTGCAACATGGGGACTCTATGTTCCACACCAGAGGTAGACCACCATTGTTAATATCTGACCATAATCAACTTTCCCTGGACATCCATATCCCATCCCCACCCCAGGCAAGGAAGTCACTGCAAACAAAGTATTTATCAAAAGCAGACTTTGCACTTGTGAAGACTGGGGTGGAAGACTTCAAAGGACCCATGCTGGAGGATTATACAGGACACTCTGCATAATCCTTGACAATTGCATTCTATGAGCATCCAGAAGGTTTGCAATGATCATGCTGTCCCAAATAAACCCAAGACTCCTCCACAACAGGAGACCTGTCTGGTTTACACCAGCCATATATAAGCTGTACAACAGAAGGAGGGAGCTAATACATTACAGAGCAATATCCCACAGAGGGAGGACATCTCTGAACATTATTGGCAAGACACTTCAATCCCTCAAAATCATAAGTGTTGACAGTGAAATTGTCCAAGCACTGCAGATAAGGCTCCCCTCAGTCTGTAATTGACGCCCAATTACTGTTATAATTCCTCGCCAACCCTCTTCCAGCAAACTCCAGCCACATGGATGTGATATTGCAAATTCAACCCATGGGATCTCCACTGTGTCCCTGCTTGACAGAGGCATAGCACACTAGCCTTAAACAGTGCCTTCTGTGACCTACTTTATAGAGGCACAGTAGCCTACTGTACTGGGGAGGCAGACGCCAGATACACTCTGGCTAAGCTTATGTATTCCCTTGGGCAAACAGCCTAGTATTGACCTCTACACCCATATGTTTAATTTTCAGATGCACAATATTTGTTGCTGATAAACTGTTTGCAGGTCTTTATTGCCATAGCTTTCCCTGTTTCTATGAACAACTTGTGTATCTGTGGAAGATGTTTTGAATATGAGAGGGATCCACTATTTTACTTATGTCTCTGTTGTCATTTAACTGTGTGCACTGGGCAGACTGCTGTATTGTCGGAGGTTCCTGGCTTAACACATACAAATGCCAGATGTGTGGCCAACTGCTAAACTGAGACATGGCCTAAGTGTGAGCATGCCCAGTTCAGGCTTTCCATGGCTTGTTGCCTGACATATGTCTCATTTATCAAAGTGTGCGAGCATGCCCAGTGTGAGCTTTCCATATGTTGAGATCTGAGGTCCACCACATTTGTGGTTGTGTGTGAACTTCAACAATATTTCATATTTATAGTTGTGTGTTGGAAGTAATGTTGTGTTCTTACTGCCCGACTGCTTTGTGTCTGAACCCAACAGGGATTATGCTGTGCCTGCAGGGTTTCTATGGGATAGTTTGCATACAGTTGTCAACATCCTTTCATACTGACCAAACACTGTAATATTGTACAGTGTACTGGTTCAGTACTTTCACTGTGGTGGACAGTATCCTGGGTTTCAGTCCTATTGCTGCTTTAAATATTCATAGTGAGCACACCAGACTGGATAAGGGCCAGTTGTGCAAATATGACCATGTTGCATTTTGTTCGGATATGGACTACTTATTAAACCAGGCTTGTCCAACATAGGCAGTGTATTCCGCAACTTGGGTGGACATTGACAAACACTAGCTATGTGCCCTAGGCTATTTCTAATGCTAGTCAGAGAGTGTGTTTGTCCTTCAACACACATTGTAACTGGAGTTTGCCATGACATATTTCAAGGTTAGTATACTGTGCCTCTGTCTACCCATGACATAAAAGTGATACCCAGGGTAAACCTACCATCTCCCATCCACTCATCAAGATTCCTCTTGAAGAGAGTCAATGAGGGACTCTCTGGCTAACCTGTACTGGGAGTTTACTCAAGAGTGGAGGGAGCTTCTGGGTTATGGATCAATCACTACAGCATGTCCTATTTATGTCAGTGCTGGAGTTCAGGTCTCTCATGTGCATAGCTCACTGGCATTCAGATTTTACAAGGTGCAGCATGTTCATTGATTCCAGCTTGGACATGGCTTTATACATCAGGCACAGACTGCCTCTGGGCAGGCAGTATGGCACTGTGTGGAGCTGCAGTTTGTTTAATCAGGCAACACATGGCATCTGTTAGAGCTCTTTGATCCTCCTGGTGAGGTACTTTTGGGGTCTTTCCAGTTGCTGGAGGTGTCTGCCAAGGTACATCCCACAAGGGCCATTGTACTCAATTGCGAGGCTGATGAAGGATGACTGAAGAGGCACGATGACCTCACCGGATCTAGATGTGAATACCTTCACGATTAGGTGGGTATATGGTATGTTTCTGTAACCACTACGGCCACATGGTTGTCAAATGCAAGATATCTATCAACTTGTGTCCCCAGGTCTCTTATTACTTCTAAAGTACTTAATGGGTTAACACCTATGTGGTAATTGGTGGGCACTTACTGTTTTTCCAAAGGGGATGACTATACACTTTTCTGCATTTAGCTTGATGACATGGCTCTGGCACCAGTTGTCTGTTTCTATGTGGCCCTTTTGTAGGATGCTTATGTCAGCTTGAGGGTCAGATATGGTGCCCAGTTTGTAGTCATCTGCAAACTTGTTCAGACACAGTCCTTCCATGTTGGCCTGTACCTATGGGAAATATATACCAAACAAGGGAGGTCCCAGGACCGAGCCTTATGGGACGCCAGTTGTAGCTGGTTTGTAGTCTGACATGGCTGCAGCATTTCTGACCATGTCAGTTCTATCCTTGAGCTGGTTTGCAACCCATCTACTGACATAGGGGTTTATATTTAAGCTGGTGAGCTTATCTCTAATGAACAAGTGGGGTATTGTAGGGAAGGCTTTTGCAAGGTCCAGATAGGATGTGTGGACCACATTCCCCTCATCAATGGCCTTGGTGACCGTTTCAAATGAGTCAAACATGTTTAATGGGCAGGATCTGCCCTTAAGAAAGCCACACTGGGTAGGGTCCAGTGTCTGTAGGTCCCCAACATCTTTATTTCTGAGGTCCATGATGATCCTTTCCATAGCTTTGCAGACCAAGCTTGCCAGGATTCTGGGGTGATAGTTTGCAGTTTGCAGTATCCATTCAGGCACCACCTTTGTGGAGAGGGACCACTGTTGTTGTACACTGCTCTTTGGGTACATATCCTGTGGTAAGGCTGAGATTGAGCAGTAGTGTTATTTGGTGTTCCATTCTTCTTGGAGTTCATGTTGGACGCAGCCCAGGACACCATCTCATACAATTGATGCTGTGTGTTTTGCTTTGAAGATGCTGGCTGTTACCTCAGCATCTGCAATGTCAGGGGGCCAGCACTCTGTTGGGATAGATATTTGGCATTTGAGTGGGGGGGGGGGGGGAGTTTGCACTGAACCTGTCAGGTTGGATGTTGGCAATGTGTGTGGGTTTGGTGTATTGTTTGTAATACTTGAGTAATTCAGAGCATATCTGTGAATTCCCACCAAGGTTCCTACCATCAGTTAAGAAAGCCTTGTAATTATCTTTAGTGTCCTGTACAATTTGTATCTTCATAGGTTCATACTAGGCTATCTGCCCTAGGGCATTTATAAACCTAGCCAGAGTGTGTGTGGCTTTCTCCACCCCTTGCAATGTGAATATTATGCCCATTTAGGGTTTACTTTACTGTGCCTCTGTCTAGAAGTGACACAGAGATGACCCCCGGTGTAAATCTACCATCTCCCATCCACTCGTCAAGATTTCTCTTGAAGAGAGTCAGTGAGGGGCTCTGCCTAACATGGACTGGGATTCTGTTCCAGAGTGTAGGGAGCCTCTGGGTTATGAATCTGTCCCCTCCAGCGCATCCTATTTATTTATGTGTTGAGGTTCAAATCTCTCACGGCTCTGATGGATTTGGATTTTCTGAGGTGGAGCATGCCCATTAATTCTGGATTGGACATGGCCTTGTACGTCGGGCATACATCGCCTCTGAGTAGGCAGTATGCGACTGAATACAGCTGGGGTTTCTTCAGCCGGGCAGCATATGACAAATGTTTGAGACCCTTTATCCTCTTGGTGAGGTACTTTTGGGGTCTTTCTAACTGCTGCAGGTGTCGGGTAAGGTACATCCCAAATGGGGCATTGTACTCATTATGGGCCTGATAAGAGAAGAGTATAGGGGCACAATGACCTCTCTTGATGTAGATGTGAATCCTTCCATGATAAGGTGGCCAATATAGAAGGTCTTCCTAGCCACCTTGGCAATGTGAGTGTCAAATGAGAGGTTACTGTCCACTTGTGTCCCTAGGTCCCTGATTACTTCTTCCGTACGTAATGGATTACCACCTATGTGGTAATTTGTGGGTACCTTGTTTGGTATTTGGAGAGACATTCTTACTCTCCAGTGTCTTCAGGAAGGCTGAGTGGGGTTCCTGGGTTTCAGAGGGTGGTCTGTAGCATGCTACAAACTGTACGGCAGTTTTGCCTACGGTTAGTTGCACATGGATGGTCTCCGATGCTTCGTGCGTTGTCAGTAACCTGGAGGTGTGGGTATCTTTGATGAATATGGATACTCCCCCTCCTTTTGTTGTTTGGTCCAGGTTTTGGGGCCGAAAAGCATGATATGAGGTATAACCTGGTAGTGCTGGGGTGCTCTCAGGAGCCTTGAAGCAGGTTTCCATTACTGTACAGACATCGATGTTCTCCATACTGAGGAGGGCCTCGAGAGCGTGCATCTTGAGGTTTAGACTTCTGGCGTTGAGCAGCATTACCCTTATTTTTTTTCCACTTATGTTTTCTAGGGAGGTGGGTTTGTCTTTTGAGCCTTGCCCAAAAAAGGCACTATGGAGGTGGCAAGAGCCTTGGCCAATATGCAGAAGCCCAGGGGTGACAGGTGCAAGCCATCCCTGGCAAAGCAGCTTGGCTTGTCAAGCATGTCATCCCAAGCAGACAGACATTGGATCCCCTTGGAATGACACCAGTAATTGAGCCAATTGTTAAAGCTGATCATTCTGTGTTTGTACTGTGGCATCATTCTTGGTGAGGGTAAGATGCTGCTTAGGGTCATACCGGCCTGGGCTACATAATCAGAGAGCTCCTCTATGTCTCTTTTCATGTAGTCCAGGGAGGTACGTCTCAGGTCATTCACACCAGCATGGACAATGACAGTCATATTTGCACTTGCTTTGGAGTGACCCGAGTGCTTGTGTTATGTGGCAGATTCTAGCGCCCAACAGGCAGCTTACTGTAACCTTTTCCTTGTTCAGTCTGGTGAGCGGGACATCAGTGTGTCTGACTATGGAGTCACCTACTACAGGTGTATCAGGCATGTTGTTTGTCCTTAAGGGCTGTGACTGGCACACTGACTTTGTGAACTGTGTGTTGCATGTGCTCTGTTTTGAGGTAGTGGTTGCTTGGGTGTCTGCTTTGGAGGCCTCTGTTGATTTGGTAAATTTTTAATTAGAGCCTCCGGGAATGTTTTTGTGTATTTATGTCTTTGGTTTGCAGTTGTGATAGGTCTATGTGAGACTGGGTTTGTGGTGTGTGTGGTTACCTTCTCCTCCTGACTGGTTTTGCCAGTACTGAGTTGAGAGAGCTCGGCCTCCAGTTTAATAGTTGCATCTCTCACATATATTTGTATTTGTTGGGGGAAGGAGGGGGTTGTCTGTGTACATGGGGCAGGTGTAACATTGCCTCAAGATTCCCAGATTCAACATGTTGTAGCTGGCCTTAGAGGATTTTATGTGTGGCCATATTTTTTTGCCATAATACTGATCAGAGATTACTTCCCTTTTTGGGTTTTGCTCTATCATGTAGTAGCTTCCTCCTTCTCTTGCATGGTTTGGTAATGGCTGGGGTCCACCAGGCCAGATGCCTGCATGTATGGAATTGGGTCTTGGTTTTATTTGGGATTGCATAATCCATGCATTCCTGAAAGTGTTCATAGAATGCATTTATAAAGGGTTCTGAGGTCTGGCCCATATTTTCCACAGGCACAAGGCCTTTAATGGATTCCACATCAGTTTGGAGGAGTGCAACATTTGCTTTACACATGTTTTTCACTATGGTTTTCTGCCCAGGGACTGGGGTCAAGATGTGAATATCCAGTGAGATTACTCTATGGTCTGATCTTACCAGTGAGGGATACACTTCTCATCTGGACATAGAGTACCCATGTTGCCAATTATCACATCCAGTATGCTTACCCCTCTTGTGGGAGTGGTAAGTTGTTCCTGAGCATTTTGGTTTATGAATTCTAGGAACCTTTGGCCTAGGGTGTTGGAGCTAGAATAATGCTCCCAGTGTATGTTTGAGTATTTTCAGTCGCCCAATATAATGTTGGTTGGAGAGACCGTGATATTTTCATGTGTTCCAAAGTAGGCCAAGTGCGGTTCCTGGCGTTAGGAGGGTGGTCTGTAGCAGGCTACAAACTGGGAGGCAGTTTTAGCCACCGTTACTTACCCGTGGATAGTCCATGCTTCTTGCTGTGGTACCAACCTGGGGGTGTGGTTATCCTTGACAATTATTGATAGTCACCCTCCTTTTGTAGTTTGTTCCATGTTTTGGGGCTGTAAAGCATGGTATGAGGTGTAACCTGGCAGTGTTAGGGTGCTCTTGTGAGCCTTGACCCAGGTTTCTGTTACAGAACAGATATCAACATTCTCCATGCTGAGGAGAGTTTGGACTGCATGAATCTTGCAGTTTAGACTTCTGGCATTGGGTAGCATTACGTCTAGGTTCTTATCCCTTGTGATACCTGTGGAGGTGGGTTTGTGTTTTGAGCCTTACCTATTCAAGGCACGGTGGGGGTGACAACAGCCTTTGCCAGTATCCAAAAGGCCAGGAGTGATAGGTGCAAGCCATCCCTAGCAGGTGGAGCATTGTGTCTTGCTCAGCATGTCATCCCAGGCTGACACGCATTGGATCCCTTTTGACTAACGGCAATACTTAAGCCAATTATTGTAATTGATCATCTTGTCTTCATATTGTGGCATCATGCTTGCTGAGGGTAAGATAAGTCAGGGTCATCAAGTTTGCATATACTACATGGTGTTACATTGCTTAACACATGGCAATCATGCCTCAGGTGGTGCTGCAGGGCTGTCTATGTTGGATGCACATACTACACTCCCTGTACATGTTTGAAAGCAGGTTGTGTCAACTTAGGCATCCTTTTTACTATATGTGTGAGTCAGAGAGAGGTATCATTTCCAGGGTTCCTACTGAGCCAGTGTATGTGCTATGCGTTGCCTCTTTGCCAGGGCCAAGGCATACAGGGCACGCCTCCTTCTGCCTACTGGGGCAGGCTCAGGTTGTTCCTCCTCTGAGTCACGCTCTGCCTGTGATTGGCTTGACAATGGTGGGGGCCTGTTTGGCCCAGGCCTATGCTGGTCCTGCTGCAGCTGTTTTCACAGGATCATATTATGTAGCATAGCACATACCATGACAATTTGGGTACATGTAGTTGGTGAGTATTGCAAGGCTCCACCAGATGTGTCCAGGCACTGGAACCGTGACTTGAGCAGCCCAAACACAAGCTCGATTACATTTCATGTTTGTGTGTGTGCCTCATTATGGTGTTATTGTTCAGGTGTGTGTGCATTTCTGATGGGTGTCATCAGCCACGGCTCCAGTGCGTAGCCAGCATCCCCCACTACGTGACCATGTAGGTTGTCCCCATTGGAAAATGTCTGGTACAGCTGCGTCAAATGCCAGATATGGGAATCATGGTAGCTTCCAGGGCAGCCAGCACACACATTCATTGTTGTGCCCTGGGCATCACACATGACCTGGCAGTTGATGGAGGGGAAGCCCTTGCGGTTAATGTAGGCCCTACCCCGCTCACCAGCTGGTGCTTTGATGCATATATGCGTGCAGTCTATTGCACCCACTACCTCAGGGTATTCCGCTATTTGCTGGAAGAGATGCATATTGCTGGCCAATACCTCACGGGAATTGGGGAAATATACATGATCACCGACATGTGCTGACATGGCATCCAGGAAATGGTGCAGTACCCTGGATGATGATGCCTGTGATATCCCCATCATATCACCAGTTGGTCTCTGGAAGGTACCTGTTGCTAGTATTCTTAGGCCAACACATACCTTGGTTTCCACTGGGATGGGTTCCCCTCTGTTGGTTCTGTGTGCGAGGTGTGGCCTGCACAGCTCAACAATTTGCTGTAGGAGGTCTCTGTCCACTCTATAGCGCTCCACTATCTCCAGCTCATGTAACCTCTGGTAGGTGACCCTGGGCCTGTACACTTTTCTCTGTCTCCTCACTGTGGGTTATCCAGCAGCATTTGCATAGTCACCACCTTCAGCAAGTTGCATACGTCTCCTTATAACAGCTATGGCAGCCCCTAGCATTTTTGGTATGAGTGAAGCTTTTTCAGTTTTCACTTCTAATAGCTTACTCCTCTGTTGCAGTGTCTCTTGAGAGAAACATACTGCACTGTTGTTTGCAGAGTTTTAGGTGCTGGGCTGGGCTACTGTTCTGCCTGTGTAATTGCCTACTTCTGATTGTTTTCACCTGCTAGCTAGCTTCCTACTATTTCTCCTGCTTCCTTTTTCCCTTCTGTTTCCTCAGGGGGGAGCGACGCTCATACAAGCGAAAACGCGCTCACAGCTGCTAACACGCGTGCACACATGCTTAGACGGACTAGAATCTGCTTATTCGGGTTAAAACGCGTGCACACCAGCCCAAACAAGTTTACAGGTGTTTAAACAGGCTCCTACATGCTTATTCTGCCTTCTACTCGTGCCTACCAGCGAGCATGCACGCCCAGCAAGAAACTTTGGTGTTATCCATAGTGTACACCTTACATTTCTTGGCTTTCCCATGCCTACTTGTTGACACTCCTCTTTCCATGATGTGTGACTGACATCTTTCACATGCCACTGTGCTCCAATGAGCTTCATTTCTTTCATACATTCCCCCCTGTGATGTCACCTATCTCCTACTCTGTTACTCCCCCTTATCCTACTCCTACACTGCACGGAATGTGCTCATTTGCTATGTGACAGTGCGATTCACTATCCTACCATTCATTTACATAGGATTGCCTACTAATGCTTAGTTACAGGTCTTACACTCTGCTTCCCCCCTTAGCAACCCCTACTCGGTGGCCATGTTGTTTTCAGCCTGCTATTCCCTTACATTGTAAATTCATGCTTTGCATAAAACCCACGTTTGTGGGTTTAAAATTTTTATTTTTCTGGTTTTTTTTAGCGCAGCCCGTTTGTGCGGCGCTGTGCTATGTTTAAACATCGATCTTTTTTTGCATCGGGGTACGTTGACAGTGGCCACATATTTGACCATTGGCATGCTGCCTGGAACATATGCAACCTTTATTTGGAGCTGACAAGGCTCCATTGTGTTATATGCAGAACGGTACTCAGTTGTCAACTGAGTACATTTCTGCAGATAACACGGCTCTTCCAGGCAGCAGAAACCTGCCCGTTATTGCTAAATTGCCTCATTTGCATGCCTTTCGGCTGCAAGTGAGGTAATTAGCATATCCATGCCCTGTCCGTGTAAGAGACGTTTTAGGTGCTCTCTTACACGCAAATACAGGCTGTTCCTGGATCACTATGGCTGCATGGAGTCTTACACTACTCTTAGACTCCGTGCAAGCCATCGTGAATCCTGCCCAGAAACATTCATGTAAAGCAAGTCGCTCCATATATATACATCACTCTACCACTTCATACCTCAATGCCTCACCAACTACTGAACATAATGTTGCATTTCACAGCCTTTCAACAATGACAATTCACATTAGACCATCATGTGGCAGCCGTGTTCAGAGAAGCCTTTTACTTGGTTCATCTTATAAGTAAAGGAACTGCATCCAGAAAAAAGGAGGTTATTACCGCTCTGTACTCCTCCCTTATTAGACCTATGATTGAGTACAACGCCCAGTTTGGTATGTACCTCCCCAAACACCTGCACCAACTGGAAAGGCCACAGAAATACCTCAGAGAGAGAATCTATGGCCTCCAACACCTATCCTATGTGGACAGGCTTAATCACGATCACTCAACAGTAACATACAAATTGCTCAGAGGTGAGGTGATCTGTGTCTCGCCTACCTCGGACCCTGCCCTACTAGAGATTCTCCATATCCGTAAGTCTAACTCCTCACACATTACCCGCTCGCCAGGCCAAAATCTAATATGCAGCATCAACAAAACCTGCTGGAGAGACAGGTTTGTCTCCCAGCGGCTGCCCCATCTCTGGAATAGATCTCCCATACATGTCAAACAGAGTACCTCACTGGCCCTCTTCAAACGCAATCTTGATGAGTGGATGGGAAGCCATAAATTTGCCCCAGGGGTTACACCTATGTCCCTCATTGACAGGGGCAACAGGTGCTGACTGAGGTTTCTTTTTTTGGCGATAAACGCTTGGCTAGGCTTATAAGGGCACCAGGGCCACCATTAGCCTAGTAGCCTCCTATGATCCTAAGCTATTTGAAAGTATTTGAAAAGGTACAACCATTTTCTTACTAGGCAATTCAGAAGGCTGGAAAACCTGAACTGTCTGTCATACTATGTTTCTTACAAGTTATTAGAAGGCGACCTCTGTCTGGTTCTGAGTACTTGAAAGGCTATAAATGGAATGCACTGCAGAGGTTGCCAACAGAAGATCACAGAACCAAATATTTAAAAGAAATCCAGCAACAGGGAAACAATGCAAGATGTACATGATACAAACCACCCCTTACACCACCACCGAATTAGCTTCCCAATGCAATCAGAGGCAAGTTGTTAACTTAATACGTATACATTAATATTTCTGTATAAAGTGTGCGTATGTAATTTTGTACATGGATATTAACACACGTCTGTGTACATATAAACACATAATGATACAGCAGGTGTATATAGGTGTAGTGATTAAAAATCAAAACACCTGAATGTCATCAATAAAGTCGACCACACAAGGTCAGTGACAAACAATGACAGTATACCAAGTACATGTAAGGAAAATCCCCTGGCATGCAAAGTAAAAATCATTTTTGTGGGGGGCGGGACCACTCCTGCACCCCCTGCTAATTATATGCTATAACTTCCAAAATCACACTGCCTCCAGGGAATGGAGACTGCCAATTTTGCATACCTGTCAATCATCTGCATTGTCGACCAGAGTGTGTTAACAGATGTAGACATTTGGGAGTTTCGACTTAAATCACAGCTCCTTGGGTTTGCGCGTCTGCGTATGCACATATATTACACACAGCTCCTTGTGCTTGTGCGTATGTACATATATTACACATACATATTTATATATGTATATGTATACACATTATGTTATGAAATTTTGAAAAACATTATCAAACAGCAAATTCCTAGGGACAGAAAAAAAAAAAACCATCTACCAAACTTCACTTATAAATCACTACAACACACACACTTCACATCGATGCAAAGTCTCTGTAAACACCTTCCAAAGGCACTTAAACTCACTAAACACACATTCAGCCAATCATTCCTGGTAAAATGCCATCCAGCAAAAAATACATTAAACAAATAGCGATCATCACATAGATTATATATAAATAAAATTCAATAATTATTGGATAGCTTGTATATCACATACATACTTCCAGCATTTCAATAAGGTCAAGTCACAACAATTAAAAATTCACACAACATTAACAAACCAGCAACACTGCATTATTAATTTTATCCTTCCTCACCCCAAATTTAAGCTTTATTGAAATTACCCCCATTCAATTGTCACCTTGCATAATGAAACTGTTGCTCCTGAATGAAACTGACTGCAAGTGATGAAACAATACACAAGATGTCCTTGATGTCTATATAATGGAACTTATCTCCCAGGTCTCTGTTGAAAAGGGGCACCACTGTTCAGTCAGTTGCAAGCTGTTTGTTAATTATTAAGAAAAAAAAAAAGTCCTACTGTCAGGCATACTTAATTTAACAACCAAGTAACTTGCAAACTAGTGCATGGCATCAAGTGAAACCTTAGATATTGTTGAAGAAAACGGTCACTGATGTTTGCACTGTAAGTCATACACCTTTACCACTATAAAGAATATCTGTAATTATAAATATGTTTTCTTATTTCTGTAAACATATCTTTGCTATCACGCAAAAGCTTATATCTGGTTAACAAGAGTTCCAACATATCTGTTTTACAGTTTCCAATATAGGACAATTTGTATAATACTGGGTCTTTGGCCAACATATATGGAAAGACTAGGAAAGCACTGGCTACTACTGCTGTAAGAATACTTTTTACCAATAACATTCTTATTTATGCAGTGCTCATAAAATAATTTACATTTGTTTTTCTTATGCATTTTAAGTTTTTTTTTTTCAGAAAATGCTTTAGAATGCAAGGAAGTGCGTAGGCTGCCAAAAGTGCGACATTCCACACCTCGTGGGTGCTAATTAAATAAAAAAAAATTCATGCAGTATACACAAAAATTTTCTATTCAAGTTTTCATTCACAGAATTCCTACTGGTCATTAAACTTCATCCTCTTTTCTGTCAAATTCCATTTATTTTTATGTAATCTGTTCCTTTCCTTTTCTAAAGTTCCCACAATTCCATTTATTTTTATGTAATCTGTTCCTTTCCTTTTCTAAGGCTCCCACCCTCCAACTCTTTTATTTAGTTTACAATATTCAGTATTAATGTTAAGTTTGCTTCTTTGGCAGTCAAAAGCATTAAATACAGTAAAGCCTTAGCATGTATGGGCATTTAGATACTATATCCCAGTCCAAACGAATCATTTCTTTAGTTACAACCACTTCTTCCCCCCCACATTTCTAAAAAAAAAATCACAGTGTAGGGAATTTTTAAATTATGCCAGCTTGTTACATACCTCTCCCCAAAAAAGTTTCCAATTACCTCTTTCTTTTCCATCAAACCTCCAGCATTTGGTATCCCACCGAGGAAAAACTGATGTGCCTATGCAAACATTTACACGCAAAAATCCCAAACCTTCCGGACTCTGTTATAGACTTTGGAGCTATTCAAATGTCTTCCTGTTGTTGCTTTGTATACTGCCTTTCCATTCCCTCTTCCCATTCGTCTAACATCCTCCGATTGACTCATACTTATCAAGCAATATTTTATACTGCTCAACAAAATTATTCTTTTTTGAACAGCAACTTCTGCTCTGGTCTCAACTAAAAAAACTCTACTGCACCCATCTTTTATTTAGCAATCCCACCTCCTTTGCCTTTTCTATACACTGTTATCAATCCATGGTAAGGAAAATAGTTTCTAACCTGCAGTGCAAACTTCACCACACTCCACTACCTTTCCCTCTACAGTTACTTGGCAGACATAAAATTGGGTTCCTCTGCTAAGTTTCTCTAGTAAATTCCATCTCCCACTTGCTTACTTTCTGTATCCCTATTTGTAAGCAATCTCCATTGGCAATATCCACTTTCTCCGTTCCTCTGTTGGTTTAGTTCTTAAAACATTTTCTGCCATCATCATCATCATCTCTTTCCATTTTAACTTATAACCTTTGCTTGTGTTACATATATGAGCATTAATTGTGTAGTTCTTTTTTTTCAAAACAGGTTTATTGTTTTAACATACAAGAGAAAAATCATAACAATTTTATACAAGTAATTAAAAATCGATATGATTATAACATTCAACAAAACAACTAAAGTATTTACAAAGACATCCACTACAATCAGATCAATTAATTAAACTAAAATACCATGCTATTGAAATTAGGATTTTTTTAACAAATTTTGTAAATTATCCCATACAATATAATAAGATGTTTTTCTAGTATTTCAAAATTCATTAATTGACTTCCAGTATTCTTTCAATTTTATACAGTCATAAAACATATGAGCCCAGTCAGCATTAATTTCTACATTACATCTCTTACATAGATTTCTTTATTATTTATTTTATTCATCATCAAAGGTGTATAAAAGATCTATGTAAAAATTTCCATGTATAAAGTCTCAGACAAATGGAAGACGAATAGTTCTATAGGCATCCAATATATATTGTTTATCTTGTTGATTTGGTGAGTCCCCATTATAGAAGTGAAAATAATTCAGTATGTATACTACACTGTAAAAAGTTTTTTGTCTGATAATTTTATGTATGTATGAAAGTTACCTTATCAAGTAATCATTCAGTGTTGAATAGATTCTTTAGCTGTTTATAGACACTAGATCTCTCTTCTATTAATGATGTTGTCTAAAAAAGGTCTCCTCTAACCAGCAAGTTCTCTTAGATCAAATTCTTGTTTTAAGAAATCTAGATTTTTAACTTTATTATCAGATATCAACTGATACCAGTACTTTAGATCATTATCTATAGCTAAATGAGTTCCTTTTTTAAGAAATCTAGATTTTTAACTTTATTATCAGATATCAACTGATACCAGTACTTTAGATCATTATCTATAGCTAAATGAGTTCCTTCAGAAGTAGATGACAAAAATACCCTGGTATACATTATAGGAATATAATAAAATTCCATTCCCTATACTTAGGGGTGAACATAAATAAAAAGTTAATATAAAATAATAATAATTGGGTAACAAACCATATGTTTAGACCAGCTATTAGTATGTTTCTTTAATGCAAATCCTAGGTCTATTAGGTGCCATAGGAAATTTAACATTAGTGTATTCAGTTTCTTTAAAATTCATCATTTTATCAAATAGAGACTGCATAGAAGAATTAGATCCCTGTGATGTAATTAGACATCATCTGCAAAAAAGTTTATTTTGGATGTGTATTTTTCATCTATTCAAAACCTCTATGTCAGTACGCTTCTGATCAATATATCAAGACTAGTAAGTGTTAAATCTTTCTTTTTCCTATTTGCAAAATCAATTAATGTTAAAGTTCTTCTTACATTATCAAAAGTACTTCTATTTTACATGAAGCTCTCTGATCTATATCTATAAATGCGGGATGATTGTCTTCAATCTATCATCAAAAATACTATGTATATTGCCAAGATGGGGGGTTATTAAACTCGGTTTGGGCCAAAATAAAAACCTTATGTAATATGTATGTACTTTTTTTAAAGGATTTTTTTATTTATCTCTATATATACATCATTATTACCCTTTTTTTTGTTTGATTTTTATTTTTATTGTGTAAATAACTCTGTATAGGAAATACTATTTCTGGTATACTAGAAACATTCTTCTTTCCTTAGAGAAAAGATTTCTTTGATATGGTTTTTTTTATTCAACCTTTTTGTTTTTTTTTTTAAGTCTATGTTAGTATTTGGGGCTTATTGAATACAAAAAAAAAAATATTTCTCTAAGTTATTTTTTTTTTATGAGTTAAAAAATAATATTTATTCATCTCATTTGTTTATTTTTTCTTTAACTTTTTCTTCCATATTAATATTTCTTTATTATTATGTTTATAAGAGTCTAATTTACTTTGAATATCTAACAATTTATTTATCCCAAGATTTCCTTTTATTATTATACCATCTGATACTTTGTCCATATAGATATGATTTTAGGCATCCCAAACATAGACAATGGGGACTTCTTTCCATACTTGTCTCTAAAAATGTTTTAATGTCAAAGTATATAGTTCTTTTATAGTCTTTTTTAGAGTAGTTAAGGTATCCTTTTGACCTTTTTTTTAGAGATTTATTATCATGAATTCAAAAACAATTGAACAATGATCAGATATAGAGAGGACATATTTTTTTGAATAAATCTGTTACCATCTGGTTAGAAATAAAGAAAGAAATAATTTATCTATTTTTTTGTATCTGTTAGAAAAATGAAAAAGGTAATGATTTTTGATTTCTGATCTGATATATTATTAAAATCATTAGATAGCATAAGAATTAAATAATTTTTATTGTTTATGATTCTTATTTCTTTAGTCTTTCCTATAGTGTGGTATCACACCCACCATGTAGTATAAATAAAGTCACTACATTAAATATATATCTTAATGAGAGAATGATATGATCTTATCATTCAATGTTATACTGTAATTAAATATATCAATTATATACATTATTTGTGTAAAGTCTTCCCCCATTTATTCCCATTAATTTGTATTGTAACCATACAAACATCCTGATAAGATTTAATGTAAGTTTAAAATGGTTACTTTTATTTTTTAAAATTAGCCTCTCTTTTTTTCCTCTCTTTTTTCTGAGTGTCCTCTATTTTATACTATATTATTTTTTGTATTTGTTTTTTTCTTTTATCAGAGATGGGTTTTTCTTTGGAAGAAACAAATGTATCTTATATAAATTACTACATTTTTTCTTATTAACAGTTATTCAATCCATTAATGTTTAAATGCAACAGCTTCAAAAAAAAAAAACCTTGCTTGTATATGAGATGATTTAGCATCTCATTCATACTCAATTATAATATAATATTATATTATATTTATTGCAATCATACTGCATAGTTATGCAAATTTGCAAACGAAATATTGCATTTATTGAAAAGAAAGCTATCTGTATTTTGTATGTCTATACTACTGCTTTAAATATTATCACATGACAATTCTTCCAGAATAGAGTTATAAAGTTTTTTTATGCTGTCAATATTTATGAATAAATGAGTTATAAATAATATGTTTGGAAGTTAAGTTTTAACATTAGTATTAGTATTAACACAGATTTTAGATTAAAAGTCAAAAAAATTTCATTTCATTTTCTATAAATTCTTCATAAGACATTTACTTACTATGAACAAACTGCAACATTTAAAATCATTATAATTGACATATATTTATGAATTATATTATAGATATATATAAAATATTATAAAATATAACACATTTAAATGTTAAAGAGTTCTAAAGGTCATTTTCCTTCATTTGCGCATTTTCTCAGTCCCAGAGTCCTGGTAGTGATCTGCAATGTGTCAGTGTGTGTCAGTGGTCAAATTGGGTGCTGATCTGCTTTCAGCTTCTTGTGAGAATCTGGAGAGTTGAAGCTTTAAACACTGTTCAGACACTGTTCTTGAGGTAGCCCTTTTCCCAGATTGTCTCCTTAACATTTTACCAGTTTGTGTTAAAAAACATGACAAAAACAAATCATTTAGCAGTGTAAAAAATCTAAAAATGACAAAACCTTCCCGATGTATTTTACAGGTTAACCTTCATGTAATGTTTGAAATTAAGCCCAAAGTTATTAAAACAAGTATAAAAACTCAATATTTGTCCCAACTCAATTTTTATGCAAATCTTATTATTTACTGTGTCTATATGATCAAGTATTTTTATATATAAATATGAGTCAAAAAATAAATAATAAAGAGAAAAAATAAAAGAAGAGAAAAGAGAAGAAAAAAAAAGAGAAAAAAAAAGAAAAGTGTAATAAAAAAAAATAAGAATAATATTAATGAAGTATACATAAGTATATACATTAAGACTGTTTATATTAATATATTTTAAAAATATTAAAATTAAAACATATTATTTACTATTATTTAGTTCTAATTATTATTAATTAAGATTATTTACAAACAAGCAACAGCAGTTGAAGAACATATAAACAGGAATAAATATATTATTCCATTTATCATATTTTCATTACTTTTTCTCTCCTGCCCTCCCCCCTTTTACCACTACACATTCTAAATAGAATGTCATTACTAAACAAAGAAAAGAAGAAAAGGAGAAAAAAAAAAAGAAAAAAAAAATCAAAAAAAATTTTACTTCTCTTTTTTCAGAAAGAAAAAGTAAAAAATAATAATAATAATTTTCCTCAGATATTTTGATATTTTGACTGGTTAATTATGAACATTAACAAAGACACACTTTCTAGAGAATATTTTTGATTAAATCTTTTGTGAATAATTGTGGCTTTTTATTTAAATATTTAAATATTTAAAAAGAAATACAAAGAAGTAAAAGAAAAAAGAAAAAAAGAAAAAAGAAAAAAAAAATTTTTGTTTTTCTTCTTCTTCTTTCTGAAGTCTTCCATGAAGTTTCAGTTGAAGTCTCTTTAATGAATCCATTTTAAGCCCACATTTCCTCATTTTTATCCTTTCTCTATTTTTTTGATAAACAGTAAAAGCAAAAATAGTATCAAAAATTTTTAGACCATCAGGAAGGAAGATTTTTAGCTTGGCGGGAAACAGAGGTATGTTTTAAACTGGTGTATTTTTTAACCCTTATTTTTAGCAGAAGAAAAATTTTTCTTTTAATACTAAGTAAAGAAGAGTCATTGTGTAACGCATAGTTGTAACATTATCTTTACGGTGTAGAGCTTTTTATCAGCAGATTTAAGAAATTATCAAAAACCATCTAGAAGACAGAAAAACTTGATCTATAATAGTATAGTTTTATTAGTTTTTTAGTAATATGAGTATCTATGTTTGAAGTCTAAGATAGCTTTCGATATGTGTAAAAAGAGTCTAAAAGTTTAAAGTAGCCATTTTGTTAATTGTTAAAAATATTGTTACCCTTCATTTTCTGGCAGTCTAAAAATCCTAGTCCAAGTCATCCAGCTTTGTTTGTAAATGTGTATTTTTTTTCAGAATTTTCAATGTTGATCCCCTTCTGATTCTATTTTCCATGTGTCATTCAGCTTCTTCTTCTGTCATTCAATCTTCTTCTGTTGTGTTGTTGTATTATGTAACAGTCTATTTGTTTTGTAGTTTTTTTTTTTTTCTATCAGAAGGTATCAATTTTATCATCCATCTATCTTAGTAAGTTGTGGGATTATAGTTATCAGAGACAGAAGTTCTTTTCTTTCTTTGGAGTCTTGAGAATTTCTCTTACTGGAACTCATCAGACTGATATAAAACAGAAAATTTCCAAATTGATTTTGACAGGAATATTGTTAAAATTTCCTTTTTCTTTTTTATAGATATAACTATATATAACTATATACAAACATATTATATTTAGAAAGAAAATTACTTTTAAATTAATTTTTTAGTAATTAATTAGAAATTGGTGGAGCTGAAAATAATGTTGATTGTGTTCATCCTTGAGTTCTAAAACATCCCTTAAAATAAAATAATTGTAAACTAGGGGAGAACCAAAACATATCCCAATTAACTGGATATAGAAGAGTTTACAGATAAAAAAATCCCTAAAATTATGGAGAAGGATATGAAAAAATGATGGCCTCAACAACAGAGGTGGAAGTGAAGGGTCGAGTACAAAAACAACCATCAGCAAGTTCCAGTTGACGATGGTATCCGATTACAGGTCTGGAGTCTTGCTGGTATTAAGCTCATTAGAACATGGTGTATAATGTTTAACTGAAAGGATGGGTGGTGGCACATTCATGGAAGAAAGCAGTAATAATGGGGATACCAAAGGAGGGTAAAGACCCAGCGAACCCTGCCTCATATAGGCCAATATAGGCCAATATAAACTTTGAATCATGACTATAAAGTTTTTACGGCTACATTGGCAGACACATTGGATATGGTCTTTATTAAAAGTAATAGATCAGTGTGGTTTTATGGAAGGGAAACAGATCTTTGATAACATATGCAAAATGATAATGATACAAGAAGTCGAGATAAACAAAACTGCCCCCATTGCTGGTCAGCTCAGATGCAGAAAAGCCTTTAAAAGGGTCTGTAGGGTCTACTTAGGTAAAGTTTTAGTTAAATTTGGGTTTCCCGGAAAATTTAATGATCTGATAACTAGAGTATATTAACACAAGAGTAAGAGTGAGTGGGAACTTGAGGACTGGCAGTTGGCACAGAGGGTGAGCTATAGTTCCTGTGGTACAGGGTTTGATTCCCTGAGTCCTCACTTGCCCGTTGCGTGACACAGAGCAAGTCACTGGACCAGTCATTCTCTTGGGTTGCACCTGAAAAAGGACCATGTATCCAGTGGGCCTACCTGGATAACAAATGGATATTATTTTCTAACTAGTACAGAAATATCCTTATCTGTGGGGACACAGTAAGATGGGATATTTAGGAACTCAAGTGGAGCTGGATGCCCAAAAGTCATGGGAAGAGGTTAAAAACAAAACAGTTAACAAAAAAACAACAACTTTGAATACTCTGACCCTGGATAAGATGCAAGAGTTGTAAATATTCTCTCTTATCCCATAACTATTTGAAATGTTAGGACCCACTACATCAGGTCCCAAAACATTGAAACTGGAAGGCTGAAAAATGAACTAAGTCCGAGGTGGCCATTTCATGAAATATTCCCTTTTCTCTGAGGTATGGTGGTCTCAGACTTGGTATATATAAGTTCGGCAGGTATGAGGGGTGCAAGCCTCCCCCGCCCACAGAAAAGACGTTTAAAGGAGGAGAGCGATCTTCGAGAGTATCTCTTCTGGGTATTTGGTCTTTTTTTCTGCTCAGGGAGTGTAGGCATTTCTGTATACCCCAGCTGACAGGATCTGGAGGATTTTACAAAAGAGAATGGAGAAATTTATATGGGAGGGGGAAAACCCCAAGGATTAGATGGGAAATGCTACTATATACTGTGAACAAGGAGGACTGGGTTCTCCAGACCTAATAAACAAGTGCTAAATTACACATACAATAAAATGGAGAAAGTCTTGAAGGTTAAAAGAAGTGAGAGGATGATAAAATGAAGCCCTACTAAGTAGGTTGTTTAACTCAGGAGAGAAACCTAATGCAAGACAGGCCTGTTTTTTGAAAGCTAAATTACCTACATACTTGGACAAGATAACTAAGGGTGGAAATATACTGAGCTGGGGCCAGTCCTGACATAAACATGACCTAGACGACGTGGTAAAGATTTACCGGATACAATAATTTTAGGAAGTCATAATGTGATTACTAGGAAGTGGAAGAAAAAAGAACTGACTGATATGATGGATCTTCTAGGCTTGATTCATACTAGAGTAACTATGGAAGAATTAACAGCAGGAGAGGCTACTCACCCTCGGTGTAAGCAGAAAAGGAAGAAATGGCTACTGTATAAGCAACAATGCCACTAGTGAAAGATACGAACACACATCTTTAGAACTACTGGGGGATTTCAATCCTTCAAGTGAAAGGGTAACAAGGCTTTACTCAAGTTTAGCAAATTATAAATCAGGAAATGGGATTGATTGAAAGAAATACAGTGATAAGTTCACCATAGGATCAATTTTCAAAGCATTTTACATACACACGTACATGTATTACACCCACCACACATACATACATATACACACACATTATTATATATACACATATATATATTATAGTGGATATTAAAAGTTTACACACCCCTGTTAAAATGCCAGGTTTTGTGGTGTAAAAAATGAGACCACAATAAATAATTTCAAAACTTTTCTCACCTTTAATGTGACTTATAACCTGTACAATTCAATTAAAAAAGCAAACAAATCTGTTAGGGGATAAATATAAAAGTGTACAATAAGCTGGTTGCACAAGTGTGCACACCCTTAAACTAATACTTTGTTGAAACACTTTTTGAATTAATTACAGCATTCAGTCTTCTTGGGTACACACCTGCCATCAATTAAAGAGACTCTGATTAACCCCAAATAAAGTTCAGCTGTCCTAGTAGGATTTTCTTGACATTTACTCAGTTGCCTGCTACAGCAAAATCCATGGTTCGCAGACAGCTTACAAAACATCAAAGGGATCTCATTGTTGAAAGGTATCAGTCAGGAGAAAAGTACAAAAAAATGTCCACAGCATTGGATATACCACGGAAGACAGTCATCAAAAAGTGTAGAAAATATGGGACAAGAGTGATGTTGCAAAGAACTGGGCGTCCCTACAAAACAGATGAAAAGACGACAAAAACTGATCAGGGAGGCTGCCAAGAGACCTACAGCAACACTGAAGACGCTGCAGGAATTTCTGGCAAGTACTGGTTGTGTACTACATGTAACAGCAATCTCCTGTATTCTCCATATGTCTGGACTATGGGGTAGGGTTGCAAGACAGAAGCCTTTTCTTACACAGAAAAACACCCAGGCCCGGCTAAAATTTGCAAAACAAAACATCAAGTCTCCCAAAAGCATGTAGGAAAATGTGTTATGGTCTGATGAGACTTTGAACTTTTTGGCCACAATTCCAAAAGGTACGTTTGGTGCAAAAAACAACACTTCGCATTACCAAAAGAACACCATACCCACGGTGAAGCATGGTGGTGGCAGTATCATGCTTTCTGGTTTCTTTTCTTCAGCTGGAACTGGGGCTTTAGTCACGATGGAGGGAATTATGAACAGTTCCAAATACCAGTCACTTTTGGCCCAAAACCTTTAGGCATCTGCTAGAAAGCTGAAGATGAATTTCACCTTTCAACACGACAATGACCCCAAGCATACATCCAAATCAACAAAAGAATGGCTTCACCAGAAGAAAATTAAAGTTTTGGAATGGCTCAGCCAGAGCCCAGACCTAAATCTAATAGAAAATCTGTGGGGTGACCTGAAGAGGGCTGTGGACAAGAGATACCCTTGCAATCTGACAGATTTGGAGTGCTTTTGCAAGGAAGAGTGGGCAAATATTGCTAAGTCAAGATGTGCCATGCTGATAAGACTCCTACCCAAGAAGACTGAATGCTGTAATTAATTCAAAAGGTGCTTCAAAGTATTAGTTCAAGGGTGTGCACACTTGTGCAACCACCTTATTGTACATCTTTTATTTTTTTTTATACTTTTCCCCTAACAGATTTGTTTGTTTTTCAATTGAACTGTACAGGTTATACGTCACATTTAAGATGGGAAAAGTTTTGAAATGATTTATCGTGGTCTTATTTTTTTATATTACAAAAACCTGGCATTTTAACATGGGTGTGTAAACTTTCTATATCCACTGTGTGTATATAAATAAAAAAATATTTCAAACTAAGAATGAACCAACTGGTATTTAGCGCTTTTGTTTATTTGTGGACGGAACTTCTTCAGAATATGAAAGTTACAAAGTAGAAATCATATATAAAGACTGCAATATAAGATAAACCATCCCCCATGCAATGAATAGCACGGGCTGTCATACAGTATCAAATGCGTTAGATAGGTCTACAAAAATAGATAATAAAATGATTTTACTTTAAGTACTTCACAATTATAAAATGTTAGTAATACTGTCTCTGTGCTACACTTTGGCCTAAATCCAAGATGTGTTATGGAAAGTAACTTTTTTTGTCTGTAAGAGGCAGTTGATCACCTTTCAGTGACCACATTTTAAATATTTTACAAATGACTGCAAGTATGGGGAAAAAATAGTCACTGCCTTTTTTGGGGGTGGGGTGGGGATGGTATTGTTTCTTAGAGACAGCAATTCTGTAATTGTAGATACTAGATATGCAGTGACTTCTGCTGCGGTTTGGAGATATCCTACTAGTAGGTCATCTGGTGCAGGACAGGTTTAACAGAGAGACGGAACTTACTGGAGAAATTAGCAAAGGAGCCATAGTACTGGGAAGGAATAACTAAGTAGGGGAAAGTCATAACGTGGGACGAGGTCAAGCAGAAGTTTGGACTGCAGGTTGCAGACCACCTTCCCTACCCAAATACTGATAGAGATTGTTAAATGAAACACCAGCTATAGCCAAGTTTACAGTGGAGTCGAGAACAGAAGCTGTGGGGGGAAAAAAAGAGTTGGAGGGGTAATTAATAGGGCATATAAAACAATGCCAGACACTACAGGAATCAAACAGAAGAAGTTAGAAAAGACTGGGAAACAGGTTGCTGGCGCCATGTCAGACTCAAAGCCTGTCACAAGTGGTGTCCCACAGGGCTCAGTCCTGGGCCCACTCTTGTTCGGCATCTAGATTCAGATGTACAAGCAAACACAGGAGGGAGGGTTATGGTGACAAAAATTTGCAGATGACACACCACTGGCACACTAGAACAGAACATCTGACACAGAAGATATCTTTCAGAAAGGTATTATTCAGAAGATAATAACTGGTGCCAGAGCCATGAAAAAAGAGCCAAAAAAAAAATGCATAGTCTTACCTTAAAAAAAACAAGGTTACCCTAGCTACCATATAGCGGCAATCCACACAGATACACAGAAGAGGTTAGGGATCATCTGGGGGGTTGATAGTAACCTTTTGTTTTTTGACGTTGCGCCAAAGTAGTTAGTAAGACCTTCTAAGACCACCTGATCTGCCCACCTCATCATATCTAGATCAAGGACTCACATCGAGGTCCCCCTGTACTCATCACTCATCAGACCAATGATTGAGTACAATGCTTGAATACATCTCGAATGTATCTGACACCCACAATGGAAAGGCAATATATAAATAAACAATGGGAGAGAATTTGCAAGGCTCCAAAGTACTCAACATCTAGAAGGTTTAAAATTTTTGCATGGAAGTGTTTGCATAGATATATTTATACCCAAAGAATTTTCCACAGGTAGACAGCACTTGATGGAAGTGAGAAAAGGGTACCTGGGAACGCATTTTTTGGGAATGTAATGAGAGACAGATTTTAGAAATTCCTTACAGGGTATTTATGCCAGAAATGTTGGCGAAGCAAATTATTTTAAACTAAGGAAATTACTATTTTTAGCCAGGATTTCCAGAGTCTGGGGATTATTGCTTCTTACAGACAACAACTTTAAAGGTGTAGATACTGGGTATGCAATGACTTCTGCAGTTGTTTTGAGATATTCTAGTGGTATGTCTTCTGGTGAAAGACAGGGAGCTTTAAGCTCGAGAGCAAGTTTTATTAAGGTGACAGAATGTGTGTTAAGTGAGAAGGCAGCAGCAGAAACATTGTTCAAGGTACTTACTGATGGTGTTGAGTACTCTGGGTTTATTAAGGGAGTTAGCTAACCAAAACTGTTTTGGACGGTATTCTTAGTAAGGCATAAGTGTCAATCATGCAAACTATTTATTACTTCATCTAAATGCCAGTGCATTAGCTTTTTATATCTGGTATAAGCATGCCAAGGTTCAGGTTTTGACTAGAGTATCTTCACCCAAATTATATCTACCCCCACTCGAATTCACAAAGCAACCAAACGTGAATCCATCCTAGACTGGATTCTGTTATCTGACCCCACTCGCTTACATCAGTCAGCCTGTCTTCCAGACAGTCAGAGTGACCATCAAGCAACCTAATTAGGAACAGATCCCACCACATTAACCAACCCATCCTCAGAGTAGTGCACAACAAAAAGTCCCTCAAAGCCAGCAATCTTAATAAAACGTACTAAAACACTGCAACTGGACCCCCCCCCTAAACAACTACCCCTAGATGAAGCCAGGCAGTACTTCAACTCAACCTTCCTGAACATCTTAAACCATCACGCACCCTCCCGAACCATCAGAGTCAGATCTAACTATGCCCCATGGATATCTAAAGATACAAAGATCATAACGAAAGAAAGAGACAAAACCTGGCTACAATACCAGAAATCCAAAACCACTACCTTGAGACAAATCTATCTGGAACTTCGCAGCAAAGCAAAAAGCAAATTAAACTCGACAAAACCAACTACTACAACTCCACAACGGAAAATATGCTAACCACCCCCAAAAATTCTGGGCCACATTAAAGAGTTTACTGCACCCAAGGAAACCCACTACTCCTACCCCTGTATTACCAAACAACCTGGAGGACACCCCCACTCAATTTAACAACTACTGTACTAATACAGTCCAAGCTCTTGCCAAACACCAAAAAGAGTGCGAGGGGCTCCATTCCAACTACCCCTACCCACCCCAGTTCTCTAAACTTGCCCCCAGCTTTTCTCTGCAGCCAGTTCCCACTAAGTTAATAGCCAAACTCCTCAAAAAAACTTAAAAACAACCAAACCAGCCACTGACAATCTTCCAGCAGACGTCCTTCAGTTAACTGCAGAGGTTATAGCTTATCCCGTATCTATACTCATAAATAAGTCTATAGCAGAATGTAATGTTCCCAACACATGGAAAATATCACATATTATTCCACTCCACAAGGGAGGTAACTCTCTTGAACTCACAAACTATCGCCCAATCGCAATTCTATCTCCACTGTCAAAAATATCAGAGAGAGTAGTTCACTCTCAACTAATGAATCGCCTCCTAAATAACAAACAATCTACTATCCAAATACCAGCATGGCTTTAGACCTTCCCATAGCACCACCACAGCATTACTCTCATTTACCAACATACTCAATTACCATAGGAACAAAGGGTTATTCGTATCCTCCATATTTCTAAACCTATCTAAAGCGTTTGATATGGTCAACCACTGTATACTCCTCAAAACTCTCGCCTTCCTTAACATGAGCTCCTCCACTATATCATATTTAACTGCTACTTATCAGGCCATCAGCATGCAGTCCAATGGCAAGACCAATTGTCCCCCCTATTACCAGTAGCCATAGGAGTCCCACAGGGTTCCACCCTTGGTCCTTTACTGTTCTCCCTATTTACAAACCAAATAGCTTCTCCCTCCCGCTCTACCTCAATAGTGCAATACACAGACGACACCACTATTACAATGCAGCCCCTACTCTAAAGGAACTTCAAACCGTCACTCAAAATAACTTTACTTTAGTTGAAGCATGGTTCACCAACACTGAACTTATACTTAATCCTAAAAAAAAAAAAAAAAAAAAAAACTAATGCTCTTCAGCCCTGGTAGATCTCCTCCTCTAAACAATGAATTTGCCATAACAGCCACTGACAATATTCTGATCACCTCAACCACACACACAAAACTGCTAGGCGTTGAAACAGACAACCTAAAATTCGACATACACATAGCACAGACAAACAAGAAAGTAAACAAAAAGCTTGGACTCCTTTATAGGAACAAACAGTTCATGACTAACCATACTAAGGCTTATTAAGGCATATTAAGAACTCACCTCTTATCCATCCTCATTTATGCCTCCCCCATCATGACTAATCTCCACCGCACAGAACTAAACAAAATAGAATCTTGTTACAGCAAGAGAGCAAAGTTTGCAACTGATGCTTCCTATAGATCCCACCACTGTCTATCCCTCAAGCAACTCAACTAGCTGGAGTTGCCTCACCTACTCCTAATCAATCAACTCTCATTAGCTCATAAGCTCTACTACCTTCCTGACAAAATCCCAGCATTTCTGCAACGAATACAACCCTACGTCACCATAACAGCCTTAAGATCTACTAATCAAAACCTCATACATGTCATCAAACATAGAAACGATGCTGGGAAATCCCTCTTTGCATGCACTATTGCCAGAACCTGGAATTCACTCCCAAGCCAAATTTCCTCTACCACCTCTCTTACCTATTTCAAAAGACTCTTGAAAACAGCTGGCTTTGTTCATGCTATAACCCTGGCTTACCCTCCCCACTGCACTGTTTGCAATGATTCCATCAGAGATCACCTGTATCCCCTGGTATACTTGTTAAATCAATGATATGTTCCTTCTAACTCAATGACATACACTGTATTAAACTAATGCCCATCTAACTCAATGACATACACTGTATTAAACTAATGCCCATCTTGGGAAAACAAAACTGAAAAATGTATGGCATTGTATGTAATGTATACAACAAAAACTTGTAAATAATTACTGTAAATTTGCTCATAAGTATTTCTTTCATAGAGATCTTGTGTGTTTAGGCTGCTTATTTTTTTTGTCATATATGCAATGTGATGTTGGAGCTTTTCTACCCGTGCCTCCGCTGAAAATGTACAAGTATCCAGTTGGACTTTCCCGGTTAACAAATGTAAAGTAAAATAAATAAAATATCTTTTCTAGTTATTCACACCTCTATGTAGGAATGTGATTTTGTTGGTGTGAGTAACTGCATTTAAAGAGAGTGTTTAGAGGCTTACTGTTGTCATGCTGAAGGTTTCCTTATAGAATTTGGTTGCATTTCTGATTACTTACTAATTTTGGTATGTTTCCCTATACCAAAGGCCAGTTTAGGATCACTAACAGTGTCTGGAATAATACCCAATCCTTTCAGTGACTTTACCTGCTTATGTGATCATGTGTATAAATGATGTTAATCTATATAAAATTGATAGAAGGGTGAACAGTTTCAGGATTACACTTTGGCCAATGAATATTATGGTAATATAGGATTATCATTTTAACAGATGTGTGTGGTCATTTTGGACTGTATATCCTCCTATGCTGATCTGTCTGCAATAGGTATAGATCCCAATACTCATACTGCTGTTTGTGATTTCAAGTGTAGCTAATAGATGTCAGCATTACTGAAGTTCGGCATTTGTGTGGGGTGCATGACAAGGTCTATACCACAAACTCTTTTACTAGTACAAGCAGTCCTGAAGTAAACATTTTCTTAAAGGACCCCACCCCCCCAAAAAAAAAATATGTTGTTCATCACACCTTGGTACCCTGTGCTCTAACTAATTCATCAGTGATCTCACACCCTCAGACCTTATCCTGTCCCAGGGCTTGCCATATCTACAAGATTTTTGCATAATCTTCCTCTAGTTCCCAAAAATGTAGTTATTAGAGTCCCTTTTCACACACTAGATGATAAATATAATGAAGGATTGCATTTCCTCCCTCTCATTTAGACACACTAACAATGCTGGGAGTCACAGCTGTTTTTCAACAACTTCTGGAAACTGGGAATTTTTCAAAAGATTTACCCCAGTTTGGGCTAACTGCAGCCTGCTGGTAAACTTTTTCAGATTACATTTAAACCCTTTACAAAACAAAATGCATAAACAGCTATTTCGTTTGTTTGTTTTAATAGTTAAGATGTGCAGTCCTCAAACTGCCAGACCTTTCCCATATTCTCTTGAGATGCAAACCTTGTCAGTTCAGTGTAGCATCTCTGCTCATTCATTGGTGGCTGAAAACTTCAGAGAGAAGTCCAAGCTTGCATAGGGTTGCCACCTTTTCAAATGCCCAAAGTGGGACATTTTTGGTACAAATGTCAGATTTTGCAGGCCAAAACATACCCACAGTCAGTAAAAAGGTCAGAACATTTTGCCTAAATAAAAGCTTATTCTTGTAGCATTTTCCTTGCCTATTATGTTTCTTATAACATTTAGGTGTTTCAGATACAGAATAACTGTTTTATGCAACTATTACATAAAATACAGGTAATCATTTTGTCCTAAAATCTCAGGACGTTTGTTATTTTTACAATTTTTTTGCAGGACACAACTGCCCAAAGAGGGACTGTCCCGCTCAAAGTGGGACAGGTGGTAACCCTAGGCTTGCAAGAATTTTGCTGTCCATACATTACTTGCAGTAAAAGGGATAAAAGCAACAGCTCACTGTACTTCACTGGCAAAAAAAAAAAAAAAACCATAACATTTTTACCATTTAGTTTATGTAGTGACACTGCACAATTATTTTCTATAGTTCTTAAAGATGAAATCCCAAGGAAAAAAATCTTTAGAATGGAGTTTCACTTTCTCTGCTAATGTGTGCATTTTATTGACTGCAAGCAAGTCAGTCTAAAATGTAAGGCTATGGGTGGTGACCAACATTAATGTTATAGGGAATGGGTTGACTTAACACTAAGAACTGTAGAAACTTTATGTCTAACCTAGATTACAGCAGTGGAGATTTTTTTTCAGAAACATGAGATTTGAAAAAAGCAAAAAAAAAAAAAAAAAAAAAGTGGCTGAACTTTTGACAATACTGAAAGGTGCTGCGGGATTTCCAGAGCATCACTCTGTGGCTAGGCTTATAAATGCCCGTGGGCATATAGCCTAGTACTTACCTATGAACCTATATCTAGGTGATGTTATAAGAAGTAAAAAATGAGAAATGATGAAGGTGGAGTTTTCCTCTTAGGACCTAGGGGTCAAAGCTGCCAAATCTATATTTAACATGTGTATAAACCACATGGTTAGTATCCCAGTACTTCAGTGACATACACTAAGCAGGAGAGTGTATGTTTCACCTTATCAATAACAATACTGATTATGAATTTTGATGCACCATCTCAGGTTAGTAATGATGCTGTCTGTTTAAGAATTTCCAAAACAGTTGTAAGCCAAAGGAACTTGACCTAAGAATGCTCTACTCTCAGAAGCATTTGCTTCAACGATCTATTACTTTTAGCTTGCACTGTTGATTCTGAGCACTTTTATCTTTGATGTTTTGATTCCACTTTCACACCAAACTTATCAAACCATTATCATCAATTATTTTGAGATTCGTTTGCTCATATCTTCTAAATGTAGGATAGGTAACTTTCATTTACAGTTTTCCTTACTGCCTTGGTTGTGGCCAAATAAGGCCTATAGAAGCAAATCAGTTAACATATTAAATAAATAAAAATACATGTGCAATGTCTGAGCTTGAAACCATATGAAGACAAGTGAACAGAACTTAAAAACAAACAAATCCATGAGGGAAGAGTGGAAAGAATAGACACAACAGAAGCTTAAATAGTTCTATTTCTTTACTGAATAAGTGTATATGAAAATTAAGTGTAGTCAATCAACCAGCACGTTTTGGGGAAGCTGGAAGAAAATGGACACCTGGAAAAAACATACAAAAGACACAGGGAAGACATAAAACTCAAGACAACAAGGATGACAAGAGGTAAAGACTGATCATAGACATTGGAGTTGACATGTAGGTCTTCTAACAATCAGGAAACAATCAAACAAAAGGGTTGATGACTCAGGAGTGTATCTGGAAGTACTTTACAAACTGTTAATGTTTCAGCAAGTGTCTCCCTTTTCCCATGACTTGTGGACGATTACAGTGTTGTATTTCATACATGTATCAGTTACCCTGGAAAGGATATGAATTAAGAATACAGTGGAAGCCTACTCCTGACATATAATAAACGGCACACTACAAAGAATAAAGGACTGCTTGAGCTTATCCAATCTACATGTCTTTATGGATTTCAGTTGCTCTTATATGTGGTAGTAAACAGAATCTTAAAAGGGCTATAATTCCCTACTTTGCAACTCTATAAATGTCTGCAAGTAAACTGCATTAACAAATGGGTTACAAGTTATAAGACACAGATGCAGTGTTAACTGCCAACTCAGTACAAGGCATGATCCCTCAGACACAGAAATACATAATGAAATAACATAAAATGTTTTTTGTGGTTTTATTCTTGAATATTTTGTATTTACATAAGAAAACAGAGAATTACATGGCCACTTAAGCTGGCTATAATTTATGAAGTAAACTGCAGGTCCTAACACCCTCACACACCACAGTGTTACACAGCTAAATCAGAATAAGCTTAGCCTTTCTAAAACTCAAAATCTAAGTTTCTCACACTACTTTCAGTTGTAAGAATGTTTCTTCCATTCTCAGTAACGAACATTCCATTGCTACTCTGTTTCCTGTGCCAATTTGAAAGCTATTAAAGTCCACAACAATTGGCAAGACAAGACAAATATTTATTTCTGGTTTGAAAAAAAAGAGCACAGATCCTAGTCAGAAAAGCAAAATTATCTTTTGTCAAATTATACTAGAAACATCCTACTTAGAGAAGTTGTTAGCAGCACCACCACAGGTCAGAAACCCAACTGCATCCATTTTAGGATCATCTTTTAAAAACACAAGAAAATGTATATAAACAGGTATATGGATACTTTACAGTGTTCATGAAGAAAACCTAGAGCATCACCGTCTGTAACAGACTGCAGGACTAGAGCATTCACCTCATTTATATTTTGTGTAAGCTTTGTAGCAGACTGCAATACAATTTAAATGTAATTTTAAATGCTCCATTGTACTTTCAAACTCTATTGATCTACCAGGCCCGGATCGTGACTGAAAACGGTTGGATTAGTACAAGTACATAGATTTTTTTCTGTAGATTTAATCTGTCAGTCAAGAGAGTACAGACTGTGGACCTTGACAGCCATATGATCACGAACAAACCTAGCTGCAGACCAGAAAACGGGCAACAAAAGGGTTGGGGATTGGGAACAAATTTAGCTTAGAGAGAAAGACTGGAAGGAAAATCGTCATTTTGTTTTGTTAAAGTCACATAAAAAAACAAGGAAATTGCACACATTTGAATATGTTACAAATGTGCATCAATAGCCACGTTCAATGATTGTACTAGATTTCTACTGGTGTTAACTGTGAGGAAAGTAACTTCAGCTTTCATAATGTTTTATATTTCTTCATCAGCCTTAGTCCATCGTTGGTTAACTGTAAGTTGCAGGACAACAGTCATAACCACAACCATTTAGAATGTTATGAAAGACAAACCCATTAACTAAAGCAACCACTTCCAAACTGTAGCTAAAATTTTAAAATCCTTATAAGTTTCTAAGTACTTTATTGATAGCCAATGAAAATTTTTGACAGACGAAACAGCTAAGCATATAGTTATGCTGAAAAAAAATATCACACCTGTGTTTAAAGCAACATACAACCCCATGGCTGCTGATATCTGAACCATGCCTTTACTCCTTCCATTAGCCTTTTTTCAGATGATCATAAAATAAACAAAACAATCGTTCTGCAAACGAATCAACCTACCATATCAGTTGTACTTACCTCTTCTAAGAATTTTGTGACATCGTATATTTTATGATGGATAATAATCCAGGTAGATCTACTGTTATTGTGCTTTTGCACATCTTCCAATCGATAATACTTGGGGCATTCTTTACCTTGGTCCACCATATCTTTTGCTTCTTCTGCCACCATGATATATCGCAGCACTAAACCCCCACAACAATCTCTTGTTGAACTTCCGAACTCAGGCACTGACTGCCTTCAAGCTCAGTTGAAACTCCGCCCAACCGTCCTTTCTATTGGCTAACCCTTAGTCGTCAATATTTCACCAATGAACTATCCTCCTAAATGACTCAGCAGTTTGCCATTTAGAAGTATGCCGCAAAGAGTAGGCGTACCAGTAACTAATCAATTAAAACAAGGGGAGGAAGCAGAGGAGGTTAGTCAGGATTAAATGATTTAAGTTAATAGTTTGTGAGTACTTATGGAGTTTTATGGCATAATAGTAAAATGGAAAAGTTTACGTCACGCGAATTTGCAGGCAAAGATTGATAAAGAAATATACAACTGTTTGATTTTATAGAAAAAAAATCATGTAAAACGACCTGTTTCAGAAAGTTATGGTTTACGGCCATTTACAATATTATTAAACGGAGTGTAGGTACGGCCATTTACAATATTATTAAACGGAGTGTAGGTACGGCCATTTACAATATTATTAAACTGAGTGTAGGAGGCGGTAGAATGTAAACCTAGCACGTGGGTGCTTTCAGAGCTGGCGCTAAACAGGTTAGTGAGAGTTTACTGAGTGATTTAGCGCCTAAGTGCATTTTCTTTAATGTCAGAAGTAGATAATACCAGTTTTCCAGGGTAGCAGGTTGGTGTAAATTGGTCATGTAGTGATGTATCCTTGAGATTTTAAGTACTTTTTTTCACTTTTTGCATTTTACACCGACAGTAGAACGTGTATATTTATTTATTCGGAGTGTCCGACTGGACGTAGGTCCATTTTCAGCGGAGGCCCGGGGTGAAAAGCTCCACAGTTAAAACAAACAGACAGTAGTTTCATTGGATTACATAGCGATTAACAATTTACATAGCAATTACTTACAACATATTTGTCTGAGATTGGTACAGCTCTACCTGTCTTTTTTACAAAACTAAATTCATACCTATTTACAGATCTCTTACCATAGATGCTTACGGAATAACCATACATGTTATTTAAGCATTCGTCACATTGTTCAGCTCTGCAATTCCAACACATTGTTCATATTTCCATTAATGATTCAAATCCAGTATTGAGGTTATATATATATATATATATATATATATATATATATATATATATACACACACACAGTACCAGCTCAGCACATTGTCATTCCATTGCATCCTTGTGAACATATGCCTCAAATTCCATGTCTAACAAATCAAGGTAACCAAGCAGGTTAATAATAACACAGAGACTTCAGATGGATTAAATGGCTGCAGCCATGTGTTTATTGCCAATCATTGTCAATGACTATTTCTCTAATAGAAGCCAATTAGTATGAGATGTGTGCAAGGCAGGACTATCAGGGAGGCCATTTATTTCTTTCATAGTATTCCCCTAAACCTACAGGACAACAAACAAAAATGTCGATATCCGGCCCTTTTTTATGTATCATACCCATTTCATAATAACTTTTTCACAGTTCAGCACAATTCTTCTGGGCCGCCTTACAATCTGCCAAGGGGGCTATTGCTGGGCTAAGTCCCCTGGCAACAATCCCTTGGGGCTGTCTGGCCTGTGGAAGGTCCAGCTGAAGAGTCCTGTGACCCCCCCCCCCCACTTACCTTGGCCTCCCTTACCTTTCCTGCCTTCCGCCACAGAAGGGAGGAATGTTCGTCCCTTCCGCCAGCACATCTCAATCTACTCTAGGTGAATGCCCTTCAGACCTAAAACTGCCTGTAAAATACATGTGAACCTTCTTCCGATAAATGAACCCAATTTTTCTCATACCTATCCAGCCACCAGACCCGAATGCCAGGGTGGGGAATGTACAACCCCTTAATGGCCTTTAAAATCTTATCCATAGAATTATTAATTCTCCGTCTCATTCTTTCCACAGCTTTTATGGACCTAACCCCTTTCCATCTTTTTCTGTGTACCACTTCTGACCAACAAATAATGGCTTGTGGCCAACATTCATGTATGCAATTAATTTCCTGTACCATTTAACTAATTAAATCTTTTATTGGTTGTTGACCAATATCATTGCCCTCTAGGTGTAACACGATGGTTGCAGGAGGTTTACCACCATTACTGTACTAAGCTGGTGCCACCGCATTCCTGACACCCCATACCAAACTGTTTTGCCTGAAGCTCGTTCTCTTTGGAAGGATAAGCCCGGCCTGCTCTGCACCCAGAGGTGGAGTCTCCAAACAAAGGAATGGCCAGCTATCCAGATGTATTTCTGTTCTGCGGATGTGTCTGCTGAAATGCAATGAACAAGAGTTAGAGTTGTTTACACCTTACATAACTTTTATAAGCCTAGGATTTCCACCTACCCATCCTCATAATGTCAGCCTGTGAGTCCCCCATTGCATGTGCATATCCGAAAAGAATGCAATGTATACCTACTTGTGTCCAAGCCCATCAACTTAACTGCCTGCTTTAAAACTGCTCTCACCTGATAATGTGTTAGTGGTTCACCTTGCTGATGGCAGAAAAATGGACCACCTAACACACCCCTATAACTCCTGTACTCCAGTATCACTTTAGTCACATTCCATTCTAATCCCTCTGGGGTAACTACTCTTACCCATTGACCTCTGCCTTCTTGATCAGTTTTGGATTTCGCCACATAAATCCAGGTGTCATCACCCAGTACGTGTACATGTTCTAAAGGCAGTACTGTCCCCTGGCTTTTCTTACTCGGTTGGACAATTTCCGACCATCTGAATGCCCCACAAAAAGCCAGCTTTAAATAATGATACCTCATAAGAAGAGAAACAAACCTCCAAAACAGCAATCTATAGCTTGCTTAATACAGCTGGACCTATGGGGTACCTCTTATCAAGCCTCTTGGGTGTTTGTCTCCCCCAACCTTTAAACATCGCGCGTACTTGGAAAGTGTTAGCTAGATCCTTCAAACCCAAAGCCTGATGAAACCAATTCAAGGCTGACAATGCGCTTCTCGCTCTGCCCAGACACCAACCTTTTTCTTTCATCAACATGATGTAAGACCTGATTTGGTGAGGTGGAATAGGCCAAATGGATTCCCAGCCTCTGGCTACATTTATTGTATCTTACCCTTGTACTTCCACTGAGAGAATTACACATTCGCAACCATTCTCGTCTGTCCATAAGGCCCATAATTGAACTGGCACTGGTGTCGGAGAAGGACTCGCCCTTGGGGCTAGCGACCGGAAACGGGGTCACTGCAAACGAGAAAGGGAATCTGCCAATGAGTTATCGATGCCGGGAATGTGTTGTGCTTTAACTGTCACATTAAATGTCAAGCACTTAAATGTAAAATATCTCATCCTACCTTTTCCCCCCAGCTGATTATTGACTATATGCACTACACTATTGTTGTCAGAACGCAACCAAACCACTCTCTTTGATTTGTGCTCCCCAAATTTCCAATGCCACCACTACTGGGAAGAATTCCATATCTGCGATTGAAATGTCTATCCTGTTTTTTCACTCGAGTCGGCCAGACCATGCTGAACCAGTGATCTTGAAAATAACCCCCAAAGCCAATCCCCCCCCGCTGCATCTGTAAACAACTGAGCAGGAGGTAGATGGTCTCTCTCCTGCCAAATTGCTATCCCATTGTAGTCTGATAAACTCCACCGCACACCTAGATCCTCCTTCATACCTTGTGTGATCCTAATCCGGTGGTGTGGCTTTGTGCACCCTGACCCCTTAGCAGCTAAGCGCCTCATAAATGAGCACCCTACAGGAATCACTTTGCATGCACAATTCATTAACCCTACTAATTCTTGTAACTGTTTAAGGGTTATCTTATTCTGTATTAGCACTTGACTTAAGAGTAGCCGTAATTTCTGCACCTTGTCTATAGGAAGCCTACACTGACCAGTCAAGCTATCAATCTCTATACCCAGGAAAGCCAGTCTGTTCGTCGGGCCCTCTGTTTTATCCATTGCTAGCGGCACCCCTAACTCCTTGCAAATCTGTTGAAATGTATCCAATGTTTGTTGACATTCCCCTATGTCCTCCTTCCCAATGAATAGAAAGTCATCCAAATAATAAACATCTCTCTTCCCCTACCCGCTGAGCCACCAACCAGTGTAAGAAGGGACTGAATTTCTCAAAAGTGGCACATGCTATTGAACAACCCATAGGCATGCATTTATCCATGTAATATTGGCCTTCGAATGCCAAACCTAACCACCCTTGGTCTTTAGAAGCAATGGGTAAAAGTCTGAAAGCAGACTCTTAGCTTTTGCCATAAGGGCCCCTCTTCCCTTCACCTTGACTTTCTTAACCGCTTCATCCAAGAAAGCATAATGCACTGATGTTCCTATTCCATTTATGTAATTATTTACCGAATTCCCCTGCGGATAGGATAAGTGGTGAATGAGCCGAAATTCACCTGGCTTCTTTTTGGGTACTATGCCAATAGGAGAAACCATAAATGCTCTTCTTGGTGGGCATGGAAATGGGCCTGCCAGTCTGCCCGCTTCCAATTCTTTATCTTTGCTCCAATTATGTCCGGATGCTCTTCTGCTGACTTCAAGTTCTTGACCCAAACCCCTTGCTTCCTACCTTCTGCTGGTATCCTGAAGCCCTTGGTGAACCCCTCTTCTAGTAATGCTGCTGCTTCTCTATCTGGATACGCTTTGTGCCATTCTCTTAAAATATCCCCTTTTACCAGCGTTGGGAGATGGAACTGCGTACCCTTTAAAGGTGGTGGGTGAGTAAAAACTTTTGTTCTGGGGGCTTGAGAGACGAAAACAAGCCTTGGCTGGGTGGTTTACCTTACCACAAGCCATGCATTGCCTAAATCTACACTGAAGTTGATTTCGACACTGACCAAAGTTGTACTGTCCAGGTGGGGATCAAGAAGACTGATTTGGTTTGTTCCCAGCCTTTTCAATCCTTCCTCTAGCCAGCCCATCCCACCTTACCCTCCTACCTGCCCCCCTCCCCCCACTGAAACCTGAGTCCGAGCTGACCTGCCTCAGACAAATGGCAGCTTGCTGCGATTTGACGTGCAAGCTGTTGTTACAGATGAAGAACATAGTACATCAGGAGACAACTAGAATCTTTATCTGTGGAGTACATAACAGACATTAACAAATGTTACAATAAGAAGTTACTGCTGCATAATAAGTAGTAGGCTTATGAGCATCTGAGCTTGCTATAATCAAGGTAGTTAGTGGAGTGGAAAGAAAGGTAGTGGTTGGATGGGGTGGGTGATATTAAGAGTGGGAGTTGCAAGGGCATAGCCAGCATGTTTTTAGGCGCGCTTTTAGTAAAGTTTTGAAGTGGGTGCATGGTGGTATGGAGGTAATTGTGGGTGGGAGGGAGTTCCATAATTTGGCTGTGGCGCAAGAGAATAGTGCTTCACCAGCAGAGTTATTGGCTTTAGTGATCTGCAAGTGATTTTTGTTGCTGGATCTTAGTGATCTGGTGGTGCGATAGGGTTGGAGTAGATTTTGGAGGGATGGGACATTTAGTGGATGTATAATATGTTCCTAAGTTCAATAGTATATTAGGTCGGTGTAGTTTGGTTGCAGAGTGGCTCAGCCTTACGATGTTAAGTAAAATCTCTTCACTCTTTGCACTTCACACTGACAGTAGAAGCTATGTAAACGGATTGTGTATAATGATGATACAGTTATTTGTTCAGTAAAACTTTGAACATAATTTATTTAGTAGATTGTACATATTGTATATATAAGTTCATATTTGTGTACTATGCTAACGGCCGTGGGGCCGGTACAAGCGTAGTCCGTAGAAGTGCCCTAGCATTGTGCCGCCCGTCGTTAGTTCCCTGAGCTTCTATCAAGTAGAGCCACTGGAGTGATCCCGGGGTGAACTTTCTATTTCCCAGCCACTCGTCAAGATTTCTCTTGAAAAGGGTCACTGAGGTGCTCTGCTTGACATGTATGGGAAGTCTATTCCAGAGCATGGGTAGTCTCTGGGTTATAAACCAGCATGGTCTGTTGATTGTGGTAATGAGGTTGAGGTCTCTGGAGCATATGGTGCGGAGGGATTGGGATTTCTTTAGATGTAGCATTTCTAACAGAGCTGGGTCAGACATGGCTTTGTAAGTCTAGCAGCGATCGCCTCTTCGTAAATGATATGAGACAGAAAATAGCTGGATTTTTTTTTTGAGTCTGTCCATGTAGGACATGTGTTTAAGGCCTAGGATCTTCTTCGTGAGGTACTTTTGTGGCCTCTCCAGCTGTTGCAGGTGTCTAGTGCGGTACATGCCAAATGGAGCATTATACTCTATGATTGGTCTGAGGGAAGAATAGAGAGAAATGATGACCTCTTTCTTCCTGGATACAAAACTCTTGGTGATGAGATGTGCCACATAGAAGGACTTTCTGACCACAGTGGCAATGTCATGGTCGAAGGAGAGGTTGCTGTCAACCTGTGTCCCCAGATCCCTTATAATGCCTTAATTGTTCAGTGGGCTCCCATTGATGTGGTAATTAGTGGGAATTTTTTTAACTAAAGGGAATGGCTACACATTTTTTGGCATTAAGCTTAAGGCCATGGTTTCGACACCAGTCATTGGTCTCAGTAAGGCCTTTCTGTAGGATGTCTGCACCACTTGGGAAGTTAATAATGGCTCCCAGCTTGCAGTCGTCCACGAATTTGGTCAGCCGGAGTCTCTCTATGTTGGCCTGGACATCTGAGAAGTAGATACCAAACAGAAGAGGACCCAGGACCGATCCCTGTGGGACTCCACTCGTGACTGGTCAGCAGTCTGATTTCTAGTCCGCTACTTTCACACTGTGGGTTCTGTGAGCCAGTTTGTAACCCACCTAACAATATAGGAGTTGATGCCTAGTCTGCTGAGTTTATCAGTAATTCCTGAGTGAAGAATGGTATCAAAGGCCTTGGCCAGATCGAGGTGGCTGTATGAACTGCCTTAAAGAATTCTACCAGGTTGAGAAGGCATGATCTACCTTTCCCAAAACCAAATTGCGTGCGATCTAGAGTTTGGAGATTCCCTATATCCTTGTTAATTAGGTCCACGATGATGCGCTCCATAGCCTCACATTACACTCGTTGGGCTAATGGGGTGATAATTTCCAGGGTCTGTAGTCACTCCTTCTTTATGGAGAGAGATGACTCAGTGCGCCATTCAGTAGGGACAAAGCCTAAGGTGAGGCTGTGAGTGAACAGAGCACACGTGGTGCCAGTTCACTTTGTAATTCATGTAGAACACAGCCAGTGATATTGTCGGGTCCCATGGAAGCTGTATTCTTGACCTTAGACAATGCAGCTTTTACCTGTGCTGCAGCAATGTTGGGTACCTGGCATTCTTCTGGTATTGAGATTGGCCCTTTTGGGGGGGGGGGGGTAAAGTTGGCCCTGAATCTGTCAACCAGTATGTTGGCAATATCTGTTGGCTCAGTATAGGAGGTATCATTGTGCAGTAACTCGGAGCAAATCTTGGTATTGCCATGGAGAGTCTTGATATAACTATAGAAGGCCTTGTAATTGTTTTTAGTGTCTACTGCAATTCTGCCTTCATAGCTGGCTTTGGAGGTTTTGATGAGGGAATCTCAACTTTTTGTTGAGACTAATAAGGGAATTTTTCCAGTCTTGGGACTTCCACCTTTTTCTGCAACGGTTTCTTCCTTCTGTTGTAGAGTTTATTAATGGCAGGGGACCACCAGACTGGCTTCCTTTTTTTGGAGGAGAGCATCTTGGTTTGGCTGGGTATGGCTAGTTCCATGCATTTATCTACTTGTTCGTACAGTGCATTGGTATATGTCATGCATCGGTGTATGATTTGTCAGTCATGCATCTATTTTCCATTGGCATGGGTGCCGTGAAGTTAGCCACCTCTGTTTTTAGGAGTCCAAAGTACGCTTTGGAGAAGTTTTTCATGGTGGATAACTTTGTTGGGGGGGTGTGGGTGAGATGTGGATTTCCATGGTGATTAGTTTGTGGTCGGATCTAACCAGGGATGAATTGACTATTGGTGTAGAACAATGTTTGCCCATGTTAGTAATAACCAGGTTAAGGATGTTGCTTCCTCTAGTGAGGGTAAAAATGAGCAGGTTCAGGACACTGGAATTGATGAATTCCAGGAAGTGTTGGGCCAGTGCATTGGTGGATGAGTAGTTTTCCCAGCTGATTGAGGGGTAGTTGGTCACCTAGTATGAGAGTGTTGGGTTGGATCTTAATAGTTTCCAGGGTGCTTAGGAATGTGGAGTGAGTCTTGGGATACGGTTGGGGACCTGTAGCAGGCTACAACCTGAATCGACGTCTTACCCAATGTTAGTTGTACCTGGTGTATCTCGGATGTGTTATGCTGGGCTACTAGTCTGGAGGTGTGTATATCTTTTACGAATATGGAGACACCACCACCTTTGGAGCTTTGGTCCATGTTCTGGGGCTGAAAGGTGTGGAATGAGTTATAGCCTGGTAGTGCAGGGGTGCTTTCTGCTGCTTTAAACCAGGTCTCCGTTACAGCACAAATGTCGATGCTCTCCATTTTGAGGAGTGCTTCAAGTGAGTGCATCTTGAGATTTAGACTTCTAGCATTGAGCAGCATGACCCTCAGATTGCATTTATTTATAACTGTAATGGTGTTAATTTGGTCTTTGGAACACTTCTTAAAAAAGGCACTATAGGGGAGGCAAGAGCCTTAGCTGGTACCTGGAAACCCAGGGGTGACAGATGCAGGCCATCTCTGGCAAAGCATCGAGGTCTGTCAGTCATGTCATCCCAAGCAGACAGATACTGGATCTCCTTAGAATAACACCAGAAACTTAGCCAATTGCTGGTCAATCATTTTCTGTTTGTACTGTGGTATCATTCTGGGAGATGGTAGGATGCTGCTCAGGGTGAGGGCATACCTGCCTGGGCCACATAATCTGAGAGGTCCACCATGTCTCTTTGCATGTAGTTGAGGGTGGTGTGTCTCAGGTCATTCACACCCACATTGTAATAGGTGACTCTGTCATCAGGCACACTGACGTCCCGCTCACCAGGCTGAAAAAGGAGAATGTCACGGTGAGCTGTCTGTCGGGCGCTAGGATCCGCCACATAACACAAGCACTCAGGTCACTCCAAGGCAAGTACAAATATGACTCGGTCATTGTCCATGCTGGTGTGAATGACCTGAGACTTACCTCCCTGGACTACATGAAAAGAGACATAGAGGAGCTCTCTTGAGCATGTAGCCCAGGCCGGTATGACCCTGACCTTGAGTAGCATCTTACCCTCACCAAGAATGATGCCACAATATGAAGACAAGATGATCAATTTCAACAATTGGCTTAAGTATTGGTGTCATTCAAAGGGGATCCAATGCCTGTCAGCCTGGGATGACATGCTCGACAAGCCACGATTCTTCGCTAGGGACGGCTTGCACCTGTCACCCCTGGGCTTTCGAATATTGGCAAAGGCTCTTGCTACCCCATAGTGCCTTTTTAGGCAAGGCTCAAAAGACAAACCCACCTCCATAGGTATCACAAGGGATAAGAAACTAAGAGTAATGCTACTCAATGCCAGAAGTCTAAACCTCAAGATGCACGCACTCGAAACTCTCCATAGCATGGAGAACATCGATATCTGTGCAGTAACAGAAACCTGGTTCAAGGCTCCCGAGAGCACCCCAGCACTACCAGGTTTATACCTCATACCATGCTTTTCGGCCCCAAAACTTGGATCGTACTACAAAAGGAGGGGGAGTATCAATATTCGTCAAAGATACCCACACCTCCAGGTTGGTGGCACAGCACGAAGCATCAGAGACTATCCATGTGCAACTAACAGTGGGTAAAACTGCCTTCCAGTTTATAGCCTGCTACAGACCACCCTCCCAAACCCAGGAACCACACTCGGCCTTCCTGAGAACACTGGAAAATATGAAGGTCTCTCCAAACACCATTATATTGGGTGACTTCAACTACCCAAACATAGACTGGGAGCATTACTCTAGCTCCAACACCCTAGCCCAAAGGTTCCTAGAATTTATAAACTCAAATGCTATGGAACAACTTGTTACCACTCCCACAAGAGGGGAAAGCATACTGGACCTGATCATCACCAACATGGGGATCTATGCTCCAGACCAGAAGTGTATCCCTCACTGGTAAGATCAGACCATAAACTAATCTCACTGGATATTCACATCCCGACTCCACCCCCTGCCATGAAAACCGCAGTGAAAAACTTCTCTAAAGCAAATTTCACACTCCTCAAAACCGAGGTGGAATCCTTCAAAGCCCCTGGGCCTGTGAAAAATATGGCCCAGACCGCAGAATCCTTTATAAACGCATTCTATGAACACCTTCAGGAATGCATGGATCATGCAATCCCAAATAAAACCAAGACCCAATCCTCCAAAGGCAGACGTCCTGTCTGGTGGACCCCAGCCATAAACAAACTATACAGTAGAAGGAGGAAGCTACTACATGATAGAGCAAAATCCCAAAAAGGGAAGGCATCTCTGATCAGTATTAGCAAAAAACTACGGGCACTCATAAAATCGTCTAAGGCCAGCTTCAAGAGAAAAATTGCACAGGACACTAAGGATAATCACAAGGCTTTCTTTAGTTATGTTAGGAACCTGGGTGGGAATTCCCAGATATGCTCAGAATTAGTCCAAAATGACAAAAATACACGAACCCACAGACATTGCCAACATCCTAGCTGACAGGTTCAGCGGAAACTTCTCCCCTCCCACCAAAGGGCAAATATTTATCCCAGCAGAGTGCTGCCCCTGACATCTCAGATGCTCAGGTAAGAGCTGCCCTCTCCAAAGCAAAAACACAGCATCAATGGGACCAGGCGGTGTCCCGGCTGCGTCCTACATGAACTCCAAGAAGAGCTAAACCCAAACATAAAACTACTGTTCAATCTCAGCCTTACTACAGGATATGTACCCAAAGAGTGGCATACAGCAACAGTGGTCCCTCTCCACAAAGGTGGTGCCTCAACGGATCCTGGAAACTATCGCCCCATAAGCCTGACTAGCTTGGTCTGCAAAGCTATGGAAAGGATCATCATGGACCTCATAAATAAAGATATTGGGGACCTACAGACACTGGATCCTACCCAGTTCGGCTTTGTTAAGGGCAGATCCTGCCTCTTAAACCTGGTTGATTTCTTTGAAACAGTCACCCAGGCCATTGACAAGGGGAAGGTGGTCCACACAGCCTACCTGGACCTCGCAAAAGCCTTCGATACATTACCCCACTCTGGCATTATAGATAAGCTCACCAGCTTAAATATAAACCCCTATGTCACTAGATGGGTTGCAAACTGGCTCAAGGACAGAACACACATGGTTAGAATTGCTGGAGCCATGTCAGACTCCAAACCAGTTACAAGTGGCATCCCCCAAGGCTCAGTCCTGGGACCTCTCTTGTTCGGTATATATTTCTAGGAGGTACAGGCCAACACGGAAGGACTGTGGCTGACTAAGTTCGCAGATGACTGCAAACTGGCGCCATAATCGACTCTCCAGCCGACACAAGCATCCTCCAAAAGGGCCTCATAGAAACAGACAACTGGTGCCAGAGCCATGGCCTCAAGCTAAACGCCAAAAAGTGTATAGTCATCCCCTTTGGCAAAAACAAAGTGCCCACAAATTACCACATAGGTGGTAATCCATTAAGTACAGAAGAAGTAATTAGGGACCTGGGGACCCAAGTTGATAGCAATCTCTCATTTGACAACCACGTGGCCAAAGTGGTTAGAAAAACATTTTATATAGCCCACCTAATCATGAAGGGATTCACATCTAGATCAGGGGAGGTCATCGTGCCTCTTTACTCATCCCTCATCAGGCCCATAATTGAGTACAAAATGCCCCTTTTGGGATGTACCTTACCAGATACCTGCAGCAACTGGAAAGACCCCAAAAGTACCTCACCAAGAGGATCATAGGGCTCAAACAGATGCCATATGCTGTCTGGTTAAAGAAACTCCAGCTCTACTCAGTGGCATACTGCCTGCTCAGAGGCGATCTGTGCCTGACGTATAAAGCCATGTCCAACCTGGAATTAATGGACATGCTGCACCTAAGAAAATTCAAATCTTATCGAGCTACGCGCTCGAGAGACTTGAACCTCAGCACTGAAATAAATAGGACATGCTGGAGGGACAGATTCATAACCCAGAGGCTCCATTCACTCTGGAATAAAATCCCAGTCCAGGTTAGGCAGAGTCCCTCATTGACTCTCTTCAAGAGGAATCTTGATGAGTGGATGGGAGATCGTAGGTTTACCCTGGGTATCACTTCTGTGTCACTGTTAGACAGAGGCACAGTATACTAACCTCGAAAAAGGGCATAGCAAAATTAATTTAAAATGGGTGGCGAAAGCCAAACACACTCTGGCTAGGCTTATAAATGCCCTAGGGCAGATAGCCTAGTATGAACCTATGACAATGACAGTCATACTTGTACTTGTTGTGGAGTGACCTGAGTGTTTGTGTTATGTGTCGGATTCTGGCACCTGATAGACGGTTGACTGTTACCTTCTCCTTATTCAACCTAGTGAGTGAATGAGACATCAGTGTGCCTCACTATTAAGTCACCTATGATTATTGTATTGGGCAAGCTGTTTTGCCTTAGGTGCTTAGGTTGAGGGGCACACTGTGTAGGTGAGCTATATGTCTTTTGGTTTGTGCTGTACAATTAACATTTGGTAAGACGGCGTTGCAGGTTGTAGCCTGCTAGATGTTGTCGTGGTCGAGTGTGTTTTTGCCTTGGAGGTCTCTGTTGTTTGGATAGATTTCTGTTGAGATCCTCTGCGAAGGTGGGTGTGTGGTTTGTGTGGTTATGTGAGGGCTGTGATGGTGGGTGTTCTGGAGGGCTGTGTGTTCCTTGTGGTGTGGTGCAGGTGTTGACCTTCTCCTCTTGACCAGCTATTCCAGTCTTGGCTGGAAAGTGCATGGCTTCCAATTTGGAGATATAGGCGCATCTCTCACAAGTCTGAGTGTTGGGATGTAAGAGGAAAGGGTTGTCTGTGTACATGAGGCAGTTGCTACACTGCCTCAGAATGCCCAGTTCACCAGGTTAATAGGAGAAAGCACAGGAAACTGACCTTCAGACATGCCAGGAGGGTTGGTCATCATTACTAAGTATTGGAGCTGTTTCCTTGTAGGATGTCTAGTGCTGATAGCACTTGTATGCTTCAATAATTACTACAAAATGCCTGATGAAGTGCTGGCGAATAAGCTAAAGTGCAAGAGAGAAGAGAAAGTTGAAAGGGATAGAAAAACTACCCAAACAGCCAATAAACTACAATTTCAGAGTCAGAAACCACTCCTGTTGTGGAAGGCTACCTAGTGCTTACCACTCCCACTGAGAAGCTGGAAGGCTTCCCTCAACACACAAGGGTCTGGGGAACTCAGAAACTTGCAAAACAGTTCTGGATACAGCAAATCTGTATCTGGACTATAGTAACAGGAAAGGTGGAAAACAAGCTTAGAACTTGTTTTTTTTTTCCTGGAAAAAAATGTTAACGTAGGTGAAATACCTCAAGAAGGGTTTACAACCGTGCAACTGAAGCTCTGGATACTGCAGACCTGTATTGAAACTGTGCTACTTAATTTTAAGGTTATAAACTCCTTAAGAAAAAACTCGGTGAAGCACAGGTTAATCACTTCTAGTCAAAAGACTAGCACTTGCGGAATGAAAAAATACAGTTAAAGAGCAACGAAATGTGGTTAAACAGTAATGAATTGCAGTAGATAGTAATGAAATGTAGTTGATCAATAGATTGCTTTGGAACAATAGCTCACAAATCACAACAGTAACAGACAGCACTAATAAAGCAGCGATTCAGTAGAACACTGTAAAATATGGCAAACAGCAAAAGGAAGTAGAAAGAGGTAAAGTTTTTTTTTTTTTGGTTATAGTAGAAAGTGAAGAGACAGAAAATAATGGGATAATTCAAGGTTCAGAAGCTAAAGCAGTGGGCCTTTGCTAAGTTCTCACTATAAACAGTAGAATGAGCTGATGTAGTGTGACGGGGTGTCCATTATCAGCTTTATACCAGAGGCGGGCAACTCAAAGCCACCAAGACTTAAGACCACCACAACAACTGGGCGAGCTGGTGGGGGAAATGTACAGATTACAGAGATATGTATTAAAAGTGCAGAAGACAGTTGAAAAGAAACACTTGGCAGTAGCAGTTGGAGAGGCTGCTTTCCCTTTGTATAAATCCAATGAACTTTTGGGCCTTACTTCAGTTATGGCTAGGGGCAGGTAAAAAGAAAAAAAAATTATCAGGTTTTTAATCCCCCCCCAAAAAGAAAAAATTAAGCCAGCAACTGGTGAGCCATGAGAGCAAATAATTTATTTGACTTCTTAAGAGTACTGAAACTTCATAAAGCTTAATTCAGACAGACCGGTTTCGGCCTGGATTTAACCTGGCCTTCTTCAGTGTATTATAGAAAAAAGCATACAGAATAAAAGAAGCACTATATAGTGAAACAAAACATATGATTGGCTGACTTTAGACATCACAGTCATTAAACTCATGAATATTCATGATGTATTAGAAAATATTCAACATGAAAAGAATTTTTATGTTTTTTATATATTTCATAAATATTCATTAAGCCCTGGATTAAACAGGGCACCAAGTTTGGTTATCCATTTCTTTTCTTTCATATCAAGTTTAGCATGCCAACCAGATTTCTGACTTCGATCACCAATGAGTTTATCAATGATAATAAAATGAAATTTAGCTGTTGGATGTTTGAGTGTATGTTTATATAGAGCATTTGTGTTCCTTTTACACTTAATGTCACTCAGATGTTCTGACATACGTAGCCTGAAAGGCCTGGAAGTTTGACCAATATAAAAAGAATGGCAGCTGCAACAAGCCATGTAAATAGCCCAGTCAGTATTACAGTTGGCAAAGAATTGAATATCATATACTATGCTGCTATTTTTACTACTAAATTCCTTGGATTTCAAAATATGTTTACAATTGCCACAATGTCCACAAGGAAAACAGCCAATGAGTTTATCACCCAAAATTGTAGTCTGATACAAATGAGGTAGCATAGAGTCAGAGTGATGTTTATAGTGATTGAAATGTCCTGCTAGATTCTTTCCTTTTCTGAATGAAAAGGAACATACATTGGGTAATAACCTGTTAATATTACCATCCGCCTTCAGTATATTCCAATTGTCCTTAATAATATTCATAAAGCCATTAGTATTTCTGCCAAATGTGGTAGTGAAGCGTAATATGTTTTTGGGCATAGATTTTTTCTTATAGGTCAATAAATCTTGCCTACGTAAGCCCAAAGCATGATTTTTCGCCATAGTAACATATCCTGAGTTGTAGCCCCTACTGATAAATCTATTGTATAGATCCTGAGAATGTTGTTTAAAACTAACCTCATCCGAGCAGTTGCGTCTCAATCTAATAAACTGTGATTTGGGAATGTTCCTGGCTATGTGTTTTGGATGATAGCTGGAGGCATGGAGTAAAGTGTTATATTGAGGAAATTTTCTATATACTTCAGTATTCAAAGTATTGTCCTGATTTCTTGTGACCAGAACATCCAAAAAAGTTATGGAGTTCAGGTCATATGTAATAGTGAAGTGTATACCCCATTTGTTATCATTTAAGTACTGCATAAATTCATAAAGATATTCAATGTCAGATCTCCATACCATCCAGCAGTCATCCAAATATCTCCGCCAGATGTCAATCTCAGGCAAAAACAAATTATGGGTGTCATCATAGATCAAAATCTCCTCAATGTATGCCATGAATAAATCAGCATATATCGGGGCAAAGGATGCCCCCATTGCTGTACCTTTAATCTGTAAGAAACATTCCTTATCATAAAAAAATACATTCTTTGTAAGTACATGTTCGGTGAGGTTAATCAGAAAGGTGTTGAAACCAGGTTGGTAGATGTTTGATTTTTGAAGCCAATATTCAATGGCATCAAGACCAGCCCAATGAGGGATGTTAGTATATAGTGAGCTTACATCTAATGTACATAATAACCAATTCCCTTCTATCTGCATATCATTAATAATGCCTAAAAATTGGGTGGTATCCTGTAACCTTGATCTAACACATGAAAGTAGAGGTTTTAAATATCTGGTAAGAAATTCAGATAATGGCTCAGTAAGGGATCCTATACCCGAAACAATGGGTCTACCTGGTGGATGTAAAGGATCCTTATGTATCTTTGGCAAAAAATAAATATATTGTCTTGCAGGATCAGTAATGACTAGGTGACTTAAGGTTTTAGTTGTTATTATTCCATTTTCAACTGCTGAGTCTAAAAAGTTTTTAATCTGTTGTATGAACATAAAGGTGGGGTCCAGTGGCATCTTAGTATAATAACGGGCATCATCCAGTTGCTTGTGGGCCTCGATATCATAATCACTCCAATTCATAACCACCACTGCCCCACCTTTATCTGCATGTAAAATGACAAGTTCTTTATTTTGTACTAATTCTTTCAAACAAGATAGGTCATTCACCGTCATGTTATTTGGCATTGGTAAACAAGTGTTAGACGAAAAATGTAAATCACTAAGTACACTGCGTAAAAATAAATTAACCGAAGGATGCATCGGAGGTGTAAATGATGAAGCATGATACTTGAACGTATCCATTTGTGGTAGTTGTTCTTCCCCCTTATCCTGAAAAAACAATTTAAGGTTAATAAGTCTACAAAATGCAAATAAATCCTGTGCAAAAGTGTCTTCAGGCACAAAGAAACCAGGTATAAAAGATAGACCTTTATTCAATAAAGATGTTTGTTCAGGTGTTATTACAGTGCTAGAAATGTTACAAACATTATTGCCCATAGCATAATTCACTTGTTTGTTAGTACTTCCATAAGATTCTGTAGACTTGTGACCCTTTTTGTGTTTCCTGCCCCCTCTTTTCCTTCCTTTCCCTGGATGTTCCCTAAAGGGGATGTATAATTAGTGCGTTTGGGTATGGGGGGCTCCATGGTGTGCTGTGTTTCTGTGTCAGTACCTGATGATGTGTCATAATCAGTGGTATCAATATGACTGCCACGTCCTTTCAAAATGGAACGTGGACGTTTCCTTTTGGGACCTGATGTATTACTATTATGCAACTCCTGAAATCTGACATGTCTAGTATATTTGAAGGGTTGCCCCTTCTCATAATCAGACTGATCACGAGAAAATTTTTTAAGTTTCCTTTCCTTTAAATGATTATCAAAATTTAACAAATCTGAACTGAGTTTGGATAATGATGCAGAAAAAAATGTATCATTCTGATACTGATTACAATCCTCTATTAATTGTGACACCTTAGAAGTTTCTTTGTCTATACTCCTAGTATAATATTTAGACAAGGATTCAACAAACTTCATAGAGCATTCTTGTTGGATGGACAACCATTCAGTAGTTAAAATATCATCAGGATCAGAGACTAACGGTTGAATTTTGACCCTAAGGCCCCTTGGACTAATACCCTTAATCAAATATGCTTTGAGTAATTTGAGGTGCCAAACAAAAGATCTAAGTGTTTTCATATTTTTATTTAAATCACCAAATAGTTTTTCACATCGTTGTTCCGGCTTCATGGAATTAGTATTGCCTAATACTGCAGTAGCTTGGCCAATACCAAACAGTGCAAGATCATCCTTATCGGATGATAGATCCAAAAACATCTTGTTTAGCTCCATTGATGATATAAAGTCAGTATAATAAAAAAGTTTTTGGTAGCCACGCCCTGTTAATGAAAGAAATCAATAAACGGACAATAATGGCAATATATTAGTATATATCGAATTCTTCAAACAATTACCACGTCCAATACGGGACAATAATGGTAAAAAACACAATTTCTGATGAATAAACACTGTGACAGACCAACACACAGTACCAGATTTCCAAATAGGTCAAATGTTTGGCATCCAAATTGTGTTTTGTATGTAGAAAAGTAGGTATAGTAATATAACCTTTATAATAATATGTCTACATATATATATATAGTCCAAGAGAAACTCAAGACCAAATTCAGAAAATATAATATAAAGCCAGTAGATCCTTGATAATATTAACAGCCCTAATGGAATGTGTATACAGACCATAGAATAATATTAAGATGTAATCCTGGTAGCAAGCGAATTTGTTTAGCAAAATATTTAACAGTTGTACTAATTCGAAGCACGCTACTGTCCAAGCATAAAGAAAAAATCAAAATAGACCTGGACAAAATTATATGTATAGGTCATGTATAACTAGAATCTATGATAAAGCATAAGTATACATTCCTAAAAAATCATATAGATGTATACATGTAAAACATGCTTCAATAATGATCCCTATAATTTCAATGAAATTACTAACAGAAATGCCCCACTGATATTTAAACATTCATACTATCTACAATACGTAATTAAATGAATGTAAAACATTTGCATCACCTAGATTACTAACATTAAGATTTGTGTCCTAATAGAGTATTTAAACAACAGTTATAGTCAGCAACCATACAGCAAAAAATGTCTCCCAATAACCCTATGGCAGAGAGAACAGTGAAAACACATTAACGTTAACAAATATAAGTAGAAATTGGGCTAAAGTCAAAAACATAGGTAATATCCAATAATGTTCAAAAGAAGAATAGTAACGCTATTCATAAATGTCACTTAGTAATGTTCAAACACAATAAACATATTTCCAATTCGAAGTTTGGTGTCCGACGACTTCGTAAACCCAACTGTCTATTCCTGGTTGTAGCAATATATCCAACAAAAATGTAGTAGAACACGTTAACGAACAATTCGTTCAAAATGTCCCCCAAACAGATATCCGTTCGTCACAATCACAAGTGAACTTCAATTGCACACGTTAGTTGTTGTCGCCATTTATAATAAAAGTTCCCCATCAGTAAAACACTTCGTACGTCTAAAGTAAACACTGCCCCAAGTCGTTGAAGAGAATCGAATCCATTAGTTAGTATATCCTCACGAAAAAACGTTGGTAAGCACTCGCATCAACACAGCACATGTATAGTCATTGCCCATAGGTATATTAGGTTAACTCACCGAGAAATATTCAGAAAACCAGTCGTTGCACTTTCCTGACTTCAAAATATAATGTAGAAATAAACGATAGATCCAAACGAGAGAGCGATGTCTAAAAAATATATTAAATAAACAAGTCAGCCTTGCAAGCGTGAACTGACACGCCAACACAGCACACCACGGATCCCCAGCAGGAAAGATAACCACGTGTAACATAAATAAGTTCCCCTGCGCGTGAGAAGTTGCACGGCAAACAGCAAGTTCCAAAAAGAAAAAATTAAGCCAGCAACTGGTGAGCCATGAGAGCAAATAATTTATTTGACTTCTTAAGAGTACTGAAACTTCATAAAGCTTAATTCAGACAGACCGGTTTCGGCCTGGATTTAACCTGGCCTTCTTCAGTGTATTATAGAAAAAAGCATACAGAATAAAAGAAGCACTATATAGTGAAACAAAACATGTGATTGGCTGACTTTAGACATCACAGTCATTAAACTCATGAATATTCATGATGTATTAGAAAATATTCAACATGAAAAGAATTTTTATGTTTTTTATATATTTCATAAATATTCATTAAGCCCTGGATTAAACAGGGCACCAAGTTTGGTTATCCATTTCTTTTCTTTCATATCAAGTTTAGCATGCCAACCAGATTTCTGATTTGTTAAATTTTGATAATCATTTAAAGGAAAGGAAACTTAAAAAATTTTCTCGTGATCAGTCTGATTATGAGAAGGGGCAACCCTTCAAATATACTAGACATGTCAGATTTCAGGAGTTGCATAATAGTAATACATCAGGTCCCAAAAGGAAACGTCCACGTTCCATTTTGAAAGGACGTGGCAGTCATATTGATACCACTGATTATGACACATCATCAGGTACTGACACAGAAACACAGCACACCATGGAGCCCCCCATACCCAAACGCACTAATTATACATCCCCTTTAGGGAACATCCAGGGAAAGGAAGGAAAAGAGGGGGCAGGAAACACAAAAAGGGTCACAAGTCTACAGAATCTTATGGAAGTACTAACGAACAAGTGAATTATGCTATGGGCAATAATGTTTGTAACATTTCTAGCACTGTAATAACACCTGAACAAACATCTTTATTGAATAAAGGTCTATCTTTTATACCTGGTTTCTTTGTGCCTGAAGACACTTTTGCACAGGATTTATTTGCATTTTGTAGACTTATTAACCTTAAATTGTTTTTTCAGGATAAGGGGGAAGAACAACTACCACAAATGGATACGTTCAAGTATCATGCTTCATCATTTACACCTCCGATGCATCCTTCGGTTAATTTATTTTTACGCAGTGTACTTAGTGATTTACATTTTTCGTCTAACACTTGTTTACCAATGCCAAATAACATGACGGTGAATGACCTATCTTGTTTGAAAGAATTAGTACAAAATAAAGAACTTGTCATTTTACATGCAGATAAAGGTGGGGCAGTGGTGGTTATGAATTGGAGTGATTATGATATCGAGGCCCACAAGCAACTGGATGATGCCCGTTATTATACTAAGATGCCACTGGACCCCACCTTTATGTTCATACAACAGATTAAAAACTTTTTAGACTCAGCAGTTGAAAATGGAATAATAACAACTAAAACCTTAAGTCACCTAGTCATTACTGATCCTGCAAGACAATATATTTATTTTTTGCCAAAGATACATAAGGATCCTTTACATCCACCAGGTAGACCCATTGTTTCGGTATAGGATCCCTTACTGAGCCATTATCTGAATTTCTTACCAGATATTTAAAACCTCTACTTTCATGTGTTAGATCAAGGTTACAGGATACCACCCAATTTTTAGGCATTATTAATGATATGCAGATAGAAGGGAATTGGTTATTATGTACATTAGATGTAAGCTCACTATATACTAACATCCCTCATTGGGCTGGTCTTGATGCCATTGAATATTGGCTTCAAAAATCAAACATCTACCAACCTGGTTTCAACACCTTTCTGATTAACCTCACCGAACATGTACTTACAAAGAATGTATTTTTTTATGATAAGGAATGTTTCTTACAGATTAAAGGTACAGCAATGGGGGCATCCTTTGCCCCGATATATGCTGATTTATTCATGGCATACATTGAGGAGATTTTGATCTATGATGACACCCATAATTTGTTTTTGCCTGAGATTGACATCTGGCGGAGATATTTGGATGACTGCTGGATGGTATGGAGATCTGACATTGAATATCTTTATGAATTTATGCAGTACTTAAATGATAACAAATGGGGTATACACTTCACTATTACATATGACCTGAACTCCATAACTTTTTTGGATGTTCTGGTCACAAGAAATCAGGACAATACTTTGAATACTGAAGTATATAGAAAATTTCCTCAATATAACACTTTACTCCATGCCTCCAGCTATCATCCAAAACACATAGCCAGGAACATTCCCAAATCACAGTTTATTAGATTGAGACGCAACTGCTCGGATGAGGTTAGTTTTAAACAACATTCTCAGGATCTATACAATAGATTTATCAGTAGGGGCTACAACTCAGGATATGTTACTATGGCGAAAAATCATGCTTTGGGCTTACGTGAGGCAAGATTTATTGACCTATAAGAAAAAATCTATGCCCAAAACATATTACGCTTCACTACCACATTTGGCAGAAATACTAATGGCTTTATGAATATTATTAAGGACAATTGGAATATACTGAAGGCGGATGGTAATATTAACAGGTTATTACCCAATGTATGTTCCTTTTCATTCAGAAAAGGAAAGAATCTAGCAGGACATTTCAATCACTATAAACACCACTCTGACTCTATGCTACCTCATTTGTATCAGACTACAATTTTGGGTGATAAACTCATTGGCTGTTTTCCTTGTGGACATTGTGGCAATTGTAAACATATTTTGAAATCCAAGGAATTTAGTAGTAAAAATAGCAGCATAGTATATGATATTCAATTCTTTGCCAACTGTAATACTGACTGGGCTATTTACATGGCTTGTTGCAGCTGCCATTCTTTTTATATTGGTCAAACTTCCAGGCCTTTCAGGCTACGTATGTCAGAACATCTGAGTGACATTAAGTGTAAAAGGAACACAAATGCTCTATATAAACATACACTCAAACATCCAACAGCTAAATTTCATTTTATTATCATTGATAAACTCATTGGTGATCAAGTCAGAAATCTGGTTGGCATGCTAAACTTGATATGAAAGAAAAGAAATGGATAACCAAACTTGGTGCCCTGTTTAATCCAGGGCTTAATGAATATTTATGAAATATATAAAAAACATAAAAATTCTTTTCATGTTGAATATTTTCTAATACATCATGAATATTCATGAGTTTAATGACTGTGATGTCTAAAGTCAGCCAATCATATGTTTTGTTTCACTATATAGTGCTTCTTTTATTCTGTATGCTTTTTTCTATAATACACTGAAGAAGGCCAGGTTAAATCCAGGCCGAAACCGGTCTGTCTGAATTAAGCTTTATGAAGTTTCAGTACTCTTAAGAAGTCAAATAAATTATTTGCTCTCATGGCTCACCAGTTGCTGGCTTAATTTTTTCTTTTTGGAACTTGCTGTTTGCCGTGCAACTTCTCACGCGCAGGGGAACTTATTTATGTTACACGTGTTTTAATCCCCCCCCCCCAAGAAAATAGGTTTAACACCATACATCAACTTCTTAACGCAAGAAATCTGGGTAAAGCCTGGCATAATGGGGGGGGTCAGAGGCCCCAAAGTAGGGACAGATTTTAAATATTGCTCTTGTAAACTTATAAAGTGGCTAGAATAACAGGATTTATGTTAGCATGAATTTTGTAAAGGATATGTAGTCTGAATATGTCGTATGTCATTACTCAGTGACCTCAATCTTTAGATCATCCAAAAGATTTCCCTGCAAACCACAATTTTTATGAGGAACAGGTCAAAAATATGATGCAAAAATCTAGACAGTCTGTGAAAATCTGTACAGTTGAGAGGTATGCTGGTGTGTAGCTATCTAAGGGTTGTTTGTGGGAACCGGAGAGAAGACAAGCTCACTGTATGTATGAGTGGGTGTGTGACTGGAGTAACTAAACAGGATCCATAGAGTGGGGTATTTTGGAAGTACACATAGAATACTGGGATAGCAAAGGGTGGAGGTGAAAGGAACCTTTGGGGTAACTAGCTCTTTAAAGGGTGTGTAAAGCTGTCTATGTCTTGCCTACCTGTGATAAAGGAATTGGACATCCGTGTTTATTGTAAAATTAGAAAGAACGTAGTTTGGAGGAAAGTGGGATGTTAGGAAACTGCTTGATGGCATGTTGAGGGTAATTGTATTATAAGTACCAAATGAGTTCTGCATCCCATCCAGCAGGTTTTAGATTTTTTGCCTTCTTCATCAGCCATTATAAAAGTTATGTTATCAGTGTTATGCTGCTATGGAATATAGATTTTTTTTGGGGGGGGAGGTGAGAGGAATAAAAATATTCAGCAGTTTGATTCTTCCTGAGTAGGCTGCACCTAACTGACCATCTTTAGTGGTAGATGGCCACTGGTTAGGAGAGTTCTCCAGATGCATCATGACTATCCCGATAAAATCCCAAAACGTGTGGCTTCTGCTTCACATATTTTACTTTGGATGGTACTGTGAACTTTTAAAAATTTCAAGTGCGGTAAGCTGGTGGTTGTAATTTAAGCTTTTTGCTTCCAAAGTATGGCCAAGCATTCTGCAGTTGCTATACTGACAAATTCTGCAAAAGGGGTGAAACATAGTATCTGAAGTAGTTAACTTCATTTGATCAGCAACCTGTGGGTTATGGATCCGTCACCTATCCGAGCCGGCAGCATACCAAGCAAAAAGATCCGAGCTCCAAGCTCCTCCCCCTTACCCATACTACACTGCAACCTCTTTCCAATCCCCAGATCTCGTTTGGCGCGGCTTTGCCAAGCACGGGATTCTTAGAGCTCCAGGCAAGTTTAGCAATTTTTTTCTTCAAACTTCACTTTTGGTCTTCTTTACTTGGTGTGTGAGTGTATTTTAATACCTTTCTACGGGTTTTCCTTCTACCTAGCCTTTATTTCTCCTTTACCTTTGGTAGTTTCTCATCCCTTGGTAGGCCCCTATTTTTCCCTCTTTCAGGTGCACATGTGTGACTGTGTGTGTGCTTTTGGTATGGCTGAAAGCCACACACTGACCTTTTCTAAATGCTCTGAGTGTGGCCATAAGCTGTCGCCAGCAGATGGTCACACTCAGTGTGTGATTTGCTTGGGGGTTACGCACCTTTCCTCAAGCTGCCAAATTTGTGCGGCCTTTAACCCTCGAGCCTTAAGGGATAGGAAGAACAAGCTGATTCTGGCAGGTCTTCTACCTGCGGAATCAGCTTCTTCTCCTTCCCTCTCGGTAGCGACAGCTGCGGCGGCCCAGCCGACTGGCCCTCTTCCCCTGTCTGGGACTCGCCCTCCCACCTTGTCTCAGGGAGAATGAGAGGCCAAGAAAGATAAAAAAGAGAGATAGGGGAGAGAGAGAGAGAGAAAAAGAGAGAAAGAAAGAAGCCGCAAGCGGCATACCGAATTGGACCCCTCAACCCCTCCCATGAAGGTGGTCTCTTCTCTTCTGAGTGTTCAAGCCTTCCTTCTTGCGGCTCCGTTCTCCGCGTTTCTCGTCGTCGGAGGAGGAGACCCGACCAGCCTCGAGGTCGTCGTCGCGTCGGCTTCCTCCAGATCTACTCTAAGCATTTTGGAGGCAGATATGGACGGGATGATGTGTCGATTTTTGCAAACTCAGCTGTAGATGGGAGTGTTGCTGCCTCCCCTCCCTCTGGGGGGGGAGTTCAGCTCCACTGTTCGCCCCAATAGCTCCTTCTCCGATCCACCACCGGATTTCGGAGTCTTAGGATCCGAGGAGCCCCGGATCCAAGGGGTCGGCGCCGATGGTTATTGCTACCTTGACTCGGGCCATGCACTCGAGCTTATCGGATTCGCTTTCAGAGCCAAGAGCTGGGTGTCGGATCTGAGGGGGTGAGTGTGTCTTTGGCTCCTTTGCGGTCGGAGCACACCATCCTCTCGGGTCTGATCGCTTCGGTTCCGGTGCCGATCCCCTCATCTGATCCGAGGGCCCCGGCCACCTGTCTTAGAGAGGCCGGTTCCCCTTTGGCATTCGACGTGGTGGAGAGGGTTCTCTCTGGAGGACCGAGACCCCTCACTCTTTTCTTAGGGTCCGCCCCCGCTCCCTCACAGCTCAGTTTGTCCTCCATCATCCAGTCCTCCCAGAGACAGCCTGTGTCTTTGATGCCCCAGCCAGTTCCCTTGGAGGAACATGAATCCAAGGGTGAGCCCCCCCCCCGGACAGTTCCCCCCCGAGGAGGTCTCTCACCGAGAATACCGATTTGGAGGAAGGGGAGTTTTCCCTCAAATCACCCCCCAACGATGCCTTCTTTGGAGATATTATGGGAATACTCTGCCAAAGGGGGGGTGGTCGCCCAAAAACCCTCCTCGGATGAGTCTGTATTCCTGGAGGTGTTCGACACAGGCCCATCTACCTCTTGGGTGTGTCCCCCCCGGCCGACCTGATTACCAGCAGGGCGTGGAAGGAGCTGGACACTGTAGAGCCGATACCTAGAAGGCCCGATAAGGTTCTCAGTCCCCCTACAGACAGAGCTTCGTGGAGCAAGGGTTCCCCAGTTGATGCCATGGTGGTGGCGGCGGCCACCAAAAAGGAACTATCCCAGGAAAGTTCTTCGGTCCATCCCTCTGACAAGGAGTCTCGGGCAATGGACCGTATTGGAAAGCAGACTTTTGCTTCAGCTACCTTTTCTATAAGGGCGCTGAATTATTTGGCCCATGTAATCGGACTGCAGCGGGACCTGGTCAAGGAATACGCTGAGTCTCCCCCAGAGTCCATGTCGGCCAAGGATAAACGGACTTTCTCGGCTCGTATGGCCACTGTTAAGTCAGGGTCCAATATTTCTATGTGGCTATTTTCTCATGCCACAGAAGAAGCCGCTAGAGCTAGCGGGTCCGGTATCGCCTTAAGGTGTCATGTCTGGCTTCGACTTTGCGATTTCTTGGAACCCTTCAAGTCGTCCTTCGCGAATGCACCCTTTGACGAGTCGACCCTCTTCGGGAAGACCGTCCGCGAGACGCTGATCCAGAGCAAGAAAGACGGGGAAATGCTGTCAGCCATCAGAATACGTTTCTCTACCCCTCAAAGGTCCTTTTCTAGGAACCAGCGAGGGCAGAAGATGATGTGGTTCCGGAAATCTCAGCAGGCCCGGAACGCTCGGGACTCCTCCTCCCCCAGAGGCAGAGGGGGACAAGGACGCCGGCCCAGAGGCAGAGGGGGACCGAAGAACTTCGGGTCATGTGAACCTTTTTCCGACTGACCCACGCAACAACCTTGAGGGGTTGCCCGACTGCTCCTCTCTGGAGGCAGTTGGGGGGGCGCTTTTCGAGGCACCTGGCTCAATGGGAGTCCATCATAACAGATCGATGGGTGCTTCAGATAATATCCAGAGGCTATTCAATCCCCTTCATCAACAAGCCCCCTAATTCAAGACGCCTCCCAGATGTCCCACCCACTCAAAGGGAGGCTGTGGCTTTGGAAATAAAAAAAGCTGTTAGAAAAAAGAGCCATCCAGCATGTGCCCCCAGATCAGTCCGAATCAGGCATCTACTCCAGGTTCTTTCTGGTGCCAAAAAAGACGGGGGACTTGAGGCCGATTCTGGACCTGTCAACAATGAGCCTTTTCGTTGCTAAAGAGAAATTCCAGATGGTCACGATTCAATCCATCCTGCCCCCCCCTTGCAGGAGGAGGACTGGATGTGCTCCATAGACCTCAATGATGCGTACTACTATATTTTCATGGCAAGACGGTCCAGAAGGTTTCTCTGCTTTTGGCTAGGAGCCAGTCATTACCAGTTCAGGGTCCTAACCTTCGGTCTCATCACAGACCCCAGGGTGTTCACCAATGTCATGGCAGTTGTAGCAGCCCACCTGAGGCTCCAGGGCATACAGGTCTTCCCGTACCTAGACGACTGGCTCCTCACCGCCCCCACCAGGCATCTACTTTCTCTAGCCAGGGATTTCTTCCTCCTGATGTCACCCTGTTTGGGGATGACCATAAATGTCAAGAAGTCCTTCCTCCAGCCTGTTCAAGTGTTAGACTTCATAGGGGCCAGGATCCAGGCCAGGGCCTTCCTAACGTCAGACAGACTTCACAGCATGACTCTGCATGTGCTAGCCCACTTTCAATCCCCTGTTCCCCCAGCAGAATTAGTCCTGAGAGCTTTGGGGTCCATGGCGGCAACGATCAATCTGATTCCTTACGCTCGTCTGCACATGAAGGTTCTACAGTGGACGTTAAAGGTCCAGTTGTCTATTCTACACCACCCTCTAGACTTCCCGATTCCCCTCAGCAGGGTTTGCAGGAACTCCCTCATGGTGGCTTCAATCCTCAGCCCTTCGAGAAGGATGACCTTTTGTTATGTCACCACCCCAGGCCACAGTGACCACGGATGCCTCCCGCCTAGCGTGGTGGGGCATTGTGCGGGCAGGACTGTCCAAGGCACATGGACTCAGACCGAGACCGTACTGCATATAAATGTCCTGGAGATGAGGGCTGTCCTCTTGGCATTGCAGGCCTTCCATGCCTTTCTTCCTCCGGGGACAATTGCGATCCAGTCAAACAATATGTCAGTGGTCTGGTATATCAACAAACAGGAGAACCAGCTCTTGCCCTCTTTGCCGAGAAGCCATGAGAGTTTGGGAATGGGCTATCTCCACCAACCGCTTCCTGTTAGCAACACAGATTCCAACATACTGGCGGACAAATTGTGCAGAACTATCCTCTCTCCTTACGAGTGGTCTCTGAATCCTTGTGTAGTGGAACAGATCTTCAAGTGAGGTCAGCCTTGCTGCGATCTCTTCGCATCACCTTCCAACGCGAAGTGCAGCGTGTTTTTCGCTCTAATTCCTCCTTTGGGAGAAGTCCATGCTTGGCCTCCCGGTCTTCTTTATGCGTATCCTCCACTTCTGCTTTTGACAAAATTTCTGCAGAAAGCTCGCTGGTTGAGGAGCAAGATTATCCTCATAGCCCCATTCTGGCCTCGTCAAGTCTGGTTCCCCTGCCTGCGGTCTCCTCTCATAGCTCCACTCTGGATCTTGGATCCCATTCTGGATCTGATTTCTCATCCCTCGGGAATGGCTCCTCCGAACCTGGACGGTCTCAAGCTCTCAGCTTGGCTGATCCAGTTCCCCTAGTTGCCAGGACTCCCGGTATCTCTTCCCGAGTCAAGTCTATCCTGGCGGCGGCACATAAACCCTCTACCAGGGAGATTTACAGTAGCAAATGGAAACGTTTTTTAATATGGGCTTCACAAAAGAAATTGGATCCTTTCACCGCTCCAGTTTCAGCGGTACTGGAATTCTTCTCTCATATTTTTCAGCAAGGGGCCAGCTTATCTACTGTGAAGGTTCAGCTGGCTGCCATTTCCCATTTTCACGTTGGGGACAACTTTGGTTCCCTTGCGGCTGCCAGAGTTTGTAAGACTTTCTAAAAGGCACTTTTCTTTTGAGACCCCCTGTTAGAAATTCATCTCCGCCGTGGGATCTGACCTTAGTTCTTCAGGTGTTAGTTGCGCCTCCCTTTGAACCCACAGCTTCTGTTGATCTGAAGTTCTTGTCGTGGAAGACTGCCTTTTTGGTAGCAATTACTTCAGCCAGGAGAGTGTCGGAGCTTCAGGCTCTCTGTATCAAACCTCCATACCTTGTGTTTCATAGGGATAGGGTATCTCTCAGGACTAATCCCTCCTTTCTCCCAAAAGTTGCTTCCGAGACTAACATTAATCAGTCCATTCATTTGCCTGTCTTTTTCCCTAATTTCCAGAATAAAGGAGAATATAAACTTCATTTGCTGGATGTTCACAGACAGTTACGTTTTTATTTGCACAGGACGGGTGTCTTTCGTAAATCTGATCAACTTTTTGTATACTTTGCTAAGCCTTTTCTAGGGAAACCAGTTTCAAAGGTGACTCTCACGAGGTGGATTTCGAGTTGCATCTTACAAGCATACAGAGAATCTGGCCTACCAGAACCAGTGGGAGTTCATGCTCATTCTAAGCATTCTTTGGCAACGTCTGCTGCATTCTGGTCTAGAGTTTCCCTAGATGACGTTTGCTCAGCGGCTACCTGGGCGTCCTCTCACACCTTTATCTCTCATTATAAACTGGATTTGGTGTCTAGGGTAAGAGCTGCTTTTGGCTCTGCAGTGCTCCGGAATATCCTTCTTTAAGGGCCTCCCAAGATTCGAGTAGTTGGGGATTCTGGCCCATAGGTTGCTGATCAAAAGAAGTAAACTACTTCAGATAAAGAAGTTACGTACTCACCATAACGTTCATCTGAGTAGGTAAAATTCATTTGTCAGCAACCGTCCCTTCCTCCTTCCCCCTGACCTTCATGGTTATTTTGCTGAGCTCGAGGTTTGGACTTACGAGCTTTACTTTGTCCTTGAGTCAGGTGTTTCAGGTTGTTAGTTGTTTTGTTGTTATGTGCAGGTGGCAAACGCGATCTGAGGATTGGAAGGAAGTTGCAGTGTAGTATGGGTAAGGGCGGAGCTCGGATCTTTTTGCTTGGTATGCTGCCGGCTCGGATCCGTGTCGGATCTGTAATCCACAGGTTGCTGACAAATGAAGTTTACCTACTCAGATGTAACGTTATGGTGAGTACATAACTTCTTTATGTCTACAGCTAGCAAGGTTTGGCTTTATTGTACCAGTAAAGGAGTCATGGGCATTCAGAAACCATGCAGCTAAAGCACTGATAAGTCTTTAAGGATTTTTTTATATATTCCATTGGCCTCCACTACAGGAGCTTTTAGTTATTACACAGTGAAGACACCAGGATGAGTCTTAATAAAGTCTTTACTTGATGATCTGTGACCTTTGTACACCAAACAAAGGGTAAAATCTCCTCTCCTTAGCCTAAACAAGCAATTAAGAGCACTAGTGAAATCTTCCAAAGCAAACTTCGAGTCCAAATTGTCCACATCTACTAGAGACAATCATAAGGCCTTCTTCACACATGTCCGTAATCTCAAAGGTAGCACCAAGATCTGTTCAGAACTGATGGTCAAGGACACCACATATACAAATGCCATAGATATAGCAAACTTGCTGGCTGACAGATTCAGCAAAAATTTCACCCCTCTGTCCCCATCAGTAAATCAGGATATTCCCAGTACCTGCCCCCCCTTCCCATTATATCTAGGGGATCAGGTCATTACTGCTCTCTTAAAGGCAAAAAATACAGCCTCCATGGGACCAGATAACATCCCAGGCTGCATCCTACATGAACTCAGGCAGGAAGTTGCAGCACCATTAGGCACCCTATTCAACCAAAGCCTGACTACCGGTTTTGTCCCAGCTGAGTGGAGGACAGCCACTGTCATCCCTTTACACAAAGGTGGAGCATTAACTGATCTGAGAAATTATAGACCCATAAGCCTAACTAACCTGATCTGCAAGGCCATGGAACGGATTATCATGGACTTCATAAATGAGGGCATTGGCAACCTCCAAACACTCGATCCCACACAGTTTGGCTTCATCAAGGGGAGGTCATGTCTGTTAAATTTGGTAGACTTTTTTGAGACAGTCACCAAAGCCATGGATGGAGGGAAGACTGTACACACTGCCTACCTTGACCTGGCCAAAGCCTTTGACACTATTCCCCACTCAGACATAATAGATGAACTCTCTCAACTAGGCGTCAGTCTGTATGTTACCAGATGGGTAGTCAACTGGCTCACTGACGGAACCCACCTAGTCAAAATAGGGCAAGCCACCTCAAGCAGTAGACCAGTATCGAATGGCGTATCCCAGGGTTCGGTCTTGGGGCCGCTGTTATTTGGGATATACTTTTCTGAGGTACAGGCCAAAACCAGTGGGCTATGGCTGACCAAGTTTGCAGATGACTGCATGCTGGGAACTGTCATCAATTCCCCTAGTGACGTGGAAATCCTCCAAGAGTGTCTCACCCAAACAAATGACTGGTGCCAGAAACATGGCCTCAAGCTGAATACAAAAAAATGCATCATCATCCCCTTTGGGGAGAGAGATGTCTCCACAAATTATCACATTAATAACAATGTTCTAAGCACTCAGTCAGTCGTGAGGGATTTGGGCACCCAGATTGATAGCAGCCTGACTTTTGACCACCATGTTGCTTCCATTGTACAGAAAGCTTTCTACATGGCCCACCTCATAAGTAAGGGTATCTCATCCAGGGACAAGGAGGTCATAACATCCCTGTATTCTTCCCTTATAAGGCCCATTATTGAGTACAATGCCCAATTCGGCATGTACCTCGCAAAGCACATGCAGCAGGTGGAGAGACCACAGAGGTTCTTCACCAGGCGAATCCAGGGCCTCAGAAATCTACCATACACAGGCTAAAAGCCCTATGCCTCTACCCTGTTTCATACAGACTCCTCAGAGGTGATCTCTGTCTGGCATACAAGGCGATCTTGGACCCTGCCTTGATGGGACTGCTGCATATCCACAAGTCAGGCTCCACTCGAGTAACCCACACATGCGGCCTCAACCTGGTCTGTGACATCAGTAGGACTTGCTGTGGGACAGATTTGTGTCCCAGAGACTCCCCCCATCTACGGAATAAACTCCCTCTCCACGGCAAGCAGAGTACCTCTTTACACCCTTTTAAGCACAATCTGGATAACTGGATGGAAAATAGAAAATACAGCCCTGGGATTCTACCAGTGTCCCTGCTGGACAGGGGCATTGAGTGCTGATTTGTCTATGCATGGGCTAAACTCTTGGCTAGGCTTATAAGGGCCTCAGGGCCAATAGCCTAGTAACTTCCTATGATCATATTACTCACTGGATTGACAATTAGCTCACAGGGCGCAAGACATCAAAATAGGGGAAGGGACCAGTCACCAGTGGAGTCCTCCAGATTTCAGTTGGTGCTGGGACGTTTCCTGTTTGGCATCTACTTCTCTGAAGTAAAAGCCAATACCAAAAGGCTCCGATTGACTAAGTTTGCAGATGAATGCAAGCTAGGAACAGTTATTTAATTGAATCCCCAGATGGCTTGGCCATCCTGCAGGAAGGTTTGTCCCAAATAACTGATGAAAGAATCATGAACCGAAACAAAATGCTAAAAATGTGCTGTCTTATCCTTTGGGAAGTCATCTACACCAGGTAAATACTGCATTGACAATATACCCCTGAGAGCTGACTCAGTTGTCTGTGATTTGGGAACTTGTGTGGGCAGTGACCTAACTTTCAACCAGTATATGCCCACTGTTGTAAGAAAGTAATTCTGTATTGTACAGGTTATAGCAAAAGAGATTGAAACAAGATCGATTACTACTTTCTCATTAGGCCAGCTATGAGTATAATGCACACTCTGGCGTGTATCTGTCCAGGCAGGTGTAACAACTGGAATGTCCATATAGATATCCTTATAAGGATACAAGGCCTGAACACTATGTCTACATGGACTACCTCACAGCCCTGTCCCTATTCTATATGTTCTTCAGACTGCTAAGAGCTGACTACTGTCTGGCATACAAGTCATCCTTCGATGCAATACTGATGGACCTACTACACAACATGTCAAGTGGCATCAGAAATATGCAGTCCAGGGATAAGAACCTCTTTCAAATCATCAACAAAAAAGTTTGGAGGGACATGTATATCTTGCAGAGGATACCTCTGTTCTAGAACAGACTCACCATCCACATAAAGCAAAGCTCATTTCTGTCAATATTCAAGCACAGCTTGGATCTGTGGATGGGTAATAGAATATTTTCCTCAGGACTGCGCCTTCTGCTGCTAAGAGACGGCTCCTAAATGCTTTATGCCATGCATGGATCCACACAAGTTATCTGTGGTATGATCCCAGTTATTCTCACTATGGTTAATATATAATTATCATCCTACATAATCCTAGAGTTATGCTGCTTAATGCTAGGAGTCTAAATCAGAAATTGCACTCATTGAAGCACTTCTCACCCTGGAAGATGCTGATGTCTGCGAGGTCACAGAGGCATTGTTCAATAGGTCTCAGAGAATACCCCCGGCCATGCAGGGCTATAATGCCTTCCACACGTTCAGACCACAAAACGAACATAAAGAAACCAAGGGAGGAGGAGGAGCGTATTCATAGCCATTAAAGGCAAATACACCTCTAGACTGGTTAAACAGTACGACTCCGTAGAGTTGCTCCAAGTCTAACTGTAGGAAAGTCCTCCACATCATTAGCTATAGGTTCCCCCATGATGAACCACGAAAATCACACAGGCTACCTGAACCTACTTGAGTCACTCTCAGTACAGCCAAATACCCTGGTCCTGGGTGATTTAACTATCCTTCCTTTGATTGGGTAACATATATGAGCACAAACGCGCTCTCCCAAAGGTTCCTGGACTTGAACACAAATGCTCTGAAGCAGATAGTTAGCACCCCTCACAAGGGGCTCTAACATCCTTGATATAGTGCTCACCAACATGGGGAATCACTGCACCACCCCCTGGTAAAGTCCACTCATAAATCAGATTGTACATGACCCACCCTCAGGAGCAAAAAGCTTAAAATATTTCTTCAAAGCAAACTATAGCCTACTGAGCGATGGCATTAATAGTTTCAGACCCCCTGCCAATACTGATAGCAATGATCCCTGTACTGAGGTGTACACAAATGTCCTGTATAAACACCTCTATAAATATATAGACTCAGTCATACTGGAATGGATCAAATCCAGATCCTCACAAAAAAATAAGCCATCCTGGTGGACATCCAGCAGAAAGATTATACAATAAGAGAAACTGCTGTCAGAAAACAAGAGGGAATGATCACAGCAAAGGAAGAACTCCCTCCAAAGCATAAACAAGCAGATTAGACATCTTGTAAAGTCCTCTAAAGCTAACTACAAAATTAAATTAATGTCCCTAATTGACGAAAATCACAAAGCATTCTTTAGCTGCATTCAAAATCTAAAAAGGAAGGCCCAACTTTGTGCCAAATTAGCTGTGGATGGTACCACTTGTACTAAACCTGAGGACATCATCAAACCTGTCCACTAGCAGGTTGGCAAAAACTTCACCCCTGTCCCCACCAATCATACCTCATAACATACCTGTCACCAGTCCTCTGCCTAGTACCTGCAGAGAGCAGGTCATAGCTGCATTCTCCAGGGTGAAAAACACAGCTTCTGTGAGACCGGGCAACATCCCAGACTGCTTATTAAATGATCTAAAACGGGAATTAGTTGAACTGCTGAGCACACTCTTCAATCTCACTGGCTTTGTCACAGCTGAGTGGAAAACAGCAACTGTAATCCCCTTGCACAAAGGGGGTCCCTCAACCTACCCAGGAACTATAGACTTGTAAGCCTAACCAGCCTTATCTGCAAGGCCGTGAAGAAAGAATCATCATGGATCTTATCAACAAGGATATAGGTGACCAAACTCTTGATCTGACCCAATTTGGCTTCATTAAGGGCAGATCTTGCCTGCTAAACCTGGTGGACTTCTTCGAGAATGTCATCAAGGCCCAGGAAGAAGACAAAACAGGTTACACTGCCTATCTCAACCTAGCTAGGGCCTTTGACATAATTTCTCACTCAGGCATCATTGAGAAAACTCACCCAGTTGGGGATTAACCCATATGTCACTAGATGGGTTGTCAGCTGGCTCACAAACAAACTTATACAGGCAAAATTGGGGATGCCACCTCTACTAGCAGACCTGTTACCAATGGTGTTCCACAAAGATCTGTGCTAGGCCCCCTACTGTTTAGTATCTATTTTTCAGAAGTCCAGATGAAAAAAGATGGCCTATGGCTTACCATATTTGCTGATGACCGCAAATTGCGTGCAATCATTGAATCCCCCAAAGATGTCAACATGCTACGAAATGGGTTTCCATGGACAAATGATTGGTGTCAAAGCCACAGACTCATAAACACAAAAAAATGCATTATCATCCCTTTCGGCAAAGGGGATACCCCTGCTAATTACAACATTAATAATATCCCCCCAAGTTCAAACCCAGTGGTGAGAGATCTGGGAATGCAAGTTGATAGTAGCCTTAATTTTAATCATCAGATGTCGATGGTAGTAAGGAAGGCCTCTTGGATGCATACCTCATAAGCAAGGGTGTAGCATCCAGAGCTAAGGAGGTTATAACTCCCCTGTATTTGGCTATCATCAGACCAATTCTAGAATGCAACCCTCTCTTCTGTATGTACCTCACCAGACATCTACAGCATCAGGAGAGACCTCAGAGGTTTCTCACCAAGAAAATTCAGGGCCTACAACGCATGATCTACAGACCGATTGAAGGCCCTATCACTTAAGTCATTATCGTATAGACTGCTTAGAGGAGACTTGTGCCTGGCTTACAGAGCAGTCTCAGACCCTACCTTGATGAAGCTGTTGCACATCTGCAAATCAGTAGGACAAGATTCACTTTATCTAGGGATCTTAACCTAGCCTGTGATATTAACAGGACATGCTGGAGAGAGATGCGTCTCCCAGAGGTTGTCACTCCTCTAGAACAAACTCCCAGTTCATGTAAAACTCCTCAATAACCCAATTTAAGCACAGCCTAGACATTTGGATGGGAAAGCGTAAATTTACACCAAGGGGGTTTCACCTGTGTCGGTCTTAAAGGGGGAGCCAGTGCTGGTCTTAGATTCGCGTGCAAACATAGATGATCCATGTGATGGTAAGGCCAGTCAAATGGGGAGATTGGCTAGGCGTAAAATGGCCTGTACGGGCAGCTAGCATAGTACTTGCCCATGAGCCTGTATGTATTTGTGTGTATCTGTAGAATACATTAGTGTGTTCATAGATGAAATTGTGGTTCTCTGTGCATCTCTCTCTCTCCATTTACATACATGCATAATATATGTGTATGCACATATGTATATTTATTTGTGTGTATATGCACACACATGTACAGGCAATATACCCTGTATGTATGTATGTGTACGCAGATAATACACAAGTGCATCTATATAGTTTGAGTGCATATATTTAGACACAGTTTAGCAAGTATAAAATACGCTGACGACATTTTCTTCAGTTTAAGTGCAGTTTATCTGCAGTGAAATCTAAAGTCAAAGTTTACTGCCAGGTTACAGAAAAATTGCACACTTTTGCTTAGCATAATTTTGGTCAGTTTTATGTTTGACTTCCACTATTCTGATACTTCCACAGCCTCCTTTGGTCAGTAAACCACTAAGAGTTTTTGCTCTTTGTCTCAAAGTTTCTCTTCATGAATGACAGATGTCTCTGCTCACTGTGGCTACAAACCCTATTTATTTTCCTAATTGGATTATATGAGTATGTATACGTATCAGAGACTCAAACAATTTTATTCTTTGGAAATTTATCTCGTATCTGAATGAAACAAATGTGAACTGGTCTTGTTTTTAAAAGACCCTCAAATTTGCTTCATTGTAAGGAGATATGTGCATTTGTCCTTGGGTAAGACATTGTAAATTAAGGGCTGTAGGTGATCTTTCCAGGCATCTTAGTTGAACATCTGTTTTGTTAGCAACTGCACTGTATTCATTGAAATTACAATTTATCATGTAAAACGGGAAGTTTGTCTTCTGTTTATTTGTATTGTATTTTCTGTTTGATTGACTGTATTACCAATAAGCTTACATTTTTAGAATCCTGTCAGGTGGAGTATCGACCAAGATTTTTTATAAAGTAACAAAGCATTTTTAGTAAACAAATTAAATTCCTGTTTTTATTTATGAAGATTAGTTTAACATTTAAGACAGTCAGTATAATTGCCATGTGTAATTGACTTCATATTTTACAAGGAGTACCAGTGTCCCGTGGCTGCTCTTAGGACAGAAACATAGTACTTTGTGTCCTGCTACTGATGTTGAGGTGTTTGTGTACTCCAAATGCATGGTGTTTCTATTTCCAGACTTCATCTCTAAGTATATTGGAAGAGATTCCCTTAAAATCAAAGTAAAAGACTTTTTTCATCAGAAGCAGTGCAGGTTGGTATAGCATGTATGGTAAGAATTTAATACTTGACTTCATTACGTTTCTACTCCTTCCACAGACCCAGGCAATTTACAGACCCATATGTCTGACCAGCCTTATGTGCAAATCAATGGATACGGGTAAAATATTGCACACCGCATACCTTGACCCAGCCAAGGCTTTTGACATAGTCTACCACTTGAGCTCAGTAGAAAAGCTACATAAATGGAAATAAACCCCTACATCATCTGCTGGATTGCTGGCTGGCTCACAGCATGCAGGAGGTAAAAATAGGAGACTACCTCCACAGAGAGACCAGTCACCAGTGGAGTCCCCAAGAGTTTGGTGCTGGGACCTCTGCTATTTAGCATTCACTTCTTTGAAGTGAAAACCAGTACTCAATGCCTCTGTCTGACTGTTTGCAGATGTCTGCAGGCTAGAAGCAGTTATTGTATCCCCAAATGACTTATCCTGCAGGAAGGTTCATCTCAAACAAATAACTATTGCCAGAACCATGGACTGAAACTAACAGCTGAAAAATGCATTGTATCCTTTGGGAATTCATCTACCTTGGAGAACTACTTTATTGATTGTACTCGTAGAGCTGAGCCATTTGTTCCTGGATTTTGGGAACCAATGTGGATAGTGACGTACCTTTTGATAAGCAAGTGCCCACTGTCATAAGCCTTTCTATATTGCACAGGTTAAAAACAAAGGAGGGATTATGACTAGATCCAGAAATGTCAATGTCCCCCTTTACTCAGTCCTTTTTAGGCCAGTAATTGAGTAGAATGTCCTTTTGGTATATCTATCTAGTCACATGCAATAACTGGAAAACTCACAGAGATACCTTACTAAAAGAATACAAGTCTTAAACAATATGCCGTAAGTGGACCCCCTCAAAGCCCTGTCACTATAGTCTGTATCCTGCAGACTGCTAAGAGATGACTTGCGTGTGGCATGCAAGGCATCCTTCCACCCATTACTGATGGACCATTTGCACATCAGTAAGTCAACTGGCATTAGAAAGACTTTGTCTAGGGATCTAAACCTCTTCTGCAACATCAACAGAACAGTTTGTTGGAACAGGTATATCTTGCAGAGGATATAACTGCACTGGAACAGATTCCCCATCCACATAAAAACAAAGCTCATCCCTGTCCATATTCAAGTGCAACTTGGATCTGTGTATGGGAAACAAAATATTGCCCCGTACTACTAATGGACAGAGTCCGCTCCTAAATACTTTATCCCAGGCACAAATCTTCTCAAATAATCTGTGGTATGATCTCCATTATTCTTAGTGGTAAGGCATAATTATCAACCATGGGATTGATGAGGCCAATAACATCAAAAGGGATAGGTTAATTCAAACACTGAAAGGGAGGGTGGCTAGGTTTTAAACATCCTATAAGGGCAGCTAGTCTGGTACTTTCCCATGAAAGACAAGTACATAAAAAAAAAAATCAAGGGCCTAAATTGAAAAAAATGTGCTGACCATTTCGAAACCTTGTCCCTCTTTTCAGTACCATTCGGGCTATTGAGAAGAGACCTGTTCGTTGTAGATAAAGCTTCAACAAGCTCTAGTCTGTCAGACATTTAACACACTTGCAATATAAAACATGTTGGAGGAATAAATAGGTCTGTATCCCAGAGAATACTGCTTGTTCGAAATTATCTTGCACACCACATACAGCAAAGTACTTTTCTTGCTGTATCAACATGCAATTTGGAAAAATGGATGGATAACCACAAATTATTTTCTGGTTTTGTACACGTCTCCCTCATGGATAGGGGAAATGTAAATGTCCCACCAAATTCTTGTGCACATCACTGGGTTATTTGTTTATAAAAATAAGGGCTAAAAGCTACCATGGGAATGTAAGGCTAGACTTTTAAGATCCTCAAAGATCTGAAGCCCAGTAATTACTAAGAACCTGTGTTTGTACAAATAATAAAGGAAGAAATAAGGAAGCCAGGAATGGGACAGCATGAAAGGAAAACAGCATAGCCTTGATAGAGGGAAGAGAGATTGTTGAGGCATTTGAGATGCAGAGTAGCTGCTTAACTTGGAGAGCTTTGGTTGGCAAAGGAGGATAGAATCTGCTGGAGAATGTGAGTTTCATGAGGCATTTTAGTTCAGAAAAAGATAATGGATTGGCTAGCTACTTCAGAATGGGTGAACTGCATTTGAACAGAAGGGGACAGTAGTAGGAAGCTTGTCAGAAGGATGTGGTGGGAAAAATGCAAAGGACAGGAGAAGGAGGATATGGATAGAGGTTTTCAGAAGATCTTCAGGCAAATATGGTTTTGGCAGAAAGTGATGTGAAGGGAGAAAGTGGAAGGTGCAGTTCAGAAGAGAGACAGGGAGGGGGAAGATAAGGTGGAAGGACAAATGTGATATGCATTGACAAGTTACGAAGAGGAGACACAAATGTGGCCATGCAGGAGCCAGTACCACAAGGAACATGAAATGGGCATAGAGGGGCAGTTGGCTAGATGTGAGAGAAAGCAGGCAAGATAGTTGTATTAGCTATTGTCTCTGTATGTTAAACATGTTCAAAATGTCAATAAAAGAAATTGTAAAAAAAAAAAAAAAATGAGAGAGAGAAAGCGAGTGCAGTGGGTTGAAAGGACAGGAGCAATGGTATATGGATTACATATAGGGTGCAGTACAGGGACCAATGGCAGTGAAAGTAGTGAAGAGGGATAGGATGGAATGTAGAGGGAGAAATTTTGCAGGCAGTAGAGCTAGTAACGTGAGGCAGAAAGTGTTTTAAGATGAGTCATTGTGGGGACAGAAGCAATTATAATTTGGAGAGAGTGTTATCAAGAAAGTTAAGAATCTTGGCAATAGGAGAGATCAGATTATTCTCAACCTGGTTTTACAGCTTAGACTTTGTAAGAGTTGGGAGTAGGTGATTAAAGTGGATTCTTGCTATAGTGTTTGTAAACAGCAGTACTCGGTCAGAGAAGATCTGCAAGATAACCAGTAGAGACTGAGGGGAGTGACAGTCTACTGCAAGTAATTTGTGATAGCACATTTTTGATTCACATTAGATTGTTTTATTTGTTTTTCCTTTCTTTTTAAAATACTGCTTGTAGTATCTCAAAGAAGTGACCTTTGTCTAAGAGATAGAAATCTTAGAGTTTAAGTAGCAGTATTTCATGAGAATGCAGGGGAGCTTCACCTTATACAGAAACTCTTTAACTTTAACTTTAAAACTGTGAGTTTTGATAGGTGTTTCACTGTGGATTCATTAATTGGTGATCATACTTCGGAATGTTATTCACTAAAGTATTAAAGTTTAGTTATGGATCGGGGCCAGGGCATTGGTAGAGAGACATGTCAGGAGAGGGGTCTGCAGGTAGTAGTCTTGGAAATTTTTTCCCTGGCTGCGATTCTGCGTACTGAGGAAAGAAAGGATTATGGAGAATGACGTACATGCAGTGTTCTCAAGGGTTTACATTCTTGTGACTTATCAGAAGATGAAGGGAGTCTTTGTAGAAGGTCCAGTTCTATACAAGGGATATGCTCCATTGTAGCCTAAACTGTAGTGGCAGTGTTAGAAAGGTACATCTTAGTGTACCTTAAATTTAAATATTGTTACTGAAGAGGAGAGACTGTATTCAAACAGAAGGTAGATGGAGGGAACTGTATTTAGAACATAGCGAGGAAATGTTACTTCAGTGCACAAAAAGACTGGATAGGAAGATGAAGCCACTAGCTGTCACACACAAGTGGACAGTGGGCATTGCTGGTCTCACAGAAACATGAGACATTGATAAGAGCAATTGGGATGTGGAGATGCCTGGTTATAGGTTGTCCAGAAACGAGAGAGAAGTGGGAGACACTGTCGTCTTCCTCTTTGTGTGTCATGAAGTGGCAAGGGAGTAGGCAGTGTCAAAAGCTAGGATATGTATCCTGAAAATTATGGCAGAGTAGAGGGAATAGCAGTAGATCAGCACAGTACCTGTCCCTCTGTCATATAAAGGGAGGAGTACAAGGGACTGCAGAGAGGAGATAGAAGTGGCTTGGAAGGAGGATCCCCTCCTGGGATCATGACTGTGTCAGTATGTCTTTGTGATGTTCAGAGTTGCATAGTTTGGGGCTTTATGCTCCTGGCAAAGCCACCCTTACCAGAGTGGTTTGATGAGAGGAAGACCAGAAAGCATGGTTGCTCAATTAAAGAATAGAAGAGCCTTACCCAGGACAGGGGTACTAGGAATTCAATGGAATGAAGCCTGGAGTTGGTGTTTGTGTATGTCCCTAATTACTAGGTGGATCATACCTCTCAGTTGTCCAAGTTTTCACAGACTCACCAGATTTTGCTGCATATTTTTGTAATGTTCCTCACAAATTTTTCACTAATTATTGATATATATTTAAGTTTCAGATTCATATCCTTCAGAAAAATGCTTGCTAACCCAAATCTTATTCCAGCAGGTATATAAGAGCAACATTTAAAAGCTGTCACTATATTTGGGCCTTGGTTCCCCCATTACAATAAGTTTGTTCAGATTTCTTGCATTACAAGGTTGTGAGGTATGAGGTGGATCTATTTTTATCTGGCTGTGTTCGGCCTGAAACAAAACTCCATAGAACTGCTCTTTGTGATACCAGTAAAGTGACAGGCAAGTGGAGAGGCATTAAGGCAGACTAGACAAATTGTTGTGGTAAATGGCTTTTGGGACATGGAATGACATATTACTGTTGTGAAAGAAGCCGGAGCTTTTGTGAGGTTGAAAGCCACAAGCTAGATTTAGCAGGTCTTAAGTGTACAGGCAGGATTGGTAATGGAGCTAGATTATGCAAGTGTGGGTGGTCTGCTTCTCTGTAATTGACTTTCAAAAAAGCTATCTGTTGGATCTCTAGATACTTGACAGCCTCTGGCTGCATACTTTGCATTTGAACTTTGTGTCAATAGATGAGAGGGTCAAATTTAGTTTTGACTGAGTTGCAGAAAATAGCACTTTTATGGACCCTCATTTGAGTCCTAAATCAATACCAACAAATAATCCATGAAATAAGTTACCACTATAGGTCAAGGTGTGACCACCTTTAAAGTTAGTCTTGATGACTGAATGGGTACTCACAAATTTACACCACGGTGATCATGTAGCCATGCTCAATTTGGAAAGTGAACACTGTTTGTTAAATATTTGATCTGAAGTAGTTAACTTCATTTTATCTGCAACCTGTGGGTATTCAGATCCATATCGGATTCGAGCTGGCAACTTTTCAAGCATCTGCTCCGAGCTCCTCCCCCTTACCCACTCAGATCTCGTTTGCCGCTTCGTGCATCAGTATCGTGGTCTCCGTAGCTCTGAGCTTAGGGTTGTAATAAGTACTTTTTGGAAAAATATTTTTCTCTTGTGTAGTGAGAGTTGTCTTAGTTAGTCCCCCTTTCCTCCCCCAAACGCTTGTTCATCAGAAAAAGTAGTTTAGTCTAGTGGTTTTAGTTGGTGTAGTAGTTTAGTGTAGGCCCACCCTTCCCCATAGGTGTGTGTGGTTTTTAGTGTGTTAGAGTGTAGTAGGTGTGTGTGTGTGTGTGTGTGTGTGTGTGTGTGTGTGTGTGTGTGTGTGTGTGTGTGTGTGTGTGTGTGTGTGTGTGTAGAATGGCTGATCAGCCTAAACCTGCACTGTGTGTAGCCTTAAGCCTTCACTGGCAGATGATCACACTCTTATGTGTTGTTTGCCTAGGAGTTCCACATTTGTCTACTCAGTGCAGTGTGTGTGCCAGGTTTAATCCTAGGGCCTTAAAGGAGAGGAAGGCCAAACTGGTGGCTAAAGGCCTTCTCTCTGCTTCTACGCTGGACTCCTCTTTCTCGGCTTCCACAGCTATCTCCCACCCCACCCCCCAGCAGGGACTCATCCTCCCACTAGACCTGTTGAAGGGGAGGCAACAGGAAGAGAAAGGAAAAAGGACAGAGAATAAACTGTCTCCAGATTGGGAGTCCTTCCCTAGCCCGCCTTCCAAGGTGTCGCGACCTATCTCTCCTCGGCTCTACTCCCCTAGATTCTCTCTGGAGCCTTCGGAACCAAGGCCTTCATCCAGATCTTCACAGCGTCCAGCTAGATCCAAGTCTGTTGCTTCCTCATGGTCGACTTGGAGTCTTTTGGAGATTGATATGGACAGGGTGGTGAGATTCATTCGGACCCAAATCCAGATGGGAGTCTTGCCATGCCCCTCTCCCTCCAGAGGGGGGACCTCTCTTCCCCTTCTTTCATCCTATTTCTCCTTCCCCGATCTGGCCTGCGGGTTCGGGGTTTATGGATCCGAGGATCTTCGGAGCCAGGGATTTGGCACCGATGGTTCCTCCAACCTTGACTCAGGCTATTACCTTGAGTTCCTCAGATCCGACCAGTTTGAATTCAAGCGGCTGTCTGGGCCGAGGATGGGGAGTTGGAACCAAGGGGATGGAGGTATCTTCGGCTCTGACTTTGTCAGATCCGAGCTGTTCCTTCGGAGCTCCAGCTACCCCAGCCTCGACCCTGATCCTCACGGTTGAACCGGGGAAAGCCTCCTCCTTGTTGGGTGCTAAGGAGGTGCGCTCTCTATCGGCGTTTGACATGGTGGAGAGGGTTCTCTCCCAAGGATCGAAACCCCAGCCTATTTCTTTGGATTCTGGCCAGACTCCCTCTGATTCGGTTACAACTCCCTTCATCTTGTCCCAGGGACAGCCCATGCTAAAGTACCCCCAGGCAGTTCCCCTGGAGGAACCCCCCACGGCTCACGAGCCCTCTTCAGAGAGTCCCACTGAAGAGGGTCCTGGTAAGCACACGTGTAAAAGGAGGCACCTGGACTCCCCCAAGTCCCTGACAGAAGACACTGATTTAGATGAAGGAGAAGGTTCTCCTTTGGAGACATCATGGAGATCCTCCACCAGAGGGGAGGTTGGTCAGCCCCAAAGTCTTCTACGGATGAATCCGTGTTCCTGGAGGCTTTTGGCATGGGGCCTTCTACGTCCTGGGTGTTCCCGCCTGTGGATCCCATAGTGGATCTTATCACCACACGGCATGGAAGGAGCCTGGCACCATAAAGCCGATACCTAAATGCCTGTACAAGATCCTCTCTCCACCCTCGGACAGACAGGCCTGGTATAAACCATCCCCCGTGGATGCTGTGGTGGGTGCAGCAGCCACCAAGAGAGAACTGGCTCAGGAAAGTTCCTCGGTCCACCCTCTGGACAAGGAGTCCAGGGCGGTTGATCGATTTGGGAAGTGAGTGTATTCGTCAGCATTTTCCATCTGAGCGCTGAACTATTTGGCACACGTCATACGACTGCAGCGAGACCTAGTCACAGAGTTAGCTAAGTCGCCCCCAGAGTCTTTGTCGCCAGAGGACAAGCGTCTGTTCTCTGCGAAAATGTTGACTCACTTCGAACACGTCTATGGCCTCCTTTCCCATGCTACGGAAGGAGCAGCTAGGGCGGCTGGGACTGGCGTGGCTGAGGTGACACGCTTGGCTCAGACTGTGTCAATTTCTGGACCCATTCAAGGCGTCTTTTACGAGTGCTCCCTTCCATGGTTCTTCTCTTTCTTGGAAGACCGTACGTGACACCCTTGTCCAGAGTGAAAAACATGGGAAGTCTTTGTCTGCCGTCGGGATCTGCTTCTCTAGTCCTCAAAGATCCTTTTCTAGGAATTAGAGAGGGCAAAAGAAGATGTGGTACCGGAAATCACAGTTTTCCTGGGACTCTCAGGACAACTCGTCCCCTAGAGGCAGAGGGGGACAGGACAGATGCCGCCCTAGAGGCAGAGGGGATCCGATGAACTTTGGGTCTAGGGAGCCCTTCTCGGACAGGCCCACGCAGCAGCCCTGAGGGGTTGCCCAACTGTCCTACTCTGGAGGCAGTCGGAGGAAGATTATCATTCCACCCAACGGCTTTGGAGTCCATAACTGCAGATCATTGGGTGCTTCAAATAATATCCAGAGGCAACACCATCCTGTTTGTTACCCTGCCAGTCTAACCCTCCAGATGTCCCACCTGCTCAAAAGGAGACAGCGCTAGAGATTTCAAGTTGCTTCACAAACGAGCCATCGGACCAGTCTCCCTGATCAGGCGTTTACTCCAGGTTCTTTTTAGTGCCAAAAAAGACGAGGGACCTCAGGCCATTTTGGACCTGTCAACCTTAAACCTGGCTGTCGCCAAACAGAAATTCCAGATGGTCACCCTACAGTCCCATTCTACCTCATCTTCGAGAGTGCAACTGGATGTGCTCGATAGACCTCCAGGACGCTTACTTCCACATCAAGATTCGCAGAAGCTCCAGGAGATTCCTTCGCTTCCGGCTGGGAGCCAATCATTTTCAGTTCAGAGCCCTACCCTTCGGTCTCATCACAGCCCCCAGGGTGTTTAGCAAGGTAATGGCAGTCGTAGCGGCTCACCTGAGGCTTCAGGGAATTCAGGTATTCCCTTACCTAGACGATTGGCTCCTTGCTGCTTCCACCAAGCATCTTCTTTGCCAAGCCAGAGACTCCTTCCTTCATCTTGCAGACCGGTTAGGGTTCACTGTCAATCTTTCCAAGTCCCTCTTGGAGCCGGTGCAGATCTTGGACTTTATCGGGGCACGGCTGGACACCCTTCAGCCGAAAGCCTTGCTAACTCCAGACAGGATCCAGAGTCTACAGGCCCATATCAGTAGTTCTTGGCCCCAGGTTGCTGAAGGTGGGCAACGTTCTCAGAGCCTTGGGCTCTATGGCGGCAGCAATCTCTATCCTCCCCTGTGCGCATCTTCACATGCGTGTTCTTCAATGGACTCTAGCCGCACAGTGGTCTTGGCTAGATCTCCCCATGGAATATCCAATTCAAATCAGCAAAGCCTGCAGGACATTACTACTCTGGTGGCTCCAATCGCCGGAGATCTTATCGGGACACCCATTTTTTTCACCCACAGCCCAAGTTCCAATGACCATGGACGCCTCTCAGCTCTGGTGGGGGGGCATTATCTGGGGAAGATGGTCCAAGGCACGTGATCCCAGATCGATACCAGATTTTGCACATCAGTATTTTGGAGATGAGAGCGGTGCTTTTAGTGTTGCAAGCCTTCCACACTGTTCTTCCTGTGGGGACTATTGCAATTCAGTCAGACAACATGTCTGTTGTCTGGTACATCAGCAAACAGGGAGGAACCAGATCTTACTCTCTGTGTCATGAGGCCATGAGAGTGTGGGAGTGGGCGATCTCCACCAGTCGGTTTCTGATTGCAACGCACATCCCGGGACACTCCATTTTAGAGAACAGATTGAGTCGGGCTATTCTAATGCCATACGAGTGGTCTCTGAAACGGTCGATAGCGGAGATCTTCCTTGCGTGGGGTCAGCCTTGCTGAGATCTCTTCACATCTCCTTCCACCGTGAAGTGCAGCGAGTTCTCCGCTCTGATTCCCTCACCAGGGGATCCCCCCAGAGACGCTTTGGTCCATGCTTGGCCTTCCGGGTTACTGTGCGCTTATTCCCCGTTACCACTCATTCCGAAGTTTCTTCAGAAAGCTTGCCGACTGTGGTGCAAAGTGATCCTCATTGCCCGGTTCTGGCCTCGTCGGGTCTGGTTCCCCTTCCTCTGGTCTCATGTTCTAGCCCCTCCGTGGGTTCTGGATCCCTGCCCTGATCTCATGTCTCATCCCTCTAGCACTTGTCCGCCCAACCTGGACAGCCTCAAGCTGACTTCTTGGTTGCTCCAGTTCCCTTGATTGCCAGGACTCCCGGTCTTTCATCTTCAGTAAAAATTATCCTGGTGGCGTCTCATAAGGCCTCCACTAGGAAGATTTACCGCAGTAAATGGAAACTATTCGCTATCTGGGCTTCTCAGAGAGACCTGGATCCTTTTACTGCCCCTATTCCTGCAATCTTGGATTTCTTAGCCAACATTTTTCAGCAAGGGGCTAGTTCCTCCACTGTGAAAGTGCAACTGGCAGCTATTTCGAATTTCCACGTCGGTGAGAACATGCACGCTCTGGCCTCTTCTAGACTGTTTAAGACTTTCCTTAAGGGCACCTTTCTTCTGTGTCCTCCATTTAAGGACTCTATTCCTCCCTGGGACCTTACCTTGGTTCTTCAGGCTTTAGTTGCTCCCCCCTTCGAACCTGCAGCATTAGTAGATTTGAAGTTCTTATCCTGGAAGACAGCCTTCCTAGTGGCCATTACATCAGCTAGGAGGGTTTCAGGCTTTGTCTGCCATGTCCCCTTACTTGATCTTCCATAAGGACAGGGTTTCTCTTCGCACAAACTCTTCTTTCTTGCCAAAAGTGGCTTCTGAGTCAAACATTAATCAATTAACCTGCCTGTTTTCTTTCCAAATTTTCAGAACAGGGGAGAATATAAACTGCATTTACTAGATGTTCACAGGCAACTTCATTTTTATTTACACAGTACAAAGCCCTTCTGTAAGTCTGATCATTTATTTGTGTCCTTTTCTAAACCTTTTTTGGATAAATCCATCTCCAAGGTTTCCTTAGCTAGAATGATTTCACTATGTATGTTGCAAATTTACAAGGACAAAGGTCTGTCCCTGCCTGATCCTATTAAAGCTCATTCTACCAGATCCGTGGCAACGTCTGCTGCCTTTTGGTCTAGGGTTTCATTGGACATTTGTGCAGCAGCAACTTGGGCAAGGTCACATACCTTCATTTCTCATTATAAGCTGGATTTGATCTCCAGAGGGAGAGCATCCTTCAGCTCTGTGGTGCTCAGGAATATCCTTCCATGAGGGCTTCCCAAGTTTCTGGTAGCTGGGGGCTCTGTCCCACAGGTTGATGATCAAATGAAGTTCCCAAACCTGCTCATGGTTTGTCATTTGAGTTGCTGATTAGTTTGAGTAGTGGCAAGCTCAATTTGAGGGAAGGTAGGAGGTGGTGATGTGTTATGGGTAAGGGGGAGGAGCTTGGAGCAGATGTTTGAAAAGTTGCCAGCTCGGATCCAATATGGATCCGAATACCCACAGGTTGCAGAAAAATGAAGTGTAACTACTCAGACGGAATGTTATGGTGAGTACATAACTTCTTTTTTACCAGGAGAGTCTAACTGGGGCATAGGCCATTTTCAGTGGAGGCTTGGGGAGAAATGCTCCAGACACATGTCTTTGAAATGTAGGAGGAAACCGGAGCAACAGGCGGAAACCCACGCAAATGTAGGAAGGACATGCAGACTCGCACAGAAGGCACCCCAGCTGAGAATCAAACCAGAGAATCTCTTGCTGTGAGGCGACAATGCTAACCACTGCACTGCCCAAAAGGGAGGCATGAACTTTTAAGTGCATCATCTTAAAGGTGCGAATGGCTAGGTATCTTATGGTCCTCATGACCACTTGCCTAATATTGTTCGTATGTATATAATATTCAGCCTCGTCAAAAACTTATCAGTGTGGTGATTTGGAGGATACCACGTCCTGATTCTGTAGCTCTGCTGTGAGACTTCAGCTGTCATGTGGGAAATGGTGGATTTTGTGGGGGAATATGATTGGGAGACCAGCTTGCCTGATATGAAAGATGATGATTTGCTTTTGATACTTTGGTAGTCATGGTTTGTCCATAGCAAATAACATTTTTGTACACAGAGGACACTTATACACACCATTGTCAGAGCACCTTAACCTAAAGCGTGATGATCAACCTGAGTGCCTCCTAGAAATATTGAGCTTAATGCTGCTTTGTGGGATGAGCTTAGCTTCCACTTCTGCTTCGCTCATATACTTGGGGAGGTGGGAGATACAGTGTCTGAACAGACCTTATGCATGAGCTGTCTAGTTTTGGTGGTACTAAGGAATTGTGGCTGGAAGTTGGTCAGGTCTTGTCATGAAAGTAACCCATGGATCCAATGATGGACACCAGTTGTAAGGAACACCTTGTTCGAGAGAGCTTTTTGCAGTGCTTGCAGATGGTCTCAAGATTTGGCTTTAGTATTAGTGACCAGAAATGCAGCCGCTATGTTAGTCAGAAAGCAGAAACCCTGATGTGGGAGGAGTTTAGTAAGGCTGTAGAATGTCTTTTTTTAGCCTCAGAGAGTCTTGTAAAATGTTTACCAAACTCAGAAGAGGGAGTTAGAATATTGCCTAGGCTTTTCCTTAAGACTGGAGAAATGCCAACCTCATCCTGGGTTATTGCTGTGATAAGCAAGGGGGAAAAACTTGAATGCACTGGGCATGCTGCTTCTGAGAAAGCGGTGTCCTATGCAACATGTGCAATTGGATTAATTTCTGTAGGAGCACAAATGCTTCTGCTATAGGAGTGGATGAAATATGGCTAGAAATGATGCTGAGGGAACTAGACATTGGGAAAGGGTGTTATGATTAATGTCCATTTTGAGTGTTGCTTGGAAGGCAGGAATTGGTGCCTGTGGGTTGGTAAACTAGGGTGGAGGGTCTCATTTTCAGAAAGGGGATAAGGTATGTCCCATTATTGAGGGAACATATTCCTTAGCTTACCTGTAAAATCCAATGCTAGGGCGTGGGAAATTAAATTATATTTGACATCAAACCTCTGATTCAGGAGGAGCAATGCAGATTCTGTCCTGGCTGTGGTACTGTGGATCAAATCTTTGTCGTTGGGAGATTGGGGGGTTGTGAAAGTTTTCCACTGCTATCTAATCACATTTTAAGGACATAGAGAAGGCATATGACAACATTCATAGGATTTTTTTGTGGGAGATGATGCACTATTAATGGATTCAGGGTCATTTGCCCCCTGTATTTTAGGATCAGACATTATACATACATTCTTGGCTGGCTCATTTATGTCCATGGTGGGTATAGAACTTTGCTAAAGGTGTGTCTCGTCTCTTTTCGGATTTGTGATTTTTATGGACAAAATATCAAGTTTTGCTGATGTCCCGAGAGTATTTTTTTTGGGAATATGAGAATTTCCTGTTTTGTTTTCAGATTCTTTTTTGGATTTTAAGTGACTGTAATCTTCTGTTTGCTGTGATGCATTTCATTGCTGAATGCAAAATGGCTGGGTCAAAGTCATTGTCTTGGGGGGGTGATGTTTCTTACCAAGAAGAGAATGAATTGCCTTGTGCAGGAGGCTAGTGGAACAGCTACCTGAGTTGGAGGATTGTAAGTATCATGCTCTTTTTATAATTGAAGATTGAGCGGATTGAGAGCGTGACCAGTGACTGAAATTGGCAACCATACTGCAGGCATTTTACGATGCTGTGCTAATGATGCATAACCTGAGTCATAAAATGAAGCTTTGTTTACCAGCCTGAGTGTGTTCTTATCCTTGGCTTTGGATCATGTATGGGTAGTGACACAGATTAGAATGAAGATGAGCATAAATGAAGATCCTTTGCAGGGTCGATGAGAATACACTCAACTTCAGTTTTATATTTTTGCGTAGTCACTGAGCACATTAGTACAGTAAATAATACAGCTGTTATAGAAATAAGAAGCAACTAGTTAAAATCAACAGATAATACATTTGAATCATTAGAGAAGGCAATGTGGTAAAAAGGGTCTTTGGGGAATCACTTAAACCAGGCCTGAGTGAAATTCTGTAGAAGGCCCCATGGTAGTAAGTTCGATACCAATACTGTTTGACAAAGAGGCACAGACAGATATTTCTAATAAACCTGCCTTTAGAATCACTAGCAGCTCCATGGGTACAGACTGCAGTCGGCTATCAAGTTGTTTTACCTGACAAGAAAAAAAAAGGGGGACTGATGAACTGTAAACCAAGGGGGAAAAAATACCAGGATCTTAAATATGATACTGGAGTGAGTGATTGTGCAGGACCCTGAGTATGGTGGTGGTGTGCTAGCAACTGCATGCACTTCTAAATGCCCATGTAGTAGAGTTGTGCATCATCTGCAGCCAGTCAGTGTTAAAGTCCTGGGTAAATTAATATTGCAGTAGTCAAGCTGGGAAGAAATCTGGGTATAAGCAATTAGTTGCATGTGTCATGTAGTAAGTAAATAAAGGGGTAGCAGATCCCTCTTTGTAGACCTGCTATGATACCCTGAGAGATGGCAGCTTGGCTAATTTTGAGTGCTAAGGTGTCAAACATTGCATCACATCAAAATTTGATTATAGATTAGCTCAGCAGGACCATGACAGATGCCTGTGAATGGATACCTTACTGTATGTTTTTCCAAGAATTAAGCCAGCTGTGGGAACACCAGGTAGATTGTTTACCTCTTATAGAACAGACAGCTAAGAAAATTCTGCACCAGGACTCCTTTCAGACTGGCCTGGAAGATAGATGCCATCTTGTTCCCATGGACTGAAATGTTCCTGTATGCTTTTCTACCCTTTCCAGCCATATCCAGGGTTTGTTCTGAAGATCTGGAAGGATTCCACAAAGATTATGGTGTTGACTCCCTTGTGGTTGTTACACTCAAACCTGAAAACTCGTCAACTAACTGCCTGGATAGTAGAATTTTGTTAGCTTTTAGGCACTTTTTTTTTGAGGACATGCAACAGGTAGTAATGGCGGTGAAAAACCTACTGCTAGGAAATCCTGTATGTACAAGTGGAATATATTTTCTGATTGGTGCTATAACAAGAACAAAGACCCTCTTCAGGCTCAACTGCCTCTGTTTCCTGTATGTACAAGTGGAATATATTTTCTTCAGGCTCAACTGCCTCTGTTTCTTGGTCATTTGTGAGAGACTGTCCCGAGTTTTCTTATTCCCCTTTCAAGGTGTATTTGTCTGCCACTTCTGCTTGTTTGCCATCTGAGTCCCCCCTTCTTACCATACTAAAGTTAAACAGTTTTTGAAATGGAGCGTTGCACGTCTATTCATGTAGAAAACAGGTGGTGGCTTCTCTCTCAGATCTTAGTGTAACCTTTTCAAGCATAAAGTTTTCTCCATTTGAATCAGCTCATCAGGGTGAAGTGAGGTTTTTAACATGGAAGACTGCTTTACTCTTTTCTCTGACATTTGCTAGGAGAGCATCTCTGTTACAAGCAATTATGGCAGGTCAGCCCTACCTCATTTTTTCACAAGGGCGGTGTTTCTGTGATCTAATCCTCTGTCTTTTTTTCTTTTTCCTTGTGTAATTCACTTTATTAATGCAAAAACAGATTTGATACATAACCACTGCCCTTCAGTGAGTAACTGTACTGGCTCCATACATTTGGTCATTATTATGCCACCGTGTTAGTGATAGCATTGATTGGCTAATCCAGTACTGACAGAGATTTTCATCAAAATACCGTACTGTTGTATACATGAGATAACCAAATACAATCAAATAAGTAATTAAGAGCTAATAAACATTAGAAAAAGGATGTGTTTAAAAAGTAAAAAAAAAAATTAAGCCTTTAAATATTACTATTTGTGCCCCTCTATACAAGAAAATTGTTCTTTTAAATAAAATGTTTGGTTTTAGCATTAACCTTGCTTATTTAGTATGTTACTTTCAGCTTCCAAACTTTTCTTTTAAATCTTATTAAGGACTTCCACCTTTGTCTTTTTTACCTGGCTTTTCTAAGTTATATCCTTCCTTCTCTTTCCTTATTTCTTCCTCTGTCCTCATACTATCTTTTAATGCTAGAGCCTAACTTTGGTTCTAGCACCCAGTAATAGCTTTCTTTGCCACCCTGAGAATTGTCCACAGCAGCTTTATAGTATACCTTTATCACTTTTCAGGGCTTCTTCACCAACCTAAGAAGTAATGCCATTCAAAAATCCCTTCTTCCTTTCGGTCCGTTCAGTATCTTATTAGTGCACTTCCGAACCCTTGTAATTTCTCATACTAAAATATGTAATGCCGGTCACCTTCTTGCCCTTCCCTATATCACTAGCATCTGCTGTCAGCTGTATGGATTATTTTTGCTATCCAGTGCAGCATATAAAAATATTTGTGGAGGCATTTTTTGCAAATAGTCTAAATTTTTGACTTCTGGTTGCCTTGCTTGGCATTCTGCATACATTTCCATTTTTTTGTATAATGTCAGAGTCCAGTGGTAACTCTCCATCCCTTTTAACTTTGAGACTTGCATTGCTTTGGTCAACCTGAATTAATCTCTTAATTGCTGTTTCTGTTCTGTTGGGTATTATGCTCTTTAAGTTGAATGAGCCACTGTAGTAATCCTGGCCATTCCTCCTGTTTCCTTGAGATTCAACTTGTGTTTGCAGTTGGAACACCTAAGACTGTTAACTAGATTCTTTAATCTTGTAATTATTTAATGTTAGACGTGACACATATTTATTTTGTGCCTTCTACCATGCTATAATGTCAGCCTTTCCTGCCAGCTGATTCCAGTGCTGAACTGCTGTTTTAGTACCACATATGGGTTATAGCGTTTCCCCTTGCATCCACTTTCCTGGTAGTATGTCTTGCTTCCAGTCCACTTGAGGTGCTAAACTAAAATCTTTACCCATCATAGCTATTAACAGTGGGTATTTCACTTTTCTTTCTGTCCTTCCCACAGTACCACCAAGATGTCTTTGTCTCCTATTGATTCTCTTTTAGTCATTAACATCTCTTTCCATACTGCACGATGCTGATTTTCTTGACGTTGCGCCACTCTGTTCCATTGAATTGCATGCAAGTACTTCATAGTTTCTGGCACCCTAACCCTGCTTGATCTCTTTGGAGTGCCACCTTTTCCTGTGCTATTCTTTTGAGGTGCTCCCACCTAGTAGAAGAAGAAAAAATCTTGCGTCCATTTTTATTTTTTCTAATTTGGTTAAGATATATTTATATCCGATGTCTAGAAGATTGTCCTAAGTATATTATATGGGGTACCAGAAAGAATGTCGAATTATATTATATCTGGTACCACATACCAATTTATGATTTGTTTACTGGTCCATTTCTAGCCTCGACTGCTTCAAGTTTTGTAACATCTTCTTAATTCTTTGTATCACTTCCTTGAGAGAGTAACTCACAGTTTACTCATAGATGTCCCAAAGTATTTTATCTTTCCATTAAATGGGAGGGGGGGGGTTGTCTCCTGAGTTCAGCATCTCTTGCCCATTATCGATAATCATCTTAGGATATAACATGTTGAAAAATCTGGTATTTCTCTTAGGAAGAGATGAGTCTGTATAATTTCTTGCCATGTCTTCTAATGTTACCGCATGTTAAAATAACATAATTTGCATATAAAATGATTTTCAGTTGTTTGCTTCTTTAGGGATATCTCTAATTATTCTATATAAATGGCAAATAAGAGGGGGATAATGGACAGCCTTGACTTGTATCCAATAAGTGAAACTCTCCAGACAGATCTATCAAAGCCTTCAGTATTGACAGAACTAACATATATTGTTCTTAGCAAGTTCACTAGCTGTTCTTAGAAATTCCTCTCTACTCTAGAATGTCAAATAAACAATTCCACTATAGACTTCCAAGGTGGTTGCATATTGAGCAACAGATTCATTCTAGCTGTCTCGCAGTGTGAAAGCAAACTCAGTAAAGAAGGCCTGTAGACTTTTGTGTTTATGGATAAATTTCAGTGACTGGCTAGTAAGTGTAATGCCTGGATGCCAGGAAAAATGCAATGCAGAGCACCTAGAAAAAATCTGTCTCAAAATGTGAGGAAGAAACCCTGACTGGGGAAAGTTCTGCAGCTTTTCAGCAAAAAGGAATGCAACCTCCAGACATGGCTTCAGTCAGTAACCTCCAAGAAGAAATAAGACAACTGCATACAGACCTGTTTAAAATAAGCAGAAGCAGAACGCTAATAGAGTATATCAACACAAACAACAAAAGGCTGGAAAAAATGGAAGAAGCTTTAAACAGATATTCAGATGAGGTGATAAAGCTGCAAAAATCAGAGGCTGAAATGAAGAAAAAGCTGGTTTGAATACAAGACCGCTCAGGAAGAGACAAAAAATAATAGGTTTTCCATATATGCTCTGTTCTCTAATTCTGTGATGTTTGTCTTTACCGGAGAAGCTGGAAGGAACAGACTGCATAAAAGCACAAATAAGCAACTGGACTGGTGTTTCACAGCAGGAGTTGTTAGTTGAAAGGGGTGTATACTCCAAACCTGGCTATGAGAAAGCAGTCTAGGCCTTTTAATAGTAAATATGCAATCCTACCAGCAGAAAGAGTTGATTATGACAAAACTGTGGCAGAAGGGTAAAATACTAATTGGAAGGCAGGAAAGTGTTTGTGGAGAATGATCATTATACAACGGGCAGAAGAGTAAATTCATTCCACTATTCAGGGAATGTTGATTCACTGGTGAGAGATTCAAACTGCTGTACCCAGCTGTCTTCAAGGTATTCTTCCCTGGAGGTACAAAATCAGTTTTTGATGAAGTACATGCTAAGGAGCAAATACAAAAGTTTGTCTAACAAAAGGTGAGCTGTGAAAGAGAGGGCGATTCTGCTTGTTCTTCTGGTAATAAAGACCACAGAGAGACTGTACCTGTGAAATATTTTTCAGTGTTTCAGTGGAAAATGTTGGAGAGAAGGAAGGGACCACAAGAGTTGACTAAAAGAATCAAGAGTACGTTAGAAATGAAGCAGGAAATAGGATTTGGGAGATGGATATGAAATAGTAATGAAACAAGTAACTTAATGTGGGATTACAATGCAATAATTATATTTGTAAAAAATGACCGAACAAGAAAATTTGGAAATCTTGGAACTTTTTCAGATTTTGTTTAACTTGTGGGGTACTTTAATGTTTTCGGAAAAAATGCTTTGGGAGGGGAGGGGAGAAAGTTTTAACTGTAAATAAAGAACATTTTTTCTTAATACTACTATGTGGCGTTTTTGTAAAATTTTCTCAGTTATTTTAAAGTGTAATAGGGATTGTAAATATGTGTTACTGTTTTTTCCCTTCCTTTCCACCTCTTTCTTCAGTTTTAAAAAGAGCATAACAAAAGAAAAATTAATGTGCATTTTCTCATTATTGCATGGGGAAAATGACTAGATTAAGGACCTTAGATTGGTTTAGTAACAAGTTTTAAGTGTGAGCATGTAAATGAAAAAGAATATTGAGTAGTATTAGACTTTTTTTTCTGGCAAGTGAATGTATGCTTAGCAGCAATTCTGTATCTGACCATGTCTCCATGGAAACAATCTGATAAAGACAAATTGGTTACAGTCTGGTGGAGAGTGATTGACTGGGGGGGGACTGGCTAGGAGATAATGTTCTTTGAAAGCATTCAGGTTTTCTTCCAGCTGGGAGAGCTATAAAGATAAGACAAAACCAGTTAGCACTTAGTAAAAGCACAGGCTGCACTGTATGTCTTGGCATGGGTAACATTTTGTTTAAGTTGACTCAAGTTTGTGAGTGTGGCTGTCATTTTGGGACATTTGTGCCTATTGGGATAAAATGTTTTACTATTATAGTTGTGTGTGTTAGTATTAAATATTTATTTATTTTGAGGGCTTTCAGTTAAAAAAAAGTTTTGTAAGATGTGACATAGGCTGAAATGGATATGACAAGAAACACCTATATAAAAGTTTAGCCTGCCAAACAAGTGTATGCATGTAACACGAGCTGGAAATAGACATTTAACAAAAAAGGTTTTATTCATAAAAAATGGGAATAATAATTTTTTAATATAACAATGCTTTCTGTAATGTCTTTTAAATGTCAAAGATAAATACAAAAAAGAAAGAATAGTGAACTGTATTAAAAATGTAGAATACAAATAGCTTTGTCACAGGCGAGACCCTTGGAAAGAATTGAACATGTGAATTTGATATGGTTATTCAGCTGAATATCTGGGACACAGGAAAATACCAATGCTTGTAATAATTGCAAGAGGAGCTCCAACAGTGATAGAAGAAGATAAAAAAGATAATGGCAGATTTGTAGTGCTAAGGGGCTACTGGCAAGGGAGGAGGATTACACTGGCATGTATTTATATTCCACCCAAAACTGCTATAATGGAGCTTAAGAACATTCTGTGAGAGATAATTAGTTTTCAGCAAGGAATGTTATGTATTATTTATAGGTGTGGACTGAAATTTGATGTGCAGCAGTGAAGGGGGGGGGGGCAAAAAGGGAAAGTATAACAAAAGAGGGTAGATTTTTGAAGAAATTTATGAAAATATTTGGCATGGAAGATGTGAATTCAGTAACATGAATTCAGAGTGAGTTTGTATATTATTCCCCAAGATTTAAAAACTGGGCTATGCTAGACAAAATTTACATTTCACAGGAACATGTGAATTTAATTGGAAGTCTTGATATGCACCCAGTTACTATTTCAGATCATGCTCCAGTAATTAAAATAAAAACACAGGCTAAAGAAATAAAAAAATGACACTGCCTTAAGTGCCACTTTCCTACCTGTTGAGAAGAGGAATTTAAGGAATGGGTAGTGGTGATTATTCAGGAGCTATTTGGAAGGATAGAATTTACTTCTGAAAATAAAGCTAGGGAGTGGAATAAAATTAAGGTGGAGTTTAAAAATAGGGCAGAAATAAGAGAGGGAGCTATGGTTAAGAAGTAACAAGACTTATTTAGAGGAGCTGACAAATAGTATTGTAGAATAGGGGGAATCTCGGGGAATCTTGCAGAACAAGAACAGGGTCAACTGCAGAAAGCTAAGCAGAAAATAAGGGATTATCTTGATAATATACACAAGTTTAGAAAGATGGCTGTTAAGCAGCTGTTTTTTGATTTATAACACTAAAGCACAAAAACTTTTAGCACAATGACTCTAGCAACAGAAAGTAGAAAGGGCCGTCACCAAGCTTAGGAAGCTGGTAACAGAAATCCTGTAGAGATATTAGAAATATTTTGAAATTCTTTATAAGTGTGTATAAAGCAGAGAAATATGGAAATCAAGAAAAGATACAAATGGAAATATGCCAAGGTCAGAGGTAGATGAGGCTCAATTACTAACGGTTAGGATAGGAGGTGATGAGATAAAAATTGTGATGTATAATCAGTGTACACGTACGTCCCCAGGAGTAGATGGTATTCCTGTGGAAGTTTGGAAGCTAGAAGGGAAAAAAATTAATAAAGATCTAGAAGGTTTTGTTTAACTGTGTTTTAAGAGGAGGAGAAGTATCAACATCCTGGAAGAAAGCAGTGGTAGCTGTAATACCTACAGATCCAGCCACATACAGGCCCATTTCGATACTAAACCATGAACATAAAGTGTTTGTGTCTATAATGGCTAAAAGAATGGCAAAAGTAATACTAAAATTGATAGCTGTGGATCAATGTGGTTTTGTGGAAGGGAGGGAAACCTTTGACAACATTAACAGAACACTGATCCCAGAGGGAAGTAGAATGTAAGAAAATACCATTGTTGGTGGTGGGCCTTGATGCAGAGAAAGCATTTGACAGAGTAAACTGGGACTTTATGAGCAGGGCAATTTAAGCATTTCCATTTCGTGACAACATTTTAAAGTTGATTAGGAGGATGTTTGAGTGATCTGAGGTGAAAATTAAAGTGGGAGAGTCCTTTTTGATAATTTCTGCTTGAGCAGAGGAACCAGGCAAGTGTGTCCTCTTTCCCGTTTATTTGTATTATATTTAGAACTGCGGGCAAATAAAATAAGGAACTCAGAAATTCAAGGATATAATTGGTATAACAGTCAAGAAAAGCTGGCTCTATTTGCAGATTATATTTTATACCTGACAAAACCAGTAAGACATTACAGTGTTGTGGAACATTTTCAGACCTTTCCAAGTCTTTTCAAGATAGAAAATTAATGAAGCTAAAACAAAGGCAATTGCGTTAAAATTATGTACCCACATATAAATTGGTTCACCAATATCCAATTGATGGGACATGATCAAATGAAGTATTTAGCAGTATGGGTTAAAAAATTATTCTGGTATGGCAGATGAGGCTGTGTGGCAAGAGACAATAAAAGATAATACAAAAACTGAGAAAATGGAAGCCTGGTGATATGGATAGTAAGATATAACCACTTAAAATGTTTTTAGGCTTATACATAGGTCAGTGATATTTTTATCAACCAGAGGAAAAGTTGTGGGTAGCAATTAAAGAGCTGAAGAACTTTATCTGGGAGGGAAAGACTGCAAGAGTCAAGTGGAATAAGCTGTTTCTTCCATTAGAAGAGGGTGGATTGGGATTCTGTGATTTGAAGGGTTATTTCAGAGCTACATGGTTAAGGCTGATATGCACAGCACAAGCAGAAAACTATAATTCAAAGTGGAAAGGGATGATGATGAAATGGGGGAAGCTCGAGAAACAGACTGGGATTTTGGATGCAGGCCTTTAAGGAGAATAACAATCATACAGAATATTAAAGGAGAATAACAGTCATACCGAATATTGTATCCATAAAGTAGCAGAAAATGTCCTAAGAACTAAGCCAAATAGTGATGGGAGGTTGGCATAATGGTGAAGATGTGTACCTTATGAACACAAGGTGCAGGGTTTGATTCTCACATGGAGTAATTGGCTTGGCTTAAAATGGCCCCCAAGGGCAGTTAGCTTAGTATGAACCTATGAACATGGGAATGGAGAATTTTGCTGATAGGGATGACTACAATTAGGGACAGTAAGGCAAGTGGGGGCTGGAATTTATTGGAGAAAACTGGCAAAGGAACTAAGGTATTGGGAGCAAATAACTAGAGAGGGAAAGATGATAGACGTTAATTTATTTGGACTGCAGGTTAGAGATTGCCTTCCCTATCAAGGATTGACATCGGAGTGTGTGCAAAGAGAAAGAAATAGGAAGGTCCTAAATGAAGGACCAGCACTGGTAGAGTTTTTAGTAGAACCTGGAACAGAAGCTGCCATTAAAAAGGCAATGATTAATACAAAATATAAAATATTGCATGATAACTATAAGAATCAATCAGAAGAGGTTAGAAAGGATTGGGACGAGAGACTGGATAAGCAATTCACAAAGAAACAATAGGAGGATATATGCATGTCTCCAAATATGCAACAAAATCTAGAAGATTTAGGATTTTTGCTTGGAAATGTTTACATAGAAGTTTTTATACCCCAGGTAGACTCCAGAGAATTTTTCATCAGGTAGACAACAAATGTTGGAGGTGTGATGGGGAAGAAAGAGGTAATTGGGAACATATTTTCTGGGAGTGCTGTAAGTTGGCGGACTTAAGGATTCCCTATGGGATGCACTGTGGGTGGGCAGATTGGTGTGACTAGGGAGATGATTTTTCTGAGCTATGATACAGAATCAGAATTGCCTAGACATGGTAAGGCCTTGCTGTGTCTAATTTTGGTGGCTGCCAAAAAAGAAATTGGCACAAAGTTTCGTGACAATCTGGAATTTTGTAAATAATTGTCATTTATGAATATCAACATGATTCATATAAGATGTTTGTGTTATAAATGTATTGAGCTGTATGTCATACAAGATGGTTTGTAAAATACCTCTTCAGTACACGTCTGTACAAAGTGCTGTTTGAAATTTATCCAGAGTGTACCCTACTGGAATAGGAGAGATTTACATAAACTGTTTAAATGTATATATTTAAAAAGGGGAAACTGGAATACAGGAGGTTAACTTGCAAAACTTCAGAAAAATAGCTGAAATTAAATTAATTTATGGCTAGGCCATAAACAAAAAGATTTCTTTCAGTTTCAGTGCAGCAAGGAGACACAATGTCTAAAACTAAGGAGCTTTCTGTACTGTCTTGGAAGTGTTTTATTATTAATTTTATGATCTCAGGAAAGGCTCTTGTCTATTTATTTTCACAGGCAGATGCTAAATACTGCTAGCTTTCAGCAGTGGGGGTTTTACCTGGGATAGTCAGATGAGAAGAAATTGTCATTCTGCAAACTATCCCAGCAGTAATATTTCAGATATTAATTTCAGAGATTTCCTGAGAGACCATTCTGTATTCTGTCTTGGACCTGACAAGATCCATTCATCACATATCTGCCTTGCTGCTCTGATTATGTGTACTAGGGTATAGTAATTCTCTTGGATATAGTCAGGAATATAGCAAAGGTTAATTTAGATGTATTTATTTATTTGACTGTCCTACAATGTTTTAAATATTTCCTGTGATTTTGAACTCTGCTGTCACTGTAAATGTGTATACTGAATATTGTATTATATATTTAAACCTCTCAATGTGGTTAAGTTCTGAGAGTACTTGCATATTTATTTGATGACACTGTGAGGGCCACTCCTAATAGCCTTGCTCTTAGTCAAACTACCATTTGTGTTGAAAGCAACATTACACAGTAAGATTGGACACCACTTAAACTACATGATGAGCTGGCTGGTGGCAGTGATAAATACCTTATAGTCTGGGCAAAAGGGGGCATAGCTAGTAAACCTGTGCCAGCCTTTCCCAGGTGTTGTGTGTGCGTAAATCAGACCTCTGTGTGTTTGTGTCACCTACTTGGGCAGGGACAGGAAGCACAGGTTGGACAGAGAGGGTGCTGGAGGTCTTGGTTTGGCCAGTCAACTGAGATCTCAGCGCTGTAGCTGTGCCAGTTGGGAGTCTTATTGGGGATCTGGAGAAAGAGGGAGAAATCAGCCCCAGACTGACTGTGGTCTCTGTGTGCTCTTAAGGGAAATTGCACTTGATGCAGAGTGCTGCATCTGAAAATGCTGTGTGTGTACTTGTCATCCTCCCATTGTACGTCTGCCAGTGGTGAGGATTGAGGCTTTTTGATTACTGGCCCAGTGGTGGAGCATCACAGGAATTGATAGAAAATGGAAATCAAAATCTAAACCAACACTAGAAGTAGTGAATGTAGTAGAAGAGGTAAAACAACTGGAATTGAGATCTTTAGAAAAGGGTAGGAGCAAACTACACAGGAAAAAATGGGAATTGTGGGAAAAATACATACAGGGGAGGAAGGAGGCTTAAAAGAAAGTGGGATTTAAATGAGCTTTGTAATGTTTGACTGAAAATTATTTGGTAGATAAGTTGTGTAAAATGTTTACAACTGGGAGTATGTTTGTATGGTTTGTGATTGTAAAATTCTTGCAAGTAGGATTGTTTTCATTTATATAAATGTATGATTGCCTGTGTCGTAAGTGTTGGTTTAATATAAAAAAATGGGGAGGCAGGAATTATTTATGCAATCTTGCATAGGTTATACGATATATAGCAATATATGTGAAGTATAATGTTTGTAAACTTTAACTTGTTAATGCAGTTTAATTTTTTTTTTTTTTTTTATAAATTTGCCTGATTATTCAATAAAGGTGTTTTAACAAAAAAAAAAAAATCCACTAAGGCTTTTTCTGCATCCAGACATGCCACAGCTGCTGACTTCTTTTCAACATTGCCATCATGTATCACTGTTAAGGTTGTTGTTATCTTATCAGATGTCTGTTTCCCCCATGTAAATCCATATTGGTCTGGGTGTTTTATATCTGAAATAATTTTTGCAAGTTTTGTGGGCCATGTTGTCATAAATATTTTATAATCACGGTTTACAGCAATTACTGGTCTACGTGAGCCTGGCTCTTTACTCTCACTTCCTTTATCAGTACCACTATTCCCCTTCTCCATAAATCCATTACTGTCAAATGCTTATCAATATTGTTAATTAGTTTTACCCCAACATTAAGTAGTTTATCCTGTCCCATTTCCTGTTCCTCAACTGGTAGGCCATCAGTTCCCGGGGACGTATTTTTGGCTTGCTTTTCTAATATTTGCTTGATGTCCTCCTCTGTGATCTTTACTGACAGCTGAGCTGTTTGCCCTTCTTGCAATCTACCTAGGTTCAACCTTCTTAAAAAATCTATACCTCTCCTCTTGTCCTCATAAAGTCACTTCTGATTATGGAGGTTTTAATTTAAAAAAATAAATAACACACATTTCTTTTCCAGAACTAGTTCTCCAATTATCTTGCTTTTAATAGACTTATCCTTTCCATTTTCTGCTTGCTTAGTTTTTCTGCCAATGCTTTCAACCTACTTTGGAGTGGAGAATAAAGGCCCCTCACTGTTGCCTATTAATGGATTAATATTCTCCCATCTTCCCTTCTCTGCATAGTTGCTAAGATATAGTTCCTCCTCCTTTTTGCTGTATGCCTAGTACCAAGTTTCTGAAGATATATCTTACGATCCCTTATTCTTGTTTCTTTGCAGTGAATGGCTTATTTTTTAAGTTTGTCTTGAAGACTGTCCCACGGACTGGTCATGCTACATTTCTCATAGTTTAACACTGGTGTAGTTAGTTACCTTTTTTTATCCACTCCTCACTGACTCCTGAGAGAGTAGAGTGGAAATTTCCATTGACGGCTTCTTACTTCTCTTTTATGTAAACCCATTTGAGTAGCAAAATATGCATGGTCTCGGAAGAAATCCTTATTTCTGTGATTTGCAGATGTATTTGTTCATAAAGCACTTGCCTGTTGTCCATCTTGATTGTACTGGAGAACAGTAGGTGTACTCTTCTCTTAGTTTGTTATGACATCTTCCATATCTGCTAGTCCTAGACCTGCAAGGGTTCTTCTACATGTTCTTCATGTCCTCGATAAATGTATTTTCCTTTACTCCTACCATTTCTGATAGTTTAAACAGTGTTCTAATTTCCCGTAATCAGAAGCTGTCCTTCATGAAAACTGACAAGTTTTCAGCAGTGTCTTGTTAGAATATTGACTCTTGTTTCTGGATGGGAGGAATATTCCAGCTATGGTTAGGTGTTCCCCTGCCATACACAGTGCAACTATCCTCACCTTCCAACTTTCCCAACATCTTAAACTGCAGTGCTTTTTGCTTTACAGATAACTATGCCCCTGCCGTGTGCCTTCTCTTAACTAGCAGTGGCCATAACTTTGTATCCTTTTCTATTTAAATTAGAATATTCTATCACACATATGCATTTTGTGTAAAACCACTACTGGTGCTCACTGTGTCATTTGATTTAAATATCCCCTCTCTCTGTTTTCACTGGCTTTGTGAGTCAATTGATATTTCAGTTCAAGATCCCTATAATTAATTGTTTTCTGTAAAAGTTACCTTAAACCCTTGTATTTGTTCTTATGCAGGTGGTCAGTGCTTGATTAAATGCCTGTGCTTTATGGGTTGACACCCTTTGATCTAGTTGAGCTAACCTTTATCATACTACTGCAATTTTTTTCCCTGGGTAATCTCTTCTCAGTATTGCCTTTGACTCTGCAGAAATTATCCCCTTCCCAATTTTGCCTTCCTTATCTGAAAGTTTCCAACACGTACAATGATCTACACTCTTAACAATTACGTACAAGCATTGATGTTGCTTCCAAGGCAGGAACATCTGTCCCTAATTTAGCTTATTCTTCTCAGTTCCATCTATAGATGAGGTGGCTGTATTTTTTCACCACTAAGACAGCAGGGTTATCAGCTCCATTTCACTAGACCGTTTCTCTCATAAATAACCCCATAAATGTTTCTACTGCCCACTGCTAGTAAAATTTTCAACCTATATTTCTTTGAAATTTATATTCCTATACCTCTATTTACCTTATCTTTTTATTTTGCCCTTTTGGGCCCTCTCTTTTTTGCCACTAACTAATCTCCCTTGACTTTGTTGGTTTGCTCAATTTCTTTGTAGTGACTGTTTGTTTTTTAGAGTTTATGCCTCATCGTGCATTGTTCTAGATATTCTCCACTTTTAAGATAATGTCCCAACACAAATAGCAGAAAACCCAAAAGCACAACACAAAATCCACTACGGCAGGATGAGCAGCAACCAGCCACCAAGGAATAAAACGAGCACAACCTTAGCGAACCACTGCTTTAATCTTCACTTTTGTCCCAAAAGACACTTCTTCCGAATAAAATTAACACATCACCTAAACCTTTTATACAAGCTTCGACAATTAAGAATAGTGAATTAATTAAATCGCTCAATTCAATAATTAATTTAAAGAAATAATAAAATCTATAAAATCACAATAATACTAAACCTAAAATGCATTTTCTTACATGGACTCTCACATATCAGAATTTATTTTTAACCTTTTTATTTTTTAAAAAACATTTTATATTAATAGTTTCATTCATACCTGGCAGGTTATCTGCTCTTAATTTTAGCTGCCATAAAGTCTGTCAGTCTTAATGATTACCCCCTCTGGTATCCCTGGGTACCTGTTCTAATATTGAAAAAATATTTTTTTTGCTATGCTGGCACCTAAGGGAGTGCTTAAATAGGGCATTATTCAAATCCTTCCTCTTAATAAAGATGTTCCTTAATACGTTTCTCCAAGCATGTAGTGGACATTGAAATCCAACAGGTACACACTGCTATATAAACAATCTCCAGGGTCTTACAATTATACGCCCCAGAAATGGGGATGGTTCTATCCAAATGAGACAAGTTAACAAAAGGACCTTCTAAAATGTTGCAAAACACACAATGCAACCAAGAATGAAGGAAGTCTCTGCTATGATCGTTCTTGTTCTAATATTAAGGCTCAGAAGATTAATAAATTAGAGAGAAAAAGGAGTATGGGAGAGGACTGGCTTATCCCCACCCTCTACCCTCACAAGAATGGGGTAATAAATTTAATAATTTTCATGCAGCTGATAATGATTCCTATATTGAACAGGAATATGTTTTTTTTTAGATTAGGAGGAATTTCCTCTGAGACGGTCAGAGCGCCTGAAGAACAGAGCCCCCCACGTGGAAAATGGATGGTTATCCAGCCCCACAGTTTCCAAAGAACCAGTGGAATGGGGGGGACGAATGGGAGGGGGAGTAATCCCTGCAACAGAGGTTGGAACAACAGGAACTAGATGTCTCTGTGACAAGTTTATGTGATAATACAATATTACCAGACCCATTAATGGAACAGTGAGTATTTATTTACCCCCCATGTACTATTACTACTAATTCCTTGGGTGATTTCAATGTGTATAATTTTTCTAAGGTTGACTTGCACACTGGTCATTGTGATGTATTTGCAAAAGGGTTTGACCTTTGCCCCTTGGCAACGCAGTGACATGGCTAATACCTTAATGGATTTAAGATTATTCACACGTAAACTGAATTTTAGGGTATTGTTTCAAAATTCTTTTTCTGACCAATTTGTTAATCCCCTGGCTACTTCAGGTACATCCACCATTGCACCCCATGGTTTTATTATTTGAAAGGATGTGTGAAATATATATTAGAAATGTACTGTCTCATCATAGGCGTGTTAATGAGATAGGGGGGTGGGTGGGTGGCCTAATGGTTAAGGTGTTTGCCTTACAAACACAAGGTACAGGGTTTGAGTCTCACAAGGGATAATTGGCTAGGCTTACAATGGCTCACAAGGGCAATTAGCTTAGTACTAACCTATGAACCTATAGATAAAAAGGAAGGATTAATTATTAAGGAGATTAATGGCTTTCGAGAAAAGATTAGAATATTAAAACCAGATAAGGGGGGGTGGGGTTGTATTAATGGCTATAGAAGATTATAAGAAGAAAATGTTTATTTTAGATGGAAAAGGTTACACTAAATCTTCTATTAGTGAATTAAATGGAGCATATCAAAAGATTAGAAATTAACTTTAAGATTTATTTATAGAAGGATCTATATCAATAGATATATTCAATTATCTCTCTGTTACATACCCTAGGATTTCTGTGATGTTTGGTTTGCCCAAATTACACAAAAATTTGACACAGCCACCCATGCGCCCAATAGTGGATTCAAAGGGATCCATTACCCAACCTCTTGCAAAATATCTGGACTCTAAATTAAAGCATTTAGTATATAGTGAAGTTCATATTTGTTAGGAGTCATGGAATTTCCTGAAAGCGATTAACAGTATACCATTTAAAGAATCCTATATACTCCTTACTATAGATATTAAAGATTTATATTCTGTTATTTTTCACAATATTGGCCAAGAATGGTTCACAGAATTTTTGTATGACAAAAAGATAGAGCATTTCAATATTATACACACAACTTATGAAGATGATTCTAAAAACAATTTAATTTTGTTTGACAATGAGATTTTTTTGCAGCGAGGGTGTTGCTATGGGTTTGGTGTATGTGAGGGTTTGTATGCCAATATAGTGGTGATGCAATGGGAGTTGAAATACCTGTTCCCTTGTAGTTATTATGCTTATATTAGATATTATTGTCGATTTTGGATGATATGTTTGTCTTGTGGGATGGACCATCTGAAAAAATCAAAGAATTTATGGACTTTATTGATTCTACTATAGAATTTTTTAAATTTACCCATAACTTTAATTTACATGAGATTTCATATTTAGATATTTTATTAATTAAAGATTACAGAAATGGGAAATTTATATTGAGGATATATAGAAAGGATACTGAAAACCAAACAAAACAGTACCAAACTAGGAAACCACAAAGCGAGCTGACACTACAGGAACAAGAATAAAATTTAATGTTGAGCTTTCGTCACAAATTACAGTTGACTTCTTCAGAAAAAAACAGAGCATCACCCCACAGCGCCTTAAATATTAAATACTCATTACAAAGACATCATTAACAGATGTGTGTTGAACATCATTTATATTTAAAGATACAGACTCCCTTTTTCTTACATACAAAACCACAAGTCATGTTGCACTGCTTAAGATATCTAATAATGTTAAAAACTTCAAGCCTAAGATGTTAACTTGAGTTATATGAAATAGTAAAATATTCTAATAATAATGTTGTAATAATATAATAATAAAAGTTAATAATAATGTTGTAATAATATAATAATAAAAGTTAAATTACATAAAGTTTGCTTTTAGTTTCAAAAAACTAGCCAATGACACCATATCCTTCAGTCCTGGATTACTGTTGGCATTAACCCTCAGTTGCCATAGCAGTTCTTTTATTAAAGTAAATATTCTATAGGGCCTCCCCTCTCATCCGCCGTAAGTTGTTCAAGAACTGTGAATTTGAAATTGTGACCTGGGTAGGTACTGACATGTTTAGCCAGTGAATTTTTTAAAATTCACTTTCCTAATATCATATAAATGCTGGTAAATACGTGTTCGAAAGGCATTCTTGGTTTTGCCTATGTAAAAACAGGCACACTTCTGACAAATACCAGCATATATGACATTCTTACTACTACAGTTATACCTATGTAGTAGTTTCACCCATCCATAACCTTTAAGGAATACGCTATCACCTATCAGCTACCCATGCACCCAATAGTGGATTCAAAGGGATCCATTGCCCAACCTCTTGCAAAATATCTGGACTCTAAATTAAAGCATTTAGTATATAGTGAGGTTCATATTTGTAAGGATTCATGGAATTTCCTGAAAGTGATTAACAATATACCATTTAAAGAATCCTATATACTCCTTACTATAGATATTAAATATTTATATTCTGTCATTTTTCACAATGTTGGCCAAGAATGTTTCACAGAATTTTTGTATGACAAAAAGATAAAACATTTCAAAGTGTTATTATACACACAACCTATGAAGATGGTTCTAAAAAACAATTTCATTTTGTTTGACAATGAGATTTTTTTGCAGCAAGGGTGTTGCTATGGGTTTGGCGTGTGGGGGCTTATATGCCAATATAGTGGTGATGCAATGGGAGTTGAAATACCTGTTCCCTTGTAGTTTTTATGCTTATATTATATATTATTGTCAATTTTGGATATGTTTGTCTTGTGGGATGGACCATCTGAAAAAAATCAAAGAATTTATAGACTTTATTGATTCTACTATAGAATTTTTGAAATTTACCCATAACTTTAATTTACATGTGATTTCATATTTAGATATTTTATTAAAGATTACAGAAATGGGAAATTTATATTGATGATATATAGAAAGGAAACGTACTCTAGTTCACTGCTACACTACACTAGTACCCATCCTCAAAAACAAAAGAAAGCCATAGTAAAGGTGCAATTGGTCCCTGCAGCCCAGATGGTATCTAATATGCAAGATTTTTTAGATGAATGTGATTGCTTAAAGAATTTGTTTTTAAGAAGAGGCTATCCAGTGACATTTATTAATGATAATAGTAATAGAGGTAGTTAATAAAAGAGAAAGGAACTTTTATTTACCCCTATTATCTGGATCTAATATACAGGATGTAATTGAGATCAATGAAGCATCTATGGTGAATGAGATTACCATTAAAAATTATAATACATCCTTTATATCTAGTTATACTGTTTTATAGTCTGGATATAAAAATATTCTTGTGAAAAAGTGGACCATTTTGAGACAGGAAGAGAGTGTGAGACAGTTTATAGACCTGAGCCCTACAATGGTTTTTAGGAAAGGTAAAAACTTAAAGTACATTTGAAAGATATCAAGGTTTAGATAATAAGAATGCTGGGTATATGAGTAAGTGTAGTATGTGCCATTTTTGTAAACATATAAAAGGAGGAGGGGTGTTTCAAATTAATAATTTTAATCTAAAAAGCAAATCTAAATATAATTGTAACTCGGAGAGAGTAATATATTGTGCTACATGTCAAGTATGTGGTTGCTATTTTGTGGGCAAAACAGAAAATTAAAAAATCAAATTTATGAACACCTATATGAAATTCGAAAGAAAAAGGATACTAATGCTTTAAGCAAACGTAATGGAGAATATATACTGAATTAATGGTGCCTGGTCATTATTATTGGAGATAAGGGAACTATACTGGCAGCTCCTTATGGATGCTTGTAGTTGGCCAGGATTGAATGAAAGTATTTCTATAAGTTCCCTTTTAAGACTAAAAGCATTAATGAGATGAACGTTGGCTTATATATTTTTTAACATTGGCCAATAATCCTTATTCGTGTGGTGTATTTATTCTTGTTCTGCACTTTGCACGTAAAGACTAGACTTAAGGTCCAAACTTTTATATATTTTAACATTTAATATTTATACACATTCCCTTATATTTGAAAGGATTAATTAATTATATTTATGATGTTTTATGTGTTGTTACATGGTTTTAATATGTTTTTATATGCCGTTTAATGTACACGATCTCTGTCTTTAAAGGGGGCATGGATATTGTTAGTTTGAGACGTGATTGCCTTGATTATGCTTTAGATATGTGTAATTAATTGAAGGGGATTGTCTGAAGTTCTGTGATTCAGGATGAAAGCGCTTACCAGTTTTCATGTGTGTTTTTTGAATAAACATTTCGTGCTTGTGGAACATTTTGCTTGGTTCATTGTGAACAAGAAGGATCATAGCAGAGATTTCCTTCATCCTCTGTTGCATTGCGTGTTTTGCAACAGTTACTTCATTTATTTTACCTTGTAAAATGTACCTACATATGGTACAAAAAACACATTTGTACTTTCCCTTTTTCTTCACACTACTTATACCTAAAAGAGAATCAAAATAACTATCATTATATAAACATCTTGAAAATTATTTTTACATACATGTAAACCTAGGTTCATTTCCTATTATACTTATTAGGTCTGGATTACCTCGAAGTATATTCCAATTTTTACATATAATAGACATAATGCCATCTCTATCTATAGATGTATCTAAACAGCACAGAGATTTATAATCAGTAGTATTAGTAGTTTTTCTTGTTTGAACTCTGTTTAAAACCATGAATTAGTATAGTTTGAAATTCAGTACCTCTCCATATTATTATATATTCTGCTATTTTTGTTAATAGATCATCCTTATACCCTTTTTCCAAAAATAAATGAGTGATGAAATCAATTTCCTGTTCAAAAACTTGGTCATTGGTGGTCATCCTGGAAGCACATGTATTGACTGTTAGGTATATTATTTTTAATATAGGCTGGATGATTACTCAAATAACGTAGGTAACTATTTACAAATGTATTCTTTCTATACACTTGACTTTCAAATGTGGATCTTACTATATCCCATTTGATAGTCAGATCTAGAAAATTTACATCAAGTTCCACATTCCCCAAGGTGAACTTCAGAAACTCTGACTATAAAATTCAATAACTGTATTAGTTCTGGTTTAAGCACTTGGGCTTCAGGCCAGTTATTTTACATTAAGAAGATTTGTGGTCAGCACTCTTGTGGGAGGAGAGGTTCGATTCTGCCCTTCTGAGCTGGTTAAAGGATTATTGTGACTGCTTATTTGAATTGTTTCTTTCTGAGATTGGTGCACCTTGTTTCCTGTAGCATAGACTAGATTCAGGCATGCTTTGTTTGTATAACTTGAGCACTAATCCAGGCCATCTTTTTTGGAGAAGGTCCCCTGCACCCTAGTGGCAGGAGTGTGCAGTTAGAACTTGTCTGATTGAAGACTGCTGGAACAGGGCTCAGTTTTGAGCTTTTTTACTAGTTAATTGGGTAATTTGTTTAAATCAGTTTGCTAGTTTTCATTTGTTATATAAAACAATTGCACTTTATTCATCTGCTTTTACTGTATTTGTGTTTCTTCCTACTTTATTGCATTTATTCTGCTGGATTTATTACTGCTCGTTAGTAGCCTGATTAAATTGTAACTGTTATTCTAAGCCTTTGGTTGAAGCACTTTGGCTTCAGACCAGTTGTTTTACATTAAGAAGGTTTGTGGTCTGCACTGTTGTGGCAGGACAGGTAGCTTACATCCTTCTAAGTTGGGAGTTGCTGATTGAAGGCTTAGTATCTGTTATTCTAAGAGTGTATTAGTTCTGGTTTAAGCACTTGGCTTCGGGCCAGTTATTTTATATTAAGAAGGTGTGGTCTGCACTCTTGTGGGAGGAGAGGGTAGATTCTGCCCTTCTGAGCTGGGAGTTTCTGGTTAAAGGCTTATTGTGCCTGCTTATTTGAACCGTTTCTTTCTGAAATTGGTACGCCTTGTTTGCTGTAGCATAGACTAAATTCAGACCTGCTGAATCTAACTTTGTTTGTATAACTTGACCACTAATCCAGACCATCTTTTTTATGAGAAGGTTCCCCTGCACCCTAGTGGCAGGAGTGTGCAATTATAACTTGTCTGATCGAAGACTGCTGGAACGGGGCTCAGTTTTTTAGCTTTTTATTGGTTAATTTGTTTAAATCAGTTTGCTCATTTGCTACTGTTATATAAAAAAATACACTTTATGCATCACCGCTTAGCTAGGGTTAAACTATTCCTGGCGCCATAAAGTCTGCTCTTCAAATTTTTCCTTAGAATTAGCCAGTTTTTTAGTTTTAGCACTCAAATCTGTTTCTTTGAGCATAGCACTTCTTCAGAACTCGTTGTAAGCACTAAATAAGCTACAAATTGCTACAGCACTCAACTTTCCTCACTTGTCTAGAGGAAAACAATTTTTTGGTACTTGATAATAAGCACCAATCCAGGTATGTCTACAGGTCGGCTCCTGGTGTTTTCTCCTGTCTACCCGATGAATCTGGGCATCTTCGGACAATGCAGCAATTGCCTCATGTACACAGGCAACCCTCTACACCTACCACCCAACACTACAACCTGTGAGTGATGCACTTATATAGCCAAACTGGAAGCAAAGCTCTCTTCACCCAAGACTGGACTAGACAGTCAAGAGGAGAAGGTAAACACTTGCAGCACACCACACTCATCACATAGTCCCTCAAAACCTACACCACCAAAACACACACATAGCAACACAAAACAAACACCTACATTTGCGGAGGCTCTCAGTAAAAATCTGCTCAAGCAACGGAGACCTCCAAAGCAGAAACACATGCAACCTCCACCCCCCAACACAACCCAAATGACATAGCCCACATGTGCCACTCAACCACAGCCCATAAGGCATAACAATGTACCCAACACTCTAGACATAGGTGACTCTGTAGTCAGGCACACTGATGTTACACTCACCAGGCTAAACAAGGAGAAAGTTACTGTCCGCTGCCATTCGGGTGCCAAGATCCACCACATAACACACGCACTCAGGTCACTCCACAACAAGTGCAAATATGAGTCTGTCATTGTCCATGTTGGTGTGAATGACCTGAGACGTACCTCCATGAAAAGAGACATGGAGGAGCTCTCTGATCTTGTAGCCCAGGCAGGTATGACCCTAGCCCTGAGTAGCATCCTGCCATCGCCGAGAATGATACCACAGTATAAGGACAAAATGATTGACTTCAGCAACTGGCTAAGTTTCTAGTGTCATTCTAAGGGGATCCAGTATCTGTTTACCTGGGATGGCATGATTAACAGACCATGAGGCTTTGTCATAGATGGCCTGCACATGTCGTCCTTGGGATTCCTATTACTGGCTAAGGCTCTTGTCACCCCTATAGTGCCTTTTTTAGGCAAAGTGACAAATTCACCACCGTAACAGGTACAAGCAAGCAAAATCTGAGGGTAATCCTACTCAATGCGAGAAGTCTAAATCTCAAAATGCATTAATTCGAGGCACTCCTTAAAATGGAGAACATCGACATCTGTGCAGTGACAGAGACCTAGTTCAAGGCTCCAGAGAGCACCCCTGCATTACCAGGCTATAATTCATGCCACACTTTTCGGCCACCTAACCTGGATCAAAACACTAAAGGTGGAGGCGTGTCCATACTCATTAAGGATATCCACACCTCCAGGCTAGTTGCTTAGCATAATGCATCCGAAATTATCCAAGTGCAACTAACTCTGGGCAAGACCACAATCCAAATTGTAACTTGTTACAGATCCCCTGCCATGCCGCAGGATTCCCACTCCTCATTTCTTGATACACTGGAAAATAGGGTACAACCCACCACCCTACTAATGGGTGATTTCAACTACCCCACCATTAACTGGGAAAACTACTCATATACCAATTCTTTTGCTCAACGTTTTCTCGAATTCATAAATTCCAGTGCCTTGGATCAACTTAACAACACCCCCACCAGGGGCATCAATATCCTAGACCTGGTCATTACCAACATGGGTGACCAGTGTTCCACACCAGAGGTAAATTCCTCATTGGTCAGATCTGACCACAAGCTAATCAGCCTAGACATCCACATCCCGCCCACACACCCCCTTTAAGGAAACCACCATAAAAAATTTCTCCAAAGCCAATTTCACGCTTCTTAAGACAATAGTGGCAAACTTCACAACACCCATGCAGACGGACAATAGAGGTACAAATGATGAATCCTACAAAAATGCACTTTATAAGCACTTACACAAGTGCATGCATAGATCGTGCTGTCTCTAACTGAACCAAGATGCTATCCTCCAAAAAAAGAAAGCAAATCTGGTGGTCCCCTGCCATAAACAAACTCTACAACAGAAGAAAGAAACTGTTGCAAAAAAGTAAAATCCTGTGACTGGAAGAACTCCCTGGTCAACCTCCGTAAGAAGCTGAGATTCCTCATAAAATCCTCCAAAGCTAATTGTGAAAACAAAATTGCCACTGATTCTAAAGACAACCAGAAAGCATTGATAAGAGACCTGGGGACACAGGTGGACAGTAGTCTCTCTTTTGATCACATTGCCACAGTAGTCAGAAAATCCTTCTACGTGGCACACCTCATTACAAAAGGTTTCTCATCCAGGAAAAAAGAGGTAATTTTTCCCCTCTTCTCGTCAATCATTAGACCCATTATAGAGTACAACGCCCCTTTTGGTATCTACCTCACAAGATATCTACAGCAACTGGAAAGGCCACAGAAATACCTTACAAAGAGGATTACTGGCCTCAAACAGATGCCCTACGCAGACCGTCTCAAAAAACCTCCAGCTTTACTCCATCGCATATCACCTATTCAGAGGCGATCTCTACCTAACATACAAAGCTATGTCAAACCCAGAGCTCTTGGACATACTCCACTTAAAGAAATCCCAGTCCCTCCGAGCTACACGCTCTAGGGACCTAAACCTTGTCACCACAATAAACAGAACATGCTGGAGGGATAGATTCCTGTCCCAGAGACTTCCCATACTCTGGAACAAACTACCTATTTTATATCAAACAAAGATCCTCATTAGCACTCTTCAAGAAAAATCTTGATGATTGGATGGGAAATAGGAAATTCACCCTGGGGATCACCTCTGTGGCTTTGCTCGACAGGGGCACAGGAAAATCATTTTCTTGGGTGGCGAAAGACAGGGTACCTTTTTGGCTAGGCTTGTAAAGGCCCTAGGGTCGATAGCCTAGTACCTACCTATGAACATTTTCCGAGTTCCCTTCCAATATAAAAATAAATCAACAAACCTAACATAAAACACTATCCTGTACAAAGAAAAAATAGGCTTCAATACCACTTGCTCCCACCAACCAAGAAGTATATTGCCATAAGCAGCGGCCGCTGCGGACCCCATTGCTACATCTTTTAATTGTTTATACACCTTTTTATTGAACAGGAGATAATTATGATATAACATAAGTTCTAGAAGACTACAGCATACATGAATTTCTGTAGTAGAATAATGTGTCATAGAACTCATCAACACTCTCATCATGGGGTATACTGGTAAAAAGTGAATTTATATCAACAGTAAACATTCTTTGATAAGTCAAAATTGTACTTCAAATTAAATTGTTTGAATTTATCTAAAAAATCTCATGAATCCTTGATATATGAATTATTTTTTTGAACCACAATATTCAAAGTAATCTAAAACCAAAGAAATACCTTCCGTAACAAAGTTAGGAGCAGATACGATAGGCTAAAGGGGTGGGTTAATGGGGTCTTTATGAATTTTCAGGATTTCAAACAGACTACCCAACATAGGCTTATCTATAACCACGAACTCCTACATTTCTGGGGGGATAGACCCCTCCATCAAAAGTTCATACAGTTCAACCCCTATAGATTTATAACTATTGATCACCTCAGAATAGTCCACACATTAATATTCCAGATGATTATTCAACATTTGTTCCATAGCTAAAATATAGTTAGGTTGATCCATAATGACTAGCCCCCCCCCCCCTTATCAGCCTTCATAAACCTTAAATTAATAAGGTTGTGTAACTCTTTCAAGGTCAGCCACTGTGGACTTGTAAGATTCAAGTATTTTCTAGCAACCTTACTATCACATAATTTCCTAATATCTTCTTTGCAACTGTGCTCAAACACCTTGATAGTATTTATTAAATTTGGATTAAATTTGCTAGGTTTACAAAACCTCTTTTTCTCTAAGGTAGTATCAGCAAGTATAAACTTAAGATTTAATTTCCTGCAAAAAATGCTTTAAATCTAGAAAGGTTCTTGCCAAATCCATCCTCCTTGTCGGAGCAAAATTAAGACCCAGGCTTAATATAGCTAACTGTTCATTTGATAAATAACATTTGGATAAATTATAAATGTTACCAAAATGTCCAGTTAAAGTTCCATTTGTGCCCCGATGTTCTTTCCGGTCCTCGTTGACATCTTCCGTTCCATTTTTTTGTCTTTCCCATCTGAAAATTGAACAATTGAAACCTGAGCTGCATTGGGCGGCAAATGCAAAGATTGCTCTCTGATATTATAAAACAACAAAGTTTTTTAGTTACTACTTTTAACTCGTTGCATTTCTCAAAATATTTAGTTTCCACCACCAGAGCCCTGTATCTCTTTAATATTTTTTCAAGGCTGAGCAACGGTGACCCAGCTTCCATTTTCACTTCATGTTCTTTAGGCATATTATAACTTTTTACAGGACCAACAAAAGGATCGTAACTGTAATCCAAAACAGAACGAATATCTGTAAAATTATTAGGACTTAGTTTTATACAGACTTTATGTCCACAATTGTCATCTCATTTTTATCTTCCTCTGAACTGGTAGGAGTATAATCTATTATTCGACCTTCCTTTGTAGAAATTTAACAGACTGTTAAGTGTCCGTGCATATCATTAGTTGAATGTATAAGAGTAGACAGCAATTCCCCTTCAGCCATAGAAGGGGTAGAATGAATTGTAAGTTCCTTAAGTGGATCCTCGCTCAGATCAGCTTTCGTAGGGAACAGAAAAACAACGAATAATATAAATAATGTCCCCACACGAATAGCAGAAAGGACAAAAACACAAAACAAATCCTCTACAGCAGGATGAGCAGAAACCAGGAACCAACCACCAAGGAATAAAACAGGCACAACCTTAGCAAACAAATGCTTTATACTTCGCTTTCATCCCAAAAGACTTCTTCAGAATAAAATGAACATATCACCCAAACCTTATAGTATACCTTGTATAGTAATACCTTATATAGGTATATATACCTTGTTTAGTAAGAACCACATTTGAAAGTCAAATACAGTTGCCTACATTATTTGAGTAATCATCCAACCTATATTAAAAATAATATTCCTAAAGGTCAATACATACGTGCTTCCAGGATGACCATCAATGACCAAGTTTTTGAACAGGAAATTGATTTCATCACTCACTCATTTTTGGAAAGAGGGTATAAGGATGATCTATTAACAAAAATATCAGCAGATATAATACAGAGAGGTACTGAATTTCAACCTATATTAACTAATGGTTTTAAACAGAGTTCAAACAAGAAAAATAATACTAATACTACTGGTTATGAATATTTGTTTAGATATGTCTGTAGATAGAAATGCCATTGTCTATTATAAGTAAACATTGGAATATACTTTGAGGTAATCTAGATCTAATAAGTATAATAGGAAGTGAACCTAGGTTCTAGGTTTATACGTAAATATTTTAACTTAAAAAGATGTTTATACAATGATAGTTATTTTGATTCTCTTTTAGCTATAAGTAGTGTGAAGAAAAAGGGAAAGTACAAATGCGTTTTTTTTGAACTGTATGCAAGTACATTTTAGAAGGCCCTTTTGTTAACTTGTCTCATTTGGATAGAACCGTCCCCATTTCTGGGGTGTATAATTGTAAGACCCTGGGGATTGCTTTTATAGCAGTGTGTTCCTGGTGTGGGGATTTCTATGTGGGTATGTCCACTAGATGCTTGGAGAAACGTATTAAGGAACATCTTTATTCTATTAACAGGAAGGATTTGAATAATGTCCTATTTAAGCACACCCTTAGGTGCCAGCATAGTAAAAAAAAATATTTTTTCAATATTAGAACAGTACCCAGGGATACCAGAGGGGGTAATCATAGAGATAAGATTGAACAGAGAGAGACATTATGGCAGCTAAAATTAAGAGTAGATAACCTGCCAGGTATGAATGAAACTATTAATCTAAAATGTTTTTTTTTAAATATAAAAGATTAAAAATAAACAATGATATTTAAGTGAGAGCCCATGTAAGAAAATGTATTTTAGGTTTAGTATTATTGTGATTTTATAGATTGTATTGTTTTTTTAATTATTGAATTGAGTGATTTAATTAGTTCGTTATTCTTAATAGTAGAAACTTGTATAATGTGTTCATTTTATTCTGAAGAAGTCTCTCTTAGGTGAAAGTAAAGAATAAAGCATTGGTTCACTAAGGTTGTGCTCGTTTTATTCCTTGGTGGCATATTCTCCACTTTATTGTAGGTGGTTCTTTCAATTCCCTGTCTTTACTAACCCTTTCCTCCTTGCATTTATAGGATCATAGGACATTACTAGGCTAATGGCCCCATGGACTAGCCAAGTTCAAGCCATGATTCCAAGGGTGTCTGGTCCAAGCAGACACTAAAATCATTACCTATTTCCCCTGTCCAAGAGGGGGACAGGTGGAACTCCCTGGGTGAATTTCCAGTTACCCATCCAGCTGTCCAAATTACGCTTGAATAGGGCCAATGAGGGGCTTTCTGTGACATGTATAGGAAGCTTTACCCCAAAGGTGGGGCAACCTCTGCAAGACAAATGTCTGTCTGGCAAGTTCTGCTGATGTCACATAGGTTAAGGTCCTTTGAGCGAGCGACTGTGACATTTGATTTGCGAATGTGCAGCATTTATATTAAAGCTGAGTCAGAGATTGCTTTATATGCAAGGCACAGGTCGCCTTTGAGCAGTCTGTATGACAGTAAGAATGTGCAGCATTTCCATTAAAGCTGGGTCAGAGATTGCTATATATGCAAGGCACAGGTCACCTTTGAGCAGTTTGTACGACACAGTAAAGTGACAGTGATTTCAGTCTGTCTGCATAAGACAGATCTCGAAGACCATGAATTTTTTTTTTGTAAAGAACCTTTGTGGTCTCTCCATTTGCTGCAGGTGTTTGGAAAGCAACATATCAAAGGGAGAGTTGTACTCGGCCTGATGATGGAAGAGTATAGGGGGATTATAACCTCCTTTCTTTTTTTTCTGGAGGCAGTGCCCTTACATACGAAATGAGCAGTATAAAATGTGCTTCTTACCATTGTGGAGCCATGGTGATTGAAGTTAAAGTTCCTGTTTACCTGTGTGCTTAGGTATTGCTATAGATGTGATAGCCTTCAGGAATATCACCCATGCAGAAGGGGATGATGCATTTTTTTGCATTAAGTTTAAGACCATGACTTTGGCACCAGTCATTTAGTCTGCATAAGACCTTCTTGCAGGATGTTAACAGTGCTAGGGGTTTCAGTGATCGCTTCCAGTTTTCATTCATCAGCAAACTGTCAGCCACAGTCCTTTAGTTTTAGCCTGTACTTTGGAGAAGTAGATTCCGAATGGTAGGGGTCCCAGAACCAACCCCTGTGGAACACAACTGGTTACGGGTCTGCTGGAGGAGGTGGAATCCCCTATTTTGACCGTGTGAGTTCTATCAATGAGCCAGTTTGCAACCCACCTGACAGTAAATGGGTTGATATCCAGCTGGGTGAGTTTATCAATGATGCCTGAGTGGGGGATTATGTCAAAGACCCTGGCTAAGTCTAAGTAGGCCGTATGCACAGATTTGCCCTCGTTTAGGGCTTTGGTGACTGTCTTGAAGAAGTCCACCAAGGTTAACAGGCATGGTCTCCCCTTGACAAAGCCAAACTGGGTGGGGTCGAGCATTTGGAGATTTCCTATATCAAAAAGGTCCATGATGATTCATTCCATGGCCTTGCAGATAAGGCTGATCAGTCTAATGTGTCTATAGTTCCTGGCATCCGTGGAAAGGGATGATGGGTAGCTGTTTTCCATTCTGCTGGGATGATGCCAGTTCTTAGGCTGTGATTGGAAAGTGTGCCCAATGGTGGTGATAATTCCTGATGTGAAGTTGTTCAATCTCGCCGTTCATTCTTCACTGATGGATTCAGAACCGATCCTCGGCTCCGACACAGCCGACTAGCAAGCTCAAAGTTTTCTAGTAGCTCGAGACCCAACCCCCTATCCCACAACGCACTGCTGAAATTACCCCAGATCTAGTTTGCCGCTGCATGGATCTCTTGGTTTCCAGCGTTGCTCAAGACTTTTTTGGGAATTTTCAACTTTCAGCAGGTTTTTCTATTGCATTTTTATATCTTTCTACTATTATATTTACATAGTATTACCTAGTTTAGCAGATTTTTCTGTTTTTCCCCTTTTCCCAGTAAATCTTTAGTGCTTGCCTTTGGCCTGTTGGCCTTAGGCCTTTTCTTATAGCTTGTTAGATTAGAGTTGTCCTTTTTGGGCTTTTTGATATTTGGATTACTCTTGTTACTAGTTGCCTTTTTGGGGCTGTTTGTGCTGTCTTTTTGCATTGCTGTGGTGTAGTGAATTAGATTACTCATTTCTGAGTTAAACTAATTTTATATAGTTAAATAGTGTTGTTTTTTGATCTTGTGAATTTTTTTCAGGAAGTTAGTTGCTATGTCTGAAGAAAGGGAAAAGCATCCTAAGTCTGGGTTCAAAAAGTGCCCAGACTGCGGGCAAAAGATGTCCGTTACGGATGCCCATGTGCAGTATGTGTACTGTTTGGGGAGGTGCACCTGCAGAAGTCTTGTAGTATCTGCCACTCTTTTTCTACTCGAGTGCTTGCAGAAAGGAAGACTATTAGTTGACAGGGGTATTATTAAGCACCCTTTCTCAGAGGCATTGTCTGACCAGGATGGGGCCAGCAAATCTTCCATATCTTCCTCAAAATCCAGGACAAAAAAAGGGAAAAAGTTGGAAAGTGTTGTGACTTCGGCTCCACTGGCTTCAGAGCAGACAGTCTGTTCTTTTTGGACCCGGGACACTGCTTTGGAACTGTTTGCTGAAAAACCTCCCTCTCTACTTCTCCAATCGGCTCCATCTATACACTCCTCCAGGTCTTCGGTCAGCCTCTCCGATCTGGATATGGACCGGCTGGTTCAGAAGCTCTTAAAGGCACCAGGCCTAGCTAAATTGCTATCGGCTCAGACCCAACCGTCTGAGGCAATGACCATTACTCCTGAATTGTCTGCTGCTCCTCTGAACCATACTGGACCTTCAGAGCCGGAGGAGGCTGACCTGATGATTGTGGACACCTTGGGGCTGACACCTGTTCCAGAGTCGTCGGCTCCATCTGCTCGGACATCCTCTGTGCCAACCGGGGAGTCTAGGAGCCGACACTCTCCGGTCGGGTCCGGGGAGGATAGTCGCATGGACTTGTCGGTGCCGACTCTTCCTCTCGGGGCTTCGGCTCGGGTGAGCTCTGCTCCTGCCTCTGGCTCGGAGCCCATGGCTTCGGTGTGGGAGGGGATCTCTGCTCATCCTGATCCGTCGACTCCTTCTCAACGGAGCCGTGGTGCATTCGAAGCCATGAGGTGAGTGTTGTCTCCTAAGACTTTCTCCTCTGCAGGTCTGGCCTCTTCCTCCCCTAAAGTGCCTGTGTCAGTTTCTGTTTCCTCCGGTCATCCCAAGCGTAGAGACCCAGAGCCTCAGGTAGCCTCATAGGGCGCTCCCTGCTCTTCTAAGACCTCTCCAGAGGCTCCCCCTGAAGAAGTTCCCAGGAAGAGATTATGCAAGAGGTGGCATTTGGACTCCCCACAGGAGTCTCTGACATCAGACACCGACTTGGATGAATCAGAAGAGTCCCCTAGATCCCCCTCTGAGGACATCTCCTTTGCGGAGATTCCTGAAATTCTTAGGCAGAGGAGTGATTGGCAGTCCAAGAGCCCTACTGTGCACGAGTTGGTTCTCCTGAAGGAGTTCGGGTCTCAACCTTCCACCTCTTGGGTGTCTCCGCCCTATGATGAGCTTATGGATCTGGTCTCTCGTAGGGCGTGGGAGTCACCAGAATCTATGGAACCTGTCCCTAGGAGGCCTAATAAGTATATTTCTGCCCCCGTAGATAAGTATTTTTTGACCAAGGGGAGTCCCTGTTGATGCCATGGTGGTGGCGGCGGCCACCAAAAAGGAAATGTCTGAGACTTCCTCATCTATCCATCCTCCTAACAGAGAATCCAGGATCATGGATAGATATGGGAAACGCATGTTTAGTTCAGCGACTTTCTCACTCAGATCACTGAACTACTTGACCCATTTTACCAGACTGCAGAGATCTCCTTAAGGAGTTGGGTGCTGTAGCTACGAGTGTATCTGACAAAGTTGCTACCAAGCTTGCTACCCTTAATTCAATAGTTAACTCGTCCATGCGTCTCGTATCTTATACAGCTGATGGTTCGAGTAGAGCTGCAGGTACAGGAATTGCTCTTCTTAGGCATGCCTGGATGCGACTCTGTTCCTTCGTGGAACCCTTCAAGTCTTCCTTTACGAATATTCCGTTTGCCGGCTCATCCTTGTTTGGGCCAAAGGTGAAGGAGACTTTGACCAGGTGTGAACAAGAAGGAAAGACTCCGTCTGCCATCGGAGTCTGTTTTTCCACCTCCACTCGACCCTTTCCTATAGATCAGAGGGGAGGAAAGATGTGGTTCTGGAAAGCCCAAGGAGCCTTTCAAGACACATGTGGAGAACCCCCCTCCAGAGGCAGAGGAGGGGGTTACAATGGAAAACACCGCCCTCATGGCAGAGGCGGTCCGCAACACCAGGGTGACCGAGATCAGTCCTACCAGCGCTCCTGAAGGGAGGCCTAGCTGTCCTACTTTGGAGACAGTCGGGGGTCGCTTGTCATTGTACCCAGAAGCCTGGCTAGATATAACAAACGACAATTGGGTACAAAGTATCATTTCCAGAGGGTATTTCATACCGTTCTCCACCCAACCCCTTCCCGTCAAAAAATTCCCGGACGTTCCACCCAGTCGCAGGGAACAAGCAATAATAGAGGTACCAGAACTGTAAAAATCCAGAAGCACAATGGCAAAAAAGCGGCAATACAAGTATATCCAAATCTCCAAGTTTTATTGTAAGCGCTTTCGGCTGTAAAACTCAGCCTTCATCAGACAAACTAAAACACAAATGAATTCACTTATATAATACATGCCTAATTGACCAATTGATAAATTTTCCAATTAATCTGGTATTACTACAATAATGAATTAAACATGGAATCTGCTTATTATTTATAATATAAAATAAAATAAATTGATTAAAAATACAATATTAAAAAGTTTTATCATGACATAAATCAAATACTAATGTTACTAAAATGAATTTTAAGATTAAGAACAACCTGCAGGTGTATTAATAACACATTACATAATATATCTACCTATTCAAGGCCCTCAGTTTTAATATACTAGAAATAGATATAGAATCATTAATTCCAGGAGCTTGTGTTGCATTTAACAAAACTTGCCATCAACAAACCAAAACAGTCCATTGAAGAATTCTTAATATACATAAATGGTACTACTGAATTTCTAAAATTTACACACCAATACAGCAATGATATGATAGCTTATTTGGATGTTTGCTTACAAAAAAAATTTTCACAATCAGCTAAGAGCCACAATTCATCGCAAAAAGACTTATTCCAATAAATTTTTGCATTTTGGTAGCCATCACCCACAACATGTCAAAAAGGCAGTATTAAAAGGGCAATTAGTACGTGCTGCCCGTATGGTTACAGTATATGATGAATTCATCACAGAGTGTCAATTTATAGCCAATATGTTCTTAAATAGACAATATCCAAGTTGGTTTGTTGATGGCATAGTAAAAGAAGTTGTAACAAAAAGAAAAAATGGGTTTTATAAGCCTTTGTTAAGGTTAATTGAGGTCATGGAACCTCAAGAAACTCAGCAAGAAACCATTTTAAATAATAATATTAATTCAGAGAAAATGGTAAGAATAGGTACATCTAGTAATAATAATATTGCATTTATTACTACTTATACGCAGGATTCGGACCATGTTAAAAATTTGGTCAATAAAAACTGGACCTTTATAAAAGGAGACGAGCAACTTATGAATTTATTAGGTACTACACCATCTATTACATATAAAAGAGATAAAAATCTAAAGGACTGGTCTCAAAAAAATCCACAAGCACGTATTACTAATGCTTGTATGAGAAAATGCAATATGTGTAAATACTGTGTATATATACTAGAAACCGATCAAGTTTATATAAACGGTTATAAAATAACAATAAAAGGGAAATATAATTGTAACACTTTTGGGATTGTTTATGCAGCTCTATGTACCGAATGCACAGCCTATTATATAGGCAAAACTGAGCGTAAATTAAAACAACACATATATGAGCACATATATGACATTAATAGACAATCAGAAAATAATGCACTCTATAGACATATTGCTCAATATCCTACTCACAAATTTAAATTTATAATACTTGAACAAGTGCTGGCATCTCCTAGAAAAGGCCCCTGGAAAATAATATTAGAATCTAAGGAATATTGGTGGCAAGTTTTGTTAAATGCAACACAAGCTCCTGGAATTAATGATTCTATATCTATTTCTAGTATATTAAAACTGAGGGCCTTGAATAGGTAGATATATTATGTAATGTGTTATTAATACACCTGCAGGTTGTTCTTAATCTTAAAATTCATTTTAGTAACATTAGTATTTGATTTATGTCATGATAAAACTTTTTAATATTGTATTTTTAATCAATTTGTTTTATTTTATATTATAAATAATAAGCAGATTCCATGTTTAATTCATTATTGTAGTAATACCAGATTAATTGGAAAATTTATCAATTGGTCAATTAGGCATGTATTATATAAGTGAATTCATTTGTGTTTTAGTTTGTCTGATGAAGGCTGAGTTTTACAGCCGAAAGCGCTTACAATAAAACTTGGAGATTTGGATATACTTGTATTGCCGCTTTTTTGCCATTGTGCTTCTGGATTTTTACAGTTCTGGTTTGTTTTTGTTCGTTTCTCTGGATATAAATAATAGAGGTACGCTGATTGCTAGGAAAGAGTCATCCAGCCAGTTCCGGCAGACCAAACAGGATTCGGAATTTACTCGGGATTCTTTTTGGTTCCCAAGAAAACAGGGGACTGGAGACCCATTTTGGATCTCGGCAGACTCAACCAATTTGTGAGGAAAGAGAAGTTCCGAATGGTCACGCTACAGTCCATACTTCCCTTTTTTGGGAAAGACAATTGGATGTGCTTGATCGATCTCAAGGATGCACACTACCACATAAAGATGGCCAGACCATCCAGGGATCACCTGCGTTTCCGACTGGGAGCCAATCATTATCAATTCTGAGCTCTTCCCTTTGGTCTCACTACATCCCCCAGAGTGTTCACCAAGTGCATGGCAGTAGTCATGGCTCACCTGAGGCATCTAGGATTCCAGGTGTTTCCGTACTTGGATGATTGGCTCCTTACCTCTACCACCAGGCATCAACTTCTTCAAGCGAGAGAGGCTACTCTGACAATCTGCAATCTGCTAGGCATTAGAGTCAACTTCGAAAAGTCTGCCTTGTTGCCATCGCAGCATATCGTTTTTATAGGGACAGAATTAGACTCGTCAACCACCACTCTTAGTCTTCCACCAGAAAGGGTTTATATTCTTCGCCAACACATCACGTCCTTGGCATCAAAGAACAGAGCACCAGCTGCAGAGGTATTGAAATACTAGGATTGATGGCAACAGCAGTCTTGGCAATCCGTCAGCAAGGATGCATATGAGGATTCTTCAATGGCTCCTATTCACGCAATGGTCTTACCAAGATCTTCCAATGAATCACACAATTCTGAAAACGAATTTTTGCAAGAAGGATCTTCAGTGGTGGTTGACGTCTCCATGTCACAATAGGACGTCCCTTCATGCTACCCCCTTTAGTTGCCACTGTGACCACGGACGCTTCCCTGATAGGGTGTGGGGGTGGGGGCATTTTTAGGGAAAGACTGCCCAAGGCACATGGACAGATCAAGAATCACATCTGCACATCAATGTCCTGGAGATGAGAGCAGTACTTGTAGCGTTGCAATACTTTCAGGACTCTCTTCCTCTAGGGACAATTGCAATATAGACAGACAACATGTCAGTGGTCTGGTACCTGAACAAGCAAGGCGGGACCAAGTCTTACCCCTTTTGCTGAGAAGCCCTCAGAGTATGGCATTGTCATCCCAGCGCTTTCTGTTAGCAACTCACATCCCGGGCAAATCCAACGTCATAGCAGACAAACTGAGCAGGGCAATTTTATTGCCCCACGAATGGTCCCTCAAACAAGAGACTGCGGACAGGATTTTTCACAAATGGAGTCAGCCTTCCTGCGACCTGTTTGCCAGTCATATCAGCAACAAATGCAGAAGCTATTTTGCCCTGATGCCCCTGCCAGGTCAGTCCCCAAGGGATGCTCTTGTCCACGATTGGCCCCCGGGTCTCCTCTACGCATTTCCCCCAATTCCTCTGATACCCAGATTTTTACAGAAAGCAAAGTCGCTGGGACGGACAATCATCCTTATAGCCCCTCAGTGGCCTCGGCAGATTTGGTTTCCGTTTCTTTACCATTAGATTATGGAAGACCCATGGATCCTGGACCCAGTTCTGGACTTAATGACACATCCGTCAGGGGATCTCCTTCCTTCATTGCAGACACTGAAGCTAACTGCTTGGCTGCTCCAATTCCCCACATAAGCCAGGCTTTATAATCTTTCCCATGACACTAATCAAATTTTGTTGGCTTCCCATAAGCCTTCCACTAGAAAGTTGTATCGTAGTAAGTGGAAGAGATTTTCCATTTGGGCTTCCTACCATAATATTGACCGTTACCAAGCACCATTGTCTTCTATTTTACAGTTCTTGACAGAAAGTTTCAACAAAGGAGCAGCGGCTGCTGCTGTGCGGGTAAAACTAGCTGCTATATCTAATTTCCATCTAGGGACTGATGGATTGAATATTATGGCTCACCAATTGTCTAAAGCTTTTCTAAAAGGTTCCTTTCACATGAGGCCTCCAGTGAAAACTCCTTATTCTCCCCGGAATTTGAATTTTATGTTATCTCGCATAATTCTTCCTCCCTTTGAGCTTGCATCATCTTGTGATCTAAAATTTCTATTGTGGAAAACTATCTTCCTAGTAGCCATCACTTCAGCCCGCAGAGTGTCAGAGCTCCACGCCCTATCCATCAAGCCTCCTTATATGGTCTTTCATGCTGAAAGAGTATCTCTCAGGACAAACCCATCCTTTTTGCCTAAAGTATGTTCAGAGATCAATATCAATCAAGTCATTGAGTTGCCTGTTTTCTTCTCCAATCACAACAACAAATTGGAATATATGTTGCACAAACTTGATGTTCACAGACAACTTAGATTTTATTTAGACAGAACAAAATAGATTAGGAAATCGGATCAGCTTTTTGTGTCTCTTTCTGAGGCCAGGAAATGTAAACCAGTCGCCAAAACAACTCTAAGTGGCTGTCTGATTTTATCACTTACACCTATTCTTGTCATAACATGTCCTTGTCTAGAAAGGTGAAGGCTCATTCAACCAGAGCAGTTTCTACTTCTTCAGCCTTTCAAGCCAAATTACCTCTGGACAACATCTGAGCTGCAGCCACATGGTGTAAATCTCACACTTTTATAACTCATTACCGAGTGGATAAGACCTCCAGGGACAGGGCTTCATTTGGTTCTACGGTTCTGAAGAGTGTACTTCCGTGAGCCGCCCAGGGTTAGGGTGCTAGGGATGCTACCCATCAGTGAAGAATGAACGGCGAGATTGAACAACTTTACAAAAAGACGTTATGTACTCACCATAACGTTCCATCTCGCCTTCATTCTCACGTCCCTCCCTCCTTCCCCCTCCTGGCTGGCAGTTGACCTGGAAGCTCTCTTCATCCTGGTTTCTCAATGTGTCTTCTGTCCTAGGCAGAATAATTATAGTATCTCTATATGGTACGCAGCAAACAAGATCTGAGATAATTCCAGCAGTGCATTGTGGGATAGGGGGTTGGGTCTCGAGCTACTGGAAAACTTTGAGCTTGCTAGTCGGCCATGTCGGAGCCGAGGATCGGCTCCGAACCTATCAGTGAAGAATGAAGGCGAGATGGAACAACTCACATGGAACATTATAGTGAGTACATAACTTCTTTTTTTAACCCATGTAGAGACAGCCCGGGATGTTGTCTGGTCCCACAGAGGCTGTGTTTTTGACCTTGGAGAGGGTGTTTAAGACCTGCTTCTCAGGGATGCTAGGTGGGAGATTGGTGTTGGGGATGCTTTGGGGTATATGTGGCGCGGACTAGGGAGTGAAGTTTTCACTGAACCTGTCAGCCAGCAGGCTTGCTATATCCACAGGTTCTGTATATGTAGTACCATTAGCTACAAGTGTAGTGCAGATCTGGGCCTTACCTTTGAGGTTACAGATGTAACTAAAGAATGCCTATTGGTTATCCTTAGGAAAGCTAATTTGGATTTATAGTTAGCTTTGGAGGACTTTACCAGGAGTTTTATTTGCTTGTTTTAAGTTGAGGAGGGAGTGTTTCCAGTTTTGAGACTGTTTCTTCCTACTCTTGGACAGCAATTTTTCTCCTATTGTATAGCCTATTAATGATAGTTGTCCACAGGCAGGTTTGCTTTTCCTTGAAGATCTTGCTTTGGTTCTGTCAAGTACAGCAGAATCAATACAATTCTGTAGGTGTTCGTATAAAGCATTGGTGTTTAACTCTGCATGTGTGTCTGTTCCATCAATGGAGGGAGGGGCTATGATACTGTTTGGTTGTCACATAAGAGGTTGTAATTGGCCTTGGAGAAGTTTTTTAGTCTAGTTGTTGCTGGGGGGGGGGGGTATCTTGTGTTTTATAGTTAGTTCTTGCAAGACTGATTGGTCAGATCTCACCATGGAAGGTGACACACGAGACGGTGCAGAGATTCCCCATGTTGATGAACACCAGATCCAGGATGTTTGAACCCCTTGTGGGTATGTCAACCAACTGGTCCAGGACACTGGAGTTAACGAAGTCCAGGAACCTTTGGACAAGTGAGTTAGAACACACAGTTTACCCAGTCAGTGGATGGGTAATTAGTCACCCAAAACCAGGCTGTTTGGTTGTATCTTGACTCACATAGACGAAAGTAGTCTGAATGGATGCCTGATTCATAGAGGTGGTCCTATAGCTGGCAATGACCTGAAGAGGGATCTTGCCTACAGTCAGTTGCACCTGAAGTAATTCAAGGGAATCGTGCTGTTTAACCAACCCTAGATGTGTATTTATCTTTAATGAATATTGATACACCACCTCCTTTAGTTCTCATGCCTTCAGTTTGTAGTCTGAACTTGTGGAAGAAAATGTAACCTTGTATAGCTGGGGTGCTCTCCGCAGTCTTAAACTAGGTCTTAGTGACTGCACAAATGTCGTCATTTTCCAAGGTAAGGACTGCTTCCCAGTGAATGCAGTTTTTGGTTTAGATTCCTGGTGGTTATTAGCATAACCTTGAGGTTGTTTTAAGAGGATACTTTTACATCGGGAATTTTGTTCTTGTGACATTGCCTAAAAGGCACTATGGGGGTGGCAAGAGCCTTAATCCCAGGCATGACAGATGAAGACTATCTCTGGCATAGCACTGAGGTCTGTCGACCTTGTCATCCCATGCTAACAGATACTGGCACCAGAATAAGTGAATCATTTTTTGTTTGTATTGAGGTATCATCCTAGGTGAAGGTAACATGCTGCTTAATAGTAGGGACATAAGTGCCTGAGACACATAATCAGAGAGCTCAGTCATGTATCTCTTCATATAGTCTAGTGAGGTATGTTTCAAGTCGTTCACACCAACATGGACTATGACAGAGTCATAACCGTTCCTGTTGTTGAGGGACTTGAGAGTATGTGTGTGTGATGCGGCAGATCCTGGCACCTGACAGACAGCTGACCGTGACTTTTTCCTTAACCATCCTGGTGAGAGGGACATCTGTGTGTCTCACAATTGAGTCGCCTATGACTAAGATGTTTTTTTGTTAGGCCTTTGGGCTTGGCTGGTGAGACACTGGTGTGTGATATATTATATGTACCATGTTCTGCATGGGATGTATTACGTGAGCCATGCTTGTGTTTGGGAGGTCTCTGATGTGTAGTTAAGCTTCTGATAAGGACCTCCGCATATGTAGGTTGGTATGGTAGGTGTAGGAGGTGAGGTGTGCAACCTGACAATCTGCTTAGTATCAGATGAACTGACTGCTAAGTGAGAGAGCCTGGCTGGATTCTAGGTTCTTGATATAGATGCATCTGTCACATAATGACTTTGTGTGGACTAGAAGAAGTGGGTTTTAGTGTATATGAGGCAACTGCTACATTCCCTCAGGATGCCCATGTCGACCAGGCTGCCTTGTGAAACTGTGGAAAATTGTCCCTCCATAATGCTAGATAAGTTGATGTGGTCAGAAAACAGGGAGAGGAGAGAAGTGGACAAAAATATGAAGAGCTAATGGGTAGGATCTGTGTTGGTACCTCAGCTGCTTCTCTGAATGTATCATCTGTCAATGAGGGACAAACTTGCTGATGGAGCACCGGCAGAGTACTAAGGGAAAATTTGCAGGCAGAAGTGTTTCTGTCTATAACCATCAATGGTGCCCACTGCTGTTCGGCACTGCACAGTGCTCAAACAAGCACAAATGCTATGCTTGTGTAGCATATGGGAGCAAACTGATTGATTGATTTAAATAAATTAACTAATAGAAAAAGCCTCAAAAATGAGCTTATTCTAGCAACCTTCAGTTGGAGAAGTTCTAACTGCACACTCCTGCCACTAGAGTGCAGGGGAAACTCTCTCCAATGAAAGATAGCCTGATTTAGTGCTCAAGTTATATAAACAGAACTAGATTCAGCAGGTCTTAATCTAGTCTATGCTACAGCAAACAAAGTATAACAATTTTAGGAAAAGAAGTTCAAATAAGCAGGCACAACAAGCTTTCACCCAGCAACTCCCAGCTCCGAAGGCAGAGGCTACCCTCTCTTCCCCCAAGAGTGTAGACCACAAACCTTCTTAATGCAAAATAACTGGCCTGAAGCCCAAGTGCTTAAACCAGAACTAGACACTTTTAGAATAACGGACACACTAAGCCTTCAGCAAGCAATTCCCAGCTTTGGCTATCAGCTACTTCTCCTGCCACAAAAGTGTAGACTACAAACCTTCTTAATGTAAAACTGGCCTAAAACCCAAGTGCTTAAACCAAAGCTAAAAGGCTTAGAATAATAGCAGTTAAAATTTAATCAGGCTACTAACAAGCAGTAATAAATGCAGGAGAAAAAATGCAGTTGAATAATTTTAAGAAAAAGCAGCAAAAGCAAAATAAAGTAATAAATTAGGAAAAATACAAATATAGTAAAAGCAGCTGAATAAAGTGCAATTTTTTAAAGTTAAATGGGAAGGGAGGAAGCGGAAGATAATTAAAGGTTAAAAAAATAAAGGGGGTGGGCCTTCCTAGATCTCTCTGAACTCGCTAGAATGTGCTGATGAGATGGGAGGGGGAGGAGTGTCCAAAATCACATTTATACTGGGGGCGGGCAACTCAAAAGCCACCAAGTTTAAGAATGCAATAACAGCTCCTACCACTAATTAGCTGCTGATATTGACTGTTTGTAGAGGAATTCTTTGCTAACTTTTCTAATTGACCCTAGCCAAGACCTCTTAAAACTCCAGCAGAACAGAAAACTTAAAATAAATGTAATACAAGAATAAGATACAAAACAGAAGTTAACTAAACCTTAAATGAAAAACTTCAATTCAAAATAAAATGCAGACAGAGAATAGCAAAATTCAGGCAGAGTACAGCAAGCAAGCGAAACAGTTCTCTAAAAATCATTTCACCGTTATGAACTCAGTGGTGTCCTTCACCATGAGGTTTATTATTTTACCATTTCTCATTTATTTATGGGGTGAGTTCAGTGCTTATTTTCTAGGTAGGTCTGGTTAATATTTAGCTACCATATACACAGAAACATGTGTACCCCAGTTTGTTTACTTTAGCTTCTCATCTTTTAATGCTTCAAAATCAGCCAGGTCCTATATTTAATAATCATTGCTGTTTTACTGTTCTTTGTAACCTTTATATTAGGACATTAAAACTGTATTCTGGTTAAATTTTGCATCTCCTCCAGAAGGGTCATACCAACTGTCACACTCAAAACACTAGCCACTCACTGTCTGACACTTGTGTCAAGACATCTGCATATTATGATTTCAGCAATAGCTAACCATTAACTTTCATTTGTTATGACTGCGCTAAAAAAGATAAATGTCCTCAATCTTATGTTAAGTTAAAAACAAAGCAAGTAGATTAATAAGACCTTTGCATACCCTGGTCTAATTCAAATTCATCATTCTTTCAATTTTGTTTGCTTTTTTTTAAACCCAAGTGTTATAAGTTAGATTTACATGTTTCTTTCTCTAGTCAGTGCAAGCAATTAGTCTCAAATTAAGACTAAAACTTGTATCTCTAGTCTGTAAAGAGTGATCATGTCCAATGCCTCTGTTATCCACTTATTCTGTCCATGTTGCAGTGACTGATTGTGGCTTGCTCTTGGTTAAGCTGTGTTACCCTAGGTCGCTTCCTTGTCCTGAACCCCTATTTTTTTATTGTAATAAATCCACCATAGTCTTTAATGTCACACATTTTTAAACAATGGGAAAACTCCTTGTTGAGAAAACTCTCATCTCTCTGATGCAAGTCTGTACTTTTACAACATGGGGTCTCCTGTCTGGAACCCTTGATTCCAGAACATTTGACTGTATCCTGTTGGAGGTCAAAGGTTTTAGAGGTACACAAGGAGGGTGGGATCCTTTAAACTGAGTGGGTAGAGCAACATTATTTATTTATTTTATTTTTTTGCCCTGCAGCAACTTTGCATCTGATAGAAATCCACCCTTTTCTTCAGTGAAAAATCCATATCCACGAAAATTCTTGATTCTCCTAATAGTAATTTCAGTCCGGGTCTCTGTAGGTTTGACAAGACCACTTCCCTCAGTTGAAAAGTTGCAAAGTGGACTATGATTTGGTGAAGCTTTATGTTTACTCCCATTGGGATTGCCATGTCACGCTGTGAGCTCTCTCCAACTGTATCTCTTCTGTTGTCGCATTTGTCCACAAATGCATTTCGCTTTCGTAAATTGTAGACACTTGCCATCCACTAATTCCTGTAATATTCCAATGAATCTGAGATTTTTTTCATGATGTAATCTCGTGGTCCATAAGGGCATCATCCATTAGGTCCACCATTGTCTCCATTGCCGTCTGCTTTTCTTTTAGAACCTCATTGGCATTTATTAGTACCCGATAGTACTTCTTCACCTCTTCTGTAATTTCTTTAACCTGACCATCAGTGCCTCCTGACATTCTTATCTGTCATTTATTTATTTATCTTCTGCCTGTCACTTATTTATTTATTTACTTAATGCATCTCTTTATAAATGGTCAACAAGGTAACTGTTGCCTCTTCTATATCTTGTGGATTTTTGCAAGCCATGCTTGGTCTCCTGGCATCTTTGGATACAGAGCATGATTTTTGGTTATTCTTCCTCTCTTGATGAGCTTTGATTCATAGACATGGTTCATCTTATTGTGCTGGCTATTGTTTACTATTAGCCCTAGTTTGTGCATTTCTTTGCTTCTCTTGTTAACTACAAATCTGCTATAACCCATTCCAATTCAGAGAGCTAAGGAAACCCTTGTGTTATCAAGACCACACTACACCGAAACCCTTGTGTTATTAAAACCACACTATATTTGGAAGTCTTTCATATACTAGAGCTAATCCTTCTTTTATGCCTAATGTGGGCTCATGAGTTTACTTTAAGATGGATTATTAATCTCCCTGTCTTCTTTCCTAAGCCCAAGAGCAAGGAAGAAAAGATTCCTCCCACTCTGGATATTTACAGGCAGCTGAGATACTAAGGTTACTATGAAAAGCAGCTGAGATACTAGGGTTACTATGAAAAGCTGGAAACTGCATCTGTCAACAACCTGCATGTGGTCGAAAGGCATTTTTCAATTCTGCCAAATATCAAACCAAAATATATCAACTACACTACAGGGAATGGGTATTGTAGTTAAAGTATCTTTGTTTCAGCATTGTGCAGGGAGATCGCGGTTCAGTGAGAAACAGGGAATTAGCCCATTTCCTCACTGTAGTGTGATCTCGGAGTTGGTATATTTAATGTGCAGGGGAGTGTGGGGGATGGGAGATAGTACAATTAATGTACTGTTGACTGTAGAGTGTAACGGTATGTTAATGTGCATACCATGGGTGACTGACGTCACACCTCCTGCTATGTTCAATACATTGAACTACGGGTATCGATGTATTCCGTTTCTACTGCTCCCGGACTTTTGCTGTTACATATTCAGGATTTTGGGCTGACCATTTGACTGGTCGACCAATGCAGTTTCCAGGTTTTGATGATAAACTGAGATATTAACTAGACAATAGTCGATATTTCAGGAAAGCTGATCAGCAGTTTTTCTCCTATGAAGGTAAGAGGAAAGGATGACCAGTATCAAAGTAGACTACTACTACACGGTTGTCTCGTGGTATTTCTTTTTTTGTTATACTCACTATAATAAGCCGTTTCACAAGGGGTAGGGCTTTGCCTTTTTTGGTAGTGTTCTGGAAAGGGGTGGACTCAAAACTATTCTAGATACAGCTACTTTGTCCTCTGTAAATATCTTTTAAGCACTACATACTGGATTCCTTTTTCCAGGTCCATAGCAGGCTTTGCTAGGATCTTTCTCCAGTGGCTCCTGGAGTCTTCATTTAATTGCCTTCTTCCTTACTTACTAGGTTATGATAATCTACGATAATAGCTTAAGCTACTGCAAAAGTGGTCTGTGTGTTGAACATAGTACAGATGTGCATGTAAACTTACCATAACAGTTGATGTGGATGTTCTAATGGATCACTATTGTAGCAGCTGCCCCTCCCTCCAACCCCCTTACCCTGCTGCCAGGATAAGGATGTTTGTACCATTTTGTATGTGTTTACTGTTGGGTTTATTTCCCCTAGCATTGTTCTTTCAGAGCTTGTCTCCCTTTCTAGGCAAAAAATGCTCTTAGGATATTCATACAGTCTCTCTATGGAGTTCCACTCTTGACAGAGCATGTGGAAGGTGCCTTTATTCTTGGAAAGTATGCCAGTCACATGGGGTAAGAAGCATTTGCAGAGTTATGATGCAAAAACAGAAGTCCTAGAGAAGTACTCTGATCTGTTTGTTGGTCTAGGATGCCTGAAAACAAAATATTGTCATTAGAAATTCTACCAATAATAGATGTTTCGTGCGAGTGTCTGTAGTTCTGAGAGAGAGAAAAAATTGATCAAGAACTAAAATATGTAGGGCTGCTTAGAATTATCATTAAATAGATGCAGCATTCGAGTTGGTCAACAGCATGGTAACTATTGTAAAGCAACGCAAAGTTAATATTTGTATAAACCAGCAGATATTAACAAATAGATTGTGAGAGAACATTGAATTTCTGCATTAGGTCTAGTAATAACCACTATTTCTGCAGTCTGGAAAACACAGTGCTGGATACTAAGGGAGCTTTCTGAGAAATTAAACTAAATGAAGCAAGCTCAGAGAAGCTACAGGCTGTGCGTTTTCATGTACTCTTTGGCAAATGTAGAGTTCAGAGACTACCATTTGTCACCTGAACTCAAAAAGTATTTTTATATATTTATAATTGAAAGCCTAAAAGATTCTGTAAATATTACTGTTATTTTTATGTACGTTACTACAGGATGGAAGGATTAAGCTGCTAGGCTGAGTTCACGTGTTTTGAAGGTGAATAATGCAAACTGAGAGACGAGTGTCATCTTTGAAATGCATAGATCACTTTAACTGCTAATGGGTTACAGACATGCTTTTGTGGTCTAAGCTGTTGTACGTATGCTAATTCTAACAAGTTTGTAGTAATGGGATCCTTGGTGAAGATACAATACGTGTTCAGATTCATACCATACTTGTTAAATATAACTGGACCTTCAGGAAAACTACTTGAGCAAGATATGGTTTGTAGTTAGAAGATGAAGGTAGAAGATTTCAAATGCTGAAGAAAGTGTTATCAACAAGACCTATTTTTAAATTTTGTGATGCAGCATTACCTATGACACTACAGGTGAATACACGCCTGAAATAGTCTAGGAGTAGTGTTACTGCTTGTGGACAATTTTCCACAGTTTCACAAGGCAGCCTGGTCGACATGGGCATCCTGAGGGAATGTAGCAGTTGCCTCATGTACACTAAAACCCACTTCTTCTAGTCCACACAAATTCATTATGTGACAGATGCATCTATAAGCATTTTAACACATGCGCAAACCGTTTATGCACATACTGAGAAGGAAATGGTAGCCATTGTCTTTGGCTTTCAAATTATGTTGATTATGTGTACTGGAATCATATTAAAGGGGAGAAAGATTACAAACCATTTCAGAACATTTTCAAACAGTCACTACACAAAGTACTATTTAGACTGCAAAGAATGCTGTAACAGTTCAGATTTATGATGTCAAAGTGCAGAACAGACCTGGTAAATGCATGTTTTTGACATGTTGGAGTTACCTGAACAAGTGTAACAAAGATTTGCTAGAGGATGATCTGGAAGTTCTGTAGGTAGTAAATTCCCATGTCATCTGAAGGATTACAGGAGCTGAACATTGCTACAGGAGAGGTCAAAGGAATGTATCTATTGAGAGAAGACATAATGTCAGGGTGGCCAGACAATGCAAATCACTTCATCCATTAGTATCTTGTATACAAGGTTTCTTGTTTAAAAATGTCCTTCCATATCATTGTTGCAGTATTCTTCACAGTAGGGATCTCCTGCCAAGGATAGCCCAATGTCCATCCAGTATACCAAAGCCTTTTAGACCTTGCATATGCCATAAGTCATACATATGCTCCCCATACAGGATGTAGGGCATAAAGGTGATGCATGAATGCAGTTACCCAGTACTTTGCCACCAGTCCAAACCCCAACATCGCTTGTTGGTCTGAAAGCCCTTTTGCTGTGTTGAATACCTAGCTGTCGGATAAGTATCCTGTTGTGGTCTTTTTTATTGTTTGATCTTGTTACCTTTTAATTACCTAGAGTTCATGTCATCCAAGAAGGGAAAATCAGTGAGGGAGGCGGATACCCATAAGGATTGGCATGAAGAATGTCTTTTTTGTCTGGGTGCATCCCACAGCCATACATCCTGTTTTTGCAAAGCGTTTGTACTCAGAACTCTTAGAAGTCACTTATCTTCCCTGGCCATCTATCTTGAGAACCAGAGGCTTAAACTGTTAGCCCAGGATAGCATGGTGGAATCTCTTAACCCAGAGGGCCTGTTAAACACGAAGAAGGCCAAGAAACCTAAGCCAGATTTTTGGATTGTCCAGCCTTTATTGGACGTCCCAGTTGAAAGCTCTGTAAGCTATCTGATGTCTTTGGATTCCTCTGCCGCAAGCTCGTCGGAGGCCGACGTGGATCCTTTATTCTGCATGTCCTATGAAGCTTTGCAGGTGTCTCCTCCAGATGTCGAGGTGGGAAACATGGTTGATCATCTTGGGGGGGGGGCCTAGAGGGATTCTCCATATTTTGGTCATGGAAGCGGTTCCGGGTACTCTTATTGAATCTCGTCAAGGGTTGGAACCTCTGGTGTTTGTCAGAACTAACATCTCTGCTAAGAAAAACTAAGCATACTTCTGTATGCCCTAAGGATCTTCAAAAAGAATAGCAGGAGTTTACTCAGAGCCTGTTAAATGCCTTAATGGCCCTGAAGCCTCCTTAAGGGGTTTCTGTGCCTACTCGTCCCTTGGACTTCTACTCTTTCCAACCAAGCTAGGGCACCTGATTTCTTCAATGAAATTTCAGAGTCTGATCATGAGTCCCCGTCCTACTCTTCCCAGCTGTCTTCACCTTTGGCTTATGGTTCTGATGAAGAAGAGTCTGCAAGTCCGGAGTCTCCTTTTGAGGAATTGTCTTTTGGAGAAACTATAGCCAGAATGATGGAATACTTTGTGGAATTCTTCAAGCATCTGATATCCAGGAAAGATGATATGAGCTGCTTCAGGTGGGTACTCCTAAATTTTCTGCAGTGCCTCCTGTATTGGCTGCCTTATTAGACATCTTTATTGCTGCCTCTAAGTATCCAGATTCTCAACCTCCTGCTCCTAAGAAACCTGGCAGGTTCTATAAGGTTCCTGAGGGTTGTCAAATCTTATTTAAATGCCCTGCTGCTGACCCATCTGTGGTGTCAGTCTTCTCTGACAAGCCTTCTAATCTTCTGCACTCTTCTAAGCTTTTGCCTTCAGTTAAAGATAGGACAATGGAGATAATTGCCAAGAAAGTTTATGCTGCTTCTATCTTGGCCTTTCAGACCATCAGTTATCAGACCCACATGACTAGACATGCTGAGACCTTGAAAGCCCAGGCTTGTCGCATTGTTTCTGATCTCCTTGATTCTGAAGCAAAGCCTTCTTGATATATTTTAGGTTCTGCTTCTCATGTGGCTTGTCACTCTTTCAAGTGCAGCTATGATGCTGCTGATGCATCTTCCAGAGCTGCTGCCTTTGAGTCTGTCATGAGGTGTTATTCTTGGCTTTGCCTGCAGTACTTAACCTGAAGACATTAAGGCCAAGTTGCTGGATGCTCCTTTGGATAATAAAATCTCTTTGCGACCGCTGCTGAGATGCTTACTTCTCTTCAGGAAAAAGGTAAAGCCTTGCAGGAGCTTAAACGTATCTTTTTTATCCCATATCCCTAAGTTTCAGAGGAACTATTCTACTAGGTCTGAATTTTTTTTGCAGGCATCCTGGTCAGGCCACCAAAGGCAGGAAGGGTAGCAGGTGAGCTCCTCCTATTAAGTCTTCTCAAGCTGCTGTGGCAAAGAAGTTTCCTTTATCAGACAAGCCTGCTTCTCTTTGACTGTTGTCCCCTAACCCTCAGCCAGGTTCCCTTGTCCCTTTGGTTCTCCCTCTGTCTTCCAAACTGGCATGTCCTCACCTTGGATTCATGGGTTCTATCCATCGTCAGCCAGGGCCTACTTCATGGTGTAAAAGTGTCTCCCTCCTTTTTCAGGGACTCCCCAACCTCCTGTGGAACAACTTCCTCATTTCTCATTGATTCTTGAGTCCCTGTTGGACCAGGGAACTATTCAGCTTGTCCCTCCTCCTCAGGTTGGAAAAGTTTTTTTCCTCCAGGATGTTCTGGTCTCTTGAAAGGAGGGCACTTTGAGACCTTTTCTGGATCTCTTTTTGCTCAACACCATTCTCAAGGTTCCTACTTTCTGGATGCTTACTCTTCAAACCCTGTTTCTTCTTTCTACCCCAGGCTTTTCTGGTGTCCCTGGATGTGAAGGATGCTTACCTTCATATTCTTATTCACACTTTTCAGAAAGTTTTTACGTTTGTTTCTTTCTCTCATTTTCAGTTCTCTGCTTTGCCCTTTGACCTCCCTACTGCCCCAAGGGTATTCACAAAATGCCTTGCTCCTGTGATTGCCTTTTGCAGTCGATAAGGCATTCAGATTTTTCCTTATCTGGATGACCTGTTGCTTCAGGCACCTTTTCCCAGTCATCTGTTACAGGATATGAAGTTCACCATATCTCTCCTTTAAAGTCCCGGGGTTCACCATCAACTTTCAAAAGCATCCTGACTCCTTCTCAGGGCCAAGTGTGTCTGGGTTGCAGGATTCAGGCAGTACCAACATTGGCCTCTCTTCCACCTCCAAATGTTTTGTCCTTTTACAGCTTTTTCATTCTTTTCTTCCTCTGCCTGCTGTTTCAGCCAGAGATTTTCTTCAAGCTCTGGGATTCATGGCTTCTATTCCAGTGGTCCCTCTTGCCAGACTGCACATGTGGAAGCTTCGATGGTTTGGCTTCAGCATTGACATTCTCTAGATTTCAGTGTGCTTCTGCTGCTTTGTCTAAAGCGGGAATTTGAGTGCTGGATTCAGGAAATTTCCCTCAACCCAAGCCTGCCTTTTCAGCCTCTGATTCCTTCTCAAGAAGTATTCACAGATGCTTCATACATGGGATTGGGGACTTTCTATGATCATGAAAGTCTTGTCTTTGGCTCCCCTATCGGAGATCAGATCATTTCAACATCAGATGTGAGACCTGTGATTCTGGTCTTTTAGGTTTTTCACCCCAGGCACTTTCCAGATCCTCTGAAGGTTTACATGGACAACACCATAGTGCTGTGGTATATCAACAAGTGGGGGGGGGCATAAATAAAATCTTGCCTTCGGTGCAGGTTGACTCTGTAGGCCTGGGATCTCACTCTGTCCTCAATTAAATCTTCAGCAAGTGTATATTGCCTTCGAGAAAAAATTAGTGGCAGACACCTTGAGCATTTCCAAACCACAGACTCATGAATAGATGCTTTACAGAGACATGTTTCTGGACATATGCCATCAGTGGGATATTCCTTATGTAGATTTTTGTCCCGTCCCCCCCGAACAGGCAGCACCTTCTTTTCCTATTCCAGAGTACCATGCCATCTGGTGTGGAAGACAAACACCCTTTCTTTTCATTGGATGATGTTTGTTTATGCATTCCCTTCTTTTCCTCTACTTCTAAGAGTCCTGGAGAAGATTCGGTTGGCCTCTCCAAAAATCTTGTTACTGACTCCCTTTTGGCCAAGACAGCACTGGTCCTCCTCTTTATGCATCTGGGTAGGGGCAATCATCACAGGTTACCTCACCGGTTGGACCTTCTCACACAGGACAAGGAGTCCCTCATCCATTCTCATATGTCCAATCTTCAACTGACACTGTGGGTGATAGGGTTCTGATTTCCTTTTAGGCACCTCTTTTCTGAGGACGTGCTTAAGGATTTACAGGAGGCAAGAAAACCTGCAACCAGAAAGTCTTCTGTCCAAATGGAAGAGAGATTTTCTGTCTGGTGCCATGCTCATAACCAGATCCTTTTTCGGTGTGGTGCCTCTGGTTCTCTCCTGTTTTTGTGAGTTGTTCCAGTCTGGCTTGGCCTATTCTTCTGTAAAAGCCCATTTGTCAGCTATTTCTGCATGTCTGCTCTTGAATCCTCTTTTGGCTTCTCACTTTGAAGACAGACATTTCTTAAAGGCGTCCTGCATCCCAGGCCCATAAGGAAGCCTCTTCCTCCTCCTTGGGACCTTAATTTTGTTTTAGAAAATTGACGCAGACTCCTTTTGAGCCTGCAAGTTTAGCTTCTCTGAAATATTGTACCTGGAAGACTGTTTTATTTCTTGTTTTTACTTCTGCTCGGAGGGTTTCTGAGTTTCAGGCCTTTATGGTCATTCCTCTTTTTTTTTAGTTTTTCACAGGGACAGGGTGTCCCTTCATACTAATTCTCTTTATGCCCAAGGTGGTCATTGAGTTGTCCTTGAATCAGACAGTTCAACTACCTTCCTTTTTTACTTTTCATTCGGCTAGTGAGAGGGTCTTCATTGCATACCTTTACTAAACATTATAAATTTGGAATGGTTTCTAGGGCTGGAGCAGGTTTTGCTCAAGCCATTCTACATGGGTTTGTTGAGGACTCTTCCCAGCCTTCCACCTCCTGATCCTTTTCTTGAGCCTTTATACTCTCGCTGCTGTGAAGAATACTGCAACAGTGGTACAGAAGGCCATAGCACAATTGTGTAAAATCTTACCGGAACAGTAGATGTCCTTTTCACTTTGTAGTATTTGCTGGATCCTTCTAATCCCCTTTTTTCCTTTGGATTTTACTTTTGTTCCCCTCCTGGCTGAGGGTATCCCTATTCCATGTGCATTTTCTCCTTCTGGATGTTCATGGTGTTTTTTTTTTTTTTCTTCTTTTCTTCCTATGGCGATTTCTTTCCTCTGGGACAATCAGTTTTGGATAACTGCATCCCTACATCACCTTTATGCCTTATGTCCTGTATGGGAAGCATACATGTGATGTATGACATATGCAAGGTCTAAAGGCTTTGGTATACTGGCTAGACATTGGGCTATCCTACGCAGGAGATCCCTAATGTAAAATAATACTGCAACAGTGAAGAGAAGGACATCTACTGTTATGGTAAGATTTTACTCAACTGTAATTTCACATTCCATGATGGTAAAGATTCTTGAGTTTCATTTAAAGAATGCAAAGAGGCAAATCTCTGTGTATGTGTATGTCAGCTACTGTGGAGCAAGGACATGAAGCATTGGTTTCACAGAGAAGGGTGATGGAGGACTAGGCTTGGACACTCAGCTGAGGACTTAATCCTACAGCTGTGCTAGTGGGGAGCCTTATTGGGACTCTGGAGAGAGACAGATGTAATGAAATCCAGACCCCTGGCTGTCTGTGTTCCTTGTGTGCTCTTAAGGGGAATTTTGCTTGATGCAGAGGTCTGCATCTGGAAATATTGAGTGTATCCATTTGTATTCCAAGTAAACGTCCCTCTCCAGTGTCAGTGGTGAGGATTCAGGCTCCTTGATTACTGGCCCAGAGTGGGGACGTGTCAGCATATATAAAGGTCAAAATTAAAAAGAGGAATGATACCTCATGAAATACTGACATTGCCATGACTGAAGATAGGATTCCATTTGTTTCATCATCTTAACATCTTCCTGTGTGCTGACAACTATATGAAATTCTCTGATTAGCATCAGAAGGATATAACAGGCACATTGGTAGTTTAATATGCTGAAGTCGGTATTTGCAAGACATGAAACACCAGAACAAATGATGTTGGATAAAGGTGTGCAACATGTTTGCCAGTGGTTCAGAAACTTTTCTAAAGCATGGGATGTCTACAGTCCAGTGCGTAAGCTCAACACCATTCAAGCTGTAAAGCACTTATTAAAGAAATACAGTGCATCAGACCAACTGGATATTCATTTAGCATTGCTGGACTCCAGATGTACTCCACTGCAAGGCATAGGACTATCTCCTTTACTGTTCTTGATGGGATGAAGACCAAAATAAAATCTCCCTATGTTGTCATCTTTGCCAGAGCCTGAGACCAGACTTCAAGTATCAAAGATTTTGAATGAAGGCAGCTAAAACGGAAACAGTGTTGTGACAGAACTGACAAAATATAAAGGACTATGAAGGAGTCGGAGTGAATCTAGATAATAATTTTGGTTACACCTCAAAGATTTAATCAGATTTGGTTGGCCATCATCAAAGCCAGATTTTCTCTGCAGCACAGGGAGTGATTTACAGTTATGTGAATATTTAATACTGTACATAATGATTGAAACTGTAGATTCATTTAAGGACCTGGCTGTATGGGTAGTAGATTCAGTTCTGAGTTTTTGTAATATCAGCCAATTGGTTAATGATAGTTATTGAACTATAGGTTTTATAAACAGATTTATAAAGTCTAGGAAATCAGAAATTATGAAATCATTGTTGGATTAGACCCAAACTTGAGTATGGAATAACAATATAGCACAAGTGAATTGGAAAGAGCACATTGGAAATATAACAACGGCAAATGTGGATGTGAAAATTTTAAGTTTTAACTATGAAAGACTAAAATACCTGAACTTGTACAGTCTTTCATTTTTACATTTAAGAGAAGACCTTATTTAAGTATATAGAACATTGAGCGATGGCTGCCACTGGGATTGTTTGGATTTATTGAAAAGTAGAAGAGAATCATCAGACATTTTATGTAGAATATTATATGGGAATGAGAGGTGTATTCATTGGTTCTGTGAGAGAGAGTAGCTGATGAATGGGGTAGACTACCAAATTACATTAAAGGAAGCACTAGTTTAGAGATTTTTAAGAGCAGTCTGGAACTGTTTTGGTGTATTGTCAAGCTAGAAGGGCATTATGTACCATGCCTGAAATATTTGTATGTATATATGTAGGAGAAAATCAAATTAACCTACTGAATATGACAAAACAAGAGTTTTTGCTAGGCATTGCATTGTATCCAAACAAGAACACACTAGACTGTGAAGTATGTGCCAGAAAAACAGTTCTCCACTAATGTGAGATCTACAGATTTAGATTCCACTATAGAATCTATTGGCAGTTCATCTACTGAAGCCTTACCTTCATTTATTGGTTGGCACTAGGCATGTGGTCTGGGACTGAGTAGCCTCTCCGAGTTTCTCAGTTGCCTCAGGGCACTGTCTAGGATGTGCTCAGAGTCCCACACATAAGCAAATGGTGGCTTATCTGAACTGCAGAAAGCAGCTCATACCCCTAATCCTGTCTAACTGCTAGAGACCTTCAGATACTGTCAGTGTGGTGAAGAAAAAAGAAAAGCTATACTTGCTATACTTGATAAAGCAGATTCTTCAAGAAATTGTTCAGACATAGAAAATGTAGGTAGTGTTAGTATATATAGTTAGCTAATATCTTTCAGTGGATTTTCATATGTGCTAGTTGCAGGAGTAATATTAATTTTGCAAAACCACTCTATTTTGTGTAGTATATAGCATGTAGAGGGAGATCTTTCCTTTGTAATTAGTATGCCTTTAAAATGTTTGCTATAACTTGAATATGAGTCATGATGGATTGACATTTTATACATGAGTAAGGCTTCAATGGAACATTTGTGTCTGTCTCTTATAGTTGTAAACCTTATTCCTCAGCCTGATGTACTACCCCTAGAGAGCCAGAACACCGTGTATATGTGTAATTTTGTTGCACAAATCTGTACTAATTTAGTCATCCCACTTGACTGAAGATGGCATTGCTGTGTAACAGAAAGAATCAAAGAATAAAACATCAGTTTTTACACTTGCATTCTGTGTTTAAAGAGTAGAGTTCATATTACCATGCCTATATAAAGTTTAAATGTATATTGCTTCAGAAATGTATTTTAGCAGATTAAATTTCTTTGCCTTAAGTCCTTGTTATCTTTTTACCACTGGCTTTTAGCTACATATCCTGCTGCACACCCATTTCACTTTCCCTGAGTAGTGCCATTGGACAATTCTCTTTACTGGGTGAGCTGCCTGACACCTACTGAAGTTGGTCTTTATGATGGAAGTTCTACAGCCATAGAGTGAGAAGTCTATAAGTAGCTGTGGACTGGGTGCTGGGAGCCATCACTCTTGCCAAGAGGAGTGACATGCAAGTTAACCCTTCAGCTATGAAATGTGAAGCTTGAGGTCTCAACTAGAGGTTGCATAGGTAACATTTCCTCATATACCCTCCACCTGGGATAGGAAAGTTGACTGCCAGCCACTTCATCCTGCCTTTAGCCTCACCTGCAGCCCAAGTAGGTGTAATTGTTATTCCTTTGTACATTCTTCTGGGGTGGCACAGATGTGCAATAGTAGTGTTGCTGCCTTACAGTGTTAAGTTTTCCATTTTGGTTTCTGTCTGGGGTTCTTTTCTGTGCAGAGTCTGCATGTCCTGTCTGTTTTAAAATTGATTTTTACATAGGTTCATGGTTGTATGGTAAGCTAATGATCACCAGGACCTTTATAAGCCCAGTTGTGCATAACAACGCATTTGTGTGTCTGTGTATCATGGGCATTTATTAGAGGAGGTATGCTAGTTAGGAAACATCTAGAGGTTATGTGGAGGGAGATATGTTAGTTTGGACATTGCTGTCTGTCTCTGCCCTTGAGAGACATGGGGGGCCAGACCCAGGATGAATTTCCAGTCCATTGGTCAATGTTACACTTAAGGTTTGGGATGGACTGCTTATCACATGGATGGGGAGCCTGTTCGAGAGCATGGGGATCCACTGAGACACCCATTTGTCTTGCCAACATATCCTGTTTATGTCCCAAGCAAAATTTAACTCCTTTAATGTAGTGGTTCTGATGTGCAAAAGATCAATCAGAGTTGGATACAAGGATGCTATGTATGCCAGACATAGATCGCTTCTTTGAAACCTGTAGGAGAAACAGAGGTAGGGCTTTAAGGTGATCTGTATAGGACAATGTGTTTATATCCTCGATTCTCCTGGTAAGGAACCTTTGTAGGTGTTCCAACTGTTGCATATGTCTAGTCAGGTAAATGCCGAAGGGGCATTATATTTATTGATGGGTCTGATAAAGACCGAATAAAGTGGCAGTATGACTGCCTTGGGCATGGATCCCATGCCTTTACTTATAGGTTGGGTGACATAGAATGCTTTTCTTACCACCTTGGCCACATGTTGGTCAAAGGCCAGATTACTATCTGTATAAGTTACCAGATCCCTGACTACTGGGCCAACTCTTAGAGGTGTCTTATTGTTGGCGTAGTTAGTCTGGGTGGCAGTTTTCCAAAAGGCACTAAATTTCCGGGCATTTAGTTTTTGTCTGTAACTTTGGCACCAGCCATTTGTCTTTTAGATCCTCTTGCAGGATGTTATTGTCATGGGGGAATCTTTGACAGCTCCCAATTTGCAGTCATCTGCAGACTTGATCAGCCTAAGGCCCTTGACATTATCCTTTTCCTCCGAGAAGTAGATGCCAAATAGGAGTGGTCAAAGCACAGAGCCCTGAGATACCCCACTGGTGAATGGCCTCTTAGTGGAGGTGGAATCACTAATCTAGATTTCCTGGGTCCTGTTTGTGAGCCAGCTGGCAATCCAGTGAGTTATGTAGGGGGTTATGCCCAGTTTGGTCAGCATCAACTATACCAAGTCCAGGTAGGTGGTGTGCACAGTTTTCCCATAGTGTGTTGCCTTGATGACCTTTTTAAAGTCCACCATGTTTAGTAGGCATGACTCCTGGATAGATTAGTACTAGGCTAACTGCCCTTGTGGGCCATTCTAAGCCTAGCCAATTACCCCATGTGAGCATCAAACCCTACACCTTGTCTTTAAGGTAAACACCTTAACCATTATACCAACCTAATAGATAGGCTCTCTTGACAAAGCCAAACTTTGTTAGGTCCAGTGTCTGAAGGTTGCCTATGTCTTTGTTTATCATTTCTATGATATTTTGTTCCATGGCTTTGTATATTAGCCCAGTCAGACTTATAGATCTGTAGTTCACAAGGGTGGACCAGCAACAGGAAGTGGGATAACCGTTGTAGCCCTCTCTTCTTGTGGTATAAAGTCTCTTTTGAGACTATAGTTGAAAAGTGACGCAAGTGGTCCTGATAGATTGTTTCCAGTATTTAGGAGGCATCCTGGGATATTGTTGAGACTCATTCTGGCTGTTATTGGTCTTGGTGAGCACTGCCAGGACCTGCTGCTTGTTTATAGTTGGGAGAATTATGCTAGTAGGTATTGCATGGAGGGAAGTGGGGCGGGGGAGTTTGAGCTGAATTTGTGAGAGAAAATTTGTGATGTCACTCTGCTCAGTAAAGGTGGCACCATTAACCAATAGTTTGACTCTGTGTGCTGTATTTGAGGTTTTGATCATAGCTGTAGAAGGCTTTGTGGTTGTCTTTAGCCTGTGAGACTATTCTGAACTAATACTGCCCTTGCTGGACTTAATTAATTCTCTTAGGTACTCTCTAACTAAACAAAAGAGGAAACTATCATTATGAGAGTTGCTGTTCTTGACTTTAGCCATGCCTTTTTTTCCTTTTAAATGGTATGATTCTACCAGTGTGGTTTGTTTTGGCATTATTTCTAGTAAGTGCAGCATCTTCTATACAGCCATTTATATGGCTGTGCAGGGTCTCTCTGAACAGTTTCACATAGGTGGTTGTAAACTTGGGGGTGAGCGGGGCATTGAATTTTGATGAACTGTCACTTAATAGGGTGTAGTTTGCTTTGGATTATTTCCTGACTGTTACAGAATTTGCTGGACTTGAAAGTTGATTATTTCGAAGGAGTCCGCTTTGGGCTTTGACCTCGCCTGTGAGGATGTGACGATGGGCGGGCAGAGGGGGTTGTAGTGCTCTCCCTTATTGGCGAGTACCAAGTCCAGTATGTTTGAAATGCTGGTGCGTGTGTGCAGTATGTGGCCAAGGATATTTTTGTTAATACAGTCCAGGAATTGCTGTGCAAGTGAGTAGGAGAGTCTGTATGTTTTCCAGACCATAGAGGGGTAGTTAGTCTCCCATGAATAGGGTGTTTGGTTTAATGGTGTGTGTGTGTCTCCAGTAGGTCTAGGTAAGAGCTATGAGATTTTAGGGTCATAGAGGGTACCCTACAGCTTGCTAGGATATGGTATGGGACTTTGTCTGTGGTGATTTGCATGTCCATTAATTCAGGATTGGACATGGCCTTGTACGTCAGGCACAGATCACCTCTAAGTAGGCGGTATGCGACTGAATAGAGCTGGAGTTTTTTCAGTCGGGCAGCATATGACATATGTTTAAGACCCTTTATCCTCTTGGTGAGGAACTTTTGGGGTCTTTCCAACTGCTGCAGGTGTCGGGTGAGATACATCCCTGTGGATAATTGTCACTGTTGAAGTGACACCCTCACCCCATGTGCAAAAATGTGGAAAAAGGGGTTGTGGATGGATGTTGCCTTGAAATACTGGCCAGAATGCATGAAATTTTAACATTTTCTATTGTTCCACTGGTAGAATATACTTCATTGAAAACAAGTCACTGTACAGTTTAAGGACTGTTAACAGTATGGCAGGTGGAACAGACTCATGATGCCAATGACGATGGAAATGAAGGTTTCCACACCATTAGTCAATAAACTGCACTAAAATATGCAGATCCTCTACTCTTCTATTATTTAGTAGATACTGTTAAGATCACTGAACCTCAGAGAAGCAGTTTTTGACTTTGTAACAGTTCCCCTTAATTGGACTTCATTTTTTGCAGTTGCATGATTTGTAGTATGAAGTCTCAAAAAACAGCCCTGTTTAATTTTGTAGGTTTGTCTACAGGTAGTACCTAACAATAAGGGGACTATATCTTTGAAACCATTTGAAATATTATAGAATTCTCATAATATACAACCCCGAGATATAGAATTTTCTGATTCCAAATATAATGACACACAAAACTTTCCTTGGGAATCCTACACAATGACAGTGTGTTCGCACATATGCATGCTGCGCATTGCACTTTAATGATTCCAAGCATTGTTTTGTGGCCAACAACAGTGTTGATAGGTTCATAGGTAGGTACTAGGCTATTGGCCCTAGGGCCTATATAAGCCTAGCCAAATGGTACCCTGGTTTTTGCCACCCAATAAAATTATTTTCCTGTGCCCCTGTCAAGCAGAGCCACAGAAGTGATCCCCGGGGTGAATTTCCTATCTCCCATCAAATCATCAAGATTTTTCTTGAAGAGTGCTAATGAAGAGCTTTGTTTGATATATATAGGTAATTTGTTCCAGAGTATGGGAAGTCTCTGGGACAGGATGGGTATGAAATGGTGCTAGAAGCATGAGCACACAATGTAAACAACAGTACTTGCCTGTAAGCAAATGTATTATTTGAACAGGCTTGGCTAGCTTGTATGAAGTAAAGGTGAATGACTTTTAAACATGTAGATGCAGGGGATGTGCAGTTGGGATAATTTTCACATATGAACAGTGCAGGGATAATTATGTAAATGGAAAAAATATACTGATCTGATGCCAAAAAAAAAAAAAACATTTTTCAATCGGAAGATGTCCATATTGATGGTAAATAATACTAAACTAAACTATACTAAATACTAGACTAAATAAACCTCTGTGCAACAAACTGTATGTATGTGTACCATGGACATACTAACAATAGTAGTGAGAGAGACATTGCAAGAAAGTGGAGTAAATGTGATTTAATGTTAACATGCTGGAATATTAGAGAGGCTGTCTTGTGAACCATTCCTGTATAGTGCAGTTATTGAATATGATATGAATATACTGGGAATGTATGTGTTATAACTGACTCTATTGCTGTATCCTCCATGCCATCCTGTATAAACAAGGATTGCGCTGTACAGCAGTTGTCGTGCACAGTGAAAAGGGACATGTTTTATCATTTGTCATAGGACAACGATAGCTGTGGGTATATTATATTGACGCGTCAGACAAGTATGTTATACATGTGCATCATAAACACTAAAATAGCAATCAAAATACACAAGTGACAAATGACAACATAGAACTGATGACTTTGCAGAACTTCAAGGTCTCTGTAAATGAAGCACATATAATACAGGATTATACTGTGCATGCTGACAAAATAGTACAGCATGTAAACAACAGAAACACATATGTTTTTCATTAATAAATTGAGAATAATGGCTTCCTGCAGTGTGTTTTCTGTATTTTACACTCCTAGAATATTATCTTTGCTTGGAATTGAACAAGCTATGTTAGCTGACTAGCTACAGATGTACATGAAACACATGCACCACAGTGAAAGTCTTAAAGCTTTGAGACTCCACAACTATGTAAGGTTATTACATTATATGATTGTGTGGCAGTTTGTAAGAGATAAAAGGGGCTGGAGGAGGTTTCTGCCACTGTAATTGTACACATTAAGCACTGCCTGTTCCAGTTCATTTTAAGTGTTATACAATTGGCCAGTGTGGGTTTTAAGCACCTGATTATGTGACGACAAAAGCTACAGGATATTAGAAGAATGAATGTGCCACTGGTACAAGGGACAGATATTTTGCTCTTTGAAGCTGCAACATTATTTTAGTGTTGCAAGGAAGATGTATGCCTGTCATTTCTTTAAAATAGCATTGCCATATTTGTTTGTCATGCAATATTGCCAGTTATACCCAGACACATAAGATGTGTAATAAAAATTCACTGTGATGGGAGAATGGCAGCCACAGTGTGTGGGTAATCATGGATTCGTACACATACCTTGCTGAGGCACAAGTATACAAAATGTAGTCTCATGTCCTTATGCAGGGCCGGTGTTAGCATTGTGGGGGCTCCCAGCAAATGTTAAGTTGGGTGGCCCCCTAGGCTCTTCCGTCAGAGTATCACCTTGTCAGTGCCACCTCTCCGAAGCAGCCTTTTAGATCATGCTGCAAACTTTTAGTAGTAGTATGTACAGAATGACATGTAGCTATAATGCTCTTATGGTACAGCAGGTCTATGTACCACACTATGTTCACCCATCTCACAGAGAGACATTCATGGTTACTGGTATTTTAGTTACAACAATGATACTTTATAGCAACTCTATGTATAGATGTGGACTAAGGTGAAATGCTGTCTATATGCTCTAAAGTGTATTTTAATTTTTTTTCTTTTACATAATCTTTTCATCCAGTGATGGCTTGAATAGAAATTATGATTAAGGAAAGAAGTTCATTGTTGCTGTTTAGCTTAATTTTCTTTGCATGCTTTCATCACAACTTTGCTGACCAAGATAGCACAGTAATAACCATTTATGAAATAACCCAGATAAGCCAGGTCCCAAGAAGTCATAGGGTTATAGGTGTTCTTGGATGTATTTTAGAGCATTTTCCCAACCTTTTAATCTAATGGTGCCCTAAACAAAAACCACGAGTAAGAAAAGAATCTCTTTTTTTTTTTTTTTTTTATTCCAAGAAAGATACAAGTTGTCCCCAAGGCTTAATATTCAAAGATGACAAAATAGTAGCTTACAAACAAATACATAGGTCCTGTCTGAGAATATGGCCTACCTCCGTAGCCCTCCAAAAAACAAGTCACTGCCTATGCTTCCGTCTGGTGTTAGGGATAAAAGCAGAGGTTCAAACTGCCACAGTCGTATGTTTCAAGTGAGTGCTGACATACATATACATAGCATGCCGCCTCACTACTCAACCCTACCCATCAAAGGCAGCTACCTACCTGTATACATGTCTGATGTGAAATTGAAAAATGATTACAGTAATGTATTCTACGTTGTTGCTCCTAGACAGTATACTGCCCTTACACAAGCTATAGCAACATTTTTTGTACACCTCTGAGGTCTGTGAGGAAAAGTCAAAGAAACAATGATGACCACACTGTCCTCAACCCTAACAAAACTTGTAATGACCTCATGTGCAAACGTCTATGGTTTGACTGTAATGGAAAGTAAAGAAGTAACCACAACTCCCCCCCTCCCATAACCTACAGCAGCTTTCTGCACACACACACACACACACACACACACACACACACACACACACACACACGTCTGAGAAGGGCTGGTTTTAGAATGCATGCAGTTGAGAGCACAGGCCATTATCAGCTTTATCGTAACAAGGTCAGCCTTGCTCAGGTTAAAGAGTGTAGTCAGAAAATTAATAAATTTTTTTTCAATTTCCTCAGCCAGCAACAGCTTTTGTGGGACCCTCACACAGTCAAGGATGATTAAGGGAAAGCCCCCCTGTAGCAATTTATACAGTCTGGGGAGTGGAGGCCACCAAACTCCTTGAAGATTGAAGTGTCTGAATCTTCTGTGATATATTTTATGCATTACTTTTGAAATATAATTAATTGTTCACTACATTTTTCACTGATACCCAGAAGAATAATGTAGGAGTCCTGGCATTAAGTGTATGCAGAGATAAAATCAGTAATATTTTTTACAATCGCACAAAAGCCATAGCAATACTAGTTTTGTACTTATTTCAGCAAATAGCAATACATTGTGCAACACTAGTACTGTCACACCAGATCAGCGAATGCTGTTTAGCAATCGTCAAACAGCAGTAGGGTCAAGTCACTTGTATTTACTTTGGTGAGGAGTAATGCATCCCTGTCACTGTCTCTGATTTCACAGACTTTCCTTGATTTTGCTCATAATTTTTATCTGTCCTTTGTAAAAAGTTTGATTTGCTAATAAATCATTCAGGGATACATTCAATAATTCCAGATATCAGCGGTTTATAGTGGCATTCGAAAGACATGCGCAGAATGGGCATGCCTTTGCTGAAGGTTGGGCATCGAGCTGGCACCCGTAAAAAATCTACTGCCAATCATTAGCGGACCAGAGTTCCACTGTGGCGACCCCTAACCAGGAAAAGCCGAAAGAAGAACATTGTCCAAAAACTGCATGTTGATGCAAAAGGTGTAGTGAATTAGAGTAATATTTAAAACATGTTCCTGATTTTGAGCCTTTGTTCTGCAATTATTTTTGGTATTATGTTGAATTATTCTGCAAAATCGTTAAGTTGTAGTATTTGGTATTCTACCAATATTTATAAAACTTCTTTTGGAGAAAAAAAATCCCTGAAGATCAAAAGCATCAGCTTTTCTTAAAATACAAGGTTTGTACTCAAATTAGTCACTCTGGCATGCTGATCTCTCTACTGCTTGCCTTGCTTATGTTCATTATCAGCTTTATCCTAACCAGGTCATACCAGAGCCCTGTTCAGGTTAAAGAGCATAATCAGGAAATGAATACATTTTTCCCTCATTTTCCTATCCATCAGCTACTTATGTGGGGTCCCCACACAGTCAAGGATAATTAAGGGGCCCCCTTGCAGCCATAGGTATTGCAGGCATCTAAAGCTGGTTATGTTGTTGGTTTTAGTGGAGAGAATATCCACCAATCAGGGTTTAATTAAGCCAGAGGCACTATGTAAGTGGTAAAACATTTAATGCGATTGTGAAGCCTGTTAGTTGATAACAACACACTGTTACAATAACCAGAGATATCTATGAATTTTAAAGGAGATATAAATAATTTAGAATTATTGCCCACCTGGTTTATGAAGTATACAAAATTGCTGTTCTTAGTTTGACAGACATTTTACAAGATATCAAGATAAATAACTTGCTGTGGTTGGGGGCCCCCCCCAGGAACAGGGGGGCCCCCAGCAACCACAGGGTTCGCTGGTGCCTCTAAAGCCAGCTATGCCTTATGCCATTGAAAAGCCTTAGTATTTCTTATGAGAAAGGCAGTTGTCATCCAATGGCATCACCGATGGCATCATCATTATCAAAGAAACATTTTTATGTGAAAAATGAGCAGAAATTGTAATAGGAATCCCCATCTATACATGTACACAGCAGATAGAGCTCTGACAATATTGTTACCTACCTGAACATTCATAGACATAATGACAGAAGTGAGTCTAAGGAGTAATGGCTGGATTTGAACAGACTACATAAGATCACAAGGTGCGGAACTCTGCCTGAATCACATGTGCCACACAAGATGATGAGCTACAATTGTGACATTGTATATTTAAATGGATGACATCACCATTACTTCATATGTTGATGTTCTTAAAATGTATGAAGGCAGTTGAAGTGCCCAGTAACCCTACACAGCTACACATAGTACATGCGTTGCAAGCCTTCTATACTCAGCAAGTACAATAGACAAACACACACGGACAGTAGTTGATCATTGCTGGATTCAAACTTCCTCCATTTGTGCTTGCACAGTCTAGAGAGCACAATATCAACAGCCAGTGCCACAGTGTAACTCATACACCCACTTTGATGTGGCACTTTTTTTGATAGCAAGATGTAAACATTATGCTTCTAAAACATGTTGATTGCCTGGGGGTAATACAGACCTATAGGGTAAGGCTCTTCCAGGCAAAATACGTCACCTAAGTGGAGTTTAAGGAGTACTGTTGCAGACACTTTTGTTCACAGACATTTACCCAGTGTTGGATTTGAACCCTCTACCTATCTGTTTACAGTCTGTACCACACACAATTGTCTTCAAACACCACAAGAGAACTGTTGAGTTATAAGGTGACATGCTGATTTCATCAGTGGGATGGAGAGAAGATATTTGTAGTAAAAGTGGGATAAGGGGATGGGGGCATCCTTTACCATGTTAAAATGTTCCGCTGAGTGAAAGTTGATACAGCAAGACCATTCAGGAAGCTGTATATGTAACTGACTTTGAAGCCACATACACAAGCTCCCTAGCATAAGATTTGAATCTTAACTGTCTAGTTATATAGTACAGAGAGCGCAGTATAGTCTAGAGAACACAGTATTGACATACAGACCCCAAATTGAGGGCAGCAAAGCCAAAGGATGTGGTGTTTCAATATATATTAAAGATGTATGCACGTCCAGACGGGTCAAACAGTATGACGCACAGGAGACGCTCCAGGTGCAGTTAAAGGTTGACAAGACCCCTATTCAAATCCTAGCTACAGGCCCCCAACATTGACTCAGGACGCCCATGCTGCCTATCTGAACCTCCTCAAATCTATTAACGATTCAACCCTATGCCCTAATCTTGGGCGATTTTAACTACCCAAGCATTAGTTGGAAGAACTACTTAAGCCAGAACACAAATGCTCATAGAGTTCTTGACTTTGTCAATGCCAGTGCCTTGGACCAGCTGGGTGATACCCCCACAAGAGGTGACAACATCTTGGACTTGGTACTAACCAACATAGGAAACCAGTGCAGCACCCTGCAGTGTCATCATCCCTGGTAAGATCAGACCACAAAGCGGTCACTTCAAAGTCATCATCTCCTCTAAACCCCCCCCCAACCAGGGTTAAACAAAAAAATTCTCCAAAGCTGATTACAACCTCCTAAGGTAAGATCTAAACAGCTTCACATCCCCCTCCCCAACAGTAGGAACTGGCACTAATGTCCAAACCCACACCAAAGTAGTATGCGACCATTTAAATAAATGCATGGATTCCGCAATACCTGACAGGACAAAATCCTCCTCCTCCTCCTCAAGGTGGACATCGGCAATAAATAAACTCTACCACAAAAGGAAAAAAAATTGCTGTTCAGGACCAAGAAGGAACAGGTGTCATATTGGAAGCAATCTCTCCTTGGCCTAAGCAGGCAAATAATGGTATTAGTGAAGTCCTCCAGTGTTAACTTCAAGTCCAAATTGGCCACATCTACTAAAGGCCGTCATAAGGCCTTCTTCACATATGTCTGTAATCTAAGGGGAAACACTCAAATCTGCTCATAACTGATGGTCAAGGACATCACATGCACAAATGCTGTGAATATAACCAAACTGCTGGCAGACAGGTTCAGTGAAAACTTCACTCCCCCATCAGTAATCCAGGATATCCCCAGCACCTGCCCTCCCCACCCCTTATCTCTAGGGGAACCAAGTCATTACAACCCTTTCAAAGGCTAAAAACATTAGCTTCTGTGGGACCCGATAACATCCCAGGCTGCACCCTGCATCAACTCAGGCAGGAACTCTCAGCACCATAAGGCACCCTATTCTGCCTAAGCCTTAGTATCGGTTTCATCCCAGCAGAATGGAGGATGGCCACTATCAACTCTCTGCTCAAAGGTGGAGCGTCCACTGATCCAGGCAATTATAGACCCCTCAGGCTAACTAGCCTGATTTGCAAGACCATTGGATACATCATCTTGGACCACATTAACACAGACATCGGGAACCTCCAAACGTTTGATTCGACATAATTTAATTTTGTCAAAGGGAGATCATGCTAGTTAAATTTGGTAAACTTCTTTGAGTCAGTTGGCAAAGCTATGGATTTAGGGGAAGATGGTGCACACCTCCTACCTTGACCTGGCCAAGGCCTTTGACACTATTCCCAACTTGGGCATAATAGATAAACTATCCCAGCTTGGCATAAATCCATATCTGACCAGATGAGTAGCTAACTTGGCTCACTGATAGAACTCATTCAGTCAGAATAGGGGAAGCTACCTCAAGTAGTAGATCCATGATGAGCAGTGTACCCCAGGGATCGGTCTTGGGGCTCCTGCTGTTTGGGATATACTTCTCTGAGGTACAAGCCAAAACCAGAGGTCTATAGCTGACCAAGTTTGCAGATGACTGCAAGCTGGACAACCATCATCAACTCCCCTAGTGATGTAGACATACTACAAGAGTATCTTACCCAGGCAAAATGACTGGTGCCGGAAACACGGCCTCAAACCAAATGCCAAAGAATGCATCATCGTCCCCTTTGGGGAGAGTGACATCTCCACAAGTTATCACATTAATAACGTTCTAAGCATGCAAGCAGTTGTGAGGGACCTGGGCATCCAAGTTGATAGCAGTCTAACATTTGACCACCATGTTGCTTCCATTGTACAGAAAGATTTCTACATGGCTCAGCTCATTAATAAAGGCATTTCTTCCAGGCACAATAAGTCATAACTTTCCTGTATTCCTCCCTTATCAGGCCAGTCATCAAGTATAACACCCCTTTTGGCATGTACCTTGTGAAGTGCATGCAGCAGCTGGAGAAACCACAGAGATTCCTGACGAGAAGAATCCAGAGCTTCAAAAGTCTATCCTCCATAGATAGGCTAAAAGCAAGCCACTCTACTGTGTCTCGTATGGACTCCTCAGAGGTGATCTATGTCTGGCATGCAGAGCATTCTTGGAGCCCACCTCGATGAAATTACTGCATATCTGCAAGCCAAACTCCACTCATGTGATCCGCATGCAAAATCTCAACTTGGTCTGTGACATCAATAGGATTTGTTGCTGGGACAGATTTGTCTCCCAGAGACTCCCCTATCTGTAGAATATAGACTCCCTCTCCATGTCAAGCAGAGTACTCATTATCCTTGTTTAAGAGGAACCTGGATGACTGGATGGTAAGTAGAAAAATACACCCCTGGGATTTCACCTGTGTCCCTGCTGGTGCTGGACAGGGGCATCGGGTGCTGACTTGTGGGAACATGGGCTAATTTAATGGCTAGGCTTAAAAGAGCCGTAGGGCCAGTAGCCTAGTGATTTGCTATGATCCTGTGAACTGCAAGTGCCACATGCCTAGTCTGACTCTTAAGGGGAGAAAGTGCACTTTTGTTAGGATTGTTACAGATAAGAAGTTTATGTGAAAAGTGGGATAAACTGTAGAGGGAGCTGTGTCCAAAGTTTTAAAGTTTTCTCTTGAGTGGAAGTGGATACAGCACATCTGTTTTTGAAGATTTAATTCCATATGACTAGAATCACACAGACACCCAAGTTCACCACTGTCAGATTTGAACAACCTACCTAGCCAGTTACACACTCAAGAGGACACATCATTAGCTGCAAGCTCCACAGGAGAAATCTGACTCTGTTGGGGACAGAGTGCACTTTTGACAGGATGACCTCATCACATTGTTGCAGAGCAGATGGTTAAAACTGGGATAAGGGGATGGTGGAATACTGCCCAGGATACATTTTTCACCTGACTGGAAGTTGATATAGCATGTCTGTTTGGGAAGCTGTATGTACCCGGTATTGTAGCCACACACAATAACCTTCATGGTGAGAACTGAACATCTTTGCTATTTAGTTACACAATCTGGAGAGCACGGTATTAGTTGCAAGTACCACAGGAGAAGTCTGACTCTTAAGGGAGATGGTAAATTTTTGACAGAATGACCTTACCAGTACCAGTACATGGCAGAGAGGATGTCTGTGTTAAAAGCAGGGTAAAGTACAGAGAGAGCTGTGTGCTAAGGTGAATGCATTCTCCTGAGTGGAATTGGATACAGCACATTTGACATAGATGCATTCTTTACCTCTCACTACACTGCCCCAGACACACACACACACACATTTCCCATGGTGAGAATTGAACCTCCTGCCTATCTAGTTACACAGTATGGAGAGCATAGTATTAGTCACAAGCAACACAGGAGGAGTCTGAATTTAATGATGTGAAAAAACACATTTGTAATTGGTAAAGATTCACTACTTGGAACAGCTGGTACTGTGCATCACAGGTTTTGGGACAAATGTGTATGTGTGGACAGGCCTGTGGTATGAAAGAGTAATGGAATCATGTATTTCACTGTACCGTGTCAGATATCTGCTTTGTAAGGTATTTGTTAATCTCATATGTTATTGAAGTTAAATATCTTAAAAAAATTTATGTTAAAAAAATCTAATATTTCTTTCTGGGTATAGAACCTCCACACAATTTATTTGAAGTGTTCATTATTTAATACAGTAAACAAGAGCTATTGGAGCAGGCATAAAGGCTTGATATGTAAGTTATGCCTGCTCAAGATAGTGATGGACTGAGAACTTATGTGCCTTTCAGTTGGAGCAGATGTATACTTCCTCCATGCCTCTCTGAGGTGAGTTAGTCTCTCCTGATGTGACTCACTGCATTCTGCAAGTTGTGCTACAGTTGTACATTATAAAAAATGTGTGGGTGTGTATATATGTGCATATATATATATATATATATATATATATATATATATATATATATATATATATATATATATACACACATATACACACATACATATGTATGTGTATATGAAAGCATATGAATAACTGCATTAGCTGGCTAGTAATTAATGCCATATCACATATATAGTATGGGTAAGTATACTTACATAACTGAAGGTTTTTGTTTTTGCAGTCCTAAATTCATCCTACCATCGGCTAAAAAAGGTGATTGTGCTTCATCATATCACTGTATTGGTAACATAGCCCCTTAGTGTGTGGGATGCCAGTTGCACTGAAGACAGCCTTGGCCAAGCTATTCCAAGCCTCAGCCTTGTATCGAGCCACAGTATATTCCCCCTGCAGTAGCCTCTGGCTGTAGCACTTCACTAGGAGGTTCAAAATCTTGAGACAGGTTCCATTGTTAAACCCTGACATGCTTTATGATTTTGGTTATAATCATGATTTGTTTTAGGAAAAATGGTATGAGTTGTGACACATTGGCATGTCGAGAGCTAGCACTGTGTAGATTGGGTGGTACCAGCTGGGAATTGAACCCAAGAGAAAATAAAGGATAAATGTTATGCAATGCTGATTAACGGTCAGTGCCACAGGTGAACTTATAAACATGCTAATTACAGGCATACTAATTAAAAATGGACTGTACACATACTTAGATGTCTGTAAGTCTCTGACGTAATCATGGGACTGTATTTTTATGTTTAAGGCATTGATTCTGTTTGTATATAAATCTCAGAGTTGTGCATTTGTATGACCGGAGTAGGACACTGTGGGTAAGGTTACATGCATACATCATAACATGTACTATCATAATGCATAAAGTTATGTGATAACTAAATTGCAACAAAAATATTGTGCACATTACTCCTAAGTATGTCTATTATTGGTGTCATGTTTTACATAATTTACACACACTATATTGGGTTTATATAGCAAGCAATGATGACACATTTCTTCTGATAGAGATATGATAATGACGTGCATTTACTGTGACATTCCTGAGCAAAATGTGGTGACAAATGGCAGTTTAATTACATCTGTAAAAGTATGTCATCTGGATTAGGACCCTGCATTAGCTGTATTTGTTTTTTATGATCACTGCACTTTACACATTGTGCCACAGGGAAAGTTACTTGATGGATTCAGTTTATTCACTGAGTGCTACCCAGAGTGGTGACTGCTGTGTACAAGTACCTGGCTTATTTGTACTACATAAGGCAGCCTAAATTACATTTTTCCACTTTTTTCCTTAGGCAGTGAACCATGTTTGAATACTGCCAAGTGGAGAGCAAATGCAAAAGGCATTAGAGGAAAAAAAAAACAATAGTAGTAGTAAAAAAATGACAAGAAAAGCTGGAAGGAAAACTTAATTCAAGCATAGGGAGAGGTGCCACAGAGGCAGGTTGTTGGAAGCACTCTGAGGAGGCCTGCTACCCACCCTGCCCTTGATAGTGTGTAACTAGGTCCCATGCAATGTATGTACAGGGCAGTCATGGAGGCACATACATGTTAACATCCCTGGCTGTATCCTACATGAACTCAGGCATGAGCTGTCAGCTGCATTAGACACCCTATTCAACCAAAGCCTAAGCACCAGCTTTGTCTCAGCTGGAGGACAGCCACTTTCATTCCTCTACACCAAGGTGGAATGTCCACTGACCCAGGCAATTAAAGGTCCATCAGCCAAACTAGCCTGATCTGCAAGGCCATGGAATGCATTATCATGAACCTTATAAACAAGGACATTGGTAACCTCCAATTGCTTGACCCCACACAGTTTGGTTTTGTCAAAGGGAGATCATGCCTGTTAAACTTGGTCGACTTCTTTGAAACAGTCATCAAAGCCATGGACGAGGGGAAGACGGCGTACACTGCTTATCTTGACCTAACCAAATCCTTCGACATAATTCCCCACTTGGGCATAACATATCAACTCTCCCAGCTAGGCATCAGCCCATATGTTACCAGATGGGTAGCTAAATGGCTCACTGATAGAACCCACTCAGTCAAAATAGGGGAAGTCACTTCTAGTAGTAGACCTGTAACGAGTGGCATACCCCAAGGATCGGTCTTTGGGCCTCTACTGTTTGGGATGTACTTTTCTGAGGTGCAAGCCAACACTAGTGACCTGTGACTGAACAGGTTTGCAGATGACTGCATGCTGGCACTGTCTTAAAATCCCCTAGTGATGTAAACATCCTGCAAGAGGTCCTTACCCAAACTAATGACTGGTGCCAGAAGCATGGCGTCAAACTGAATGCCAAGAAAATTATCCCCTTGGGGAAAATGGAATCCCCACTAATTATTACATTAACAGCAACTTACTAAGCATGCACTCAGTTGTGAGGGACTTGGGCACCCAGGTTGATAGCAGCCTGACTTTTGACCACCATGTTGCCCCCATTGTACAGAAGGTTTTCTATATGTCCCACCTCATAAGTAAGGGTATTTCATCCAGGAACAAGGAGGTCATAATATACATGTAGTCCTCCTTTATCAGACCCATTATCGAGTACAATGCCTCCTTCAGCATGTACCTTGCCAAGCACATGCAGCAGCTGGAGAGACGACAGAGGTTTCTGATCAGGAAAATCCACTGTATCAAACACCTATCCTATACAGATGGGCTAAAAGCCCTGTCCCTCTACTCAATCTTGTACATACTGCTTAGAGGTGACCTGTGTCTGGCATATGAGACCACCTCCACTCGTGCAACCCACATGCAAGTCTTTAACCTGTTCCACACCTATAGTCAATTTCTCCCTGGTTAAATCCAATCACAAACTGATCAGCATGGAAATCTCCATCTCGCCTACACCCCTCACTAAGGTGACCACCCTGAACAACTTCTCTAAAGCCGACTTTGGACTCCTAAAATCATTAGTGGCTAACTTCTTGGCACCCATGCCAATGGAAAATAGCTGCATGACTGCTGAATCATACACCAATGCACTGTACGAGCACATACACAAATGCATGGACCTTGCCATATGAAATAGAACTAAAGACGCCCTCCAAAAAAATGAAGCCAATCTGGTGGTCCCCCGCCATCAATAAACTCTACAACAGAAGGAAGAAACTGTTGCAGAAAAAAATGAAGTCACAAGACTGGAAAACCTCCCTTACCAGTCTCAACAAAAAGCTGGCATCCCTTATCAAATCCTCTAAAGCCAGCTATGAAGACAGAATTACAGCTGACACCAAAAACAACCACAAAGCCTTCTATAGCTGTATCAAAAAGATCCAAGGCAATACCCAGATTTGCTCTGAGTTATTGCACAATGGCACCTGCTATACTGAGCCAGAGATATAGCCAACATACTGGCCGACAGAGTCAGTGCCAACTTTACCCCCTCCCCCTAGAGCCCTATCACCATACCAGAAGATAGCCTGGTACCCACCATTTCTGCGGCACAAGTAAAAGCTGCATTGTTCAAAGCCAAGAATACAGCATTCATGGGACCTGGTAATATCTGTGGCTGTGTCCTACATGAGTTACAAAATGAACTGGCACCACACCTGTGTGCCCTTTTCAATCACAGACTTACCCCAGGCTATGTCCCTAATGAATGGTGCACTGCTGCAGTCATCCTGCTCCATAAAGGGGGAGCAACTACAGACCCTGGGAATTATCACCCCATTAGCCTGATGAGTCTGGTATGCAAAGCTATGGAGTGCATCATCATGGACCTGCTTAACATATATAGGTAATCTCCAAACTCTTGACCCCACACAGTTTGGCTTTGTCAAGGGGAGATCCTGCCTGCTGAACCTGGTTGACTTCTTTGAGGCAATCACCAAGGCTGTGGATGAGTCTAAGGCAGTGCATACAGCCTACCTCGACCTAGCCAAGGCCTTTGATACCATTCCTCACTCAGGTATCATTGATAAACTCACCAAACTAGGCATCAATCCTTACATCACTAGGTGGGTTGCAAATTGGCTCGCAGACAGGATCCACAGAGTGAAAGATGTGGATTCCAAGTCAGATTGTCAACCAGTCACGAGTGGAATCCTACCGGGATCGGTCCTGGGCCCTCTCCTGTTTGTCATCTACTTCTCAGAAGTCCAGGCCAACACAGAAGAGCTCTGGCTGGCCACGTTCACTGATGACTGCAAGCTAGGAGTCATTATCAACTCCCAGGTGATGCAGACTTCCTACAGAAGGGTGTCTCTGAGACTAATGACTGGTGTCAGAACCACAGTTGGAAGCTTAACACCAAAAATGTGTCATCATCCCCTTTGGGAAAAACTCAGTAGCCATGAATTACCACGTTGATGGGAGCCCACTGAGCACTGAAGGGGCCATAAGAGAGCTGGGCACCCAGGTCAACAGCCACCTCACCTTTGACCACCACATTGCCACTGTGGTCAGAAAGTCCTTCTACATGACACATCTTATAACCAAATGTTTTTCATCCAGGAAGAAAGAGGTAGTCATCCCTCTCTGTTCATCCCTCATTCGACCAATCATCGAATATAATGTTCTGATGTAATTGGCTGAGTCACCTCATATCCCAGGGATGCACACCACTACCTCCAGATCTCGCTTTTTACTTTGGTGTTAATTGTTTTGTCTGTAATTGTTAAGTTTTTCTTTTAAACCCATCTAAAGAACATAGACCTTCGGTCTTTTGGTGCCAAAAGACCGGGGACTTGAGACCCATTTTGGATCTCAGCAAACTGAACCCGATTTAAAAAGTCAATTCCGGATGGTCACTTTACAATCCATTCTCCTTTTTGGAGAAAGGAAAGATGTTTGGATGTGACCTCAAAGACCTCAAACCTATCACATTCTGATGGATCCATGCGTCGAAGGAGACCTTTAGCTACCTGAGACAGTCATTTTTCAGTTCAGTTCCGAGCACTGCCTTCACCACCACCACAGCCCTTGTTTACCAAATGTTTGTGTTTGTGTGACTGCTCGCAGTCGCTTCTACAGGATGAGTTTCCATACCTAATCACCTTCAATTGGTCAAAATCTGTATTGCAACCATCTCAGCGTATTCTGTTTATTATCGGCAGAAATAGCCTAAACAAGCAAGGAGAACCAGGTCCCCTCCCCTTTGGCGAGGCCGAGAGTGATTGGGGAGTTGCTATTGCTTGCAAGCGTTTTCTATTGCTTTCGGAAATCGGAAATCAGCGTGCCGGCTGACAGGACTGAGCAGATAGCCTACAGACTCCGAGTGGTCCCCCAACAACAGAGGTGGTAACACACACAAGATGATCTGAACGTGGTATTAGGTGCCTTAACCTCACCACTTGAGCCGGCAGCAACCAGTGATCTGAAATTTTCAGAGCTTCAGGCTCTATGTGTTAAACCACCTTACTGTATATTCCACAAGATAGAGTATCTCTTAGGACAAACCCATCTTTTATACCAAAGGTTTGTTTCTAATTTCTGTCTACAACAGTCGATGGAGCTACCGGTCTTCTTTCTTCAAAAATAATATAGCTGATAGCACTTTTTCACTTTTAGATGTGCACAGTGCACAGGCAATTATTTTCGCGGATAGGACACAGGACACACAAATCAGATCAATCAGATGTGTTGTTTGTGTAATAATAGATTAGGCAAAGCTAAAGCTAAACTCACAATTGCCAAGTTGCCAAGTGGATCCTCACGTGCATCACTCATCTCAAACAAGCATCCCCCTGCCTTGTAGACCAGGAGAGACGGACGATCCAAAATTGTCTTCTTTCTCTCTCTTGAAAGACCTAATATGTTATGACAATAGTATGTCTCTGGTTTCGCATGTACCTGACTAGACACAACAGCTGAAGAGGCCACAAAAGTATTTCACAGAAAGGATCTTGGGGCTTAAACACATGTCCTGCACAGACAAACTCAAGAAACTTTAGCTGTTCTCAGTGTCTTATCTACTTAGAGGTGATCTCTGCTTGACTTTCAAAGCCATGTCTGACCCAGCCATACTTGAAATGCTACACCTAAAGAAATCCCAATCCCCCGTGCCACATGCTCCAGAGATCACAGCCTCTTTACCACAATTAACTGAACATGCTGGAGGGACAGGTTAATCTCCCAAAGACTGCCCATATTCTGGGATAAGCTTCCCATTCATGTCAATCAGAGGACTTCGCTGGTCCTCTTCAAGAGAAATCTTGATGAGTGGATGGGTAACAAACTTCACCCCAGGGATCACTCCAGTTGCCCTACTGGATAGGGGCACTGTGAACTAACATCGGGTGGCACAGTGCCTGGGCAGTATTTTTTGGGCTCGGCTTGTAAAGGCTCCAGGGCCATTAGCCTAGTGCACACCTATGAACCTATTAATAGAACTTGTTGGTGGGATAGGTTTGTGTCCCAAAGACTCCCCATCTGTGGAATAGGCTCCCTCTTCATGTCAAGCAGAGTATTCTCTCTAGGCCTCTTTAAGAAGAATTTGGATGACTGGATGAGAAACAGAAAATACACCCCTGGGATCCCTCCTGTGCCCCTGCTGTACAAGGGGATACAGCTTCTGACTTTGAGGGTACATGGATGAAATTCTTGGCTAGGCTTATAAAGGCCTCCGGGCCAATAACCTAGTATCATCCTATGAACCTACACATTCCACAAGGACCTCAGAAGAGAGAGTGCGAATACTAAACATTGTGCATTATGGCATGCGGGACTGCCTGAAAAATGTGGGTGACTACTTGGATAGGATGAATAACACACTGGGGCAGGCAGTGTCTGTAATGGAACATCTTCTGGCGAAGGACTAGCAACCACATGACCGTAGAGCTTGCTACATAGCCTGATCTTGACTAATGTGGCTATGCAAGATCCTGCTTCCACAGTGGTATTGCTACCACTGCACTGTTAGTGATTGTAGTGTCTACACCCATACGTTGTAGGCCACATGGTCATGGTCCTGGATGCAATTGTGGTGACAGTGCTTCCAGTGGATATCAGTCATAGTCAGTTAACCTGGCAAATTCTAGCTAGGCCATGGAAATAGTGCAGCTCCTGGCAGAAGTAGTTTTCATGGTCAGAGGTGACAACACTGAAATAATTAGTCTACCATGCACGGCTCTCACCTGTCAAAGATGCCAGGATGTAGTACTAGCACAGTGCTTGACTGTGTTTGTGTGACACACATATTTATCCAGCAGTCACAGAATCATGGGTCAAAAAAGACTTCCCCCAACTTCCAACACTTTCTAACTGCCTACAAGAATAGCATGGATACCAGACCAGGCAAACAATCTGGTAGAAGCTCTCTAGTTTTGTATAGAAATAATCTAATCACAAAAGTCTTGCCCAAGGAAACTTCTCAGACTCCAGTCCTAAATGGATTCTTCTAAAATTTCCTGCTCACAAAGCCAAACCACTACTACTTGCTAACTTGCTACCAACCCCTGCTTCCTTAGCTAAATTCAAATCACTCATCACTTGCATCCGTAATCACTGTCGAAAAAATAACAGTCATTCTAGGTGACTTCAAGTCTTAGTTAACTTGGCCCTTTTTCATCTGATATGGGTGCTTTCTTAGCAGACTTGGGTCTGTTTCAACTCAAAGCAGAGTGTACAAGACCTAACCTCAGGTCCTCCAAACATGCCATACTCTACCTGGTTATTACAAACATAGCGCACTCCAGTACCAACATAAACATTCTGCCACCATCACCAAGTGACCACTGCCCATTCACCTTTATAGTTGTCAACCATCTTAAAAAACTACCACCAATATTAAAAGCCTTCAGACACCAGAGTAACACAAATATTGACAAATTCAGAAACATTCTCACAGCCACAACTGGAACCACATACTCTCCTGACAGGACCCTAATACAGCAGCTGTAAGCTTAGCTTTCTTTGTACTCTATCAGCTAGAGAAATTGTTCTGACTTATCTACAGGCTTTATAAATACAGCAAACACTGAATGGTTATTTCCTGAACTCCTCAAGCATCTTGTAACTCTAAGGGATAAAATGTAGCAAAAATGGAAACAGACTTCCACAACTGACAATCACACTGCCTTTATAGTCTTGTGTACCCTAGCCAAGAAGTCCATCAGACAGCACAAAAAAAGTCTCCAAAGAATGAAATTACCATCTTACATTCTCCAACACTTTTGGAAAGAGGTTAACTTACTTAAAGGAAGAAAACCTCCTCATGATACCCAGTCTGTAAATGCCATTCATTGTGGTACAGCAAAACTTTCTCCAGAGGATTTCCTTAAAGAATGTAGTAATCTTCCATCAATAAACTCCACACCTCCCAGAAATTGTGCATTACCCCCACCCTACCACCATTCATCTCCTCTTCCACTTCAAATGACAGAAGTTTATCCCAAATAAGTCTCTATTCTGCTTGAAAATATTTCCACTGGAACCCCTTGTGGATCTGGCAACATAAACACTTGGTTCATATATTACTGCAGAGAGCATCTGTGCCTTACACAAAACATCATAGCACAGATTTGCAAAACTGCTCTAATTAAACCACTCCCAAAGCAAACCAACCCAAAAGATACCTCTCACATTCATCAAGTATCCATCCTCCCATTTCTGGGTAAACGTCTTGAAAAGATAGTCTAGAGCAGCTCCTCTTCTGTATCCAGCTGCATCACCTTCTGTCATCCAAGCACCATGGATTCTGGCCTGGATGAAGTGCTTTGATCCCTAACTGCTAATATTCTGCTAAACTCTGGTAGTGGTCTGCTTACAGCTGCCCTATTTATAGACTTGACAAAGGCATTTGACCTCATTGACCACTGTCTTCTCCAAAACAACTAATTGAAATTGGTATCAGTCCAGACACCACTCCATGGTTTAAAAACTTCCTTACTGACAGACAATTCAGGGTTACTTCATGGTTAAAATAGGATCCCCCAGTCAGAATCTGTACCTATTAAAGGTGTACAAACAGCTCCATCCATGCCCTTCTTCTCTTCCCCATATTCATTAGCAAACTTCCATGTGATTTCCCCCATCTCCCACCTATCATCTATGCTGAAGACATGTAATTTACTGATCAGGTCCCTCGCATCAAAATTCAATACCAGTTTCAGTCAGACCAGACTTATGTGAGCTCCACCAATGGCTTATAAACCATAAAATTCTCAACCCCGTGAATACCAAGACTATACTTTTTACAACTCCATAGAAAATTCACAAAGCACCTAATTCTGTCTTTGATCATCTATGTCATAGAGACAACCTCTACCTTCAAATAGCCAGGATTATGGCTTGATCAGCCACTAAACTTCCATCTCCATGTAGACAAAGTGAGATCCAAAATAAGCTCACTCCTCTTCTGGGCTAAAAAGATGTCCCTTTTCTATTCCAACCAGCCAAAGCAGCCATTGGCAGACATCGTCTCCTTTCTCAATTTGGAAATGGGCTTTGAAGTTCTGCCTGCAAGCAAAACATTGTCATACTCCTGACTGTCTCTTACAGCATCTGCCGATTCATTACAAACATTTGTCTGTGAGCATCACTGTTTCACCATAGAAAAAGACAAATGGCTACCCATTAAACAAAGATCTAACATACTTTTAGGATCCCAACTCTACAACTTACTCAAACTCCACACATTTGCTCCTCTTGAAGCTAGACCTCATGAAGAAACTATTCACAAACCACACAGACTCTCATTACTCCTAGAACCAAATTCCACAGCAGTGCACGTGCTTTCTCCTCTCAGGCAAGCTCTCCCTAACTACATTAAGTAAATCCGTACTTATTCCAAATTCAAGCTACAGATCACTTTTTCATCCAAGTCAAATCATCCAACCTATCTCATTTCCAAGTTTCTTCTCCTTTCTCAAGATTCACTGAAGATTGACCCAGTTTAGAAACTAATGTATATATTTTACATTACCTTCTGCTTGATTGTACATTGCACTGTGCTTGTTCACTGTAATGTATGTGCACATTTGTTTTCTATGTAATTAGTCTGAACTATTATTGCTTACATTTCTGTATTTTTTGTTTGTGAAATGTTTTGTTTTTCATCAGGGCTGAGCCTGAAATTGGTCAGTATTCTACCCCAGTAAACAAATATAAATACATACAGTCATATATACATACCACTGCACACACTGTTTATCTAATCAGTACTGCAGACTGCTAAATGCATCCTGCTACTGGTCCTGCAAATTGTATATTTAATGAATACATTTTTGTTTTACATGTGAATGCACACAGTTCTTTGTCAGGCATGCCCTCCTGTCTCTCCCCCCCCCACACTCCCTGTGCAAGTGATGATGGCTATGCCTTGCCTTTTGCACATTTCTTTGTAACTTTGGGTTGCATAGATGTGTGATGCACAGAGTGGATTGCTAATGCTTGCTTACTCCTTCCTTTAATGAAACTGTTTTACAGAATAAAAGTAATGTCTTTCAGCTTTTCCCGGTTAGGGGGTCGCCACAGCGGATCACCGGTCCACTTATGATCGGCAGTGGATTTTTACAGTGTTGGGTTGCCAGCCCGGTGCCCAACCTTCAAAGAAGGCACACCCAGCCACGCATGCACCTACTTGCAGACTCCACACAGACATGTCCTCCCCGTGGTGGAGTAAATTTTAAAGACATGCAGGTAGGTGCGTGAGTGGGTAGAATAAATGCTTTTATTCATAGTTCATAAGCAGTTGTGAATGACTGATTCTGTAATTGTTGACCCTCACTGTTTTTGTGCAACTGTTGTCACTCATGCAGTCGCAGTGGATGTTTAAGTCTGGCTTACTATTATAGATATGCAAATAACGCTACCCTTGGTTTAAATACAGATGCCAAATGTAAGGCTTTGCACATTAGTTAACAAAATCCATAGCTCTGTATTGCAAACATCAGTCATAAGGTATTACTGACATTACTGTGCACCTGGGACACATATCAACTTGGGGACATTTGAGAATTTAAATAACACAGTAATCATGTATACAGCTGTATTGTTTCTCTTATAAAGGTTCTGGATTTACCTTGGTGGTAATGCAGATGTGAGAACCCTCCTTGGAGGGGTGCCTGTGTCTGATGTTAAACAGATACAACCATTGCATGGTTAAGTAAAGTTGTGCATTTTGTCAGGCATCATTTTTAATATATGTATGTGCTAAGGCTGTTCTACCTTCTAGCTATTCAATTTGTGAGACATTTTTTGCCTCCTAGCCAAAGCCATGGCATACTGTGCACACCTATGTCTGCTGGCAACATCTATTGTGATGATTCCCGGTCAGATTTCTCATGTGTATCTGCTGGAGCTGCTGGCCCTGCCTGTGGTAGTGGGAACTGTGAGCCTACTCCTAGTTATCCTTGTTGGAGCCATCTCCAGAAAATTATACTGTGTAGCATGAAACAGATTGTATTTCAGCAGAAGATGTTGGGTCATACTGCAGGGCACCTCCTGAAGTATCTAGAAATCAGAACCTTGGTATGAACAAGCCAAATACATGATCTGATATTGTCAATTTTTCATCTTCTCCTCACATGTGGGGTTTGGATCCGGGCCCTTGGATCCGACTCTGCAGTTAGCAAGCTCATGGCAATGAAAAAGCTCTTGGGTACCTGCCCTTTACCCATAATGCATCTGTACCATTTACCTCAGATCTCATTTGCCGCTTTGTGAAGACTTGGTCATTCCAGATAGCTCTTGGTGTCCGGTTTTATGTTTTCTTCAAATTTCTTTAAACTGTTTCATACTTGTGTAGATTTTGATAATATACGTCCTTTCTGTCCCTTTCCTGACTGCTCCTCTGTTGATTGCTATACATTTCTTACATTTACTTCTTCCCTTTCTTTCCCACCAGTAACATTTTTTCATAGGTTACTTCCTCCCCTTTTACCTTTGAGGTATTTCTTGCCTACTGTTGGTAGTAGGGTTTTCTTTTCCCTCTTTCTATTTAAAAAAAAAAAAAAACTTACTTCTGTTATTTTCTCATGTGCGAGTGTCTGTGTGTGTTGTGCCTCTTCTCCTCTGCTATGGCAAAGAAACAAAAAAAAAAGTGGGCTTCAGGACGTGCATGAAGTGCAGGTATAAGATCCTGTTTATATTGTCTTGGGCCTTTGCATTTCAGTAGTAGAACCTTAATAGATCAAAGGAACAAGCTCGTTTTAAGAGGGATGTTGACTTCAGCCTTTGAAGCCATTTCTGGAGCAACTTCTACCTCTAAAACTAAATTGGCTCTTTCAAGCCCTGCTTCGGACGAGGCCGGAAAACTACCTTTGTCGGCACCTACTGATATTTTGGAGCCGAAATATAAGAAAACAAAATTTCTTTCATTTGGGGAGTCTGGAATCCAATCAGAGCCATCTGCTCTGACCACTGTTTCATCAGATCTGGCTTCTCCGGCTCCAATGTCATCTGGCAGCGATGGGTCAGATCCTGCGTTAAGTCCTTTCAAGCCTATATTGACCTTACCAAGGACTCTGTGCTCTCCATCATATGACCCAATACCTTCAAGGGTACCGTTCCCCTTTCTGTCGAGGCCGAGATTTCCTTCTGCTATATCCTCCCATTTGACCAGGAGTATTACAGAAGAAGTGGAATGCATGGTGTAAAAGATCATATGGGTGCAGGATATCACTAGGTCCCCTTTGACTTCAGCCCTTTCTGCTCCAAGTCTACCTAAACCGTCCACTCCCTCACTTCCTCTGACTTTGGGGCAAGTTTCAGAGCTCATGGATCTGATATGCCAGGTGACTGAGTTCAAATCCTAGGATGTTATATTGCTTGAATCCAGACTTCAGCTCGGAGCTTATGTGCCTTTTCGGAGCCAATGTGAGCTCAACGAGTCTCTGGTCCACTCAACTCCTAGATCATCAGAGTGGTCGATGGGCCTTTGGAGATTTGGAGTATGTGAGCTCGGCTCTGGCTTCGACCCTGAGTGATGTCTTCTGGATTGGGGGTGTGTGTCTCTGTCCCAAAAGCATGGCTTCTTGGGTTCGGCGTCAGCGTCCTTCCAGGAGCAGTAGCCTTTGAAGCTTTGGAAAGGGCTATGTTTATCAGTGCACCAACAAAGTCACACACCCATTCGGATCCGTTATCCCAGGTAGATACCCAATACTGCTCTTTGTCCCATCTTGTTCCACAGGGACCGTGGGAACTTAGGCTCCAGGATACCCATCAGGGTACCCTTGACTCTTCTGATACCACCCCAGGCTATCCCACAGAGGAGGTTTCTTGGATGAGGCTATGCAAGAGGTAGCATCTAGACTCCACAGAGGAGTCAGCCACTGAAGACCCTGACCTTGATGAAAGTGAGGGCTCCAGGCTCCCAATGGTCACCCCCTGAGGATGTTTCCTTTGCTTGAGAATTTCCAAAATATCCCCAGAGGGGTGACTGGAAGTCCAGCATCCCCTTGCCTGAGGAGTTGTTGTACTTGGCTTCCTTTTAGTTCCCACCCGTCTACCTCTTAGGTGACTTCGCCCACTGATTAGCTTATAGACATAATCTCACAGCAAGCGGTAGAGACCCCAGATTCCATTGAGCCGGTTACCTGGAGACCAAATAAGATCATAATCGCCCCTTCTGATGAGGCTTTCTTGGACTAAGGGGATTTCAGAAGATGCTGTGGTTGAGGCGGCAGCAACCAAGAAAGAACTTTCTGAGGAGAGTTTGACCATCCATCCTCCACATAAAGATTCTAGTTAGATGGATAGACGTGGGAAGCATGCCTTTTTCTCAGCAACCTTTGCCCTGCAGTCGCTGAATTATTTATGTTATACCAGGTTACAAAGGGATCTGATCAAGGAGTTCTCAGATACCCTTCAAGGAGCAGTAGCTGAGGGAGCTGAAGAAAAGGTAGCTTCCCAGTTAGCCACCCTGCATTCAGCTGCCAACTCTTCCGTGAGGCTCATTGCCCATGCTGCTAAAGGAATGAGCAGAGTAGCGGGTTCTGGCATTTCCATGAGGAGGTATGCCTGGATGTTCCTTTGTGATTTTGCAGAGCCTTTTAAGTCTTCGTTCGTCAGTGCTCCATTTGACAGCATGTCTCTCTTTCTAGGTTTGAGAAGGATGGGAAAACCTTTTCTGCTGTGGGCATATGTTTGACAGCATGTCTCTTTTTCTAGGTGTGAGAAGGATGGTAAAACCTTTTCTGCCATGGGCATATGTTTTTCAGCTCCTCAGAGACCTTATCCCAAAGGGCAGAGAGGTAGCTGGAAAATGTGATTCAAAAAAATCTCAAGATTCTTACCAGGGCGCACATGGCAAGTTTTCCCCCAGAGATAGAGGGGGAAACAACAGTGAAAGACATTGCCTTCATGGCAGAGGAGGTCCGCAGAACCAAGGTTCCCTGTAACCTTTCTTCAGGAAACCTTTTCATCTCTCTTGAAAGGAGGCCAGATTGTCCACTTTTGGAGGTAATTCGGGGTTGTCTGTTCCTGCAGTGGAGAGCCTGGCAGAACATAACTTCCAATGTATGGGTGCAGAGGATAATATCTAGGGTTTACCAAATTCTTTTTCCTAACAACCTCTTCCCAACAAGAAAAACCCAGACATTGCACCCAGTCAAAGGGATCAAGCAGATGTAATGTGATCCTATCTCGCCTACATTCTCTACAGATGGGTTCGGAGCCGATCCTCGGCTCCATTTCAGCTATACTATAGAACGCAGTCTCTTATTGGCTGAGTTACCTCATATCCCAGGATGCACCACCACTACCTCCCCAGATCTCGTTTGCCGCTTTCCAGCATAGACGTGGTCTCGGACTTGGCTGAGCTAAGTACCTCTAGTTTGAAATCTTTTCTGTCAGATTTTTTTCTGAAATTCACCCAAAAGCTGTTTTAACAGCTATTGTTGTTAATGCTAGTGTTTGAATAGTTTTTTGTGGTAAATTGTGTTTGTTTGTCGAGTAGGAAGGTTCCGTTTAAGTTAGAGGGGCCTAGCCCTACCTTAGGCGTTTGAGTTAGAGCCTAGCTGTTAGTCAGTGTTTTTGTCTTGCTAGTCTGTGTTGTTAATTGTCGAAACCATGGCTAAAGAACATAGACCCTCTGGTTTCAAAAAATGTGTCAAGTGTAGTTATAAAATGTCAGTCACAGATGATCATTCCCTGTGTGTCTATTGTTTAGGCCCTAAACACCTACAGGAGTCTTGTAGCGTTTGCCACGCTTTTTCCTCTCGAGTCCTCCAAGAGAGGAAAAACAAATTGATTTTAAAAGGGCTCATTGCCCCTTCGTTTGAGGAAGCATTGTCCTCTTCTTCTTCCCCTTCTGCAAAGAAGAAAAAATAGTCGGCTCCGACCAGCCCGTCGGAACCGACAGCCAAAAAGTCTAGGCAGGCTTCTCCGTCGGCTCCACGGACTTCGGTGCCGAGGGCGGAACGGTCTGCCTCGATGCCTCCAGCCTCGACTCCCCTGACCTTGGAGTCGAGAGCTCGGACATCGAGAGGTGGGTCACCTTCATCGGCTCCACTGACTTCGGAGCCGATGAGGATTGCCCGCTCAGACACTTCCTCTTCGGAGCCGAAGTCCACATCGGCTCCGAGGGAGATTGCAATAGTGGGATCTCCTCGGCGCCGATCGTCTCGAGCCTGTACGGAGCCGGTCCCCTACTCTTTCGGAGCCGGCGGAGAAGTCGACTCGGACCCGATCGGTCTCCTCCCGTTCTTCAAGGATGTCCGATTCGGACGTAGGCAGGGTACTGCAGAAGCTCTTCCAGTCACCGGTCTTTGCTAAATTGATATCGACTCCTGCCCAGTTGGCTTTGGAGCCGATCCCCTTTCCTTCTACTACCATTCCTCCTCCGACAGCATCGGCGCCGTTGGAGTCGGTGTTGGTGGATCCGGTCGAAGTTATCGAGTCGGCTCCGACTCTAACTTCAACTCCGTCCCTTGGGTCGGGGTTCCACGAACTTCCTCGGTCGGCCCCGAGGCTTCGATCCGACCCTTTCGGTTCCGAGCCTCTCTCTCGGCCGGCTGCGGGGTTCCTGTTGCTGTTGTGGCCTCGGGATAGCACCTTCCCAGGATTCTGGGGGTCCTGCCTTCGATGCCATGAGAAGTGCCTTAGCCAAATCCTCTTTGGCCACTTCGACTTTTCCACCACCACCCCCTTCCTTGGATGTGGTGACTGGTGTTTCTGGAGTCCCCCTGTCTCGCGACAGCGGAGCCCCTGGGCCTGAGGTTACCCCCATTGGTGGTTCCCTTCTTCCTGGAGGTTCCTCCGACTCTCCTTCGGAGGAACCACCCAGGAAGAGACTGTGTAAGAGGAAGCACGTCGACTCCCCTGACGAGTCCCTCACGTCAGATACCGACCTCGATGATGCGGAGGGGTCCCCAAAGTCGTCATCGGAAGATGTCTCCTTTGCTGACATCTTAGAAATCCTTAAACACCGAGGCGATTGGCAATCCAAACCCCCTTCCGCTGAGGAGTCGGTGTTCCTCAAGGCCTTCGCTCAGCCTCCGCCTCCTGGGTGTCTCCGCCCTTCGACGAGCTTCTGGATTTGATCTCTCGAAGGGCGTGGGAACACCCGTATTCTGTGGAACCGGTGCCAGCTTGTCCTAACAAGTTTCTTTCAGCACCCCCGGACAAGGAGTTCTTATCTAAGGGTGTGGCTGTAGATGCTATGGTGGTGGCATCTGCCACCCAACAAGATGTGGCAGAGGCTTCGACGTCCATCCATCCCCCTAATAAGGAGTCTAGGAGCATGGATCGGTACGGCAAGCGTACCCTTACTTCAGCGGCCTTTACGTTAAGGTCTCTGAATTACTTGGCACACTTCACCAGACTACAGAGGGATCTGATCAAGGAGCTATCGGATGCCCTCTCGGGTAACTTACCTGATCAATTAACTCAGACAGTTAATTCTCAGTTGGCTACCCTATCCTCTTTAGCTAATTCGTCCATGAGGCTCATTTCCTATGTGGCCGAAGGCGAGTAGAGCGGCGAACAGGCGTTGCTCTTGGAGACAAGCCTGGTTACGCCTGTGTCATTTTGGAGGCCTTTAAGTCTTCCTTTGCCGACGCCCCCTTTGATGGGTCCTCTTTGTTTGGTCCCAAGGTAAAGGACACGTTGACTCGCTGCGAGCAGGAGGGTAAGACCTTGGCTGCCGTAGGGGCCCGTTTTTCCACTCCTGTCAGGCCTTATCCCAAGGCCAGGAGGGGAGGGAAGATGTGGTTCCGTAAGTCTCAGAAGCCTTACTCGCAGCAGAGCGATCCCCTTCTAGAGGCAGAGGAGGGGAAATTTTTCAGGGAGACACCGTCCCAGAGGCGGAGGCCCCGCAACACTGGAGACCGCGAGTCCTTTCGTGGCTCCTCCTCCTTCCAGCATCCCTGAAGGAGTGCCCGACTGTGCAGCTCCGGAGCCAGTCGGGAAGCACCTAAAGGCCTGGGAAAACATTACTCAGGACCAATGGGTGCTTCAATCATTGCCGGAGGTTACTCCATCCCCTTTCTTCAACCACCCCATCAGTCCAAAGAATCCCGGACCCACCACCCAGTCAGCGGGATCATGCAGCCAAGAAGTTTCAAAGCTGCTTCAAAGGAGTCATCCAACCTGTCCCCGCAGACCAGGCGGATCAGGGACTTACTCAAGATTCTTTTTGGTGCCAAAAAAGACCGGGGACTTAAGACCCATTTTGGATCTCAGCAAACTCAACCGATTTGTAAAAAAGTCCAAATTCCGGATGGTCACTTTACAATCCATTCTCCCACTGTTGGAGAAAGGAGTCTGGATGTGCTCCATAGACCTCAAAGACGCCTACTATCACATTCTGATGGATCAGGCGTCGAGGAGACACTTACGCTTCAGCCTGGGAGACAGTCATTTCCAATTCCGAGCGCTGCCCTTTGGTCTCACCACAGCCCCCAGGGTGTTTACCAAATGTTTGGCAGTCGCGACTGCTCACTTGAGAAGTCTAGGATTCCAGGTGTTTCCATACCTAGACGACTGGCTCCTAACTGCCGCCTCCAGGCATCTACTCTTGCAAAATTTGGCAGCCACGATAACACTGGGCAATTCCTTAGGAATCACCTTCAATTGGTCAAAATCTGTATTGCAACCATCTCAGCGTATTCTGTTCATCGGTGTAGAAATAGACTCAAGGCAGATGCGAGTCTATCTTCCTGCAGAAAGGATCATAACACTACAGTCCCAAGTCCGAACTCTGCTCCTCAGGCGTCGCGCTCCAGCAAGAATGGTTCTGCAACTGTTGGGCTCCATGGCAGCCACCATTCTTCTGGTCCCCTTGGCAAGGTTGCACATGAGGATACTTCAGTGGCTCCTCTCGGTCCAGTGGTCTTATCAGGACCTTCCCCTCAGTCACCACATTCTGATCACGGACACGTGCAAACAGGATCTCCGTTGGTGGCTTATAACCCCAACCTGAATCAGGGCGACCCTTCGTTCCCCACTCCCTCTGCCACGCTGACTACGGACGCCTCCCAGACAGGGTGGGGGGGTCATTATCTGGACAGGTCGGTCCAAGGCACATGGCACCCCGACGAGTCTTCTTCATATCAATATCCTGGAGATGAGGGCGGTGCTCTTAGCGTTGCAAGCACTGCACAATCACCTCCCCCAGGGTACAATTGCCATTCAATCCGACAGCATGTCGGTAGTCTGGTACCTAAACAAACAAGGAGGAACCAGGTCCTACCCCCTTTGCAGAGAGGCCATGAGAGTATGGGATTGGGTGATTGCTACCAAGCGTTTTCTAATGGCAACGCACATTCCGGGGAAGTCCAACGTGTTAGCCGACAGACTGAGCAGAACTATTCTCTCTCCTCACGAGTGGTCCTTGAACAACAGAGTGACAACACAGATTTTCACGAGATGGGGAGTCCCCTGTTGCGATCTCTTTGCAAACCTCAATGCGAAGTGTCATCACTTCTTCACTCAAACCCCACTGGGATTCCCAAGGACGCTCTTGTCCACGATTGGCCCTCCGGTCTGCTTTACGCCTTTCCACCGGTTCCCCTTCTCCCCAAGGTGATTCAGAAGGCGATTTGCTTGAAAAGCAAGATGATTTTAATCGCTCCATACTGGCCTCGACAAATCTGGTTCCCTTCCTTCACAGATATGCATTGGAGGGTCCTTGGTTTCTGGACCAAGTTCCGGACCTGCTGACTCACCAGTCAGGACAACTCCATCAGTCCCTCCATTCGTTGAAGTTGACAGCCTGGCTACTCCTCTTCCAACCATAATTAGGACCCACTCTGGCTCCTGAAGTCATACACATTTTGTCTTCAGCCCACAAGACTTCTACGAAGAAAATATATAGCAGTAAATGGAAGAGATTTGCTATTTGGGCCCAGCTCCGAGGATTAGACCCAATGACAGCCTCGGTATCTGAAGTACTTAAATTTTTAGCCTCCCTGTTCCAGCAAGGCTGCTCAGTATCTACCATTAAGGTACAACTGGCGGCTATTTATAATTTCCATGAAAATGTGCAACCTCCCTTAATGAGCGACAAGCTTTGTAAAGCCTTTATTAAAGGAGCTTGGCTTTACGACCCCCATTTCCCAACCTGCACCCCGTGGGATCTGAACGGTATTAGGTGCCTTAACCTCGCCACCCTTTGAGCCGGCAGCTACCTAATTCCTCTCTTGGAAAACTGCACTTCTAGTTGCTATTACTTCAGCAAGACGGGTTTCAGAGCTTCAGGCTCTATGTGTTAAACCACCTTACCTAGTGTTCCACAAGGATAGAGTATCTCTTAGGACAAACCCATCCTTTATACCCAAGGTTTGTTCTAGTTTTTGTCTACAGCAATCAATGGAGCTGCCGGTCTTCTTTCCCAAATATTCCAACAGAGCTGAATACACTTTTCACTGCTTAGATGTGCACAGGCAATTGCGCTTCTATTTGGATAGGACACACAAAGCTCAAAAATCAGATCAACTGTTTGTGTCCTTTTCAGATAACAGATTAGGCAAAGCCATCACTAAAGGCACTATTGCCAAGTGGATCAGGGACTGCATCACTCACGTTTATCTCATCTCAAACAAGCAGCTCATAGCTCCCGTAAAGCTCATTCCACTAGAGCTATGGCCACTTGCAGCCTTTCATTCCAAGCTCTCTATTAGCGATATTTGTGCGGCTGCCACGTGGACATCTTCACACACCTTTGTTTCTCACTACAAATTAGATGTGGCATCCAGGGGTCGAGCTTCCTTCGGTTCCACAGTACTCAGGAGTGTTTTCCAATGTGCCACCCGAATTAGGTGCTAGGGTCGCTGTCCCATCTGTAGAGAATCTACGCGAGATTGGATCACATTACATCTTTTAGTTATGTACTTTCCATAACTTTTGATGTTTGGGATCCATCTCGCCGATCCCACCCTCCACCCCCCAGCCTTGTAGACCAGGAGAGACCGGATGGTCCGAATCTGTTTTCTTTCCTCTCTTGAAAGACCTGAGTATGTTATGACAATAGTATGTCTCTGTGGATATGAGTGTGAACAAACGAGATCTGGGGAGGTAGTGGTGGTGCATCCTGGGATATGAGGTAACTCAGCCAATAAGAGACTGCGTTCTATAGTATAAGCAGTCGGAGCCGAGGATCGGCTCCGAACCCATCTGTAGAGAATGTAGGCGAGATGGATCCCATACATCTAAAGTTATGGTAAGTACATAACTAAAAGTTTTGCAAGTTCTGAGTCTGCTAGAAAGAGAGTCACCCAAGAGGTCTCCCGTGACCATAGTGGATTTGGACCTTCCTTAAGGTTCACTTTAGTTCCAAAGAAAATGGGACTGGACACCGATTCTGGATCTCTGGACCTTTCCTGAAAAAGGATGATTAGATGTGCTCTATAGATTTTCAGGATGTGTATTACCACTTAAAAATGGACAGACACTCCTGAAAATACTTATGCTTCTGGCTGGGAGCCAGTCATTACCAGTTCAGAGTGCTGCCTTTTGGTCTCATTACGGCCCCCAGAGTGTTAATCAAATGTATGGCAGTGGTTATGGTTCACCTGAGATGACAAGGATTTCGGGTGTTTCCATACTTAGACGACTGGCTCATTTCTGCCCCGACCAGGCATGTACTAGTATACACAAGAGACTCTGTTCTTCAACTTGTTCAGAATGAGGCATAACAATAAATCACCAAAAATCTCATCTGGAACCCACTCAAACAATAGAGTTCATAGGAGCCCTGTTAGACACAAACCTGTGGATTGCTAAACTTCCCCCTTACATAGTATTGGCAGTCAAGAGGTAGACCACAAGGCTGATCAGAAACAAAAGTACCTGCCTGTCATGTTCTTCAGACGTTAGATTCCATGACTGTTGCAGTTGTTAGTCCCACTGGTCAGGTTTCACATGCCAATTTTGCAATGGCTTCTAGCCTTACAGTGGTTAATAGTGCATCAACCAGTTTCCTGTCAGAGCCTCATAACGGGCATATGCAAAAAACAATCTCTCATGATGGGTTCATTCTCAACAGGTGGCACAAGGCCGACCTTTTACTCCTGCTCAACCACAGGCTATGGTGACCATGGATGCTTCCCAGATAGGGTGGGGAGGGGAGCATTATCTGGGGAAGACTGTTCAAGGTACCTGGTCTGCAGATGAGGCCAAGCTCCACATAAATGTCTTAGATGAGGGTGGTGCCCTTAGCGTTGCAGGCATTCTAGTCTGCCCTTCCTCTAGGGACAGTAGCAATTCAGTCTAACAACATGTCAGTGGTATGGTACATAAACAAGCAAGGAGGAACCTGATCACACCCTCTCTGTCAGGGAGTGCTCAGAGTGTGGCAGTGAGTGATTTCATCCAACTTCTTTCTAATAGCAATGCATATTCTGGGGATATCTAACAACATAGCTGACAAACTGTGCAGAGCCATTCTCTTGCCACACCAGTGGTGCCTCAACTAGAATGTATTGGACATTATTTTCTGCACATGGGGCCAGCCTTTTTGTGATCTTTTCGCCTCTTCCCTAAACAAGTGCCGCAACTACTTTGCCCTGATTCCCCCACAGGGGCAAACCCCGAGGGATGCTGTGATACAGGAATCCAGGGTGCCAATCATGTATGCCTTTCCCCCCATTCAGTTGATCCCCAAGTTTCTGCAGAAAGGCAAAAGGTCGAAGAGGACAGTAATCCTCATTGCCCCATATTGGCCCCAACAAATCAGGTTTCCCTTCCTGTGGCCTCACCTATAAAAGGAGCTGTGGAGTCTGGACCCCACTCCAGACCTGTTGTTACATCCAACAGAAATGACTCATTCCTACCTTTTCACTCTCAAGCTGACAGCTTGGTTCCTGTAGTTTCATTGATCGCCAGACAACCTGCATTTGTTGTATATAAAAAGCCATATGTAAACCTTCTTTTTCATTATGAAATTTTCAGGTGGCAAGAGGTTGTTTTAGCTACAGAATGCATCTAATTCTACTTTTAAGGATTTCAGTGCAAATTCGCATTAGATTTGACCCAAACACTTCATGACATTGCAGTCAAGCTATGACATGTTACAGTTGAGGGGAAAAGTCCTTTTTTTTGCTCAGGTACACAACTTTTTCACACTCCAGGACCTCTACTGACATCCAAATGGCCATTCATTCTGGGACACGAGAGCCAGGTATTTCTGGGCTGCATGAGAGCTCTACAGCTGTGGAAATGTCACTTATCAATTCCGTTCCCCAGTGAGTCTGGTAATCTGGAGTGCTTGTTGGGAGCATCCTACTCCTCAGAGTCCACTTTCCCCAGCACACTGAATTCTCTTCAATTTTACTGGTGTTAAATAGCATGACAGTGCAGGCTTGGATGACTCAAACTCCACCGAGTAACACCTAGTGCTCCCACGAATTGTTGCCCTAGTAGTGAGCTAGAGCTGCTGCCATCCTCTAGGATGGATGAGCTGGTAGCAACCACTCTGTCCTTAACCTCCTTGCCAGCTCAAACATGCATCCAAACCACTACTAAAATTTGGATTGACTGCAGCATAATAAGGGTTTTATCCCATTACACAGGAGAGTTGGACTGTGCATGTCTTTTTTTTAATTTCTGAAGTAAAGACAGCTCATTAAAAATGTAGTTTAGGCTGTTAATATTTTCCTAATCATGAGCAGGATTTGTGCACAACTCCCAAAGTTGAAATTGAGTACAATGCAGTTGGTCAGGCTGTGACATGAATGCCATTGAACTTGTGCATTTGATACCCATGTATGAAAGGTTGTAAGTCAATTTTCCCTTCCAGACTTTATGAAAATTTCAGACAGTCATACATCTAAGACTATTTCCTCCCTTGTAGTTCAGTGATATAAATGTGTCCATGTCACTTTATCTTCAGACCATGACATTTGAGCTACACAATTTTATAAATAAGAAATGTTTGGTGCAGTTACAGGAGTTTTTTTTTCCTGTACATAATGACAATTAAGAAAATGCATATTCTTGACAAGTACTGTACTTTCCATTCCTGAAAGAGTCCTTTATAGCCCCCACTGTATGCAAACTATATGATGGAAAAATGTCAGACTGCAATAGCAACTATGTGAGCACCTGCGTTATGTAGTATGTACATATATGCATAAAAAGCAATGCATCAATCCTGCTTTATGGTTTCATTAATAAAGTTTCAGGTAGTAACAGAATGTTAAGCTACAAAATGCACCTCTAAGATTGCAGTTCTGCCATCAAGAATTTGAAGGCAGCTCAGTTCTGAATTTGGACCCATCACTTTGTTCCAGACCACGTAGTTTGACCCATGTCATGTTGCAGCTGATATTTTTCTGTGTAAGTATATGTACGTACACTATATATATATATATATATATATATATATATATATATATATATATATGTGTGTGTGTGTGTGTATGAGTACTAAAATTGCCTAAACAGCATAAGATCAACAGCAAAATATCTAAACAGAAAATGATCTAAAAACAAAATATTTTGTGTATAACTATATCCAAAACCAATGTTTTTTCAGGGGTCAAGCCCCACTGCAACCCTCACATCCCCTGCTAATTATATATACCAACTCTGCGAACATACAGCAATGGGGAAAGGGCATAAAACCCATCCTTAATATAACTTTGATTTTGCCAATAGTCTGTGTTTATATCTTTTTGCATTTAGATAATTTTGTATTTACATATTTTACTGTCGAGCTTATGCTGTTTAGATCATTTCTAGTACTCCTATATATATATATATATATATATATATATATATATGTGCATATATATATATATATATATATATATATATATATATATATATATGTGTGTGTGTGTGTGTGTATATTCACACATAGTCCTATATCTACATGAACATTGTGTGTATATATTTATATAATGTTAAGTTGTCTGTCTCGCCTTCATTCTTGCTGGATGGGTTCGGAGCCGATCCTTGGCTCGGACTCGGCCTTTTACTAAAGCTCGAGAGCTATTTACTGGCTCGAGGCCTCCCCATATCCCACAATGCTAGGCGTCAGATACCCAGATCTCGTTTGCCGCTTCAGCTACGAGGTTGTGTTTTTTTACTGGCTCAGGTTGTATTAATCTTTTTTTGTCTTTTTCAGCTAAATTTTAACTGTATTTTTCTTAGAGTTAGATTGTCTTTAACCTTTAGTATAGTTGTACTGTGTATCCCTCTAGTTTGTCCCACTTAGGAAACTCGTTTTTCTGTTAGAGAGTTTCTCCCCCCCTTGTTCCTTCTCTATTAATGGCTAACCTACTCCCTTTGTTGTACCTATAGGAGTAGTGTTTAGCCTTATAATTTTTATTGAGGTTGTTGTAGTTATTTTTATAAAGTGTGGGTGTTTTGTGATAGTTTTTTTCTGCTCACTACTGTTACCTTATCTAGTGCGGGCATGTGAGTGTGTCTGTGTGTCTTGTTTAAGCACTAGTGTAACTTTTTTTCTCTCTTTGGTATCCCCGGACCAGTATGTCCAAAGATACCCGACCTTTGGAATTGGTTTTGAGCTGTTTGACAAGTTTGATAAGCGAGGATTTTTCTAATTTTCTGTCGAATTCATATTAACCCATTTTGAATAATATTTAATATTGTCGACACGCTGCGACTGCATGTATTTTGCGTCTTCTATAAATGGCAGATTTTGGGGTCTTTTTGTGCAATTATTATCCATTTTGTTCTACCCTTTTGATCGTTACGTAACTTCTCTTATTTTTAACGTGGTACCACGGATTTTGTTATAGTCTCTTCAGAATGACTGCCTACTTATTCTGTTTCTCCTGATCTATGACAAGGCAGTAATCTTTTCTGTCCCTGACTTGTAAAATACAGTCTTGACAAAAACAATACAAATCTAGTCCCTGATCTAAAACAGAAAAAAGTAGATTCACCTTACCTGAGCCCACGTGATTGATCACCAATTCGGAGACCCGTCCTTCAGTCGCAGATCAGAAAGTGGCTGGCCTCTTTTGTACGACAATTCAGTCGGAGGGCTTTTCAAATAAGAAGAACCGATTTGGTTTCTTCCCCGTACAGTTTCAACCACCTGGCCCGTCTGATCCGAGGCGAAGAGAGGGTTCCAGTCCGAAAGACCAATCTGTCAAAGTAAAAAACTTCAAAGACCGATTCACGTAAGGTTCAAGTATGGTACCCTTTATTACTTGCAGCAAGGAGACAAAGCATGCAGATACAGGATTTGTCTAAATTACTAGTGAGCAGTATGCTACTTTTATACAGTTCTTTCCATGTTACACAGAAATGTTGCTTCTGTTGCTGATGTAGTTAGACACAGCTTTCTGTATTGTTCTACAGAAAATGTTACTTAGATTTCCTGCTGTCATGTTCAGATTTAAAACTCACTATGTGTTGCATAGAAAATGTTACTTAGATTTCCTGCTGACATGACTGGATTATTGTTGATTTGCAAAATCATTTGAGAAAAAACAACCTGGCCTTGGGGCTTATTTTTAGTCCACTACAATCTTTCTATTCTTCAATTTTGCAGTTCTAATATATGTGTTACATTTTACCTAGATTCAAGGTACATTTCTAGCTTAGGTACAAGTAATGCTGACTACGGTTTATACTTTCAAGCAGCCTTTGTTTTCATTATCAATAGCTTCTAGCAGCTGTTTACTTTCTCATGGCATAAGCAGAAAATCAATAACTCTTTGTTAAGTCTCATGACACTAGTAGAAACGCTTCTTATTATTTTCATGACATTAGCAGAAATTAAATGCTTCTTGTTAATTTCCATGGCATAAGCAGATCATAGCTGCACATATTTACATGACATAAGCAGGATTGGAATGTCTCTAGTGGCTGTGCAGATTCATGCAGTGTGAACAGAATAAATGTATTAACCCATTTAAACCTTGAATGCACTAAGCATGCATATTACTAATACATATTTTTCTAACAGTTTTACAAAATGCTAACCTTGAACTTAGTGGAGACATCCACCCTAACCTAGGTCCCAGGAATAATCTACTGGAAACAAACATACTTCCCCATACAAATACTAACATTAATATCACTCCCATCCCCTAATAAATCAAACGTCTTTCTTTATAACATGCACCTCAGGACCCTATCATATAAAATAACTCAACTCTCTCATGCCTATGCTCCTGACATAGGAGTTTGACTGAAACCTGGCTGAAGCCCAGGCTTACAAGATGGCTGCACATTGAGTAATAGAGTATTCTAGCTCTCCCAGTGTGAAAACAGAAACTCAGCAGAGAAGCCAGTAGTCTTGTGTTTGAGTGGCTTTCAGTAATTGGCTAGCAAGTGTACTACCTAGGTAGACCTGGAAAAATATGATACAAAAAGTGAGGAAGAAACTGACTGAGGAAAGTTCTGCAGCTGTTTAGCAAAAAGCAATTTCAATCTCCAGACATGAATTTCAGTCACCTACAGGAAGATGTATGACAACTACACACAGACCTGGTTAGAATAAATGGAAAACTGATGGAATATATCAACCCAAGCAATAAAAAGCTTGAAAAATATAAGTGGCTTTAAACACATATTCAAACAAGGTGTCAACGCTGCAAAAATCAGAGGTTGAAATGAAGAAGTGACTGGCAGAATATGAGACTTCTCAGGAAGAACTGTTTCAAAAAATAATATAGTTAAGAGGAGATAATATATAGGGAAAAGCTGAGATTTTCATTTATACCAGAGAAGCTAGAAGAAGCCGACTGCATTAATTGTATGAAAGCACAAATAAACAACTGGACTGGTATTCCACACCAGTTGTTGTTAGTTGAAAGGGCACATCATGTGTATGTTCCAAACCTGGATATGAGAAAACATCCTAGTCCTTTAAAAGTAAAAATGCAGCCCTACCAGGAGAAGGAGTTGAATTTGACAAAACTGTGGCATAAGGACAATGTACTAAAAGTGAGAGACAACAGAGTGTTAGTGGAGAATGATTACTTTTACACCAGGCAGAAGAGAAGCAAATTTATTCCACTATTCAGGGAATGTTGATATGCAGGTGTGAGATTCAAACTGCTGTACCCAGCTGTCTTCAAAGTATTCTTCCCTGGAGGGACAAACTCATTTTTAATCAACTACATGCTAAGGAAGAAATACAAAAGTTTGTCCAACAAAAAGTGGGCTGTGGAATTGAGAGATTCAGCTTCTTGTTCATCCGGTGATAAAGATCACAGAAAGACTGTACCTGTGAAATGTATTCCAGTGTTTCAATTGAAAATGGAGTGAGGGAATGGAGCATGAGAGCTGACTAGAAGAATTGAGAGTATGTTGGAACTGAAGCAGTGACAGACAGGATTCAGGAGTTGGAGATGAACAGCAATAATAAGAGTAACTTGAGGTGGGATTACAATGCAACAACCATGTGTGTGAAATATGACAAAACAAGAAAATCTGGAAATACTGGACTTTTTCAGAATTTTTTGGATTTGTGGGGACTCTAAAGTATATGCCCTACTTCATGTCATTAATATTCAAAAAATACTTTGGGGGAGGGAGAAAGTTAACTGCAAGTAAAGACATTTTTTTCTTACTTGCACTATTTTTGTGATATATGGTTTTCTTTGCATGCTGTAAAGTAATGTTTTCTCAGTTATTTTTTAAGTGTAATGGGGATTGTAAACAGATGCTGTGTTTTTTTTTTTTCTTCTTCTCTTCTGGTTAAGAAATGTAGGCAATGCAGTATAAAAAAGCCTGGTTAAAAGAGCATAGCAAAAGAAACCATAATGCTTTTTCTCATTCTTGCATGTGGAAATGGCTGGATTGGAGGACCTTAGATTAATTTAGTAGCAGGTTTTAAGAGTAAGCAAGTAAATAAAAAATATGAATATTATGAGGCTTTTTTCTAGAAAAAAATATATGTATGCTCAGTAACAATTCTGCAGCTGGTCTTCATGTTTCCATGGAAGCAATTTGATAAAGATAAATTGGCTAGAGGCTGTTGGAGAGTGGCTGAAGCAAAAAAAGTAAGAGAAATTTGTTAGGACATAATATTCTCTGAAAGTGTTCAGGGGTTTTCGCAGCTGGGAGAGCTATAAAGAAAAGACAAAACCAATAAGCACTAGTAAAAGTACAGGCTGCAGCATGCATCTTAGCATGTTTAACTTTTTAGGTTAACTCAAGTCTGTGAGTGTGGCTGTCAGTTTGGGACTTTTGTTCCTATTACGAGGGTAAAACAGTATTTGAAGATGTACATAATTTTGTGTTACTATTAAGTTAATAGATGTTGGGGATATTGGGATCTTTTTTTGGGGGGGCTTTCAATAAAACAAAAAATTTTGTAAACTGTAATATAAGCTCAAATGGATGTGACAAGAAACAACTGTATAAATTCAACCTGTCAAACAATGTGTGCATGTAACACAAAAGCTGGAACTATACATTTAACAAAAATGTGTTGTATATAAAAGGTGGGAATAATAACTTTTTAACGCAATGATGCTTTCTGTAATGTCTTTAAATGTCAATGGTCTCACAAATAAATACAAAAAAGAAAGAGTAGTGAACTATGTTAAAATGTAGAGTGCAAATAGATATACTACAGGAGAGACACTTACAACTGAACATGTGAATTTGATAAAGAAAGGTTTTCTGGATGGTTATTCAGCGGAATACCTGGGATAAAGGAAAAGAGGAGTACTTCTATTAATTGCAAGAGGAGCTCCAATAGTGATAGTATTTTTTTTATCCTCTTCTAATTGCAGATGTGTACTGCTAAGGCACTACTGGCATATATTTGTATTCTACCTAAAACTAGATATAATGGAGCTTTAAAAATTCTTGGAGAAATAATCCATTTTCAGCAAGGAATATTACATGTAGGTGGGGACTGGAAGGTGATTTGCAATAGTGAAGATGTGTTGGGGACCTGAAAGGTAAAGTATAACAAAGGAAGGAAGATTTTTGAAGAAATTTATGAAAATATTTGGCATGAAAAATGTGAATTCAGTAATAGTTATTTGGAATGAATTTACATATTATTCCCCAAGATATAAAAAACTGGGCTAGGCTTGGCAGAATTTACATTTCACAGGAACATGTGCATTTATTTGAAGGTCTTGATATACACCCAATAACTGTTTCCGATCATGCACCAATAATAATTAAAATAAAAAACACAGGGTAATTAAATAAAAATGAGACACTGGCACTTTCCCATCTATCTGCTGCAGAGAGATGAATTTAAGGAATGGGTAGTGGAGATTATTCAGGAGCTATTAGAGAGGATAGAAATTTCTTCTGAAAATATAGCTAGGGAGTAGGATAAAATTTAAGGTGGAGTTTAAAAAATAGGGTGGAAATCAAAGAAAGGGAGCTGTGCTTAAGAAATGTGATATTGTCCTATTTCGCCTTCATTCTTATCAGGTTGGGTTCGGATCCAATCCTTAGATCTGATTCGGCCTTATATACCAGCTTGAGGTCTTTCACTAGCTCGCGGTTATCCCCTATCTCATCATGCATTAGGAGAGCTCCCCAGATCTCGTTTGCTGCTAAAACAGATTTGGTGCTTTTCTCATTGGCTCTGGCTAAGTACAATTTCTTCTCCTTTTTGGGAAAAAATTGTGATTTTTCTCTAGTGTGTTTTACTGTTAATAACCACTTGGACTTACTGTTAGTTTTCCACTGCTTTGTGTTAAACTAGTGTTGGCCGTCATTTTTTCTGTACCTTTCCCTTATTCTGGCTTAAAACTAAAATAAACAGCCCATTTTTAGTTAGAGGGCTTTCCTTTTCTCCCTTTTTTGATTCTTACAGGTTGGTTCATTTGACTTTGAAAACTACCTAGATCCATTTAAGTTAGAGGGTACCCCCCTCCGTTTTCTTACTCCTCAGAGCCTAGCCCGTTTAAGTTACAGGGCTCTGCCATCCTTTCCCTTCTATTAGAGTTAGGTTTAATTACTTGTTAGTTTTTACTATTGGGGTTGCTGCTGTTGTTTAAAAAAACTTTTTTTGGATATATCTATAGTTTGATTGTTTGCCGTTTCCTTTCATTTTACTGTTCAGCACTAATTGTCTTCGAAGAATTCTAAACCCTCTGGGTTCAAAAAGTGTGAAAAATGTGGACAAAAAATGTCCCTTATAGACAGGCATATAGTTTGTGTGTATTGTTTAGAAGCAAGTCACCTCCAAGAGTCCTGAGCAATTTGTCATTCCTTCAGCCACAATGCTTTGTTGGAATGCAAAAACAAGCTGACTTTAAGAGACCTTTTGAAAACCCGCTTCGCTCAAATGATTCAAGAAGGTCCGGGTCCTTCAAAGTCTGACCAGTCACATTCTGCAAAGTCTGACAGGCCTACTAAGAGAGGTCTTAATCTTGTAGCGCTCTGTGGGAGCCATCCAGAAAAGTGCCTAAAGTATCCTCTCTGGATCTGAAGGCTTTCGGTTTAGAAAGGCCTTCCACTTAAGCCCCATCAGTCTCGTTGCCAGTGGAATTTCAATTACAGAGCCAGTCCCCTGAATTGTTCCCAGTATCTCCAACTCTGAGGTCACCATTACTTCAGTCTTCTAAATCTCCTGCCCCTTCGACTCGATCTTCCAGGAGCCTGTCTGCCCCTTCGACTCGATCTTCCAGGAGCCTGTCTGATGACAACATGGATCAGGTGGTGCAGAGACTCTTAAGTACACCAGCGCTCGCCAGACTGTTATCGGATCCAACCCTGAGGGCTTCAGATCTGACCAAACCCTCCCTTTCTGTGCCACTTCCTCCGAGCTGACCTCGAAGCCGGAATGTCCAGAGCTGATCTTGTGGAACCGTCGGAACCAAGACCTATCACAGGATCATCAGATTAGAACATAGCTCTGATGTCCTCGGTTCCATTGGAACTTGAGGAGTTTAGGAGCCAATGATCTCCAGTTGGGTCCGGGGAGAGGAGTCGGATCAGACATTTGTCATATCCGAACCTCTCTCTCAGGGCATCGGCTCAAGTGAGCTCAGCTCCTACAACAACCTCGGAGCCATTCCCCTTGGTTCTGGGGATTTCCTCCAGTTCCTTGTATCAGGGGTGGGGGGTCTTTGAGGTGATGAGAGTGTTGTCTTCACAGGCAGCTCCACTCTCAGGTCTGGACATTCTTCCCCCAAAGGTACCAGTGTCCGTCTCTCTACTCTTGCATCCACAGGGATGCAGAGATCCTAAGCCTCAGGATGACCCCTCTCTTCTGAAACCTCTCCAGAGTACTCCTCCGAAGAGGTCCCTTTGAAGAGGTTGTGCAAGAGGAAGCATTTAGACTCCCCAGAAGAGTCCATCAGTTTGGATACAGATTTAAATGCTGAAGTGTCCCCATGGTCACCACCTGACGATATCTCCTTTGGAGACATCTTGGGAATACTTAATCAGAGAGGCGGCTGGAAATCCACCAACCCTTCAGTGGAGGAGTCTGCATACCTGAAGGCTTTTGGATCACATCCTTCCTCCACTTGGGTGTCTCCGCCTTTCGACTAACTTATGGATTTAGTTTCTCAAAAGGCTTGGGAGTCTCCAGATACTGTGGAACCAGTTCCTTGGAAGCCAAATAAGTTCATTACCTCCCTGTTGGGCAAAAATTTCCTAACAAAGTGAGCCCCAGTAGATGCCATTGCGGTGGCAGAAGCCATCAGGAAGGAACTTTCAGACATGTCGTCTTCTGTCCATACACCAAACAAGGAGTCTTGCATGATGGACAGATATGGAAAGCACATTTTTTCTTCAGCAGCCTTTGCTCTTAGGTCACTGAATTACCTGACTCATTTCACAAGATTGCAGAGAGATCTCTTGAAAGAGCTAGGAGATACACTCCAACATTCAGTACTTGAAGGGGCATCAAAAAAACTTTCCCCTCAGCTCTCTGTGTTAAATTCTGTGGTCAACTCCTCCATGAGACTGATTTCTTATGCAGTGGATGGAGTGAAGCAGAGTAGTGGGTTCAGGAATTTCCTTAAGGAGACATTCCTGGATGCGCTTGTGTGACTTTGTAAAACCCTATAAATCTTCCTTTGTGAATGCCTTGTTTGATGGCTCATCCTTGTTCAGGTCTAAAGTCAAGGACACACTAACCAAGTGTGAACAGGAAGGAAAGACTCTGTGCCGTAGGGGTCCATTTCTCCCTACCTATCAGACCTTACCCCAGAGGTCAGAAAGGTAGTGGGAAAATGTGGTTTCGAAAATCCCAGAGAGCTTTCCAGTATACACTTGGTGATTCTTCCCCCAGGGGCAGAGGGAGAACTGCTAATGGAAGACTCCAACCGCATGGCAGAAGGGGTCCACAGAATCAGGGCGACTGGGGAAACTTTCTCTAGTAAGCCCTTTTAGTGCTCCTGAATGGAGGCCTGCCTGTCCATCTCTGGATGCAGTCGGGGGCCGCTTATCTTTGTACCTAATAGCCTGACTGACACTTAACAAAAGACAAGTGGGTACAAAGCATTATATCCAGAGGTTACTCCATACCCTTTTCCCTCTCCCTCCCAAATATAAAAAAAAGATCCTGGATGTCCCACCCCGTCAAAGGGAAAAGGCAACTCTAGAAATTCAAACGTTGTTAGACAAAAGAGTCATCCAAACAGTCCCTGCAGACCAAATAGGATCTGGAACTTACTCAAGGTTTTTTAGTTCCAAAGAAAATTGGGGACTGGAGACCAATTCTGGATCTCGGCAACCTAAACAAATCTGTAAGAAAGTCCAAGTTCCGGATGTAACAATGCAGTCAATACTCCCATTGGATGTGCCCGATAGACCCCCAGGATGCATACTACCACATAAAAATGGACAGGCGATTCAGGAAACACCTGGACTTTCATCTGGGAGCCACCCATTACCAGTTTCAGGCTCTGTCTTTTGGCCTTACTACAGCCCTCAGAGTGTTCAATGTATGGAGTAGTCGCAGCTCACTTGTGACGCCTAAGATTCCGAGTGTTTCCATACCATGATGTCTGGCTTCTAACTGCCACAACTGAGCATCTACTAACAAAAGTGAGAGACTCCACGTTGCATCTTTGCTGTCAATTAGGGATCACAATAAAGTAGAAAAGTCTGCCTTGCTGCCCTGTCAGAGTATCGCTTTTATAGGAGCAAAACTAGATACAACAAAGATGATGGCCAGACTCCCTTCAGAAAGGGTACAAGTTCTACAACGTCAAGTTTTAAATTTTCTTTCCAAGAAAAGAGAGCAAAGAAGGACAGTCCTAAAAGTCTTGGGGGCCATGGCAGCAGCAATAACCTTGATCCCATTAGCACATCTGCACATGAGAATTCTCCAGTGGCTACTGTCCACTAGTGGTCAATGCAGGAACTATCTATGTCCCACAAGATATTGATAACGGAATCTTGCAAAAAAGACCTTCATTGGTGACTTTACTCCACTCAGGTGACACTAGTTTGACCTTTTGTACTTCCCCAACCATTAGCCACAGTGACCATGGATGCTTCTCAGATAGGGTGGGGGGAGGCATTATCTGGGAAAGATGGTCCAAGGCACTTAGCAGGATCATGAAGCCCATTTGCACTTCAATGTCCTAGAGATGAGAGCGGTGCTTCTGGCTTTGCAAGCATTCTAGGACTCTCTTCTGATGGGAACTGTTGCAGTACAGAGTGACAACATGTCAGTTGTATGGTACATAAATAAACAAGGAGGAACCAGATGTTATCCCTTTGCTGGGAGGCCCTGAGATTATGGCAGTGGGTGGCCTCCTCCCGATGCTTTTTGATAGCAATACACATCCCGGGGAAATCCAACGTGATAGCAGACAAACTCAGCAGAGTGATTCAGATGCCTCAAGTGGTCCCTAAAACAGGAAGTAGTGGAAAAGATTTTCCGCAAATGGGGCCAGCCTTGCTGCGACCTTTTTGCCACATCCATGAATGTCAATTGCAGCAGCTACTTTGCCCTTATCCCCCCTCCGGGGGAGTCACCAGTGGATACACTTGTATATGATTGGCGCTTGGGTCTCCTCTACGCCTTTTCTCCCTTTCCATTGATACCCAAAGTTCTTCAAAAAGCCAGTTACTTGTGAAGGGACTTGATACTCATCACCCCATACTAGCTTTGTCAAATCTGGTACCCCTTCCTCTGGCCTTTGGAGGAGCCTTGGATTTTGGACCCAGTTCCAAACCTTCTGACTAATGCATCAGGAATGCTCCATCCCTTTCTTCAGTCCCTCAAGTTGACAGCTTGGCTGCTCTGATTTCAACCATAGCCAGGCTTCCTAACCACCATTCTTCTTCAGTAAAACAAATCCTTATTTCTTCTCATAAGGCTTCAACTAGAAAGATATATATATAAGCAAATGGAAAAGATTTTCTTCATGGGCTTCATATAATCACATTGATCCTCCTCCTGCCCCAAGTAGCTTCCATCCTATAATTCTTGGCAAAACTATTCAATGGAGGGGCAGCTGCAGCTACTATTTGAGTTCAGTTAGTGGTGATATCCAGTTTCCATTTAGGTGAATCAGTCCTCAATATTGTGTCACACACACTATGCAAAGCCTTTCTTAAAGGTCCCTTTTTATTAAGACCACCTATTAGAGATCCTCCAGCACCATGGGACTTAAATTTTGTTGTATCCCGTTTAGTTCTTCCCCCGTTTGAGCCAGCATTGCCTGCTATCTCAAATGTTTGTTTTGTCTTGGAAAACTATTCTTTTGATAGCTATTACTTCTGCTAGAAGGGCGTCAGAGCTGCAGGCCTTGTCATGATTTTCCTCAGAGACAGAGTATCCTTATAAACAACCCCCCTCCTTTTTAGCCAGAGTATGTTTAGACTCTAATTTAAACCAATTCATAGAGATACCAGTGTTTTTCCCTAACTATGAGAATAAGGCAGAATACATGCTGCATCAACTAGATGTACTTAGACAATTACTCTTCTGCTTCCATAGGACAAAGAACTTCAGAAAATCTGACCAACTATCTCTATCCTTTTCATATTCAATGAAAGGTGCTCCAGTTTATAAAGTGACACTTTCAAAATCGCTCTCAGATTGTATGACCTTCGTTTACAAATTTCAAAACAAACCTCTTTCCCATAAGTAAAAGTTCATTCTACAAGAGCAATTGTAACCTCTTCTGCTTTTCAGGCTAAACTTTCCATTGATACCATTTATGCTGCAGCAACATGGGCAAGACCACATACCTTTATCACTCACTACAAAGTTGATTTTGCCTCCAGGAGCAGGGCCTCCTTTGGTTCCACAGTTCTGAAGAATATTCTCCCTTGAGCCACCCAAGAAAGATGGTGCTGGGTATGCTGTCCCAACCTGCTAAGAATGAAGACGAGATAGGACAACATCACATAAAGAAGTTATGTACTCACCATAATGTTCCATTTGTGTTGTCCATCTCGCCTTCATTCTTAATCCTACCCACCTTCCCCCAGCCTTTTGCTCCTGGAAGACCGAGTTGATACAGTTGGCTACTAGTGTTCTCTGACCTTCTTGATTGCTCTATTAAGTATTAAGCTACCCTTAGTTTGGAATTCCTTTGTATAGCTGCAAACAAGATCTGGGGAGCTCTCCTAGTGCATGATGGGATAGGGGCTAGCCACGAGCTAGTGAAAGACCTTGAGCTGATGTGTAAGGCTGAGTCAGATCTGAGGATCGGATCTGAACCCAACCTGTTAAGAATGAAGGCGAGATGGCCAACACACATGGAACTTTATGGTGAGTGCATAACTTCTTTTTATTTAGAGGGAGTGTTAAATGTTAAAGTATTACAGAGTAGGGGGAATATCACAGAACAAGACGAAGATTAACTGCAGAAAGCTTAGTAAAAAGTAAAGGATTACCTTGATAATATGCACACATTTGGAAAGACTGCTGTTAAGCAACTTTTTTTTGTTAATAACAGTAGATCACAAAAGCTTTTAGCACAACAATTCAGTCAACAGAAAGCAGAAAGGGTTGTTGACAAGCTTAGGGAGCCTATAACAAGGAAGGTAAAAAGAGACCTTGTGTAGAGGTATTATAAATATTTTGGAAGTTCTATGAAAGTCTGTATAAAGCAGAGAAATACGGAAATCAAGAAAATATACTAATGGAAGTGTTTATGGAAGAATTAAATATGCCAAGGTTAGAAGTAGATGAGGCTCAATTACTAATTGGTTATAAATTGTGATGTATAACCAATCTACAGGAAAGTCCCCTGGAATAGCTGGTATTCTTGTGGAAGTTTGGAAGCTAGGAGGGAAAAGGCTGATAAAGATCTGGAAGGTTTTAACAGTACATCCTGGAAGAAAGCAGTGGTAGCTGTAATACCTAAAGAGGGTAAAGATCCACTAGACCCAGCTTCATACAGGCCCATTTCAATATTAAACCATGATTGTAAAGTGTTTGTGTCTATAATGGTTAAAAGAATGACAAAAGTAATGCCAAACTTGATAGATATGGATCAGTATGGTTTTGTGGAGGAGAGGCAAACGTATGACAACATTAACAGAACACCAATGATCCAGAGGGAAGCAGAATGTAAGAAGATACCACTGTTGGTGGTGGGTCGTGATGTAGAGAAAGCATTTGACAGAGTAAGCTGGGACTTTATGAGCAGGGCAGTGGAAGCATTTGCATTTCCTGAAATAATTATAAGGCTGATTAGGAGGATATATGAGGGATCAAATATAAAAATGAAAGTGGGTGGGGTCCTCTCTGATCATTTCTGCTTGAACAGAGGAACCAGACTGGGATGTCCTCTTTCCCCTTTGTTGTTTGTATTATATTTAGAACCACTGGCAAAGAAAACAAGGGCCTCAGAAATTCAAGGTTATAATTGGCATGGTAGTCAAGAAAAGCTGGCTCTATTTGCAGATGATGTTATTTTATACCTGATAAAACCAAAAAGAGACATTAGAGTGTTGTGGAACATTTTGAGACCGTTTCAGATCTTTGGGGGATACAAAATCAATGAATTGGAAACAAAGGCAATAGCGGTAAATTATGTACCCACACACAAATTTGTTCAGCAATATCCGTATATATGGGGACATGATAAAATTAAATGTTTAGGAGTATGGATTAAAAATTATTCTGGTATGGCAGCTAAGGATATGTGGGGAGTGACTAAACAAAAGATAATATAAAAACTGAAAAAGTAGTAGCTTTGTTATATGGATATGGATATGGATAGCAAGATACAAGCAGTTGCAATGTTTTTAGTCCCTTTAGTCTTGTACACAGGTCTGGCATATTTTTATTAACCAGAGAAAAAGTTGTGGATAACAATTAATAAAGAACTGAAGGACTTTATCTGGGAGGAGAAGATGGCAAGAGTCAAGTGGAATAAGCAGATTCTTCCAGTAGTACAGGGTGAATTGGGATTATCCAATTTGAAGTGGTATTTCAGTGCTACACAGTTAAAGCCCCTAAATATAGCACAAGCAGAGAACTATAATTCAAAGTGGAAAGGGATAACGTTGAAACAGGGATGAAGATCAAGATTGTAGGCCTTTAAGGAAAATAATCATACAGAATATTATATCCATAAAGTAGCAGTAAATATTCTAAGAACTAAGCCAACACTGGAGTGGAGAAAGGAGATTCTGCCGATAGGGATGACTGCAGTTAGGGATATAGACAATAGGCAAGAGAGGACTGGAATGTATTGGAGAAAACTGGCAAAGGAACCAATGTATTGGGAGCAAATAACTAGACTTGGAAGGGTAGTAGAATGGGAAGAGTCCAATAATTTATTTGGACTGCAGGTTAGAGATTGCCTTCCCCATCAAGCATGGATATCAGAGTATAGACAAAGAAAAAGAAATAGGGAGGTCCCAAACAAAAGACCAACACTAGTAGAGTTTTTAGTGGAATCTAGAAGAGAAGCTGCCATTAAAAAAGGAATAAATAGCAGAGCATATAAAATATTGTGCAGTAACTATACCAATCAATCAGGTTAGAAAAGATTGGGAATAGAAATTGGATATGCAATTCACAAAGAAACAATGGGAGGATATATGTATGTCTCCCAAATTTGAAACAAAATCTAGAAGATTTAGGATTTTTGCTTGGAAATGTTTATATATTTTTATATCCCAAGTAAACTGCAAATATTTTTTTCCTTGGGTGGACAGCAAATGTTGGAGGTGTGAGTGGGAAGAAAGAGGTACTTGAGCATATTTTCTTTGAGTGTGATGGTGTGGCAGAGTTTGAGGATTCCCTGCAGGATGCACTGTCGGAGATGCTGGGTGGGCGGATTGATGTGATGAGGGTTAAAATGTTTCTGAGGTATGATACAGAATCAGAATTGCCTAGACATGGTAAGGCCTTGCAGTGTCTAATTATGGTGGCTGCCAAAAAAGCAATTACTAGAAAATGAAAATCAGTATCTACACCAACTACATTAGAAGTAGTGAATATAGTAACAGAGATAAAACAACTGTAACTGAGATGTTTAGAAAAGGGTAGGAGAAAACTACGCCAGAAAAAAAAGGGAATCGTGGGAACAATACATACAAGGAAGGAATAAGGTTTAAACGAAAGGAGGACTTAAATGAGCTATGTAATATTTGAAAATGATTGGGTAAATTATAAGGGATGTATAATGTTTGCAGCTAGGATTATGTCATTATGGTTTGATGTAAAATGCAAGCTTGTGTGTTGGTGTGGTTCATTTTCATTTATATAGGTGTAGGATTGCTTATGTCATAAGTGATGGGTTAATAAAGATGTTTCTTGTTTAAAAAAATGGAATGTATGTTTGCCTTTGTCACAAGTGATAATTCAATCTTCGTCTTTTGGCTGTTCCCATTAGTGGCCACTACAGCGGATCATCTGTTTCCATTTCTTCCTGTCCTCTGCATTTTACTCTGTCACACCAACCACTTGCATGTCCCCTTTCACCACATCCATAAACATTATCTTAGGCCTTCCTCTTTTCCTGTTACCTGCCAGATCAATCCTTAGCATCCTTTTACCAATATATCCAGCATCCCTCCTCAGCACATGTCCAAACCAACCCAGTTTCATGCTTTTGGCTTTGTCTCCAAACCATCCAAGCTCAGCTGACTCTCTGATATACTGATTCCTAATACTGTCCGTTCTCGTCACACCCAATGCAAATCTTAACATCCTAAACTCTGACATATATGGACAATAATACAAATGATAATAGATAATTCAATGAGGGTGTTTTAAAAAATAAAAACCTGGCTGAAGGCCAACATAAGGGATAGTGAAATACTAACCCAAGGCTATAAACATCCACAGAACGGATAGAGTAAACAAACGGGATGGAGGCATAGCTGTCACTTATAAAAAAATACTCTCAACTTTCAAATCCTTGAACCTAACCCTCCAAAATTCAATAATGCAGAACTGCTATTTACCAAACGTAGTAAACTCCCAAAAATCTATAATTATAATCGCTATCTACATCCCACCTGGAAACAATCCTGCTAGACAGTCAAGAGGAGAAGATGAACACTTGCACTACACCTCAAGCAACACATAGCCCTTCATAATCCACACCATCAACACCCACACATAGCAACACTAAACACACATATGCAGAGGCCCTTAACATTAACCTGCCCAAGCAACACGGACCTCCGAAGATGAAACGCAAACACCAGTCACAACCAAAGTGACACACAGCTCACAATACCAGTGTGCCCCAACAACAACACTTTAGTCATAGGTGAATCTATAGTCAGGCACACTGATGTCCCACTCACCAGGCTGAACAAAAAGAAAATTGCAGTCAGCTGCCTGTCAGGTGCCAGGATCTGCCACATAACACATGCACTCAAGTCACTCCACAACAAGTACAAATACGACTCTGTCATTGTTCATGTTCGAGTGAATGACTTGAGACGTACCTCCCTGGACTACATGGAAGAGCTCTCGGATCATGTGGCCCAGGCAGATATGACCCTAGCCCTGAGTAGCATCCTGCCTTCGCCCAGAATGATACCACAGTATAAGGACAAAATGATTGACTTCAACAATTGGCTAAGCTTCTGGGGTCATTCAAAGGGGATCCAGTATCTTTCTGCCTGGGAAGACATGATCGTCAAACCATGATGCTTTGCCAGAGATGGTCTGCATCTGTCACCCCTGGGATTCAGGTTACTGGCTAATGCTCTTGCCACCCCTATAGTGCCTTTTTTAGCCAAGGTTCAAAGGACAAAACCACCACCATAACAGATGCAAGCATGCAAAATCTGAAGGTAATGCTTCTCAATGCTAGAAGTCTAAACCTCAAACTGCACTCTCTCGAGGCACTCCTAAAAATGGAGAACATCGATATCTGTGCAGTAACTGAGACCTGGTTCAAGGCTCCAGAGAGCACTCCTGTAATACCAGGCTACAACTCTTACCACATTTTTGGCCACCAAACCAAGACTGAAACACTAAAGGTGGAGGAGTGTCCATATTCACCAAGGATATTCACACCTCCAGGCTAGTTGCCCAACACAATGCATCTGAAATTCTCCAGGTGCAACTAACACTAGATATGACTGCAATCCAAATTGTAGCTTGCTATGGATCCCCCCCACCATGCCCCAAGATTCTCACTACACCTTTCTAAACATACTGGAAAATATTAAGATACAACCAAACACCCTAATACTGGGTGATTTCAGCTACCCTGCCATTAACTGGGAAAACTACTCAGGTGCCAACACCTTTTCTCAATGGTTCTTGGAATTCATAAATTCCAACGCCCTGGATCAACTAATCCATTGTCCCACTAGGGGCTCCAGTATCCTCGACCTGGCCATTACCAACATGGGAGATAGATGCTCCACACCAGTGGTCACCCCCTCATTGGTCAGGTCTGACCATAAGCAAATCACCTTTGATATCCACATCCCACCCCCAGTAAGGAAACCTCCGTAAAAACTTCTCCAAAGCCACCTTCATGCTACTCAAGTCAGAAGGGACAAACTTCATGACACCCATGCAGACGGGATCTAAAAGTTCGACTGCTGAATCCTACATTAAGGCACTGTACGAGCACATCCACTCATGCATGACTCGTGCCATCACAAATATAACCAAGATGCTCACCTCCAAAAAAAGGAAGCCAATCTGGTGGTCCCCTGCCATAAACAAACTATACAACAGAAAGAAGAAACTGTTGCAAAAAAGAGGAAAATCCCAGAATGCAAAAATCCCTTTACCAGCCTCAGTAAGAAACTGAGATCCCTCATAAAATCCTCCAAAGCTAGTTATGAAACTAAAATTGCCAAAGATTCCAAAGACAACCACAAGGCATTTTATAGTTATATCAAGAATCTAAATGGCAATGCTCAGATCTGCTCTGAGCTACAATAGAATGGCATTAAATATACTGATCCCAAGGATATTGCCAAAATCCTGGCAGATTGATTTAGTGCCAACTTCACCCCCTAAAGGGCCCATCTCAGTATCAAAAGATTGCCAAATTCGGGCAATCACAGCCACACAGGTAGAAACCACACTCTCCAAAGCTAAGAATACAGCATCCTTGGGACCAGATGACATCCTGGGCTGTGTACTACATGAACTACAAAATGAACTGGCACCTCACCTAAGTGTCATGTTTAGTCATACCCTCACCTCAGGCTTCATGCCCACTGAGTTGCACACAGCTACAGTTATCCCACTCCACAAGGGGGGATCCACCTTGGATCCCAGGAGCTACCATCCCATCAGTCTGACGAGCCTGAGCTGCAAGGGCATGGAACACATTATCATGGAACTTATAAACAAAGACACTGGCAACCTTCAAACACTGGACCCCACCCATTTTGAGTTTGTGAAGTGCCGATCTCGTCTCCTGAACCTGATTGACTTCTTTGAATCAGACTTCAGAGCTGTGGACGAGGGTAAGGCGGTCCACACAGCCTATCCGGACCTCAACAAGGCCTTCGACACCATCCCCCACTCTGGAATCATAGATAAACTTACTAAGCTGGGCATAAATCCCTACATCACTCGATGGATTGCTAACTGGCTTACTGACAGAACCCAGACTGTAAAGGTAGCCAACTCCAAATCCAGCTTCAGACAAGTGACAAGTAGAGTACTTCAGGGTTCATTCCTGGGGCCGCTCTTGTTCAGCATCTACTTCTCTGAAGTATAGGCCAACACTAAGGGACTCTGGCTAACAAAGTTCGCAGATAACTGCAAACTGGGAGGCATTATTGAATCCCCAAAATGATGTGGATATTCTACAAAAGGGCCTTACAAAAACAGATTCCTTGGTGCCAGAGCCATGGGCTCAAGCTTAATGCCAAGAAATGTATAGTTATCCCCTTTAGGAAAAACCATGTACCCATGAATTACCACATAGGTGACAGTACACTAAACACCGAAAGTGTGATGAGAGACATAGGGACACAGGTGGACAGTGGTCTCACCTTCGATAACCACATCGCAACAACAGTCAGGAAATCCTTCTATGTGGCACACCTCATCACTAAGGGCTTTTCATCCAGAAAAAAGGAGGTCATTATCCCACTGTACTCATCCCTCATTAGACCCATTATAGAGTACAACTCCCTGTTTGGTATGTACCTCAGAAGACATCTGTAACAGCTGGAAAGGCAGCAGAAATGCCTCACTAGAAGAATCGCAGGCCTAAAGCAGATGCCCTATGCTGACCGTCTAAAAAAAACTCTAGCTGTACTGTGTGGCATATTGTCTACTCAGAGGCAATCTCTGCTTAACATACAAGGCCATGTCAAACCCTGAACTGTTGGATATGCTCCACTTAAAGAAATCCCAATGCCTCAGAGCCACATGCTCCAGGGATCCAAACCTTGTCATCACATTGAACAAAACATGCTGGAGGGATAGGTTCCTGACCCAGAGACTCCCCATACTCTGGAATAGACTGCCCATCTTCAAAAGGAACCATGACGATTGAATGGGAGATAGGAAATTCACCCCAGGATCACATCAGTCACCCTACTAGACAGGGTTCCAGGGAAGTAAATATTGTGGGAAGAAATATCCAGGGAATTGTTATGGCTAGGCCTGTATCGGCCCTAGGGCCGATAGCCTAGTACCAACCTATGAACCTATAACTGAGGATTTCCTCCACTGAACATCCCTAACATTCTTCCAGGAAACCATAGTTATGGGTGACTTTTTAACACAGACTGGATTACTTGTTCCACTGACAACCCATCAAATTTCACACACTTATTTGGATTCTCCCAGTTTATACAATCACCAACTAGAGTGGACAAAACCAACTAATAGACATTCACTACTAGACTGGATATGAACCAACAGACCATCACACACCTACCACTTGGGTTGCATCCCAGACAGTATCAGTGACCACCTACCTGGTTAGACAATGCCAACACATTACCAAAACACTACATTCAGATAGATACACAACAAAAAACACTTCTTACCCCAAACATTATTCTCTACATTACAGCAGTGCGACTGGTCACCACTATTATCAATCCCACTGGATGCCGCAGTATTGTACTTTGGTAACACATTTCTAGACATCCTAAACAGCTTAGCACCTCCTAGCACTATTAGAATCAAGACAAACTATGCTCCCTGGCTGACAAAATAAGTTAAACTATTATTCAAAACCAGAGGCAAAGCCTGGGCTTAATACCAGTCCAACAAAACCCAAACCTCCCTCGATTCATATTATCATGTAAGAAACTGGTCAAAAACAATTGAAAAATCCTATTACATTACAACCCAACAAAAATACCAAAACAGTTCCAAAAAATTCTGGGCCTCTATAAATCAGCTGTTAAAACCAGGTCAACCCAACACCTAACCATACACATTCTTTAGACAGTATAGCCACACAATTTATCATCTATTTTACAAACTCTATAGTAACCCTAACCCAAACAAACAGCAGTACTCCTCTAACCATTCCCACAGATCCTGATAGTACTTCCACACCTTTCCCCTCAAAACTGTGAAATCCAGCACCATAAAAAACTACTCAATAAACTTAGGCTTACTTCTCTCACTGTTGACAGTCTCCGTTCTGAATATCTCAAGATAGTTGCTGACACCATCTCTTACCCAATCTCTATCTTAATCAGACGCTCTGTAAGATTTGGAAAATTTCCTACATCACCCCATTACAAAAAGGCGGTACCTCTACAGACTTCTCTAATTACAGGCCTATTGCCATCTTATCTCCTCTAGCCATATTATGGAGAAATGTATTCATTCCCATATTATGCCTTACTTAATTTCCAATAACCTTCTAGCTAATTCACAACACGGCTTTGGATCCAACCACAATACCACTCCAGCTCTCGTAAGGCATCACAAAATCTATCAACCATTTCAGAAACAATGTCCATCTAGTTTCCTCCATTTTCCTTGGACTTGGCCAAAGCTTTCAATACCATCTCCCATCAGAAACTCCTCAATGATCTTTCTTCCTTTAAACTAAGCCACTGTGCCCTTATATGGTTCCACAATTCCCTATCTGATCATCAGCAGGCTGTAAAATGGCAATACAAACTCTGTTCTCTCTACTTCCTGTCCCATTAGTTGTCCCACAAGGATCCATTCTAGGTCCTCTCCTATTTTTCATGTTCACCAACAAGCTTCACACTGCCACCCAACAGGTCACTACTATACAATATGCTAATGACTCCACACTCATTTGCGCAACCCCCTTTATTTCCAAACTCCAAAACTCCAAGAAATAACCCCAAAATCTTGTATAGAGGTAGAATCTTGGCTCTCTGATGCTCAGTTAATCCTCAACCGCAATAAAACTAAACTTATGATTTTCTTGCACAACAGACGATCAGACGTCCTGTTCCCCTTCATGATACATTCTTCTAATAACACAAAAATAGAATCAATTTCTCACACTAAGCTTCTTGGTGTTACAGTCGATAACTAAGTGAGATTAGACAAACACATTATCCTAACCATAAAAAAGTTCACATTAAATTAGGCTCTCGTTATCCCTTCCTCACTGACTCCACAAGACAGTCTATTACCAGAACACACCTAATCTCTGCTGTGCTTTATACCTCACCCATTCTCAACAGCCTGTACAAAACAGACCTGGCAAAACTAGATACCTACTACTTACCTCACATACACCCAAGTCACTATGGCCTACAGTATACTCTACCTCCCAGACAGGTGCCCTGCACTTTGCAACCTACTTCAACACCAATCTAAATAAAAGACTACTTAGATCTTCTGACAAATTCCTCTTACAAGTTACAAAAGCTAACAACTTTTCTGACAATTCTCTTTACTCCAACTGCATTGGCAGAACATGGAACTTAATCCCCCAAAACATACTTACCACACCAAATCACCTACAGTTCAAATTTCTCCTCAAATCTCACCTAATTTTTGGTACTGCTCCTGCCTCACACCTGGCTGGCTGATCCCCCCCCCGCCATCATTATAGGCTTTCCTTCACTATACCTCACCGTTGATCTTTACTTACTCAACTTGCTAGGAGTCTCACTTTCTCATCTATTTCCTTGTTACACACTCTCTCTAGATCCCATGTCTATTCCTCTGTGCCTCATCTGTTTCTTTCTGAACTATTCTGTTTACTTCTCTTAGTTAATCATACCTATCTAAGCAAAGAAAAATAGCTACTTCCCACCATCCTCCTTTTGTACACCCAACTGTTCTGTCTATTCTTGAATATCTCTTTTTATATCTTGTTATCCTTGTATGGACCACTACTGTATGAGCTTGTGTGCTATATAATTTAGTTGTAACCATCTTAATTCTGTTTGGGACTCTTCCCCGGCTTCTGCTGAAAAAGCACATGTGCCCAGTTGGACTTTCCCGGTCAACAAACTTTAAATAAATAGAATACTTTCTTTGTACATTTGTGATATTTTATTATGAAATAATAGCCACGGTAATGTATTCCTTATTGCTGGCGCATACATTGCGTGTATGTATTGTATGTTGGTGATGAAAGTGAATTAAATAACGATGACAATGATGTATTTCAGCGTGTTGCTTTCAGACACTTGTACAGTGCCTCTCACAAGTCAATGTTAAGTTGTCAATCTCGCCTTCATTCTTGCTGGATGGGGTTCGGAGCCGGTCCTCGGTGCTTTAGCTCGAGAACTCCTTTTACCAGCTCGAGGCAACCCTATATCCCATGATGCAAGGCGGAACTACCTCAGATCTCGTTTGCCGCTTAGCGAAAGAGGTCTCCTTTGCCAGCTGAGGTAAGTTTTTCTTTGTAAAATAAGAAAAAGAGTAGTTAGGGGTTTATTTTTCCCTTTTAGTGTCAGTTTAGTCAGTAGTTAGTTACAGCCCACCCTATTCCCTTGTTTTCAAACTTTTTTATAATATTTTAGTCTAAAGTTTTAGTCAGGCCTACTTTCCCATTGGTTATTCCCTTCCTGTGTGTTTGTGTAAGGGATTAATTTGTGTGTTTGTTGGGATTGTTTGTGTTTCCATCCTCCTAGGATGTCAAAGGAAGGCAAGGTCTCAGGCTTCAAGAAGTGTGACCAGTGCTGTCAGAAAATGTCTCTGACAGACGGTCACACTTCTTGTGTTTTTTGTGCTGGGGGTTTTGCACCTGCAGGACTCCTGTGCTTTATGTCATGCTTTTAGCCAGAGAGTCCTGCAGAAGGAGGAATAAACTCATCCTCCGAGGCTTACTTAAGCCAGAAGGTTCTCCTAAATTAGGGTCAGGAAAACCTTCTAAGGCTACAGTGTCCAAGCCTCCTCCGGTGGCTCCGGCGCTGGAGGGGTTCGGAGCCGAGATATCCTCTGCTCCATCTGGGTTCAAGGGACTTCCGATGGCTTGACCGTAAGAGATCCGGTCCCCTACTATACTGAGTATCCACTCCGGGTCTCCTCTTTTGTCGGGCGAGCCATCGGAGCGATCTTCGAGATCTTCCAGGCTGTCTGACCACGATTTAGAGAGGGTGGTAAGCAGGCTGTTGAAGTCTCAGGCACTGGCCCAAATGCTCCATAGCCCGTCTCAACAGACTTCGCTATAGCCCCAATCCTTGAACTTCCTCCTCTGACTCCACACGCAGTTCGGGCGGAGCTTCTCGGGACAGCGACTGTTTGATGCGGGCCGATACATCCTTCGGCTCCGATCTCCTCCTTGAGACCTTCCTTGGAGGGATCCGGTCGCCAGGTTCCACTGTCGGCTCCGGGGGCTAGTGGCATCGGACCCTTGTCTCGGAGCTTCGGCTTTGGTAAGCTCGGCGCCGACATCGCCTCGAGCTTCTCTCTTTGGAGCCGGCCATTCCTGTTTCTTCGAGCGGGTGTGTTCCGCCTCCCGGGAGAGCTTGAGGTGATGAGGAGTGTCCTGGCCTCTGAGCCTGGTCAACGGTCCATCCCTCTAGCTCCTCCCTCTTCAGTGCCTGCAGATGCCTCTTGCCAACCTCTTGCTCACAGGCCCAGGGATCCATCGCCCAGGTTTCCCCACTGGGAATTTCCTCCTCTTCCGAGGTTTCTCCTGATCCTGCAGGGAACCCCTCGGAAGAGGGTAAGAGGAAACACACAGACTCCTGAGTCTACTACATCTGATACTGACTTAGATGAGTCGGAGGGTTCCCCGGTCCCCTCTGAGGATGTCTTTTCAGACATCCTTGAGCTCCTCAAACAGAGGGGAATTGGCCTCCATTGACCCCTCCGAGGATGAGTCGGTATACCTGGAGGCTTTGGATCCCGACCCTCCACCTCCTGGGGGGTGTCTCACCCACTCATGCAGGTAGTGGCTCCAGATTCTGTGGAACCTGTCCCAAGAAGACCATCCAAATTCATTACGCCCCTTCGGACAAACAGTTCCTTTCCAAGGGTGTCGGTGGATGCTATGGTGGTGGCGGCTGCCACTAAGAAGGAATTGGCGGATCCTTCAGTACCTGTCCATCCTCCTAATAAGGACTCTAGGACGATGGACAGGTATGGAAAGCGGATGTTTTCTTCAGCGACCTTTGCTATGCGTTTGCTGAATTATCTTTGTCACTTCACCAGGCTTCAACGAGATGTTCTCAAGGAACTGGGAGAAGTAGTCCAGGATCCTTCTGCTGCTGGGGCTCAGGAAAAGATTGCCTCGCAGCTTGCTATCCTGAATTTCATATCTAACTCCTCCATGCGACTCATATCCTATGCGGCCGATGGAGCGAGCAGGGCCGCAGGCACAGGAGTTGCTCTTAGACGCCAAGCCTGGATGCGGCTTTGTAATTTTGACCTTTAAGGGCCCTTCACTAATACCCCTTTGATAGTTCGGCTTTGTTCGGACCTCAGGTGAAGGATACCTTGACCAGGTGTGAGCAGGACGGTAAAACTCTTTCTGCCGTTGGAGTCCAGTTTTCCACTCCTTCTAGACCATACCCCAAGGGTCAGAAGGGGAAGAAAAGCCCAAGGAGCTACACGGACACGTGGTCAGTTTACCCCAGAGGCAGAGGGGTAACAATAATAGACGCTATAGAGGCAGGGGGTCCTCAGAACCAGGGCAACAGGGAGTCTCTTCCTGAGAAGCCCTTTCAGCATCCCTGAGGTGTTGCCCGACTGTCCACCCTTGGAGGCAGTCGGGGAAGGATTTCGCTGTACCCAGTAGCCTGGCAATCCCTATCAAGAGATGTGGGTACAGTCGATTATATCCGAGGGTTACAAAATCCCCTTGAAGGTTTCCCGTACTCTTCAATCCCTTCCAGACATCTCACCTGGTCAAAGGGATTTGGCAGAACAGGAGGTTTCAAAGCTCCTAGAAAAGAGCCGCCCAGACTGTGCCAGCAGACCAGGTAGGATCCGCATCTACTCCAGATTCTTTTGGTCCCCAAAGGACGGGAGATTGGAGACCAATATTAGACCTGAGCAATCTGAACAGATTTGTCAAGAAGGCAAGATTCGGATGGTCACGCTTCAGTCCATTCTGCCCTTTCTGGGCAAGGACAACTGGATGTGCTCTATAGACCTTCAGGATGCGTACTATCACATAAAGATTCACAGACGCTCCAGAAGGTTTCTCCGCTTTCGGCTAGGGACCAGTCATTACCAATTCAGAGCCCTGCCCTTTGGCCTCACTTCAGCCCCCAGAGTGTTTACCAAATGCATGGCAGTGGTCACAGCTCATCTGAGACGTCGAGGATTCCAGGTGTTTCCCTATTTGGACGACTGGCTCCTCTCCGCCACCAAGTGTCAGCTTCTTCAGTCCAGAGACTACACTCTACAGCTTTGCAGGAGTTTGGGAATTTCAGTAAACTTGAAAAATCTTCTCTGCTGCCTTGCCAATCTATCACCTTTATAGGCGCAGAATTAAACACCGTCAAAATGTTAGCCAGACTAACAGATCAAAGAATTCTGGACATCCAAAATTTGTTTTTGCAAAGCAACAAGATCAAAGCCAGATTTATACTGAGGGTTCTAGGTCTTATGGCTGCGGCCATTGCTCTTCTACCACTGGCTTCCACATCGTCTTCTGCAGTGGATGCTATTCACGCAGTGGTCGTAACAGTCTCCCATGAGGCGAAATCTTGGTAACACAGCGAGCTCATCTGAACTGGTGGATATCTTCCCTCTTCTTCATCAGGGCCGACCCTTTATTCCCTCCTCCAGTTGCCACAGTCACCACGGATGCCTCTCTGATCGGGTGGGGGGGGGCATTATCAGGGCAGGATGGTCCACGGGACGTGGCAACCCATAGAATACCATCTGCACATAAATGTCCTGGAGATGAGAGCAGTGCTTTTAACGTTGCAAGCCCTCAACGACTTTCTTCCCACGGGGACTATTGCAGTACAGACGGACAACATGTCCGTAGTCTGGTACATCAACAAGCAGGGCGGGACCAGGTCCTATCCGTTATGTCGAAGCTCTCAGACTTTGGCAGTGGGCGATCTCTTCTCAGCGGTTTCTGATAGCAACGCACATCCCCGGCAGGTCCAACCTATTAGCGGACAGGCTGAGCAGATCCATTCTGATGTCTCACGAGTGGTCTCTCAATCAATCTGTAGTGGATCAGATTTTTCTGAAGTGGGGCACTCCTTGTTGCGATCTTTTGCTACTCCTCAAAACAACAAGTGCCCGATTTCTTCACTCTCTTTCCCCTTCCAGGCCAACCTCTGAGAGACTCTCTAACCCCCGGGGACTTCTGCACGCTTTTCCTCCTTTCCCTTGATTCCACAAGTCATTCAGAAAGCCACCGCTTTGAGAGCCAAGTTGATCCTCATTGCCCCATATTGGCCTCGACAAATTTGGTTTCCGCTCTG